>NC_136469.1:142767674-143392952 GCF_902686455.1 Sciurus vulgaris
AGCAATTGATGATGGGTAGTAAGCTTACCTCCCATGAGACCAAAAGGGAAAGGCCCTGTAACGCCCCGGACAGGCGTCACAAAAGCAAGAGCAAAGGTGGTGAGGACAGCGAGGACGTCACCGGTGATGCGGGGGCTTTGCTCGGGCTCCCAGGGACGAGGCCGTGGACTTGTACTTCATTCCCCGACTGCGGTGTGAGCGGCTCTCCTGGTTTACAGATGGGTAGACTGAGACTTGAAGCAGAAAGGGGCTTCCCTTAGTGGTGCAGACAACCAGAGGGAGGGCTAGAGTGACAGTTAGCCTTCCCAACCCGCTCAGTCGCTGGCAGCCTGTGGCAGGTCTGCGGGGCGGCCATTGCTGTGGGACCCTGTGCAGCCTCTGTTTCTCTGGGCCTCGGTTTCACCTCTGTGAAGAGGGAACATTGCTCCTTTTACAGGTGCCACATGGGCGTTCGCTCCTGTGTGTTAAATGAGGCGGCAGGTGGCACACATGTCCCCACTCCTGGTTTCCTAAGGGCACGGCTGCTGCCTGTTTCTCTCAGGAGGCCCAGACAGAGCATGACATCACCTGCAGGCCACAGATTTTTACTGCACCCTGCTTGGTGCCAGGCCAGTTGGCGTGTGCCATGAGGCTCAGGGGTTCCTGCGCCCTGCCTGGTGCCAGGCTGGTTGGTGTGTGCCATGAGGTTCAGGGGTTCCTGCGCCCTGCCTGGTGCCAGGCTGGTTGGTGTGTGCCATGAGGCTCAGGGGTTCCTGCGCCCTGCCTGGTGCCAGGCTGGTTGGTGTGTGCCATGAGGCTCAGGGGTTCCTGCGCCCTGCCTGGTGCCAGGCTGGTTGGTGTGTGCCATGAGGCTCAGGGGTTCCTGCGCCCTGCCTGGTGCCAGGCTGGTTGGTGTGTGCCATGAGGCTCAGGGGTTCCTGCGCCCTGCCTGGTGCCAGGCTGGTTGGTGTGTGCCGTGAGGCTAAGGGGTTCCTGTGCCCTGGTGGAACGTAAGCTCTGGGGATAGAAGGGTTAAAATCCCCTTTGAATACTGAGGGTGGTCATTTCTTCTCCCACACCCAGAGCAGGGGTCAGCATGAGTGGCAGGCCACCGGGTCTCTGGATGAGGTTTGTCCGCACACAGCCATGCCCACTGGCCTGTGTGCTCCCCTGGCCGCGCACAATTCCGCAGGCAGGATGGTGACTGCCACAGGGAGGGCAGCCGGCCAAGCTGAAAACACTCTTGGCCCTTCACACAGCAGGTTCTGAGCTCCTGCCCTGGGGTCAGAGGTGTCCATTCATTCAGAAAACACCCGTGCACCTGGCCGCCGAGGATCTGGGCTCAGCTCTGGGCACCAGGGCAAGTGGGCAGTGAAGAGCACAAGCAGAGTGCTGTGTGCAGAGAAGTGGGAAATGAAACTTCCGCTCCTGGAAGAGAGGTTCAGAGGGGCGTGCCTGTGACAGACACAGGTCACTGCAGAGGAGCAGGTGCTGGGTGGTGCTCACGATCAGGACTATGTCCTTCCCAGGTCCACGTGCTGAAGCCTGGCTGCTTCCTCTGGTCTGCGTGCAGCTTGCACTGCAGAGGGAAGGTCCGTGGAAAGGGGCCCAGGCAGCCACGGGCGCCTGAGTGACAGACCAGGAAATGTGGGCTTCAGGTGGGGAGTGAGGCTCCTCTGCAGGACTGGGGTTAGCTGGTGGCTGAGAGAGGAGGGTGCTCTCCAGGCAGGAGGACCACACGTGCAAAGGACCAGGGGCCAGCGGGTGGAGCAGTGACTGGTTAGCAAGGATGGCTGGGCACAGGGGGTGAGTGTGGAGGCTGCCCGGGAGAGTCCCCAGCCTCCACAGAGGACTCTGGGGCCATGAAGGGCTAGCTAGGCAAAGACTCAGCCACTGTGCAGGAAAGTCTTGCAGCTGTGGCTGTTTCCTGCGTGTGGCTCTGGAGTTAAAAAAGGGACGTTGATTTCTGCGTCCAAAAAGGGCAAAAGTGCACAGTCAGAGCAGTCCGAGGGGCTGCCTCCCCAGAGGCTGACCTTGCAGTCCTGGTGTAGCAGTCTCCCTGAAGAGGGGAAGTGGGGCCTCTCCCCGGCCTCCGTCTGTGAAGGTGCTGGCTAATAGTTGGAATTCGCTGGTGGCAACGGGGGGTCTGTGGCTCTCGAGGCCAGCACGGGGGCTCTACTCCCTAGTAGCAAGGGGACACGGAGGCAGGGAGCCCAGAGCCATGGCCTGTGGGGGAAGCGGCCAGTGCCCAGGGCACTGCATCAGGACACACTACCTTCCCATGGGCAGCCCTGCCCGCGTCCTGCTGGGGTGGTGCCCACGACCCTCTGCTGGGCTCTTCTGGCCCCCGCTGGGGCGTGGGCTTGCCCAGCTCTGGAGCCAATGACCGCACCTCAGCACGGAGCAGGGCTGGTATGCTCGGTTCTCTGCAGTAGCTTGCCAGTTCTTCTCTTGATTCCCTGAGTGGACCCTGCTGGACAGGGGCAGGCAGCAGCTGGGGTCTGGAGCATGCTGGCCTGTGAGGTGCTGGGACAGGGCGCCATCCGCCTCGGTTCTGCTCCGGGAAGGAGGCGGAGGGGCCAGGGCACTGCTTGGATTTGGATGGGATGCCCCAGTGAATCAAGTGGGTGGAGAGGCCCTTTACTGAGGACAAGGGAGGAGGCCGAGGAGGAGGGAGGGCCCCGTGGTGGCTGAGGAGGGCAGGAGCCCCTCCAGCCTGGAGAGCTGAGCACTCAGGGCCCACAGGGCCGAGGTGGGGCAAGAACCACAGGAGGAGGTGTGCAGGCGAGCGTGGGTGGCCTGGCCGGGCCCCTGGCACCCGCGACCTCGGCGGGGAACCCCTACGCTGGTTCAGGGGCGTTCACAGCAGGGCCACTGTCTGTCAGATGCACGGTGTTTTTGCAGCTGCTGGGTTAGCTGTGGACCCCACAGACACACCCTGCCCTTTGGGACTTTCTGGATGGGAGCGGGAAGCACAGGCACAGAGAGGCCGACCTGTGGCCCGCTGGACGCAGCCTGTGCCTGGAGAAGGGGTGGGGGTCAGCCACAGGCCCCTGGCCTCTGTGTGGGGAGAATCCCGAATGGGGCTGAGCTGCAGTGTCAGAGGCAGAGGCACCAAAAACAGGCTGAGAGGGCCAGGTGGCCAAGCAGTGGGGCCGAGGGACACGGGACCATCTGCAGACAGGAAGCAAGGCCCAGAGACACAGGGCGCTGGCATCACCACAGGGACAAGCTCGTGGGCCTCACCAGTCCTACCAGAGCTGAAGCAGATGAGGGCCCAGCAGACGGGCACTGTGGGCAGGTCCCTGGCATCCTAGGCCCTGGGCACAGGCCCTGCAGGCTCTAACTCCTTGCCAAGCACAAGGCCTCGGGAGGACTTGAGGCAAGTCTCGAACACTGACCTGCTCAGGTTCCTCTGGGCAGCCCTGTGTGACCTCCTTCCCCCAGGGATGGGAAGGAGGGTCTTCAGGCAGAAGGGCAGAAGTCGAGAGGCCACCCTGGGCTTCACAACCTGCTTAGGGGGAGGGGGCAGAGGGCGAGGGCCTGCCTGCCCCTTCATGTCCCCAGAGCTGCCGTGTGTTGGGGGAGCCCTTCCTGAACCCACCTCCAGTTTTCCACTTGGAACATGAAGCCACTGAGTCCTCTCGCTGGGACTCTCCAGCAGGCCGCCCCAAGAGCTGGCTTCCCTGACTGTCACCGTGAAGGAGGACGAGGACCTGCCCACAGGCAACCATGGGGTGCAGCTCCAGGTCTTGTCCTGTGGCCCCAGCAAGTCACACTTGGCCTCTCTAAGTCACTCTGGTACCGTCTGCACCAGCGTCTGGCCCAAGCCCGAGGACCAGCCGTCCCACCCCTGCTCCCAGGACACAGACCCGAGCACCATGTCACTGTCCTTGCCCCTTCTACTCCCCCACCCGCAGAGTCTCCACCCGGTGTGGTGTCTTTATGAGCATCCATCGAAGGGTCCCCTTGCCCTTGGGGACATTTGCAGAACGAGGGCACAGGGGCTGTCCTGTGACTGGGTGCTCACCCTCCCAGATACCCTCCCACTCCTGTCCCCTGCTGCGGGTCCTTCAGGTCCCTCCTCGCCTCAGCACTCAGTACACCTCCTCTGGGAGGCCCCCTGGGTTTCGGCCTGGGGTCCTCAGGGGCTCCTCCTCTGGCCTGGGTGGGAGCAGCTGTGTGGGCCTTGTCCTGACTTCAGCCTGAGGGGTTGGCCTGTGCCCCCGTGCACACAGCTGTGTCTGCAGGACGGGCGTGGCCGCCCAGGGGACCATCCTGGTGGCCATCTCTCTGGAGTGGCTCTTCTGACATCACCACCAAACTCTGGTCTCTCTCTTTTTCTGCCTGAAGCTCTACGTGTCGTCTGACCTGGGGAAGAAGTGGACTCTTTTGCAGGAGCGAGTGACCAAAGACCGTGTGTTCTGGTGAGAGCCTGTCCCCTGGGCCCCTGCCTCACCTGGGGGACCTCCTGCCCTCTGCTCCCGAGGGCAGTGTTGGAAGCCGCTGAGGGTCCAGGGCTCGGTGTCCCTCAGGCCCGTTTGCCCCTGTGAGCAGCTGCGCAGCTCTGGGCACCCGAGTGTCCCCAGGCCCTGGGTGCCTCCTAGTGGAGAGGTTACCACGTGCAGGCCCCGGCACAGAGCCCACACCTGTGGACACTGCCCTGGCGCCTCCTGACCCCAGTCCTGGCTCAGCCCTGCCCTGCGAGGAGGCTGCTCTGCTCAGCCCTGGCCCACACTCCTGCCTACCAGGGAGCTCCCACCACCCAGCTGGGGGCCTCCTCGGGCCCGTGAGTGCCTAGGCGTGAGGTTGGTGTGCAGATGTGTACCCGCCCCGGCCTGAGAAGCCACACGGGGGAAGGGGGACGGGGACTGGGTTCAGGGGCCAGCTCTGGTGCGCCTTTGCTCTGGGTTTCAGACTGGTTCTCTGCCCCAGTGAGGCTGCTCTTACACTCTGGAAGAGTTTGCTGGGGGCAGAGGGAGGCCCGTGCAGGACAAGCACCTGCCCAGTCCCAGGCAGCTGGCAGGAGCCGGTGCCCTCCTCCAGCCAGGGCCACAGCCCACGTGCTCGTCGGATCCAGCGCCTATTGAGTCATGCACATCCTTCCTGTGTGTGACTCTGCTCTGTGTGTACCTGCACGTGTGTACACGTGTCCATGTGTGCGTGTGTGTGTGTGAGTGTGTGTGCAGGTGTGTGTGTGTACCTGCATGTGTACACATGTCTGTGTGTGCATGTGTGTGTAGGTGTGTGTGTGTATGTGTGGTGTGTGCAGGTAGGTGTGCGTGGGTGCGTGTGTATATGTGTCCATTTGTGCATGTGTGTGAGCAGGAGGGTGTGTGTGTGTGTGTACATGTCTGCATGCATGTGTGTGCACATGTGTGAGCAGGTGTGTGTGTGTGGGTGCATTAGTATGTGTCTTCATGCATGTGTGTGCATGTATGTGTGTGTGAGAGCAGGTATGTGTATACACGTGTCCATGTGTGCATGTGTGTGTGCACGTGTGTGAGCAGGTGGGTGTGTGTGTACACATGTCCGTGTGTGCATATGTGTTCATGTGTGTGTGTGTACAGGTGGGTGTGTGTGTACATGTGTCCATGTGTGAATGTGTGTACATGTGTGTGTGGGTGCAGGTGGGTATGTGTGGGGGTGTGTGTACACGTATGTGTGTGCATGGTGTGCATGTGTGTGAGCAGGTGGGTGTGTGGGGGTGCATGTGTACACGTGTCCATGTGTGCATGTGTGTGCGTGTGTGTGAGCACGTGCGCTTTCACATCTCTCTCGGCTCACCCTGGCCTTAGCCTCCCAGCCAGGCCGGTCCTTCTCCATCAGAGCGGCCCCGTGGAACAGCTGCTTCCCTCCTGCTCCCTTGGTGACTTCATGCTGATGGCAGCAGAGACTCGCTGCCTGACTTGCTGAGGACGGAACAGGGTCCTTGTCTGCTCTGGGTCCTGGCTCCTGGCGATGGTGCCCCCTGCTCTTGAGGGAAGGAGGGGCTGCCTCTCCAGAGCTGCCCAGGGAAGGCCTGGTTCTTTCCTTAGACACCAGGGCTGGGCCATCACTCACTGGCCTTGGGACTGATGGCACCATTAGGAGCCAGAGTGGCTGCAGGAGGGGACCTGTGGGCCCTGAGTGTGCCCAGGAGAGGGAACCAGGGTCAGGAAGTGGGACTTCTGAGCCGCATAGTCCTCGGGAGCTGGTGGGGCTCTGCCGCTCTGCGACCAGTCCCCCGCCAGGCCAGGGGCGTCCGGCCCTGGCCCCACTCGCAGAGACCTCTGACCAGAGAGGGGAATGGCCCAGGTGGCAACAGATCCAACCAGCTGTTATCTCGTGCAAATCAAGTCGTTTCTCCCCCAAGTCTCCCAGAGGCTGAGTCGTTACACGTGAGAGCTGATCGGACAGAGGCTGGGCAGTGGGGCCAGGGTCTCTCCTGCAGTGTGGGGACAGGCGGCGAGGTAGCCCTGTGGGAGTGGGGCTTGCTGCTTTGACGGCCTTTCCGGGGTCTCTGTCCTTGAACTGACAGCAGGAACCCGCGAGGCCCCACGCTCTGTCTTAAGCCCAGACTCATTAGGGCTCTGTGCGGTGTACACGAGCAAGATCTCAGGGCGCCTCGTGGGGACCAGCCCACCTGCTCTGAGGCCCACTGCTTCTGGCTGCTCCCTCCCTCACCTCTCAGCTGCCCCGGAATGAAATCATCATAGTGGCCACCAACAGCTGCCCTGTGAACACTGACCATCCACCAGGCCTGAACTTCCCAGGGAGTCCCCGGCACAGCCCTGTGGTCTACCCCTCCAGTTGCAGAGGGGACAGACTCAGGGAGGCAAGGGCCCCTGTCCTGGTCACTCAGCCCCGAATAGCAGCCATGGGCCTTGGTCTACCTGTAGCCAGTGGTCCCAGCGTTGGTCACTCTGCTAGCTAGTCTGGCCTCTGGCCCCTCATCACACGCTCTGTCTTCTCCCTCCTTGTCCCCAAGCTCACCCAGGGACAGCAGCCACCTTCCTCTTCCTCAGCTCCAGTGCTGGCCCAGGTGTGGACGGAGGCACCTCTGTGGGTAGAGAGGGGAAGTGGCGGGGACGGGTGTCTCCAAGCGTCGGCTACGGCGTCTGGAGGGTCCCCAGGCTTCTTGCAGCACATCTTCCTTCAGCATCCGCAGGAAGCTCCTGTGGCAGCTCCTTGCCTACCTGAGGCCACTCGCCCGTGAGCCCTCTCTCCTTCCCAAACTCCATCTTCAGGCGCCTTGACCAACAAGAGGGCAGACAGGCCATGCCTGTTGCCTGAGCCAGCGGGCATCACCTGGGACCTCATTCATGGCCAAGCGTCCCTGGGCAGGGACCAGGCCTCATGGCCACTGTGCACCGGATGATGGTGGAGGAAGGGTTTGTGGAGAGGGAGGCGGGTGAGAGGGAGAGAGCCCGAGCTGGAGCCAGCACTGCCCTGCCCCTCTCCGCAGGGGGCGCACGGAGGCCGGGCTTCCATCGCTGGCCGAGGACCTCACAGCCTCCCTCCCGGGGCTCATGGCTGCCCCGCAGCACCACCTGGACACATGCCAGCACTCCTGGGCTGGGAAGCCCTGTGGGCTCAGTGGTACCCGCCAGCTGCCGCCGCACCACCCCACCCTGCCCCTCAGACCCACACGTGGCCCTCCCTGGGCACTTGGCTCCACTTGGGGCACCTGGCTGCACCTGGTCCCTGGAGAGGGGCAGCTTCGGGGTCAGAGGTGCCATGCAGACTGGGAGCAGCCGAGGCCTGAAGGGCCTGGCCACGTGGGCTGTCGTGACAGGGACGGCAGCTGGGGATGACGCTCTGCAGGGCCATCTCAGTGGCCTGAGGGGCCATGGGAGGTGCTTCAGGGAAGGGACCACTGGCCAGGAAGTGAGCTCTTGCACCTGAGGCTTGGTTGTCTTGGGCAGGCGTCCCTGAGAGTGGCTGGCGTGGCCCAGAGAAGGGTTTACGAGGAGGACCCGTGGATGAAGCACGGCCCCGGGGGCCTCGGGAGGCGGGTAAAACAAGCAGACCCTTGCAGTGCGGCTGGCGCGGGGCTGCAGTCGGCTCCTCCCCGCGGAGCTCAGTTGGGAAACGCTGGATGGTGGCTGAGTTCCCAGCACACAGACACCACGCCCGCCTCCCAGGGGCCAGGCCCGTGCTGGGTGGGCCCCGGGTGCAGCATGGACCCTGTCCTGCCTTCCCTGGAGACCAGCGAGATGCACCTGGGACGTGTCTCTGCTCCCACTTCTCCGGCCCCTCTGGATTCCCGTGAGAGCCCCTGGAACCACGGCAGCTTAGGACTGCAGCCTGACGCCAGAGTCGACGTGATGACGGCCCCTCAAGTCCCCTGGCAGGGGCGTGACTGGGCCAGAGAGGGCGCCCCGCCCTCTGAGCCCAGGATGGCACCTGTCAGGTCAGGCTCCGCCTCCAGTCCCCACGCAGCACCCACGCCACACTTGGAGGGCAGGACGCCCAGCTGTTCTGCCCCTGCAGTCCTGTGCCCACAGGCTGGGTAAATGTGTGGTCAGCAGCTGAGTGTGGAAGGTGCTGGTGAACCATGGACATGCCCGGGGAGTCCAGGTGGCGTCCACTTGGGCCCCCAGCACCTGTGTCCCACCAGCGCCCTCAAAACCTCCGGCTCTCAGGATGCAGGGACGGTGGAGGAAGGCCAGTCAGGGTCCTTCCTCTGCCTTCCAGTCAGCAAGAGGACACGGTCTGGAGACCGTGGGAGGCGGAGAGCTCTCTGAGCCTCCAGTGGGGAGGCCACCTCATGTGCCCCAGGGCCAAGCTGCTGCCCGGCGAGCCAGAGCAGGTGCTCAGTGCCATGTTGTTCCAGACACAGGGTCCAACAGCCTGTTGGTCATCAGGATGCAGCCGGCAGCTGGGAGGGACGTGCTGTCTCGCAGGCTGCCGCTTGCCCAGCTTCCTCCCACTCAGACCAAGAGCCAGAGTGGACGGGTGCCTCCCTGCATCCCTGCATTGCTGTGGGACAGAAAGACTGTGCCCAGGTCCTTCAGCCTCGGCTTTATCATCTATGACGTGGAGGTGACACTCCCGCCCAGCCCTTGATGGAAAGAAGGTTGTGATCTGAGGCGCTTGGCTCCACGTTGAGCCCACGCGGGGCTCAAGGGACGGCTCCTCCTCCGCCCTCTCCAAGCCTCCCTTGTTCCCGGGAAGGCACTTGAACACCCATCGCATGCCACACACATTCTCTGCGGCCAAAGGGACCCCCAAGAACAAGTTCCACCTGCTCCTGGAAGAAGATTTGCTCACTACAGGACAGGAGAGAACCTCCCCCATCCCTGCCTCTGGCGGGTGCCTCTGCTCAATGACAGGCAGACTGCCTCCTGAACTCCACCATAACCAGCTGGCATGGCTTTTTGACAACCTGGGTCCCAAAGAATTGAAGCCTGGGACAAATGTGCAGACCTTTTTTCAGACTGTAACTGTTGAGAGCAGGGAGCCGCCAAATACTCTTTATCTTTCCAGACCTGACACAGAACTGGCACACAGTAGGTGCTCAGTAAATGAAGGGATGTATGTATAAATAGGTGGGTGGGTAACCAGATGGATGGAAGGATGGACAGACGGATGGATAGATGAATGAGTGGATGGATGGAGGGATGGGTGGATGGATGGAAGAGTGGATGGGTGGATGGGTGAACTGATGGATGGGTGAGTGGATAGATGGATGGATGATGGATAGATGGGTGAATGAGTGGGTGGGTGGATGGAGGGGTGGATGGGTGGATGGAAGGATGGGTGGATGGAAGGATGGATGAATGGAAGAGTGGGTGCATGGATGGATGGCTGGGTGGATGGATGGATGGATGAATGGGGGGGTGGGTGGATGGATGGGTGGATGGGTGGATGGAAAGATGGGTGGATGGAAGGATGGGTGGATACATGACTGATGGATGTATAGATGGATCGATACAGTGATGCCTAGATGGATGGATAGAAAGATGGGCAGATGGTTATGTTATTTATGGCCTCCCTGATAGTCTTGCTCTCCTGTAGAGCAGAGACTGACTTATTCATCTCTGAATCCTCAACCCCCAACATACAGTGAGTGCTCTGCAGGATTTTATTAAGTATACACAGTGGATTGACAGGGATGTGGCCTGGGGCATGTGGCTTTCAGTAAACAGTGGTCTAGGGACAGCCAGTAGATGTTGATGGAGTGAGGGGATGAGTAGATTTTCCTTGCCAGAGAGGGTTCAGGGTGGGCCAGCGTTCCCTGCCCTCACTGGTGCTGAGAGCCAAGGGGAGAGGCCCTGGGAGGCAGCCTGTGAGAGTGAGGCCTGGTACGAAGGGCAGGGTGTGGTCCCTCCTGTCCGTTGTTCCTGCAACATGCTGTCTCCACACACCAGGCTGTGCAGTTGGACAGGCACCGTGCAAGGGTGGAGGTGGCTTGGGGTGGTGGGCCCTGTGCTGTAGACCTTTCCCAAGTGAGCTGCATGGCTTCAGCATGTGTTTCCACCTCCTGGAGACTTGGTGTTCCCATCTGTGCAATGGGTGTGACCAAGTGCCTGGGTGCCTTGCACTGAGTGAGGTAAGGTAACTGGAGCACCCAGGAGGACCAGCACCTGAGGCTCTGCCCCTAAGCAAGCTGTCAAGAGGGTGAGGTGACAGGCCCGGCCCCCACCCCAGGGAAGCCCGCTCCCCGCTCCCCTCTCCCCACACCCCTCTCCCTTCCCTGTCTCCCTCTCGTTCATAGGAGCACCTGGGAGGTAGACATAGCTTAGGGAGGGCACTGGCAGTAGGGTGGCGTGTCACTTATCCCCGTCCCCAGGGCCTGGGTGGGCTAGCTGAGTAGGTCCGCTGGCTCCTGGAGACATCTCTGGAGCTTCGCAAGCAGGCACAGGAGACACTAGCTTCTCTAGAGCTGGACCGCCCCGTGGAGGCAGGGGCTGAAGGCCAGGGCTTCTCCACAGTGCATGGGACGGGGACGCCCGCGAGCAGGGGCCTGCAGGGTCTGAGAGCCTGAAAGTGGGTCAGGCGGACCTGGGTGGGAGCCTGGCGCCTGACCAGGGCCTCCGGCCTCAGCAGCCCCCCGGGTGCATGGAGACCCTGGAGCTGACTGTCGGGGCAGCGACAGAGATGGCCGTCTCCCAAGCCTGCTCCCCACATGAGGACTGGAGCACCTCTGGGGAGCACTGGGGAGGGCTTGGTGACAGGGCAGAGCTGTGCTGGCCATGCCCAGAGCCAGGGTGAAGGGCTCAGGGGCGGCTCGGGCTGGGGCCCTGGTTGGAGCCCCAGGTGGCCTCCACACTGTGCAGCCTCGGGCAGGCCCCTGCTCTTGTGAGTCACCTCACTTGTGAGGTGAGTGTGGTGGGCCCAACCTGCTGCCTCCTGGGATGGACAGCAAGGCCTTCGCAAGAGAGGACCAGTTTATGAACCGTCCTGTGACTAAGAGGGGACAGAACACCCAACCAGGCTCCACGAGGCAGAGCCCCAGCCTCCCTGCCCAGGAGCATGGGAGCTTTTGGAAGGCACAGAGCCAGGGACCGCAGGCCCAGGAGGGCAAGAGCAGTGGGGTGCGGGGGACCTGACGTTGGTGACCCCACTGCCATGCCAGCCTCGACTGTTCTTTTCCAGGGCTGTGTCTGGGGTGGACACTGACCCCAACTTGGTCCACATGGAAGCCCAGGACCTCGGTGGAGGTAAGCGGGGAGAGACAGGGTAGCAGGAGGCTCAGCGGCCTCCCCCACCCCACCCAGCCCTGCCCTGCTGGGCCTCAGAGCTGGGCCCGCAGGCCACCCTCTCCGTGTCAGGAGGAGGCTCCACTTTAAATGTGCTCTGTCCTTGCTGGACAAAGCGAAGTCAGGCGCTCTGCTGCAGTGGACAGACCTATTAAGAGGGCAGTTTGTTCTGGCCCCTGAGCATCCAGTGCTTCCTCTCACTCCCTGCTGCCCAGAGTGCGCTGAGCGCTGAGGTGGTGTGGGGCCTCCACACTGGCCCGTCAGTGACAGGTCCCAGGTCTCCCAGCCCTGTGGCCTTCTACCAGGGATCCCAGGGCCCTGAGTGCTGCAAGGAAGGTCCTCTGTGCTCCTATGGGAGAAGCATTGAGCAGGAAACCACCGAGGGTCCTAGAGCCACAGGGTGTTAGCATGTGGAATGTTCTAGAAACATGGAGTGTTCTGGATATGGGCAGGACAGAGCCCTGCCCTTGTGCTGGTGGATGGTGGTACCAATGAAGCCCTCCCAAACGGCAGCAGGACCCAGTGTAGCAGGGAGCAGGAGTGTGCAGAAGGACGCAGCCACAGCTAGGCACTTGCTGGCCACGCCTGCCTGCGCACATCTGGCTCTCCCTCCTGCCGTGTTGACCAGGGCAGGGCTGGTGGGCAGCACAGCAGAGGTCCTGTGCAGACGGGGCTCGCAGGTAGAGTCCCAGGGAGACCCAGGAGCCCTCGCCCAGCACCGGGCAGCTGTTATCTTGGTCCCTTCCGACAACCAAGAGACCAAAGCTCAGAGAGGGTCTGTTGCTAGCAAGGCTGTGGAGGGTCTGCTGCAGCCCCCACCATCCTCACGCACTCCTCTGGGGTCCTCGCCAAGCCTCCGACGCCCCGGGCCCCAGTGGGGTGGCACAGGGACACAACTCACAGCAGGGTCGTCCTTGTGGTGCCCAGCTGCCCTCTAGGCCTGCGTCCTAGAGGGGCTCCCGTCCTGGTGGAGGGGGCCTGAGCCCAGCAGGCAGCTCCGCGTGCAGAGTCCCCAGGACGGCCTACCCCAGAGACCGTGCACCTCCCACCCTGGCCAACACCCTGCCTCCAGCTGGGAGCCCTTCAGAGTCAGGACGCGGGACCTTGAGTCCTACCTGCCGATCTTGCCCAACCAAGCCAGCCTGGCCTCCCAGAGGGCCACTCTGCATGTTCACCTGCCCTCCGGCCATGCTGCCATCCCCACGGCACCCAGGGTCCGCCTGGAGCTCCAGCTGGGGTCCGATGGACCCCCATGTCTCCAATAGACTCTGAGTGCATAGGCAGCAGGCAGAGGCCATAGTCACCCGGGGAGACCCTGCACAAACTTCACAAAGTGACCCTTGTGGTGGACAGAAGGAGCTCAGTGCCCGAGTCACACCACGGTGGCTTCGGGCTAGGTTGCTCTCTGCAGAGCGGCAGCTAGCTCTGCTCACGAGGTCAGTGGTCCGCAGCCCGCCCGGCTCCCTGGGAGTGGCCTCACTAGGCAGCTCAGCATAGCCGCTGGGCCGTGGGCACACCATGAGGCCAGGGCTGCGCCTCTGTGTTCCAGCACAACCCAGCAGCACCGTGACAGGGGCCTGGGTCGGGAACCAGGCCTGGACAGCAAGGCCTGCTGGTGGCCAGAGGGGCGGGGAGGGGCGAGGGGTGGGTGGTGAGCGGGCAGTGCATGACTGTGACTGTCCCCGAGTCTGGCTGTTGCTCCCCTCCCAGGTCTCAGCAGGCAGCAGACCTAGGACACTGAGCTGAATGCTGACCACAGTGCCTGGCTGCCCTGCAGTGTGCCCTCTGCGGGTGGCATATGATGTAGGGCGTGGGTCTCCCTGGCCCCAGAGCCAGGCCCTGAATGCTGTCTGTGCCACCCTGCCACCAGGACCTTAGGCAGGACATGTGCCCAAGGTGCTTGGCCTCCGGGTCCCTCACTGGGCTGCAAGTTGGTGTGTCCGTCAAATCCTGCTCCTGGCTCGCCAGTCTGGAGAGCTTCCCCGAGGCCGCAGGCTCCTGAGGCTGCAGACTTGCCAAGCACCCAGACCCTGGGAAGCTGAAGCCAGACAGACGCAGCCGCCTGGCCAGGCCAGTGTTCAGTGTGCCCAATGTAAATGTCAGAAGACGGCTGGAAGCTTTTGCTCGTTGTCCCTTCCCTTGGGCAATGGCTGCTCCCAGTGCCAAGGGTCAAACAGGCTCCCCTGGAGCCCTCCTGGCCCAGGGTGGCCCACTGGGCAGGCAGCAGGTGTAACCACAGGGCAGGGCCCTTTGAGATTCAAACGCACAAACAACAGGCCACAGCGGGGTGGGAGGCCAGGCTGGCCCTCAGTTTGAGGGAAGGCTTCCCGAGACCCCACTGAGCCGGAAGTTCCACGCGCTGGGCCGGCCCTCGTCTCCTGCAGGCTTCCGCTACGTCACCTGCCAGATCCACAACTGCTCCGATAGGTCGCGCACAGCGCCGTTCCCCGGCCCCATCGACCCCAGCTCCCTGGCGGTGCAGGACGACTACGTCTTCTTTAAGGTGAGGCTGCCCAGGTCGCGCCCCGTGGCCCCAGGCAGGCAGGGCTGGAGGTGCTCGGAGAACGAGTCGTCCTGGGAAGACGATGAAACAGCTGCTTTCCTTTCAAGTGGAGCTTAGCAGGGCGTCCCACACCAGGCCGCGGCCGCTGCCCCCAGGCCCTGACCACCAGCACCGGGCTTGGGCGATGATGGCACCGCCCGCCCGCCGCCCCAGGAGGCTCTGCTGCCCCAAACCCAAACCCATTCTGTCCATTTGGTTTCTCCGGTGACCTTGGGACGCTCAGGGCTGGTCCCGTGAATTGCCCTTGACTGCCAGCCACCAGCTGCTGTCCACACCCAGTGACCGGGATCAGCTGCCTATGTGACCACAAGTCCTGAGCCAATTCAGAAACCTAGCTGACTTCAAAGGCGGGCAGCTCCTGGTGGCCATGGCCTCCCCGGGCACCTACCCTCAGGCTAGCCACAGTCACCAAGCTCACTCCACAGAGCCAGAGGCAGGAGCTCTGCCTCTGGTCACTGGTCCCATCTGCTGCCTGGGACCTATAGCCTCCTACTGAGAACAGCCTCTGAAGGCCCCCAATCTCCCCCCCAGAGGGCTGGCCCTCCACACCCCAACCTGCTCTGTCTTCTTGCCCACATGACCTGTGCCCAGGGCCACTGTGGAGGTCGGACCTGGAATAGGCAGGGCTTTGCTGCCCCCACCACAGTGGCCTGACGGGGCCCTGGCCCTGCCCAGCCCTGCCTCCAGCCCTGCCCCACTTCCACTGCCCTTGGCCGGCACCTAGGCCGCCATCTTCAACCCTGCTCTGGGCTCAGGCAGCCGGCCCCTGTCCTGGAATGCTGCCCTCCTCCTCCATGCTGTCCCCGCCCCAGCACCGGCACCGGCTGGCTCCTGGCCTGCCCACCAGCCCTGCCTGCGGGTCTGCAGGTGTCCACTGCCTACCAGAGCAGAGGCCTCCTCGGCCGTGTTGGCCACCGTATCTCACAGAGGGTGTCTACACTGAGTCTGGCCTGCCGGTGCACCCCAGGACTGCCGGCTGCACAGGCAGGAGTGTCTAGGCAGGGGCTTGGCACAGTGGGGCTGGGAGGCTCAGGGGGCAGCCTGGCCCAGGTTGGCTGCTGTCAGGACAAGGTCACCTGTGACAGCCACACAGTGCAGAGGTGGAGTTGGGTCCCAGCAGCATCTGAGCTCCTAGGCCCTGCACAGCCTGCCACGTGCTCACACGCACATGTGTACACACACTGACACATGCATACATGCATACACGTGCACACGCAGACACACACGCACACGCACATGCACATGCACACACACACGGGCCGTGACAGTGACACCCGGCTCACGTCCCTTAACGTCCTGTTCTTCTCTTCTGTTAGGCGACGGCAGCAAACCGGACTAAATACTATGTCTCTTATCGACGCAGTGATTTTGTCCTGATGAAGCTGCCCAAATACGCACTGCCAAAGGTAAGACTGCTGCCATTCCCCTGGCACCGTGGCCAGATGTCCCGGCGCTGCCTGGCGGGCACAGGACTCCGGGCAGGACGGGCACGAGCAGGTGGCCAGCAGTCCCCTCCTCCCTGCCGGCCTCCCTAGCCTCCCGCCCCGGGTGCCCGCCCCGCCTGTCCTGCCTCAGGGCCTGTGCCCACCCGTCCTGCCTCCCACTGACCCGCACTTGCTCACAGGCTCTCAGGAGAAGCGACCCTTGCTAGTGAGCCCCAGGCTGGCCGGGCCTGGTGTTCTGCCCTGCCACCCCCGCCCCCTTGCTGACACCCAGCGTTGGAGACCCTGGGTCTCTCGGGTGCTTACCTGTCAACACCAAGAGTAGGGATGGTCTCCATTTTGTTCACCTCTGCCTTCTGGCTGCCTAGTATGGTGCCCAGCACATAGTAGGCATTAAGTTAATGCTGCTTCCTTCCCTTGGGTGCACAGACAAGGAAGGGGGCCTGGGGCTGCCATACCCTGCCCCAAGCCCCACCTCAGGACCTGACTCTGGTCCCTACCCTGCCAATGTGTTGTTCCCATGATGCAGAGGAGGTGAAGTTCAGAGAGGCTGAGTAAGCCGTTAGAGGTCACACAGTAGTTAGAAATAAGAGCAGGCCTCATCTCCTGCTGCGAGCGGAAGGATCTCTGCCCTCTGTGCAGTCACAGCCCGAGCCTTCCTTCCTGCACACACGTTATGGAGCACCCAGTAGAAGCTCTTGACACGGCTAGGCAGCCATGCTATAGCTGCCAACCAGTTGCTCGGTTCCTGGTCTTGTGAGGTTTCCAGATGCAGAGCAGCCAGAGTTGGGCCGACAGACATGTGAGCTGCTTGTCTGTCGTGAGCAGCACTGTGAAGGGAGCAAGAGGCAGGGGTGGACGCAGCGGACGGGGTGTGCGCTGGCTGGTCGAGGCTGGGCAGCGGGCGGCCTCTGTGCACGTGCATCTGAAGACCCCCGGGACTGGGAATCCGTCCCTGTGGGGAAAGCCATTGGGGGGCAGGGCAGAGCCGGGGTGCAGGGCAGAGCCGGGCCAGGTGCAGGGGGCGGGGGTGGCCCAGACACGGTGGCCTGGCTCCCAGCCTGGGCTGTGCCTCCACCGTCCCTGGGCCCCTGGGCTGCTCGCTGGCACGTCAGAGCCCCTGAGACAGAGTGAGAACGGTCCTGAGCCTTTGGTGGAAAGCCCAGGGTCAGAAGGAGCCGCCTGACTGACCAAGACGGAGCCAGGCACGGCCCAGCACACAGAGCCTTCGTTTTGGGCAGAGGCAGCCGGCGTCCAGGTCAGGCACCTTCCAGGTCTCAGGGCTTTCCCTGGCCCTGGTGCAGGGGCGGTGGCCCTGGGGCCGCAGTTCAGAGGCGTGGCTTTCTAGAAGAGAGGCACCTGCCACCCCAAAGCCAGGACGGGCCAGCCCAGCACGGCAGGGACGGGGCTGACCTGCGAGGCTCCCGCTCCCTCCGTGGGGAGAGCCCGCGTGACACCGTCTCCGAATGCACCTGGGAGAGCTGTAAGGCGGCAGGACAGCCTCGTGCTGTCCGTGCCCTGTGCTTCAATGAGCTGCTCACAGGGCTTTTTAAAAATCCTCGAGTTCCCTACCAGAGAAAAATCACCCAAGGCCACCAGCAGAGGAGCAGAGAGGCCCGCTGAGTCACACAGGACCCGTCCCAGGCACGTGCGGAGTGGCTCTGAGGTCAGACCCTCCTGTGTTCCTCATGAACTTACTTACAGAGAATTGAGGCCCGAGGCAGATGAGGAGGAGTGACAGTGGGGAGTCTCGGGGCAGGAAGCCGGGGAACCTGCCTCCCCGACGCCGGCACTGCCTGGAGGAGCCCGTGTGATACTGAGCGCTCAGTCCACTCAGGCTGCTGCCGGGGAGGCCGCGGCCCTGGGGCAGGGGTGGACTCCACAGCCCGGGCTCTCACTGGGGGCAGTGGCCCCTCCACGCTGTCCCCACCCACAAGGTGCAGGTGTCCTGGAACAGCTTGCTCACAGCCTCCACGGCCAGCCTGATCGTGTCCTCCAGGGCCAGGGCCTGTGTCCTGGTGGCCGGTCCCCCTGATGGCGGTGGTGCAGAGCCCCCGGTGGCAGCGCTGACGCAGATGTCACCCACTGACACAGCTTCCTGAGCAAGTCCGGTCATCGTGCCCTTCCCCCGTGCGGCCAGACATCTGAGGACCAGGACACTGAGAAGCAGCCACACGTACAGGGGCTTCGACCACCGGTGCCTGCCCCGGGGAAGGAGGCGGCCCCAGCGCCTGGCTGAGCGGGCAGAGGAACCTGGTGGCAGCCTCCGAGGAAGGAGCCAGTGTCCAGTGTGTAGCAAGATCGTGAGGCTGGCAGGAACAGGACGCGACCCGACCAGGGAAACGGAAGTCAACACTGTCCCTGGGAAGGCCCGCAGGGGGACCTCCTGGACAAGGACCAAGACACAGCTGCCTGGAGACCCGTGGAGAGCCAGAGGAAGACGGGAGGAAATCAAGAGCAGCACCTCAGGACGGAAAACCGGGAAAGCCAGGAGCCAGCTGGAGTGCCGGCGTCGGGAAGAGCCGTGGCCGGGAGGGGCCCTCGGGAGGCCTCCCAAGCTGGCCTGCCAGAAGGCAGGACGGGAGCCCGAGGGGCCCTGAAGGGCGTGTGGGTCACACGAGGAAGACGCCGTGTGCTGAGGCCGGGTCTGCCTGGGGGCCCGCAGGTGGCCTCAGGCAGGCACACCTGGGGTCCTCGCAGGAGAGGGTCAGGGAGGCAGGTGAGCCAAGGGCCCCAGCCAGAACACGTGAGCAGGGCCTCCGGAAGGCCGAGGGCTCCAGGCACATGACCTAGACGCCACACAGGCTGCCAAAGCCAGGAGCAGGCATGGGGGATGGGGACACCGCCTGGCCCTCACAGGCTGTGCCCGTCAGGGGTGCGTGCTTCTCGCCAGAGCCCCCAGGGCCTCCATGAGGAGCTGGGCTCACGTGCGGAGGAGTGTGGCTCTGTGGGCGAATTTCTGCTCTCAAGCTTCTTCAAATGTGTCCACCTTCCCAGCACATGTGAAGAATATCCTTCGTGTGTACATGAAACTCCCGCCACCCACTGGCTGTTCCTCTCTTCTCTGACCACTGTGGTCACTGTGGAAATTTGTGGAGACCCCTCCTGCCCAGCCTGCCCTTCATCTCAGTTCAGAGAACCCAGATTTCAGCTGCTGTGCAGTTGCCTGGCAAGAGGACTGCATTTCCCAGCTTCCCTTGCAGCTATGGTGTCCAGACTTCAGAATGAGTCATTAATGGAGTTGTCATGTCTCCTTATCAAAGTCCAGCCTTTCTTTCCCTCCTCCTTTCTCATTCCTGCTGCCTTGCATGGAAGTGTAATGGCTGGAACTTCAGGGCTTATCTTGGGCCATGAGGACAGGGGCCATGTCCTGGGGCAGTACAGCAGTGACAGGAAGGAGCCCTGTCACTGGTGACTTGTGGAGCCTCCACCCTGCACAGCCTGCCTCTGGGCCTCTCTTACCTGCAGGAGAAATGACTATCTTCTTTAAGTCACCTTCTTCCACTTTTATCACTCATAGCAAACCTGATGGGACCTGGCTGCATTAACTGGTGCACAGGAGTCTCCTCTGCTTGCTCCCACGGGCCTCAGGAGTCCATGCACACCCGTGCTTAACAATGGAGACGGGCGTGCTCTGCTTCATTTCTTTAAAAATCAATGCAATTTTATGCAAAACTCATGGTGCCTACCACACTCCAACCTGCAAGGATTTTAGGCAGCCCTTCCCAGTCTGGGCACACGGGGCAGTGTGGAAGGAGCGACTGACAGCCTGTCCCGAGCACCTCCCGAGCACCTTAAAGACACTCCTCAACTCTACAGCAGTCGCCCTTACAATTCCCGGGGGGCCGTCACGGGGGGTGGGGGGAGGTCTGAGCCGAGCACAGGACCGTCCTGTGCCTGTTGAAAACTCCCAGGGCTCGTCAGCACGGAATGTGGTCTGCACAGTGCAGCCCGCTGTCCTGAGAGCAGTGCCCATGAGCCATCCTCGCGGCAGAGGAAAGCGCACCATGGCACATGCGCAGGCTGGAGGGCTCCCGCAGAAGGGCGTGTGGGTCACACGAGGAAGACTCCGTGTGCTGAGGCCGGGTCTGCCTAGGGTGGCACTGCAGGTCACTCTGAGTCCCTTCCTGCACCTGTCCTGGTCCCAGATCACAGAGACCCCTGCCCAGGGCATTTGCCAGGCACGGAGGAGGCAGAGTCTGAGTTCAGGCAGCCCCTGAGTGCCAAATCCTGGTGGAGCTGGCCCCCTGCACTCCGCACACGGGCCTCACCCACCCAGCCACCCGTCATGGGGGAAGCCAAGGAGCTCAGTCTGACTGCAGTTGGAGGCTCTGCCATGGCCAGGCCAATGCACAGGTCTCCCCTGGTGGGCAGCAGTCATGTGCCCAGCAACAATGCCCATTAGCCATGGCTCTGAGGGCAATCTGGCCCCCACCGGCTTCGTGAGCAACGGCCAAATCCCATCAAGCCCAGTCCTGTTCACAGAGGGTGCCGCCAGACCCGGGCCTGGTGATCACGCCGGAGCTTGTGCTTCTTGGTTCCTGTCATTTATGTGTGTCACATTCATGTCCATGGACACAGGCCCCTAGCTTGTGGGTCTGTGGGGCCTCCCGTGTGCGGGTGCTTGGTAGGTGCTCCATGGTATCACATCTGGCTTCACAAAGTCCCCTTGAGTCACAAGTTGCAGGGGCCCAGCTGGGCCATGGGGTGAAGGGGCCAGGCCTTGGTGCCCAGGGCCCCGCACAGCTGAGGATACAGTTTGACAGCAGAACATGAAGCTCAGCCTGATGTTGTCCAGGAAGAAGGACCCTGGGCAGAGGCTACCTGCAGCCCCTGCACCCAGGCACCCCAGTGTCAGAGGGCAACAAATGCTCGGAGCAAGACCAAGTCGGAGGCTGGAGAGCCAGGCTGCACGGCTGTGAAACAGGGCAGGGCAGGTGCCTCTGTCCAGCTCCCCTGCAGCGTGCGGCCCTGGGAAAGGAGCCCAGGCTGAGGCGAGCCGCCTTCCTCCTTCATGTGGTTTCTTTTTCTTTTGGAATTCTGAAATCTGGAACTGAACCTGAGACCACTGTACCGAGCCCACCAGCTTCCAGCAGGGGAAACTGAGGCCAGAGCCATCGCCAGGGCTGCTCCTTTCCACACGTTCTCCTCTGAGCTCCCTCCCGCTGGGTGTGGGGCTGGAGCAGAGGGAGGCAGGCAAACCACAGCTTGTGTGTGAGGGACATTAGGGTGGCAAAGATGTCCCAGGACGTGAAGCCAGAGGTCAGCCCAGGGACTCCTCCTGCCCCATGTACGGCCCCAGGGTATGGATGTCCAGTTCTGCCCTCTGGTGCCAGGGCAGCACCTGGCCCTCTTGGTTATCCTGGCCACTTGGGTGTTTGAAGGAGCCCACTGCGGGACAGGACAGCCAGCCTGACAGGGCAGGAGGTGAGTATCCTTGGGCCGCCCTTTCGCAGCCTGGTATGGAGGGTCTGACCCTCACCCTGGGGAGGCGAGAGGACTGCCCAGGGCCACAGAGCCAAGCATGGTGAGCCAGGGTGCAGATCCAGCTGGGCATGACCCTGAGGAGCCTGGGAGGCCACAGCACGCCCCCTGACCCTGCCCCCTCCCCCAGGACCTGCAGCTCATCAGCACAGACGAGAACCAGGTGCTGGTGGCGGCTCAGGAGTGGTACCAGGTGGACACCTACAACCTGTACCAGTCAGACCCGCGTGGTGTGCACTACACACTGGTGCTGGAGAACGTGCGCAGCTCGCGGCAGGCGGAGGAGAGCGTGGTCATCGATGTCCTCGAGGTGGGCATGGCCCGGGGCACCCTCCCTGTCCTGTCCCCACACACCATCTCAGGGTCTGAAACCTCTCTAAGGGCCACGAGGCAACCTCACGAGGCTCAGAGTGAGCTCTGGTGATGGACAGAGGGGGTCCTGGGATAGCACTCCTCAGACCCGGGTCCCAAATCAGAGGGCATCTGCAGAGCCTGTCCCAGCACAGACGGAAGCTGGGCCTCAGTGCCAGGCCGACCTGCCCCACCTGGGGCCTGGGCCTTCACCTGGGGCCTCCTCTCCCTGCCAGCCTGGGGTCCTGTGCGCCCACCTCCCACCCCCGCCTGCCCTGCTCTGGCACGTACGGAGGCTCTGATCCAGACTCTCGATGGGCCAGAGCAGGCAGAGCTCCAGCTCACCCCAGCATGCCCTCTGGGGTCCCTTTGGCTGTCACTGTTCATGGCTAAGCTGACCTCAGGCCCACAGCTGGACTCAGCACCCAAGAGGGGCATCAGTGGCCCTCTGCTGGGCCACATGGCCCCTATCGGTGCAGCCAAGGCCTCACATCCCTTGGACTCTGCCTGCCTCTGCCCGGCCCACCAGAGCCTTCCTCTAGCGAGACCTCACAGCTGCTTCCACCTGTGTGAGTTCTGTCCACCCTGCCGTCACAGCGGAGCCTGGTCCACTTGGACAGGGCTGATGCCATGGCCTGTCCTTGCACCCCAGACAGACCACCCCAACAGGCAAAGGAGGCCCCTGGTCACAGCTCGCGGCCCGTCCCACCCCGGGCAGGGACGTCCAGTGGTCTGTAGACAGCACAGGCTCTCACACGCACGCGCGCCCCTCCTGCGGACCTGCAGAGGGCCTGGGAATCTCCTTGCTCCCACGACGTGGAGCCTGCGTCCCTGGGTCTAGAGCCACTGCTCACTGTGAAGCCAGGCCTGGCTGGAGGGGCCCATTCCTGTAGGAGTCTGGAGGCGAGCAAGGAACAGCACAGCTCCCGTGGTGCTGGAGGGTGCTCAGTCCTCAGGCATCCGCTGCCACCCCAGCACAACCACCCTGAAGCCTCCACTGCAGAGGCGAGGCTGGCTCCCCTGGTTACCGCCTCCTCCACGGGCCACGCAGGCCCACCACAGACCAGGCGCGGATTCACCCGGGTGCAGAGCTCCATCGAGAGCCGAAGGCAGCACAGCGCGAGGCACCTGCTTGGCTTCCAACCTCACCTGCCTGTGCCAGCAAGACCCCGGGGCCTGAGGCGAAGAGCACAGACCCAGTGGCCCTGCACCCCCCAGGGACGTCGCCCCCGTGACCCACAGGGTCCAGCTCTGGAGGGCAACTCAACCCCTTCCATCTGTGGGAGGAAGAATAGTGGCCCCCACAGACGTCCATGTCCCAATGCCTGTGACTGTGGCCTTCACCTCACAGGACAGGGAGACTCTGGGGAGGCTAGGACTTCCCTGGAGCCTCCAGAGAGGAACGCAGCCCTGCCAAGGGGACATGAGTGGCGCTCTCAGCCTTCTGACCTGTGGCACTGGAGGGCACCACGCGGCTGCCCGTGATGCTCCGTCACAGCAGCAGGACACCCACTGTCCACACCAGCACTGCGCACGGGGGGAGCCACATGCCAAGCCCCACACACCTGCGCACTGCAGGCCGCAGGCGCCCTGGCCTCCTGGAGGTGCCCAGTGCCTGCCACTTAGAAGCCACGGGGAGCCGTTATTATCATCAGCGTGATTATGACCTTGGGTGTGGAGCTTTGGCTTCCACCAGACTCTGAGCCTCGGTTCCTGAGGTGTTTTGAAGAAAGGATAGCCTGCCTCGTGCCGAGGTGACAGCCGCCGCAGGGCGGGAGAGCAGGGGTCCTGGGCCCGTTCACACCGCACCAGGTCTCAGAGAATGAGCCCAAGAGGTCCACGCAACAGGGACTTGCAGAAACGTCTGTGCAGGAACTGCGGACGGAACCCAGGAGTCACAAACCTGTGCTCTCCTTCCGGGTCAACTTAGTGACCATCTTGGGTGTGGGCAGGCCACTGCCTGGGGCCTCAGGGGACCCTTGAGGGAGGAAGCAAGCGTAGGCCTGAGCAGTGACAGCCAGAGGGGACGTCCGGGCCTGCCGGGTCCGCGCGGACCCTCATTCCTTCCCGGAGTCCCCCGAGGGAAGCCCAGATGCAGAGCCCAGGTGCAGGGCCTGCAGGACTGCAGAGCGAGGGGAGGGGAGCCCCGGGCTCTGGTGAGGACAGGGGCCTGGGTAATGGGCAGGCCGGGGAGCTGGCCTCACCATCCGATGATCACGGTCCTCCGGGAGGACAGCTCTGCGTGGCGCTGACGGAACCGCCTCCTGCAGCACTGGACACCTTGCCCCAGGCCCTGCGCCCCTCCAGGAGGGAGAGGCAGTGCACAGCCACCGGGCGCATGGCCCTGGAGAGCTACGCAGGCTGTCACCGTCCTTCCTACGTTTCGTCCCAGGTCAGAGGGGTGAAAGGGGTCTTCCTGGCCAACCAGAAGGCGGATGGGAAGGTGATGACCCTCATAACCTACAACAAGGGCCGCGACTGGCACCACCTGAGGCCGCCCAGCACCGACATGAACGGGAAGCCCACCCACTGCCAGCCCGTGAGTGCTCTGCCCTCCGTGGGGTACCCGGGTGTGTGCCAGGCTCCTGAGGGGCGTCGGGGTGACTGAAGGACCTGAGACACGCGAGTCCCCTGTCCTGGGCGTGGTGGAGAGGGGCACAGAGAGGAACGGGCATGGGGAGCTGTGGCCATGGCTTTGGTGTGACAAACCACGAGGACAACCTCTGCTAGCTCCCCAGGCCAGCAGGCAGGGCAGTGGGCATTTCTGTGGGCCTTGGTCATGGGTCTGGGAGGGATGGTGTTCCCCATCCCGCCTCCTCCTCTGAGGCCAGCACAGGTGGGTTCCCAGGGTAGACAGGACAGCCAGCGCCTCCCCAGCACCCGAGACATCTGCTGAGTCTTCTTGGCCAACGGCCAGGTCCAGGGAAGTACTCTGCCCAGGGGTGAGAGGCAGAGTGATACCTGCCACCAGAGGCCACGGGCCACTGTACAGGGACCAGATGGCGGCCAAGCCATGGCTCCAACGCTGGCCCCACTCTCCTGGGGACCCTTCTGCATGAACACAGATTCCCAAACTTTCTGGGTGCCCCCAGCCTGGTGTGGCAGCCTGGGAATCCAGGTAGCCCACAGGCCCCTGCTGCAAGGAGGGCAAGGCAGCTCTGGAGGCCCTGGCCTTGCCTGGCCCTGGCTTGAGCTGACCTCTGACAGGCCACAGCAATGGAAAAGAGGCCGTCTGGGCCGTGGGTCTGGACAGGCTCTCACTGTGCCCTGCCTGGGGACCCCACCTCTCCCAGGGCCTCTCTCTGCTTCTGTGGGGGGCTTGCCTGACCCTTTCCCAGTGCTGGGCTGCTCTGGGTGGAGCAGTGTCCAGAGCTGGACCTGACAGAGCCGCAGCTCAGCCCCTTGCTGATGGCATGATCTTGAGTCCCTCGGTGCCCCTGAGACTCTGTTGAAAGGGAAGGATGTGATAATAATCCCTGGTGGTCTTTTGGCGAGGGAGACATGAGATTGGCTGGCACGTGCATCCCAGTCCCTAGCACCCAGCCAGTGGGCAAGGAAGTCCCGCCCACTACCCCAAAGCCCAGAATGCCCCTTCCCTTCCCTCACCCACAAACTACTGCCGCCTGCCCGCCCTGCCCGTTGTCCTCTCCACTGGGAAGCCTCTGTGCTCCACTCTGAGGGTCGCAGCCCCTCAGAGGCAGGACCCCCACAGTGGCCCCCGTCTGTGCCTGCTGTGTGTGGGGCCCTATTCTGGGCCTCGAGACACATCCATAAGCCAAGCAGAAGGCAGCCGGGCGTGCTGGGATTCTGCCCAGCAGGCAAGAGGCTGGGGAAGGGGAGGTCCCATCTCTGTGCCCAGACCCAGCCCTGATGCACCTCGCTCTCCTGGGACCCTGCTCAGGTCCCTGTCCCGCGATCCCTGAGGATCCCAACACCTGCCCGTCTGCCTGGGGAGTGAGTTCCTGCCGTTTGTCCGCACCCTGCCGAGAACAGAATCGCTGAGAAAGGGCTAATTTCTGTATCATCACCGGCAGAGTTAAGCCAAATTAATCTGTCAAAGCAAGTTTGTTGCTAGGAATGGCTTCTCGTCTGCAATTACGCAGCTCAGTGAGGAAATGACCTTTGCAAGATCTACGTCCCAACCCTAAAGTAATAAAAATGGGAGCAAACCAGAAAACACATGCCCCGGGCAGGCACGAGGGCACCTGAGCAAGGGACACGGGAGCCAACGGGGCACGAAAGACACCAAATTAAAGCTCCGCCTGGGAGGCTGGGTTTTCCCACCGGGGCTGTGGCGGGCCTGGCTCCTCGCTCGCCACAAGGTGTCGTGCGGACTGTGCTGGGACTCGTCTCCCTGGAAGACGGTTCCTGCTCATGGTGGAATGCTGCAAGATGCAGAGGAGGGCAGGCTGCTCAGGCCAGCAGGCTCCTCAAGGGCCTCGGGCTGGTGCTGGACTTCCTGGCCTCCTGTTCTTTTCCTCTGGGGTCCCGTGTCTTCTCCGGGGCCACAGGACTGCCCTGAGGTGGGGAAGCAAGGGCACTACGACCAGATGAGCCATCGGATCTGTTTTAGCAGGATGCCTGGCAGGGGGAAAATGGTTTTGAATCCGTTGAACCCCACGTTGGGCTGCCTGGGATGTTCCTTGGACATGCCCAGGCAGGACCTGGGCATCCGGGTGGCTGGCAACATGGCCCTCACCCTCTGTCCATCTGTGAGGGTTGGCTGGACCTTCTGGAGAGTGCCCACGGCTCATGCAGAAGGGGCACCTGGGGAAGGTCCCTGGGAGCCAGGCACTCCCTGCAGCCCACCAAGCCCACAGTGCCCATCCACCTCTGTCAGGACCACTTTGGGTACCAGCCTGCCCTTGGTCTCCTGCCCTTGCCCAGGCAGACTCAGAGGCCGGCCCATCTGCCACGTGCCTGGGAGACTCTGACACTGTTGGAGCTACTGTCCTATGTCCTTCATGGGGCATCAGAGCCCCGGTCTGCCAGGTCTGCCTGGCCTGCCCTTCACCCACCCAGCCCAGCCTTGCTTCGGAGGCCTACCAAGGCCTTGTCTTCTGGCCAATACCAGCAGAGCCCCTGCTGCCTTAGGAGGGACAGCTAGAGAGAGGCTTGTGCGGCCAGTAGCAGGCCCCACAGGGCTGCAAAGGGGACTGCGGCCTACGCCTTAGCATCCATGGCCACAGCTAATCGAGGGTCCACCTCCAACCCAACAAGTGCCTTAAGCAGGACCTCCCCTTGGGCTGGGAAGAAGGCAGCGGCGTCCATGACGAGGCCTCTGACTCTGCCTGCCCTGCACCAGGGAAGGGGGTCGGTGCTCCGACGGCAGCCTGAGGTCAGGCGCCAGCTCTGGCACTTCAGGTGCCTCTGCCTCCAGGAACCCCAGGCCACCAAGTCTCCCTGCCACCCCCCTCCTCTGAAGGCTTCTCCTGTGGCAAATTGCACAGACTCCCTCCCTGGCCAGCCCCCTCCTTGGGGTCTGGTCCAGATGGGTGGGCAGGGGAGAAGACCACGGGGTCTCCCCAAAGTCGAGACTCGGTGAGCTGCTTTAGATTGTAAGCAATCAGGAGAGAGCCAGGGGCTGGGCACCTCGTGAGTCCCACCAGGCCAGTGGGAGCCCATTCAGGCCCTGTGTTCCTGGACAGGGCTCTCCGAGGACACCCTGACATCCTCCAGCTGAGGGTCGCCGGGTTGCCCTATGCAGGCCAGGGGCCCCACTTGTCAGCTTGCCCATCTCCTGGTGGTGCGACAGCTTTATTGGCACCATTCTCACAATCCGGCGGCTGAGGGTGTGCACCGCTTGGCGATCAGCCTCTCCTGGGAGCATGTGGCCCTTCCCCCCGAGGTGTCCATGGCCTCAGCCGTCGGCCGTCAGCCTCTCTAGCCACCCCACTGGGGACCCCCAGAACCTGCTTTCTGCCGGCCCCGGTTCCCTGTCCAGGCCGTTCCCCGTGAGTGGAACCACGCAAAGCAAAGTAAAGCTGGGGCATTTTTTACGACCCGTGTAGACAAGCACAGCCTGTCCGTCAGCTGGGCCACCACCTAGTAATGGCCACTCCAGATCACCATCCGGTCTATCGAATGCTTTGGTTTTTAGCTCAATGGACTCAGTTCTCAGCCTGAAGAAGGTACTGTAGAAGCTGAAGGGAAGGGACTGCTCTGGGACAGGTCACGACCTTGGCCACAGGGTTGGGAGGGCCCCTTAGGTGTGGGCAGCAGGCACCCTGGCTCCATCTTACCCACCAGCTGACTGAGCCCAAAGTCACCCTGAAAATAGTAGCTCCTCGTGAAAGAATTGGACCCTGGGTACCCAGTGGCGGGACTTCTACACCGGAGACTATTTCCCCTGAAAAAACCAGGCAGCCCCTGGGAGGGCCTGGCCTGACACTCGCCCCAGAAGCTGCCCTGTTCACCCAATAATCCCAAGAAGCAGAGGAAAACCAAGGCAGCAAAACTGAGCAATTTTCCTAAGGCCAGACGGCCGTGCCAAGGGAGTTCAGGGACCCCTAGCCCTGCCTCGCTGCCCCATGGAGTTCCCTGAGTTAGGGGACCTGAGAGCCGACCTGGGGTCATGACCCTCCAAGCCCCTCTGCATCTGTCTGCCGCCCGGAGATCTCCGGAACTCTGCGACCCAGGGCTCCGCCAGCCAGGCCTTGGAGACCCCGCGTCTCAGGCTGCAGGAGAGAGGAGAGGAGATACGGGGTCTCCAGACTGAATATGGGGTCCCAGTGGCCCTGACATGCCCACTTCCCTCTTTCCCTCAAGAGGAGAGGGGCATGCAGGTGTCCCATGGCCACCCCTGGTCTCTGGGCATCTGGGCATACAGGGCCCAGGTAAGGTATAATTGGGCAGAGAGCCCCAGCAACAGTTCTGGTGGAGGGTAGCAGGATGGGAGGGGGCCGCGCAGTCTCCAGGAGTCCCGTCCCCTGGCCCAGATGAGCCGCGCTGGGCCCTCCACCTTTCCTCCCTTGGGGAAACTTCCGCCAGACAGAGTGCCGCATGCAGACTGTGCAGGGCTACTAATCTAGAGCAGAGGATGGACCCGGCCCTGGACCCTCGCGGGTCTGCTCCACCTCCCAGCACCCCAGGGCCTCTGGACCATGCCGTCCTTGTCCTTCCATCCTCCATCTAGTGGCCGGCTGAGGCCTGCTCCTCGCCCCCCTCCACTCCTCCAAGCCAAAGGCCCCGCCCTCTCCCCAGGGCACCACAGGCCTAGCTTTCTGAGGACAGTCCTTCCCCTGCTGACATGCTCCCTTCTCTCCCCCAGCCCGACTGCCACCTGCATCTGCACCTGCGCTGGGCAGACAACCCCTACGTGTCAGGCACCGTGCACACCAAGGACAGCGCCCCAGGACTCATCATGGGAGCAGGTGGGCAATGCTGTAGGAGTCCCAGGGGTGCTATTACAGCCCGAGGGGCTCCCTTTCCAGGGTAAAGATAGATGTCCATGGGCTGGGGCCATGTGTCCCTTCGGGGGCAGTGACACAGCTCTCCAGGAAGCTCAGCTCTCGTGGAAACCTGAAGGGCAAACCATGGCACAGCATGGGCACATGACATGTGTTGGAAAGATGGACGGATGATGGATGGGTGGATGGGTGGGTGGATAGATAAGTGGATGGATGGATGATGGATGGGTGGATGGGTGGCTGGCTGGATAGATAGGTAGATGGATGGATGATGGATGGGTGGGTGGTGAATGGATGGGTGGATGGGTGGATGAGGGATGGGTAGATGGGCAGGTGGATAGATAGGTGGATGGATGGATGAAGGATGGGTGGGTGGTGGATGGATGGGTAGATAGATAGGTGGATGGATGGATGATGGATGGGTGGATGGTGGATAGATGGGTGGATGAGGGATGGGTAGATGAGTGGGTGAATGGATGGATGGATGATGGATGAATGGATGGGTGGATAGGTGGGTGGATGGATGAATGATGGGTGAAGGGATGGGTGGATGGGTGGATGAGATGGGTAGATAGGTGGGTGGATAGACGAATGGATGGATGGATGATGGATGGGTGGATGGGTGGCTGGATAGATAGGTAGATGGATGGATGATGGATGGGTGGGTGGTGGATGGATGGGTGGGTGGTGGATGGATGGGTGGATGGGTGGATGAGGGATGGGTAGATGGGCGGGTGGATAGATAGGTGGATGAATGGATGATGGATGGGTGGGTGGTGGATGGATGGGTGGATAGATAGGTGGATGGATGGATGATGGATGGGTGGATGGTGGATAGATGGGTGGATGAGGGATGGGTAGATGGGTGGGTGAATAGATGGATGGATGGATGATGGATGAATGGATGGGTGGATGGGTGGGTGGATGGATTGGTGGATGCATGGAAGATGGATGGGTGGGTAGATGGATGGATGTGTGGATGAATGCATGGGTGAATGGGTGGGTGGAGGATAATGAATGGATAATGGATGGATGAAAAGGAAGAAGGAGAAAAGAAGTGAGGAAGGGGTGCAGGGATGAAGGAAGGAAGAAAGATGGATGATTTGTGTTGAAATTTACTGATCCCTGAAGAAAATGTACCATAGTGGGAGAGAGAGACACATGAACGAAGCAAGAGTTTCCTAAAAACCGGAGTCATAATCTGTGTGTGTCCGTCCCTCCACCCCGGAACCTCCCTTGGGGATCGTTAAGTGTGTACTAATCACAAAAGGTAGAAAAAGATCTGCTATGACGAAGAGTCGGAACGGAGAGCAGGGCCGGTGTCGGAGGTCCCTGGCTGGCGGGAGCTAGAGCCCTCGAGGATCTGCATGCCGCTTCTTTTGCAGCCTGAGGGTCCATGTCCTCTGCCCTGTCAATGAGGACGGCAGGCCTGGCCACGAGCCTTCTTTTCTTAACCCAGTGCCCCATCCCTCTGTTGCCAGCACTGGCTTCAGCACAAGGCAGGTGGCCCTCTGGCCAAGGGTGAGGGCTGTCTGGACATGGCCCTAGACTCTGAGCTGGACACCACAGCCAAGCCTTCACTCCCCCAGCACGAGGCCCAGCCCGGCCACGAGGGGCCCTCCAGGGTGTTCGTGCATGAGTGAATGAGTGAACAGCTGCGTCGAGATAGAGGAATGTCTTCTGGGCAGAGGAGGGAGGTGGGTATCCAAACCAGAGCTCAGGAGCAGCCCAGGCGGGCTGTGTTGTTGGGTTTCTGACAGTGCAAACCTGGACTGTCGGGGTGAGGCATTGGATGCTACCCTGAAGCACGTGGGCTTTCCTGCAGGGAGCACAGACCTGGAAAGAGAAGGTCACAGAGGCGTTTGGCTTCTGAAGTTCATCTGCATGTCCTGTGTTTGGGGTCCTGTTCCATAACAGCCAGTGGACAGTGTCTGTCTACGTGGGCCAAGCAGTGATGGGGGCCACCTGTGCTGGGCATCCCCAGTCTCGTAGGCTTGGTTTGCTGGACCTGAGGGGAGAGTGAATTTAAAATGCCTTATGCTAATTATCTGGCACCCCAAATTCCTGACCAAAATGGACACAAATTCAAGCGTTCCTACTGCACCAAGGCCTTCGAGGCCTGGGAGGTCTGGCAGCACCCAGGATGCCTTGGGCATCTGGGGATCCGGCACCTGTCGGGCAGGGAACAGGGGCTGTCCACCTGGCCTGCAGAGCACAACAGCGGCAGCCTCCCGCCAGCCTCCCGCCTCCCTCCCACCGTCCCTGTAAGGGCAGGCTGCGCATCTGAACCTCACCCTGCTGCTTCTGAACCCTGGCCACCTTGTGGTGTGGCCGGCTGATGTGCAGCCTTTCATTACGTCCTCGCCAGCCCTGAGTCCGCTGGGGCCAGGAGTAGAGGATGAGTGGTGAGCCAGGGCGACCTCGCTGGACGGGGTGGGGCCAGCCTCACCTGCTGTCACGATGTGGCCAGGTGGATGGGCACAGGTGGCAAGGCCACGGCAGGAGGCCCTGCCCAAGACGGCTGCATGTTTCCACCGGGTCCCTCCCTGCTCTTCTTTCTTTTGATCCTAAATGCCATCTGGAGGGCCAGAAGGCCGGAGTGACAAGCCCCAGGCTCTGTCGCTCCCAGCTGTGGGAGCTGGGGTGTTCCCTGTGCTTCTGTGAACCTCAGTTTCCTCCTCTGCCAAAGGAGAGGGCAGAGCTCTGCTGCGAGGAAGTGGGAGCTGGCAGAATGCGTAGGTGCGCCCGACAGCCATCGCTCGTCGGAAAAGGTGCCAAGCCACGGCTGAGGAACCAGGCAGAGTGGCTAGTGGGTGGGGCTAGTGTGAGGCGTGGACGGTGGACGGTGGGGGGCGGAGGGAGGGACAGGGCGCTGGAGAGGAGTCTCAGAGGTCCGTGGGAAGTGGGGGACCTCCAACAAGCCCTGGCAGGTTCTTGACTCACTGCACGGAAGGGAGTTCTAGGACGCATGGAAAGCACAGTTAGGAAAGCACAGGGGCGCCGGAGAGCAGGGCCCACCTCCAAGGCACCAAGCGGGCCGGTGCTCGGCGTGAGACGCACTGTGGGTCCCAGGCTCCTGGTTTTAGAGGAAACGGTAAAGAATGAGCACGGGCAGGGTGTGGGTGGCTCAGCCTGGTGAGCCGGCTGTCTGGATCTTACACGCGGTGGGTTCGCGGCCGGGCTCTTCCAGGATCTCTGGGTGTCCTCCTGTCCAGCCAGCATGTGGAACCTAGTCTCTCACAGGCCTCCTCGAGGTCCCCCTTGGCTCTATTTAGTCCAAGAAAATGTGCTGTCTAGGCCAGCAACGCGTGCGGGCACCCATGCCTGCGGCCAGGGTCCTTGGTCGGGCCTGGAGGGGAGCGGGCCTGGGCAGCAGAGGCGCTGCTCCTGCCCCTCCCTTCCGGTCTCCTCTCCTCTCCTCTCCTCTCCTGGAGCCGTCCTTCCTCAGAGGGCTGCCTGAGGTCCTGGTGGGAGCCGTGCCAGTGGCCATGGAAGCAGTGACCCGCGCTGCCCGCCCTGGCAGGGCTCGAGCAGGCAGAGTGGAGGTGGACCTTGTGGCTGCCAGCTACCTGGTGCCAGGTCGCCATCCCCCCAGATATCCCACCCCCAGCAGGTATTTCATGAGCATCCGAGGGGCTGGCCCTGCCTCTCACCCAGGGTCTTGCTTCCGTGCCCTCCCCTGCTCTCCCCTACTCACGAAAGCAAACCCAACCATGCTGGGGGCTGCCCCGAGCCACCTGCCTGCCCAGCCATGCCCGCTGTCTGTGGTCAGCATGCCACCGTCATTCTTACCCCCCTGAGGCCCTGAGCGCCGATGCATGCTGGGCCTGGAACAGGGGCCCTGGCTGGGCCTGGAGCCTGGCCCTGAGGCAGGCTGAGCCTGCTGTGCTCAGATGGGCCTGGGCTGGAGCCCCGTGTCCCCAGGAGGTGATATCAGAAGGGGAAGGCGGGGATGTGCTTCCCGGGGCTAGGTGGCCGGAGGGGCGGGCCCAGGGCACGCAACCCTTGGCTGGGCTGTGCTGGCTCAGACCCTGGCAGAGGCAGCTGGCTGGCCCCGACGGCAGCACTGCCCGTTTCCCTCCTGGACAGGTAACCTGGGCTCGCAGCTGGTGGAGTACAAGGAGGAGATGTACATCACGTCCGACTGTGGGCGCAGCTGGCGGCAGGTAAGGTGGCACCAGGTGCCCACACCCACCCACGCCCACCCGCCAGGGCTCCCAGCAGAAGTGCTTCTTCTGTCTGCTCCTTCCCAGGGCTCAGTGGGCAGTGGAGGTGGGCCTCCTCCCAGAGCCGGGTGGCCAGTCTGCCTGGACGGCCCGGGCCTCTGCCGAGGGGGAGGAGCCAGCCCCCAGCCCTTCTTCATGGACACCCACGGGTGCTGCAGGTCTAAGAGCACGCCACACAGTTGGACCTGTCCCTGGGGACATCTGAGAAAAGGGAGCAGGGACCTCTCCATGGAGGAGGCCCTGCAGGGAGGCCCCAAAGCACTTCCCAGGCCCGTGAGGGGCTCACTGAGGCCCCAGGGCCAGAAGGTGGGCCGCAGGGAACCCCAGGCTCCTGCAGAGCAGGCTTGGCTGGGTGGTGGGCTCCCGGGCAGGGGAGTAGGGTGCAAGAGCGGAGAGGGTTTGGGGGCCGTGGGGAGTCTGGGTCAGGGGCTCTGGTCCGTCCAAGGAGCTGATATAGCAGCATGGCCTGAAGTAAGAGAAGGAAGAAGGCCTGTGTACAGGGCAGGCCCCGCAGCTGCTCTGTGTACAGAGGCCACATGGAGGTCACACGGCCATTGACCTTCACGAGGGAACAAGGAGGCTAGGAAGTTGAGCTGGTCTGTCCAACACACCCTGGCTGGTCACAGTCGTGCCAGGGTCCCCAGGCCAGCGTCTCTCCCTGGGAGAGAGCCCTGCCTGGCCCACTCCCTGCCCGCTGGGGTGGGGGCTTCTTGGGGGCCAGGAGGAGAACTAGTCCTGGGCACGCACCCCCTGCTCGTGTGCACAAAGCCCGTCCCCAGGCCAGTCCACAGCAGCAGCCCCCTCCCGGGGGACACTGGAACAATCACGCCACCTGCACGGGCAGATAAAGTTCACCTGCCGTCTTGGCTTAAGCCTTGACGTTCCTTTCACAATATGCAAGAAACAAGGAATTTTGAAAAGGGCAAAAGAGATTTATTGTGTTATAATATTTCTATTCCACTAAAACCAGGAGAGCCAGCTACGTTTCTTAAAGGTCACCTTCTATCCCGTCCATCCACCCTCGAGCCCCCCTTAGGTCAGATGTTCCTAGTGGGCACTTTCCCAAGTGGTTTGCCGAGGCTCCCACCCTGGGGATAGAGCCCGATGGGAGAGTGTCTGCGGGCCTGCCTGGACTGTCCCAGAGGACAGCAGGTGGCGTGGCCGTGCCCGGGGAGCAGAGGTGTGTGTGTGTGGCGGGGGTTCATGCTGAGGCGGCAGGAGCAGCAGGCGTCCAGCAGAGGTCGGAGTGGGCCGGGGGCGTGGGCAGTGGCGGGTGGCTCAGTGGTCTGCCGGCCCTCCCGTCCTGGCAAGCCTGGCAGGGGCATGGGAGAGACGTGCCCGAGGGAGGAGGCGGGACCTGGAGGGAAGGACCCCGTGCCACACTGATGCGGCCTCCCCGAAACCCGAGCTGGAGGATGACCAGCCGCAGAGAGCCACATCCTCCGAGGATCCCCAGTGGGTCTGGGCCGTGGGGACAGGGGAGGCTGGACTGCCTCTCAGGGTCCTTGGAGCACGGGTGCCTGGGCCTGGGGGCTGGCAGACTCTGCTCCTGCCGGCAGGTCTGGAAGCCTGGGCCCCTCTCCAGAGGCCCGAGCTAGGCCCGTGCTGGGCCTCTCCAGGGACCAGGAGGCTGTGCTCAGAGCAGCCCTTCCCCCACAGCCAGGGCCTTCCACCTGCCCTGGAGGGAGGGCGGAGAGGCCAGGGACCCAGTGTCCCCGGGCAGAACCTGCTGTACCCCAGTGTGCCCAGGTCAGTCCCCGGAAGCTGGGTGTGGAAGCCTGGGAAGCCCCGCCTTCAGTGGCCCCTGGTCCTCCCAGGACCCTGCAGATCAGGCCCCTGAGCAGAGCGGGGAGGGTGGGATGCACTCCCAGAGGCAGCAAGCTCGCCCTTCCAGAAGAAGCCCTTACTTGGACAGTCCCTGAGAGTCTCCCAGGCCTGGCCCACTGCCCAGCACCCAGGGAAGCCTCCAGCAGGGAAGGGCGGCCCCACCCTACCCGACAGACCTCAGGCATCTTGCCTTCCACAAGCCTCCTGGGGCCCCAGCACTTGCCCGTGAGCTCCAGTCTCAGGCGCACCCTTCCCGCTCTGCTGGGACCCAGCACTAACCCAGGCCTCTGCCCCTGCTGCTCCCCTGCCTGTGCGGCGCTTGCCTGCTCGCTTCGCCGAGCGCCACTTCCTGCAAGCCCCTCCCTGTGCGGACTCCGGTCCGCACAACTGCTGGAATGTGACTTTGTGACTTCGTGTGTCCTGAGAACTTTGGCTGGGCCCCTGCAACAGGACCGTGCCCTGGACTGAGCACACCAGGGCCCGCATTGGTCCACTTTGGTTACTGTGAAGGGCACCCCGGCAGCTGACTTGGAGGAGAGCCACTGGGTGTGGAGTCCTGGAGGCTCTGGCGCCTGGTGTGGCCAGCTTGGCCAGTGGCTGGAGCATGGGCAAGAGTATCTCAGGGCCCAACAGGATGCCAGTGAGCCACGCAGGGCCCAGTCAGGTCACCTCCCTCCCGCAAGGCCCGCTTCTCGAAGGTCTGTCACACCCAATACCTTCAACCAGGGACCTTGGGGACCCTTGCTGCAAACCTGGCAGCCTGGTTGGCTCGCGGCACGCTGGTGGGTAAGTGGGAGCCGTGCTCAGCACCCGCCCACCCGCAGGTCTTCGAGGAGGAGCACCACGTCCTCTACCTGGACCACGGCGGGGTGATCGCGGCCATCAAGGACACCTCCATCCCCCTGAAGATCCTCAAGTAACGTAGCTGGCGGCGCGGGACCCTGCCGGCTGTGGATCGGTGGCACAGGCTACTGCCCAGAACGTCCCTGTGGGCTGATGGTGACAGGCAGCCCTAGGACTAGGGTGCCACCCTGTGCCACCCTGCCTCCCAGACCCTTCCCCGGGCCCCTAGAGCCGGACTCGGGGACCAGAGACCAGAAAGCCGCACAGCGTGGTGGAGGGGAGGGGGCAGGGGACCTTCATCCACAGGGCCCTGGTGCAGGGAGTGAGGCCAGGCGAGCAGACAGGAACACCAGTCCCCAGTGCCCCAGGCCACGGGGAGCGAGGCGTGGGTAGGCCTGGGCTTCAGGAGGCAGAGCTCGCTGCTGCAGAGCCTGCTCCCCCAGCCTGAAGAGGCAGCAGGACCGGGGGCCCAGAAGACCCGGCCAGGCCCCCCTCGGGCGGGCAGCACGGGGTTCCGGGGCTTGGCAGTGCTGTCAGCCAGGGCACCAGCGTCTGCCACGGATGGCATGCCCGGGCGGCCTGCAGGCGGGGAGGTTCGGCCTGGAGGGCCCAGGTGCGTTCCGCGTCCCTGGACACGGCGCCTCCGGCAGGTTCAGCGTGGACGAGGGCCTCACCTGGAGCACACACAACTTCACCAGCACCTCGGTGTTCGTGGACGGGCTGCTGAGCGAGCCGGGGGACGAGACGCTGGTCATGACGTGAGTGTCAGGGCGTGGCTGTCCTCGGGGCGGGCACTGGGCACCTCAGGCCTCTCACCTGCTCTCAGGGCATCCGACCCCGTCCATGGTGAACAGTGGCCCCACCTCAGCCGCGGGCACAGAGGTTCCGGGTGCCAGCTTGCCGGTGGCCCCGGGCCCTCCCAGGATGCCGGGCGGGCCTCCCTGCATGCCTCTCAGGCATACCCAGGGCCGGGGTCGCTGCTGTGGGTGGCGAGCAGCCAGGCAGCCTCGTGACCAGGTGAACTTTGCACCCCGTGGCCACTCGCTGGGGGTCCCGCCAACAGCCGGCCTGGACAGGGACTGCGCTGTCCCACCTGCCTCTCACGGTCGCCATGGGGATGCCACAGGCTCTGCACCTCAGCTTCTGCCCTGCGCCCTGGGGGAGCCAGCAGTGTCCTGCATCCCAGAGGATCTGGGGACACGTGGTTGCTGCTGCCTGAGGCTCAGCCTTGTAACAGTGTGGGAGCCAGTGGACAGTGGACAGTCTGCTGCCAGGAGCCCCAAGGGGCTGGCAAGTGCCCCAGGGGTGGGGCCAGCCTGGTGGTGAGCAGGAAGCCCAGGGATGGGCTCCAAGCCGAGGGCGGAGGTGGCGTGTCCTCCCGCTACACAGTTAAGCAGAGGACGCTTGGCCCGCATCCCCAAGGGCTGATGTGGCTGGCACTACTTCCACCTGGACGTGGATGGTGGGCACATGCCAAGAAGGCAAGGCTCTGCCCGCCCAGAGCCACAGAGCATCTGCTGCCCCCCAATGCCCCTGGGAGGACGTGTCCCCACAGTCTGTGGGTGATGTCCCCTCTGGAGGCCCTGCTGGACATGTCCAGAGGGGGTGAGGAGCTGTAACTCTGACCGTGGACGTAGCCTGGTCCCTTCAGGTCGAGCCTGTGTGTCCCCAGAGCAGGGGGCCTGGGTGAGCCAGGAGGGGCCCTCTGCCACCAGGGGCTGGCACGTCCCTGCATCTTGTTCTCAGTCACTGCGACTTTCAAGTTCTTAGAGAAGCACCAGCTCGGATCCCGTAGAGCTTGGGTGCCAGAGGCTGCCCCTCAGATGGCACACGAGGACCCAAGGCCAGGGGACGCAGGCTGGCATGGCGGGACGCCCAGGAGGCTGCCTGTCCCTCTCCCACCCCCACCCCGCATAGCTGACGGCTCTTCCCCACGTGGACTCTGTCCAGATCCACCATAAGTCACATACGGGCTGACGGCAGCCACCATCTGGGGACCTGTCCACGGTGCGCTCTGGGTGGCCCGCCCACCTTCCCAGCCCCATGTGGAGCAGGGAGGGCCCCCAAGTGTGGGCATGGGCGCGGGTGGGGCACTGGAGCCTGCCAGCACAGGCCACACCAGGTGGCGGGAGCGGTCGGGGCAGCAGGCACCGTCCCCACCGCGCTGGGCCTGTCCTGGGGCGACCGCAGAGCTGCTGCTGGGTCCTGGGGCCCCTGGCCCAAGCTCAGCTGGGCTGGATGGCAGTACTGCCTACACACTTACTCAGGCGTGGCTGTCAGGAAAGGCGGAAATGCCCACAGGTCCGGGGTAATTGGGTCGGGAGCCCCTTTCCGTCAGGCTGGGACCAGGGACACCAGACGTCCTGGCAGAGGCTCCACGGCAGCGGCACCGTCACACCTGGCCGTGCTGGCTATGTTGCGGCCCAGTGCCGGCTCCTCAGGGTGGCCGTGGCTCTGCCCCGGCCTCGGTGCCTCATCTGTAGAACGGGGTGATCGCCTTCCGTCCCTCCAGGTGGAATCTGAGCACAGGCTGGCACACAGCAGGGGCCCCACCCACCAGTGCCAGGCCATCGCCTGGGGACAGTGGGACACGGGCACCTCTGGCATTGTGGCACGAGTGCTCCCAGGACCTGGAGGTGCAGGCGGCTCTGAGACGCCAGGAGGACGTGTGGATCCCAGTGCCTGGCCTCGCAGCAGAGGGCCGTCACCTGAGCCCCAGGGGGCAGGCGACACAGGACCCACCCCTGACTCACAGGCGTCCGGGGCCAAGGCTCCGCAGCCAACGCCCCTCCACCCTTGTTGGAAACCGTCTGCCAGAGCAGAAGTGCACAGGGACGTGGCCTGTCCTAGGTTGTCACGCTCCACCAAGGGCAGTTCCCCAGGCCAGAGGAAGGAGCGGCCAGGGCACCTGACCCTGCAGAGAGGACGGATGCCAGGCGGGACCGGGGACAGCGAGGAAGGCCCTGTGGAAGGGACCGGGGACGGCGAGGAAGGCCAGCTGTGAAGGCCCCCAGGAGCTGGGGCAGAACTCGAGCGCTAGGCGGTGGAAAGCTGGAGTCTGTGACCACGGAATGGCCAGGCTGAGAGCCAGGGGACCTGGGACTGCAAGGGCAGAGGAGGCCCAGCCGGCAGGCAGAGGCGCAGCTGCCCCTCAGCCCTCGCCCGCCAGGGCTCCGGAGCGTGCAGGAAGCTCCTACTGTGTGCTGGGCACTCGGCTCAGACCACTGCAGATCCCGCAGTCCTGAAAGACAAGCTTACTGTCCCCTTTTCGAAGCCAGGGAAAAGGATCACGCCCAGGTTAGATGGAAAGAGGAAGCCCGCCAAGGCCAGCCTCTTCAAACGCCAACTCAGACGCGCAGAGCCACCACCCCTCCCCTGAAGTGCCGTCCAGGCCTGTCTCGCCAGGAGTCCTCTGGGGTCAGGAAGGCCCCCCACAAGTGTCCAAGCCCTGCTGGAAGTGCTCAGACAGGGATCAAGACCCCTGCCCTGCCTCGCTTCTCTCCTCCAGATGCTTGACCTCTGGTAATATGGCCAGAACACTGCAAGTTGGACTGGAGAGAAGGGCCCAAGAAGGGGTGGTCCTCAGAGGCCAGAGTGAGTTGTTGGGTTGGGGGCAGGGATCAGACAGCAGCATTCCTACAGCGGGGGGACCTGGCACATTATGGGCACTCAGCCAACACCTGCTCACTGCCAAGGAGGAGAAAACCCACACCACAAGCTGTGTGCCTTGGGCAAGTTACTCACCTTCTCTGTGCCCTCGTATTCCTTTCTGTAAACAGGTGATCTCTTCGCCTGGCTGAGAGGGCGTAGCTCTGGCAGCTGTGGGTTCCTATTCCCTTGTTCCTTCCCTGGCTCCAGGGCGTGGGCGGGGCAGTAGGGCCCTCTCCTGGCCTGCCCTGCGCTGACCTGGGAGGCTCTCGGCTCCTTGCTATGAGTGGCCTGGGACCTGACTCTGGAGAGCTGGTTTCTCTTACTCAGGCCGAGGGAGGCGGGAGAGGACTGGGGCCCTGGTCGGCGCAGGCGTGGCCTCCTGCTCAGGGGTCTCTGCAAGGCGTAGCGCGAGGCCCAGAAGCCGGGGCTGTGGACGGCGGGGGGCAGCCAGGAGGCCAGGGCTGGGCCCGCGAGGGTGGCCGTGTGGGTGGGACGGCCCTCACCAGCGTGCCCGACGCACCAGACAGTGAGCGGGCCCTGGGCCCAGCAGGTCTGGCGGCCTGTCGGGTCCTGGTGCAGTGGACGGAGCTGGGAGGGAAGTGCGTGCCCAGCAGGGGCCAGACTGAGGGGTGTCTTGTCCCCAGGGTCTTCGGCCACATCAGCTTCCGCTCCGACTGGGAGCTGGTCAAGGTGGACTTCCGGCCCTCCTTCTCCAGACAGTGCTCCGAGGAGGACTACAGCTCCTGGGACCTCGCTGACCTCCAGGTGGGCCCTCCCCGTCGGGAGTCTCCACGGACCCCACCCAGCACACCCAGCCCCGGGCGCTCTGGGTGCTTCGCTCGCCCAGGGCTGCGCGGGCCCAGGGCAGGCCGCGCTCAGGGCTGCGGGCTGTGCAGTCCAGCCAGCAGGGATTCCGGGCTTCCGGCCTCAGGAGGGAAGCCGCGCGCACTGTGGGATCTGGGTACACGGGCGAGCCTCCCCCACCCCTGGCCACTGGCCCCACAGCCCTGCCGGGGCTGAGCAGGCCTCGCTGGGGGAGTCTGGGCCTGTGGCGGGGCTGCCAAGGGAAGATGACCGGCACAGCTCCCGGTGGGTGGGAGGGCTCCAGGTGGACAGGCACGGGCAGGTGGGATTTGTAGCCAAGGGTCCTGGCTGACGGCCAGACGCGACCTGCAGGGGAGAGAGTGTCCGTCAGACACAAGGCGCAGTCAGATGTGAAGGCGAGGTTCTGCTAAGCCAATCAGCAAGGCACTTTGCTAAGCTGGATCTTGCAAGGAAGGGTGCAGATGGGTCTCGGAGAAGCTTCTGGAAGCTGGGCAGAGTCCTGCCAGGGCGGGGGCTGTGGCAGGGAGGAGGCAGAGCTGCCCCAGGCCTCCCCCGAGGACCTCTTATGTCCACACCACCCTTTGGGTGTGGCCCGGGGGCCAAAGGGGAACTTACAGAGGTCACCTCTCCAGCAGCCCTGTGACCCTCGGGGCCGGCCAGGGCGTATACACAGTAGGTGCACAATGAATGCTCGGGGGTTGGGAGGCCACGGCTGCCCCTTCCGAGCCTCCGTCTCCCAGCAATCCGTCTGAGGACAGAGCCAGCTCCAGGGCTGCAGGACCAGCCCTGTAGGAGCCAGTACCTCATCCCAGCTCCTCACTGGACTCTCCTGCTACAGGGTGACGGCTGCATTATGGGCCAGCAGAGAAGTTTCCGGAGGAGAAAGCCCACGTCCTGGTGTGTGAAGGGGCGGAGCTTCACGGCAGCCCTGAGGTCACGCGCGTGCCCGTGCCGGGACTCGGACTTCCTGTGGTGAGCGGCCTCCTCACCCAGGGGCGGCCTGGGAGCAGAGCCTGCACGGAGGCAAGGAGGCCGGGCTGGGTGCAGCCTGCTCCACGGTGGCCTGTCCTCCATCCCTCCCCTGCAGCGGCAGGCCTCCCTCCAGAGGGTGCTGGACTTAGGGACTTGGCTCTACTACAGAGCATAGGACTAAAGTGGTGGGGTGTGACCGGAGAGCTGGCCCCGGAAGGTGGGGGCCCTGGGCAGACGGGGCTCCTCCCTCTCCCCACCGCCGGTCCTGCCATCTGGGGATCCACTCCCCTCCTCCAGGAAGCCCTCTGGGCCCAGAGTTTGTCCTCCGGAGTGCAGCGATCTGTCCCAGGCCTAGCTCCCACTCTGGGACAGTCTGTGTGGGGTCTCCTCTGCGTCCCCACAGACTCGAGCTTCGTAGGCCCTGGACATGAGGTCCCGGCCCTGCCCAGCCCTGGCCTGCGGCTGTCTGCAGCAGTGCAGTGCCTCTTGCCCAACGGCTGTCCTTTCTCCTCGCAGCGACCACGGGTTTGAGCGCGCACCCTCCCCGGAGCCTGCCAGCCAGTGCTCTGCCAGCTTCTGGTTTAACCCCTTGTCCCCTCCTGACGACTGTGCCCTGGGGCAGACCTACACCAGCAGCCTCGGGTAAGTGTGGGTGCCCTGGGCCTCCCACCCGGCCACGCCTCCAAGGGGCGAGGACCCACCAAGCTGGGTGGGGCGGGCTCCGCAGTCACCAGGCCCCAGGGCCCCGTGAGGCCTCGGGCCGGCGTGGTGGAAAGTGCTTGCACTGGCCCTGAATGGAAAACCCGGACAGGAAAGGCCCAGGGCCAGTTGCCCGCCCCGCTGCAGGCTAAGCCTACCCCAGAAGCAGCACCCCTGCCAGTCTTCCAGAGCCTCTGCAGCCCAGGACCCCCCAACTCAGGGCACCAGGCCCAGTGGCGCTGCCGCCATGGGGGTCTCAGCTTCAACAGCACCTCCTCCAGGAAGCCTTCCCTGACCCCCGCCCCTGAGCCAAGCTCCCCTCTGTCATAGCCCAAATCTCAGTTACAGTGGCACTCAGTTAATTGTCTTCCGTGCTGGACTACGCACCCGGGCTCACGTGGGTGTCCTGCAGTCTCTGGTGACAAGGACAACCTCAGGCAGGGGCTCAGTAGGTATTGCGGTCATGGCCTCTCCTCTACCAGGGCCAAGCACACTTCTTCTAAACACCAACTTCACATGGAAATGTTGGGTACACAGAGCTGTGAACTTCAGCCTCCAGAGATCCCAGACGTGCTCCCTCTGAAGGCTCCATTTCCCCCCTCCTCTGAGGAAGTTTCCAGAGACGGGGGAGGAAGCCCACAAGTTTATGAAGAAATTCCACTTCTTCCCTGGGAGACCTGAGGAAAAGGGAGGCAGGGCCAGAAAGTGCAGGCTTTGGCCTCAGCAGAATACACTGTGCCATCTTTCCAACACCTGTCCATCCACCTGTCCACCCACCTATCCATCCACCCATCAACCATTCACCTATCCACTCATCCATTCACCCCTTCACCCACCTGTCTACCCACACATTCATTCTTCTACCCATCCACCCACCTATCCATGCACCCATTCACCTACCATCCACCCATCACCCATCCATCCATCTATCTATCCACCATCCATCCATTCATCTATCCATCTTTCTACCCTTCTACCTTCTAGTCATCCACCCATTCACCCAACCATCCATCTACCCATTCATCCACCCATTCACCCAACCATCCATCCACCCATTCACCCATCCGCCCATTCACCCATCCACCCATTCACCCATTCACCCATTCATGCATCCATCCTTCTACCCATCCACCCTTCTAGTCATCCATCCATCCACCCACCCATCCACCCATCCATCCACCCATCTACCCACCCATCCACCTATCCATCTATCCACCTATCTGCGCACCCATCAAGCACACCCCCCGGCTTTGGCAAATAAGGCCTCTCATCTAAAGTATTAGAGCCAGGTCCTGTATCTGGGCAAGGATGCCATGTGCACACCGTGGGCACCAAGGTGCTGTGCGTAGACAGGCCTTAAAGAAATTATTTTCTTTCAAACCAATAATTAAATGAGTCTTTGCCTAATAAACCTCTGAAAATTTGTTTGTGGCTGAGCCACACTGGAGAATTGGGCCCTGAGGCAGGAGGGGGACCAGCCTCGGGTGACAGCGGTGTTGGGAGGAGGAGCTGCCCACACAGGGGTCTCCAGTGGTCTCAGAAGAGGCTTCCCAGGGCCACCAGGTTTGCCACGGAGTCCCACATCTGGGCTCCCTGCATCCACCACAGGGGCTTTGTGCCTGACGTCCCCTTGCCTGGTACCCGTGCTGGACAGGCCCTGCCTGCTCCCCCCAGGCGCAGCTGGAGGCCCCTCCCAGGGATGAGCTCCCAGGTGCGCCTACAGTGCTGTGGGCCTCCGCGCATGAGGGAGGCTTGGCCAGCCTCCTCCTCCCCCCAGACAGTGGGCGCCACCAGGGCAGGGCTGCCCGTGGGCACCCCAGTCCCAGGACCTGAGCAGATCCTGCCGCCACCAGCCACTCCCTCGGCTCCTCGGTGTCCTTGCCCCTGGTGGCATCGCGGTGATCAGGCAGGGTGGGGTGCAGAGGAGTGGTGCCCGGAGCCTCTGAGGTCGAGGCCAAGCCACCTTGGGGCGACACCTCCTGTCCAGACTGGGGAGCCCCGTGCACTGCCCATCTGATGTCACCAACCCTCTCGTGTCCGCCCAGGTACCGGAAGGTGGTGTCCAATGTGTGCGAGGGTGGCGTGGACCTGCAGCAGAGCCCAGTGCAGCTCCAGTGCCCCCTCATGCCGCCCCGGGGCCTGCGGGTGAGCGTCCGTGGGGAGGCAGTGGCCGTGCGGCCCGGGGAGGACGTGCTGCTGGTGGTGCAGCAGGAGCAGGTGAGCGGGGACCCTGCTGCCACCACGGGGTGGCTGTGGACGAGCAGAGGAGGGTGCCGCGTGTCGGCGGAGCGTCCCCAGGAGACAGGAGGTGTGGCAGGCGGCACATCCACCCAGGCCCACCAGCATCGGGGAAGGAAGTTGATGGGGAAGCGGGTGGAGAGGCAGCAGGAGGGAGTAGCCCACGGGCGGCCCCTCGCCCCCCACCGTGGCGTGGGGTCTCTCACGCCTCTGATTATATTGATTAAGTTAATTTGGAATCCTAATAAAAGCAGAAAGTTTCTAAAAACCCTATTATAATCACACAATCGAAAATAAATCCTGTGTGTATATGCGAGTGTATGGGATACAAATATAGGTTTGTATATACACACACACAAGTAGACACAGGTGCCTACACGCACGCACACACACACGTGCGTCTGCACTTGCAAGTGCGTCTCCCAGGCTCCCAGTCTATTTTTACTTTAGAACAAGGGTTACATTTTCTTGCGATTTTTTAAAATAATGTGTTCATTGTAAAATAGTTCAAGAATACAAAAAAAAAAAATCAAGAACATAAATATCACCAAAATTCTGCTTCCCAAGGGGAGCTGTTGATTTTTGTGTTTCCTTCTAGTCTTAAAATTCATAGGTAGCATGCTCGTGTTTCTGATGATGGAAATAATAACTCACGTGCGTGGTAGGGAATTCAAAAGTGAAAACAGAAAAACTCACAAATATTCAGGAAATGCGAAAGTGCAGGGAAGTCCAGAGGCGATTCAGGCTGCCTTGCCCACCTGTAGAGGGGTCCCTGGCCTCTGGCTCCCAGTCGGATCTTTAGACAAATGCCGGGGTGAGTGGCGCTGGTGTCCCGATCACGCCTGCTTCGCGAGGCCTCACAGAGGTGACCACGCTGGTGCTGCCAAGGTTTGGGGCTGGAAAGCAGGCCCCTGGTCTGGCGCAAGTGGGAAACCGGCCAGGAGGACACGGGCTGACCCTCTCCAAGGCCTAGCTCTGGGCAGGCCACTTAAGCCACTGTGCTCTCCGGCCACTTCTTTATGGCGGGGAAACAGGCTCAGACAGGCGAAGTCTCTCTTTCAAAGCTGCACAATCACAAGTGGCAGAGCTGGCCAGGGTAGCAGGCCTCAGGCACGCTGAGTGGACAGAGACCAAGTCTGGTCCAGATCTGAGCTGTCCCCGCTCTGCTTCCTGCCTGGGCCAGGTCCTCTCATGGACAGAGATTGGCCCTGAGGTTCACACTGGGGTGCGGAGGCAGCCTGGGGTGGGCCTGGTGTCTCTGGTCATAGAAGCATCTGCGTGGGCACGGGGAGAAGCACAGAGACCTGGGGCCACTAGACTCGCGTGGCCTAGCCGCACTCCTAGGTCCAGGGCCGACTTCCTGGAAACGTGGCCACCTGCTGCCCCCTAGAGCCTGGCAGCTGGGTCCCTCCATGGCTTCTCCTATCCAGAGTCCGAAAGGACTGCACTTCTCAGGCCCCAGGGGCTGAACTCCCGGGCCGCACACTGGGCTCCCTGCTGGGGCTACTCCCCAGCTCACAGGGCCGGGAGAGGCTGGAAGACAGGCTCCGGGGTGCACTGGCCTCCTGGGAGAGGCTGCTTGCCTCCTTGGGAGACACGGAGGGGTGGGGACCCACAACACGCATGCCAGCTCACTCCCAGACACGTGTGCACCTCCGCCCACGCCCTCGCACACTCACACATCTGTGCAGTCGCACGCCCACTCAGACGTGGGCCAAATGGGCTCGAAGACATCACTAGATCTGGGGAGTCCATGTTTCGCAAACCTCTAGGATGAACAGTAAGATCTGGGGAAGAACCACAGCAGTAAAGACCCCCACGGATCCTGACGGGGCAGAAGAGTTGAGCTTGGGAGGGACAGCCTTTCCCTCTGGTGACAATACTGCCACCAAACCTCACCACTGACCCCAAGACAAACCCGGAAGCGATCCTGTACTGAAAAGAAAGAAGAACATGATAGGCTTCCTAGAAAATTCAATGGAGAGAACCTTTGAGACGTCGGCCCGAGTCCTCAGACTTGAACCAAAGGGCACAGCCCATGGCAGAAGAGGATAAACGGGCTCCGGGCCCAAGGCGCTTCCGCTCTGGGAAAGACCCCGTGAGGAAGGTGAGGAGGCTCCAGCCGAACGGGAAGAGCCACCTCAGAGCTCCAGGGAGAGCACCGTCCAGCTGGGAGATGGCCAGGGACACAGGAGACGTTTCACCAGACAGCACCTGCACAAGCCCCACGGGCACAGGAAGAGGTGCCAGGAAGAGGTGCCCACAGCAGGAGCCCACGGAAGCCGGCCTCCCAGGATTCAGCGCCTCCCCGTGGGAGCAGGTGGACTGGTCTGCCCTCCTCCCTCCGCCACCCTGTGAGGAGAGCCCTGGCGGCACCAGCGCCTCCCCCTGAGAGCTCAGACTGCCTGCCACGCCTGGCACCCCTCGGCGGACGCCCTGCCACGTGGCCTCCCACAGTACGGGCTCTGCCTCCTCCAGCTGCCGGGGGTCCAGGAGCCCTGTGGGCTGCATGACCACGTCGCACCAGAGTCTGCTTGTCCTGCATCCCCGTCTCCCTCTCCTTCCCCTTATGAGGACGCGCCCCCTTCCAGCACAACCTCATCTTAACTACCTATCTCTGCAAAGACCCTGCTTCCCAGTGGGGTTCCCCTGGAGGCCCCCAGTGGACATGAATCTGGGGGGCACTGTCCAACCATATTTGCGGAGAAAGTGAAGTGAACACAACTTCTATAAAAGTGTTCTACGAGCTTTAAGATGTGTCAGATGTAAAGCAGGACGGCTGGTCAGCAATGACCCTGGCCACTAGGACGTGGTTTCTTGGATGCACCGGGGGAGGGGCGTGGCAGGAAGGGGGCAGGGAGGGATGGAGGGGGCAGTGAGGGTGGAGGACAGCTGGCAGCAGGGCAGCAGGGCAGCAGAGAAAGCGGGTCCAAGGGCCCGTTCCTACATCCCCGCCACACCCGAGGTCCCGCCTTCTACCCCTCCCGGCAGTCCATGTAGCTATGAGGCCATAATGGATCCATCCACTGATGTGGTCACTGCTGCACTGGGGTCCAGGCCTCCATCTTGTGGTCCTCTGGGGACACTCCAGAACCACGCTGCTTCCCTTGCTGTTTCTTCAGCATGGGGAGGAAGTATGGTGGTTGGGAGGAGGCTTCTCGCGGTGGGGAGTGCCTAGGTGACCAGCAGCTTTGTGAGGAGGTGACAGGGGCAACTCGTCCCCTACAGCCCCGCTGCATGCCTAGGATGACGTAAAGAGAAACTCGGGAACCAGGGCATCACAGGACAGGAAAGGCATGTTTGACTTGCTGTGGACCCTTGGAGAGATGTCCTGGTCACATTACAGGGGCCCTCCTCAGTGTGAGAGGCCTGATCTCACTCCGCAACTCCACAGCCAGGCCCAGGCCTTAGGGGTCTCCCTGGACCTTCACCCAGTCCCACAATGCCTGACATCACCCATGTACCCTCCTTCTCCATCTGCAGCTAGGCAACTCCTGACAGTGTCCCCTGCTAAGTCCTCTTGACTGTCCCATCAGCTCCCTCCAAAGCTGGAATTCTGAGGGCAGGACCAGACCTGCCCCTACTGGTCCCCACAGGCTCCTTCTGGAGGAAAGGAGAGGGAACGTGCGAGTGACCTCAGCTCCCAGGGCCACTCCTGAGTGGCCTTGTGGTGCTTCCCTGCAGGGAGATGTCCTGACCACCAAGTATCAGGTGGACCTTGGGGATGGCTTCAAGGCCATGTACGTGAACCTCACACTAACTGGAGAGCCCATCCGACACCGTTACGAGAGCCCTGGCATCTACCGTGTTTCTGTCAGGGCGGAGAACATGGCGGGGCATGATGAGGCTGTGCTCTTTGTCCAGGTCAACTGTAAGTCCAGTGCTCCTTTGCATCTGAGTCTGTCCCTGTGACAGATTTTGGTCCCCAACAGGGAGTCTATTGGGGCTGGTGATAATAGTGGTGATGGTGATGTGCAGTTGTGATGATGGGGTTGAGATGGGGATGGGGGTGATGTGAGGATGGTGATGGAGATGGTGGTATTCATAGCGGTGATGGTAATAATGATGTTGGTGATGGCAGCGATGATATTGATGGTGGTGATGGTGATGGTGGTGATGGTGGTGATGGTGGTGATGAATGTAATGGTGATGATGACGGCGGTGGTGGTGGTGGTGATGGTAATAATGGCTATGATGATGGTGGTGATGAAGGTGATGTGGTGGTGAGGTAGCAATGAAACTGATGGTGACAATGACCAAAGCAGCCTCTGAGCTGTCCTGTGTCCTCTGCCTTCTAACCCTGACCTTTCTGGGGCCCTGAAGCCCCCCTGCAGGCACTTTACCTGGAGGTGGTTCCTGTCATTGGCATCAACCAGGAGGTGAACCTCACAGCTGTGCTGCTGCCCCTGAACCCCAACCTCACTGTCTTCTACTGGTGGATTGGCCACAGCCTGCAGGTGAGCTGTCCCTGGCCCCTCCTGCCCCTCGTGCCTGCAGGCTCCCTTCCGGGTGCAGCGCAGGGGGAGCACACTGCCTAGGCACCCAGCAGCCGGGACTCACCCTGCCCCTAGTGCTCTTCCTGGACCATTGCAAGGGACCTATCTGACCTGGCTCTGCTCAGCTCCTCCCTGGGTGTGGGATGGGTCAGACCCGCCCCTGCCTGTTCCTGGGAAAGAGGCAAAGTGAAGTGGCTGCCCTGAGTCGGGTGTGCCCAGTGTCACAGGAAGGGACAGGTGAGGCTCATGAGGGTGCCGAGACGGGACGCCATGTCCAGGTGGGTGGCCAGGGAAAGCAGGTGGAGAAGGAGCTCACCTGGGGTGGAGCCGGTCTCAGGCGCCTCGCTGGGCCCAGGTGCACAGCATAAGCAGAGGGAGCCATGGCGTGTCCTTGAGCAGAAATGGCCGGATGCAGAAGGGCCGAGGAGAGGGCAGCTTGTCCATCCTCAGGCCAGGGCCTCGAGACCAGGGGCACCTGTCACTCATCCAGCAAGCACGAGCTGAGAGTCCAGAAGCAGAGGGCTGGCGGGAGGGAGGGGCTGTAGGCTCAGGGCTGCTTCCCTGGAATGGGGTCCAGGAAGAAGTAGGGGCTTTGGGTTCGAGCGCCAACTTGGCCATTTCTGGTGCCCACCTTCACTCCCAGAGCCCCTGTGTCTGAGGGGCACGGCCTGCCTGTCTCCAGGTGCTACTGCCGCCCACCCTCATACCACCCATGCCACAGGGTCCTGAAGGGCCCATGAGGGAGGGGCCTGGGGGAAGGGCTGCTGGACCTGTGTCCCTGCTGGGCTCCAGAGCAAGCTCGCTCTTGGCACTGACCACTGTGGGGCCCTGCCGCCGCAGAGCGCCCACAGTCCACTTGCCGATAGCCACGGGAGGGTATAGTTCCTTGTAACCCTGGCAGCCGGTGGCAGGACTGGCCTCCCCACCCCTTACCAGCCTGGGCCCGGCGCTCCCTTGTGCCCACAGCCCCTCCTCTCCCTGGAGAACTCCATGACAACACGGTTTGCGGACGCCGGGGACGTGCGGGTGACGGTGCAGGCAGCCTGCGGCAACTCCGTGCTGCAGGACTCCAGGGTGGTGCGCGTGCTGGGTGAGTCCCTGCTGGGGTCGGCAGCGCGGCCTCTGCTTCTCTGCCTCGCGGGGGTCCAGTCACCCTGGTTACAAGCCACGAGCTCTGCTCCCACCTCTCTGTCCTCAGAGTCCCCATTTGTAAAAACGGCCTTGGGGACTCACCACACAGGGCGGGGAGGTTTCTGAGTGACTCGACACGGTCCCCAGCAGCAAGACCAGGTCTGGGCACCAGTTCTGCCTGCCTCCATGGGCCTGTGCTCTCAGCACACATCAGTCCTCTGCGGATTGTCCATGATGGTCCCTTAAAGTAAGAGGACCCTGTTCCAGAGACCTAGCAGAGCTTCCTGTTCTAAACCCACGTCCTCACTTTCCGGGGCTCACCAGGGACTGAGCCCCTCATGGGAGACATTCACAGTGGAAAAACCAGACCTAGGAAGGGAGGAGCCCCCACCAGCATGTTCTTGCCCCCATCAACATGCTGATTGAAACCTCATATCGCTTTTACAACAGCCTCTACTGGGGACAGCAGCCATCAGTTAAATGTGTAGTGGGCCTGATGTACAGAGGGCCAGGCCACCCACGTGGGCCCTCGTGCCTCCTTCCTCACGGCTGAGCAGGAGCTCTGGGCAGCCTCACTTCCCTCAGCGTGGAATGCAGGTTCCCGTTGAGAAAGCACTTGTCCCCAGAGCCCTCGCCCTGCAGGGCTTCCTCCCACTGCCTCCGAGAGGAACGGGCTCCGCAGTAAATGGCAAGGTTACGGTTTAGCTCCGGTGACCTGGAATCAAGGTCTGAGCCACGGCCCCTGGAAGTGTGGGGGCAGGAGACACTGGGCCTCTGCCCTCCTGGAACCTTCCTCTGGTGGGGACCTGCCCAGTTGGAACCACGGACCCCCGAGGGCCGAAGGCCGACCTTGCGGGGTGAGCACAGCCCGAGAGTTCGGGGCGAACCTCCGACGGGGCTCCCCCTGAGCCACCTCTTCCAGCTCAGTGCCGCAGCTTTCATCTGGGCCACCGTCATGCTGGGGACCTTGTTATCTCGTGGTCACCAGTGGCAGGCCCTGCCCAGGAAGCCCCCCCGCAACCGGCTCACAGGGGCTCTTGTTCCTCGAATACAAAGCCAGCATCTCCTGCTCCAGGCCATGGGGACGGTGGCTGGGGTCTGAGCCAAGGATGTCCTGGTCACCTCCCCAGAGGCATCGGGACTGTCCAGGACTGACCGGCGCTCCTGTGTCTGCCTCTTTCCAGATCAATTCCAGGTGGTGCCTCTGCAGTTCTCCAAGGACCTGGATGCCTACAACCCCAACACCCCCGAGTGGAGGAAGGATGTGGGCCTGGTGGTCACCCGGCTGCTCTCCAAGGTGTCCACTCAGGCTCAGAGAAGCCCGCAGACACGGGTCCCAGGCGGGAAGGGCCACGGGGCTGCGGCCCCTGCAGCACAGACTGGCGGCGGGGGGAGTCGGGGCTGGAGCCTCACGTCCAGGGGCAGGACGGGGCACGTCCTTCGTCACACGTAGAGTGTTGGCTGTGTGCCCACATCCCAGCCACTGTCCTCCGGGGTCCAGAGTCTCTTTAGAAGTGACCTTGGCTCATGGACTGAACTTCTCTTCCAAGCTGGACAGGGGACAGGGCAGAGCAGATGTGGCTGACCTCAGCCAGCTCACTGATAGCAGAGAGGCCATGCATCAGGGCAGCCGAAGGTGGCCCCAGGGGGACAAGGCCCAGCCTAGGGCTGCCTGCCGCTGTCAAGCTTGAGCCCTGCTGACCACGCTTTCCCTGGGCCTGTGAATAATGCTGGTCCACCCGTCCTGGGCACCGAGGGCTGAGCACGCGATGGCAGTGTTAGGAGGGGGACTAGTCCCCCAGGAGGAGAAGGACTCAGGAGCCAGGTCTGCGGGCTGAGGTCCGCCATGGGCAGCTGGCGGGTGAGGAGCAGGAAGAGCCAGGAGGAGAGGCTGCGGGGTCAGGGGTCGGGCCAGGACGCCGGGGGACCGGGACCTAGGCCAGGAAGGGACAGCAGGTGCTCTTGGGGATCTGACTTGTGTCAGACGAGGAAAAGGAGAGGATTAAAGTGGTCTGTCTGTCCCCACAGGAGACCAGTGTCCCTGAGGAGCTGCTGGTGACCGTGGTGAGGCCAGGGCTGCCCACCCTGGCTGACCTGTATGTGCTCCTGCCTCCTCCAAGGCCCACAAGGAAGAGGAGCCTCGCAAGTGACAAGGTACGTCCTGCTGCCAGTGGTCACCCAGGCCCCCCTGCACAGCCCAGGGCTGGCTGGCCACATGCCTGGTTGGGGTCATTCCTGGCCAACAAACTCATCACCTAAAGGCTTATTTCTCACAATGAGGTGGTCTGATGCAGGATGCTGACATCTGCCTTGCAAATCTGCCTCCTAAGGTCACATGGCCTCCGAGGTCACTGAGACAGGGCAGCGGAGCTGGAGGAGGGCCGCCTGCCCTGCAGGGGTGTCCTCGCTTCACCTCCCATGACGCTGGCTGAAGGTGGCCACCGGGCCTCAGCCTGACAGCTCAGGGTGCTGAGACTGTCCCAGTGAGACCCAGTGGCATTCAGCAGAGCAGAAGCCGGCCTCCAGGTTAGCAAACATCGTCATCACAGACCAGCGGCCAAGCTGCCCGTGTGGAGGGCCAGTCCGGCCCCTGACAGGGCTGCAAAGGGGACTCCAGGAGTCAGGATCCCTTAGTGTCCCCGAAGGTGGACGGCAGAGGGTGTTGGCAGGAGGAAGCAGCCGCGCTCGGGGCTGGTGGTTTATGAGTGGCACAGCCCCTGGGAGCGAGTTGGCAGCCCCTTGTGTGGCAGAAGTGAGGGTCAGGCCGCCGAGACCGGGCAGCTGTATTTGTGGCTCGGTGGCCCAGGGGGATGATTCCCAAGCATGGCCCGAGCACAGTGATCATAAGCAAGCTGGGGCGGCAAAGGAGCAATTCTCTTGGGGCGCATTCTTTGTTTTTTGAATATTTTAGATGTTGATAGACCTTTATCTTATTTATTTTTTTTAAATATGCGGGGCTGAGAATCGAACCCAGTGCCTCACTTGTGCTAAGCGAGCGCTCTGCCACTGAGCCCCAACCCCAGCCCTCTGCAGTCCTTAGACGGGACGAGCTTGTCAACAGCCTAGGGACTCTGGGCTTCTACAGCTTCATGCTCCTCCTGCGCTGGGCCCGGGGTGCTCTGTCCCGCTGCATCTTCTGGCCTCGCGGCTGGCTTACCTGCCAAGCCCCTGTGGTGGGAGCCAGCAGCAGAGCCGCCAGAGCAGCAGGCCACAGCCTGGACGAAGTCCCTCCCTTCCATTCGGTCACGCCGCAAAGCCTGCTGCATGCTCGTTGTGCTTTGCCATGTCGCCAGCTCCGACGGTGGCTGTGTGACCTGGCGCCTCCCCTGCTGGTGGGGACTCGGGAGAAAGGCAGCGTGGCCACAGGAACCTGCGCACGGCAACGTGGCTCCTGAGAGCCGGAAATCACAGGCCCCCCTGTCCGCAGCGGGTGGATGAATGAGCGGACTCAGGACGGGCCTCGTAGGAGAAGGTCAGCACCCCGCCGTACAAGGAAATGAGGTGCTGGTCTGCACCACAGCGAGGGTGCCCCGAGAACAGTGTGCCTCGACACAGGAGCCAGCACACGGTAACAGGTTCCAGTCTAGGGAACCCCGGATGTGGGCAGGGATCCTGGGAGGTCACGAGAAGGTCAGAGATCATGGCGACAGTGCACGACCTTGGGGACACAGTAAGAACCACTAAGAGCACACGCTGGCTCTGTGTGCTGTGCCCAGAGACATGCTCACTGGGTGACCTGGACAGAGTGGCCAACAGGAGGCAGGGGCAGCAGACCCCAGCACCCTGTGGACTCTGTTTCCCACCATGCAGACTGGAGAGAGGCTGGGTGAGGGCCACTGGGGGGCACTGGGCCATCAGGAGGGTGCAGGGCCACCAGGAAGGCACAGGGCCATCAGAAGGGTGCAGGGCCATTGGGGGTGCAGGGCCACCAAGAAGGCACAGGGCCACCAGGAGGGCACAGGGCCTTCCCATACACTGACAGTGAATTATGAGGAAAGAAACCAAGAAAACAATCCCATTCAGGAAAGCGTCAGAGTCATCAAATAAATGCGTAAGGATGAATCTAACAAGGGACCCGCCCCGAACACAGATGAGAGACCCCCAAGGTGAGGCGAGCCGCCTGGTTCGTGGGCACAGGACTGTTAAATGTCCACGCCACTAAAGCCATCGGCCGGCTGAGTACGTCCCTGTGAGAATCCCAGTGGCACCTTCCACAGAAATGAAAAGCAGCACTCCAATCATGTGGAACCCCAAAGAGACCCCAAGCAAAAGCCACGAGGCTGGGCGCAGCTCGCTCCCTGGCTCCAAAGCACACGAAGCCGCCACAGCCCAAACAGCGCCGAGCTGACGTCGAAGCTGACGGGGGTACAGGCTCCAGAGTCCAGAGAAGGCTGCATGCTGTGGTCAACTAAGACGCTGAGGTGGTTTGGACGTGAGGTGTCCCCAACAGCTCCTGTTAACACAGGCACTCAAGTGAGGTGACAGGGCTGCGAGAGCCGTACCTGGTCAGCCCATCCTGATTGGAAGGGACTGACGGGGTCAATGTGGGCAGGTGCCCTGGGAGGCACCTCCTCCCTGCAGCCCCTCTGCTTTCCGGCCCTGAGCTGAGTTGCTGTCCTCTGCTGGACACTTCCCCCAAGACATGCTGCCTCACTCGGGCCCACAGCAACGCCTCGGCTGACCATGAGCTGAATCTCTGAAACTGTGAGCCCCAAATAAACTCCCCCTCCTCCAAGTGGTTCCTGCTGACTAACGTGCTGAGACAACGCAGGGGGAGTGGACAGTCTCTCCAATAAATGGTGCTGGGGACACTGATGTCCCATGCAGGAGAGTGAAGTTGGACCTTCTCACAACATGTCAACTCCAAGTGCATTGAAGACGCACAGAAGACCTGACACTGCAAAGCTGCGGGGGAATCCAGGCCCACGCACACAGGTGCAAGCAGCCGCTCGCCACACGACCACACACCTGGGCTACAAAGGAGGAAATGGGGTCCCGTCAGACTAGAAGCTTCTGCCAGCAAAGGAAGCAGGGGGCAGTGAAGAGGGCCAGAGAATGGGAGGTGTCGTCCCTTCACTGTCTGACAGGCGACTAGTGTCCAAGACAGGCTGGACCTCGCTCAGGAGCAAGAAGACCAGCCAGTGCACAGGGGTCCAGGCCTGGACTGCACATGGAGAAACATTCGCCATCACTGACCATCAGGGACATGCAAGTCCAGGCCATAGTGATGTCACCCACACCTGAGTCCCTCCCACCAGAAGGCGAAGGGCGGATGTGGGGAGGCGTGGAGGACAGCTGTCCCACTGCCCAGAGCACTCGCCTCCATCCCAGGGTCAGGGCCCCTCGTTCTGGCCCCTCACGTGCACGTCCAGGCTGTATTTGACACGTTCCTCAGATGTTCTCCATGAAGTCCTGGGCAGAGGGGCCTTGGGGCCTGGCACCCGGCGGGAGGTCCTTCCCAGGCCACCTGTACCACCCGTGGGCAGGCAGGCTGGCCGAATGGCAGGAACCCCCTCAGGGCAGAGCCACGGGCCACCACCCTGCGGGAGCGTGCAGGGACGTCCCAGGCCCCGTGGGGCTTCAGGCAGAGTCCCCAAGACTCTACTCAGTGGACACAGAGCCCCTTCTCCCCAGAGCCGGGAGCTGGGAGGCGGGGTTCACCAGGCTCCGCGGGCTCCGAGGTCCATCCAGGAGGATCCGACTGAGATCAGAGCCTCCGGAACCCAGAGTCGTGGATGTGGGTGTCCACGTGGGCAGCCCTGGACAGCGGCCGGTGCACGGGAGGCAGGGAGGAGCCCTACTGCGCACCAGGTGCCTGTGTCCACTGGCACACAGACCTTCAGACTGTCCCCTGGCCACAACCCCCTCCAGCCCCAGTCCCACAGCACTTCATGGGGTCCCCTTGGCTGGGTCCACTCCCTGCCCACCTCGTCCTCTTCATGTCTTCCACTTCTGGGAGGCTTTCCCCGCCCTCCGACGGGAGAGGCTGGAGCCCCTGCGGCTCTGAGCCCCACTCCCACCCTGATGGCCGTGGTCTCCTCTATGTCTGTTCCTGACACAGAGGTGGCCCAGGCAGGGCCACGTCTGCCACCTCTGTGTCGCATTAGCGGCTACCCTGGAAGTTGGCTGGTGGGTTGTAATCCCCTGTCATGGATGAAGATGCGGGGCAGAGGCGGGACCCTCCCCAGCCCCACGCCCCAGGTCAGGCTGGACCAGGCCCGGCCGCCTGCTCTGCCCACCGGGCCCGGAGGACACTCCTCTCCCTCTGCTTTCAGAGGCTGGCGGCCATCCGGCAGGTGCTGGGCGCACACAACGTCAGCTTCCTCCTGCGGGGAGGACTGCGGGTCCTCGTGGGCCTGAGGGACACCAACACAGGTGAGAGGCTGGCTGGGGCCCTTGGTGGGGCCTTGCTGTGGGACATGGGCAGGGCCCCCTTAGCCGCATGCTCCTGCCGGTGGGTGTCCAGCTCTGACTCGCCCATCGGTCCCCAGCCAAGGCAGCCTGGATCCCTTATTGCGATTCAGCCCAAGCCTTGGTTCTCAGAGGACCTCTGCACCAGCCTCACACTGGGTCCCCACGTGTCCTCCCCCGTGGGCAGGAATCCGTGCAGAAGTTGAGTTTCAGCTCTGCAGACAGCACGCCCATTAGGAAACCCTGCACTCACCCAGGCCAGTGTGGGGACAGTGGCGTCCCAGCTGAGGGTCAAGCCCATAGTGCCCAGAAGGAGCGGGCTGAGAAGGTTGTGACCTGGTCCCCTGAGGTCACAGAGGGTGCATTCCTGGTCCCTCGAGACCCACTGCCCCATCAGCCACACTGGGAGGATCGGCCTCCATCGGGGCTGGGCAGGCCGGGCTGGGCCCTCACTGTCCGCTCTTGTCGCTTTGCTGACAGATCCTCGGAGCCTGGGCGGTGGTGGCGGCTACTGGGCGCTGGTGGTCCTCTTTGTCATCGGGCTGTTTGCAGCAGGCGCCTTCACCCTCTACAAGTTCAAAAGGCAAGGTGTCTGGCCCCTGGGCCTGCTGGGCCTGCTGCCAGCCCCTCCTGGTTCTGTCACCTGTGGGCCCTGGGGAGAGGGCCGCCCACTGGCCACCCAGGGCATCTCTGCACCCCCCCCCCCCCCCGCAGGGTCACGGGCACCCCCCTCCTCCTCCTGGAGGGAGGCACTGCCTTGCACAGGCGAGGAGACCGCGGCTTGGGGAGGTGGAGTAACGGGTGCCTGGCTTCCGAGCGGGCAGGACCGGACGCCACTGCCCCAGGCCTCCTTGTCACGCACGCCCCTCCCGCCCAGAGGAGCGCCCGGCCCAGCTTCCCCACTCACCCCGAGCTCCACAGAGAGAGGGCTCCAGAGTATCCGGGGACTTCTGGGAGGCTGGGAGGCTGGGGTGGGGCTGCAGGGCGTCTGGGGGCTTCTGGGAGGCTGGGAGGCTGGGGCGGGCTGCAGGGCGTCCCCTCGCTCCTGAGCCTACTCCTCCCCGGAAGGTGCTGGGTACCCCGCTGGCCCCAGGCAGCTGCCCAGCCCAGCCTTACACAGATTCTGGACCTGGGAACAAGCAAAATGGTCAGGCTGAGTGGGCAGATGGCAGACTCTGACTCTGTTGTGCCCCTCGTGCTGACTCAGCTGCAGAGGCCACAGCTGGTCATCTTGAGGACCCCCAAGGGATGCAGGTCACTTTTTCCTTTATGTTCACCAGGAGCCATGGCCTGGGACACCCCCTCCTGCCCTGGACCCCTCCTCTGCTGAGGCTGCAGGCTGGACCCTAGCCATGTGCTGGGGACCCAGCCCTGGCAGCGTTGGCAGGGACCATGCACACGGCTTGCCTGCCTTGGCACCTGGTTCTAACAGAAGGGGTGGCTGAGGGGTTCTGAGAAAGGGGATAGGGATCTCAGCTGGAGAATCCAAAGGGCTTCTCTAAGGAGGGGACTCTCAGTGGGCGCCTGACGGGTGTCCAGAGGCGAAAACGGGGTCCAGCTACGGCCTTTATTGATCTCCAAACTCACAGAGGCACTGGCTTCCTCTCAGTCCGCCTGGGTGTCCCACAGATACCTTGAATTCAAGGCAAACTCATCATCCTCACCCCAAAGCCCTCCCGAGTGGAAGACGTGTCCTCCCTCGGGAACGCCCCCTCCTCATCTCCCTGCTCAGCTGGCTGGCATCCCTCGGCTTAGCGCCCGGGAAGCAGGGCTGCTCACGGTTAGGAAGTGGCAAGGTGGCATTTGGACCCAGGCCTCCAGTACTCTGAAAGAGAGGCTCTTCCATCAGAGTCCAAGAGCAGTGGCCGCAGCTCCAGGCCCTGGCCCTGGCCCGAGCTGATGGGCTGGGGCAGGAGGGGAGCCTGGAGAGCAGGCTGTGGCCCCCGCTGGTCCTGAGAGAGCTAGGCCGGTGCGGAGCAGAAGCTCCTGCTGGCCTGCTGCGTTTCCGGGTGGCCCTGGTGGCCGACACTCCGTTTCCCATCAGGGCAGGGCCCATACTTCCACGTGGAGGGCAAGTGCGTCCCCACAGGCCCTGCCACCTCTGCACCCTGCTGAGACTCGGTGCAGCCCAGGCCCTGCCTGGCCACCAGCGGCTCGGCCAGAGGGGCTGGGATGTTTGCTACCTCCCAGGGAAGGGCTTCCAGCTCGGGCCTGCCCCTTGTCACTGCCTGCAGGCCCTGTCCTCTCAGTCCCTCACTGGGAAGAGCTCCTGGCTATAGGTGGCCAGGCAGAAACACGCCAGGCCCTCCGGCCCTGCCCGCTGCCGCATCAGCCGCCCGTGCCTGAGGCTGCATGGGCCTCGTCCGGGGTGTCTGCCAGCCTGTCTGAGTCCTGGGTGGCAACCATGCCAAAGGTCTGCGCCTGCTGGCTGCAAGCGCACTGTCGAGGAGGCTGTGGGGCCGGAGCCCCGGCACACTGCAGACCATGGAGGTGCTCGGAGGCCCCTGGCAACCGCCTGGACTCCCGGGGGCCTGGGGACCTGACCCCCACAGGAGCAGAGATCAGCCTTTGTGGTGGGTTCTCCGGTCTCTGCCTCTGAGTGGCACGAGGACTTGTCCAAACTGTAGGTGGCTCCGCAGGAGGGCTGTGGGTCAGTGCCACAGACCTGGGCCACCACCTGCCTTCTGCCCTCCGGGGCCAGGCCAGTGCAGCCCCCTGTCGCCTCCTCTCCCCAGCCGTAAAGGGGCCTCGAGTGGGAGGAAGAAGGGGGGCCGGAGCCCAGGCCCGCGCCTGCCCCATCTTGCGTCACTGTGTCTTACTGAGGCCTCGGGGTGCTTCAGCAGAGCGGGGTTGGTGACGCCCTTGGGGAGAGGGGCCAGGACCGGGCAGCCGAGGCCGGGGCACAGCTGAGTGGCCACCTCTGTCCAGCAGGAAACGCCCCGGCAGGACCGTGTACGCCCAGATGCACAACGAGAAGGAGCAGGAAATGACGAGCCCTGTCAGCCACAGTGAGGATGTGCAGGGCACCACCCAGGGTGAGCACCTGCCCCAGGACCCCGCTCACAGGTGGCGCCTGCCCAGAACCCACCCCTCCTTAGGTGCCTTCCAGGCCACTTGGCCCAAAGTGCCCAGGACGTGGGGCCAGGGAGACCCTGCCAGTGGGTCACTCTGGGCCATCATGTCCCCCTGGCATGGGGATGGTGGGGTCTCCCAGGGCTGTCCAGGGATGAAATGAGAAGCTGCCAGAAGCTGAGGGTGCCAGGCCTGGTAGCAGAGGCAGGGAAGATGAGAGGCTGGCCTCTATGGAAAGCCTCAGAATGTGGGGCTCCCCTGGCCCTGGTTCACTGCAAGTACAGACTCAGCAGGCACGGGGCGCCTGGACACAGCCTCGTCACAACCAGGACCGCTCTCCTGGGGCGTGTGGCCCAACCTCTCGAGGCTTTACTCTGTCCGCAGTCCTGGGGCGGTGGCAGGGCCTCGGCGGTCTGCATGTGTGGGCTCCTTCACAGCACAGCAGCGGGGTGCCAATGGGCAGGGAGCTGCCTGGGGGTCAGGCCCCACATGCGGGCTGGGGCCCCAGAGCCGCCCTGTGCAGGAGGGTGATACCGTCTGGCTCAGGCAGGCACGCGGCCACGTGGCCTCTCCACAGGTGGGGAGGCTGAGGCCTCGGGGATCCCGAGATCGCTGGAGGTTTGTAGCCTGAGCAGGCAGAGCTGTGACAGGCCTCTCCACACCTTCGGGGCACAAGGCAAAGACCAGGCTGCTCTGGGTGATTTCAGGACTCAACTGGCTCTTGGTGAACCTGGTGGATGGAGATGAACTGCACTTGGCCCAGGGCGTCGCTCACAGGAGGCAGAGCTGGAGCTGGGGTCTAAGTGGACCCCAAGCTCGCCTTGCCCCCGCCCTTCCTGTCCCCACTGCACGACCCCGCCATGCCTCCCCAGGGCGATCGGCACCTGCCCCCCCATTGCTTCAAGGTTCCTTCCAGAGGGTCAGAGAGTCCCGCTGCAGCCCGTGGTCATTGCTATTCGACTTCACACCCACACGCGGGTGCGCGAGTTGTGTGCAGCCTGGAGTGCCCTCCACCCGCAGCACTAGGCCGTTAGAAATCGCAGCCTGGGGAAGGTGACGCTGCTGACCCCGGCACATGGCGCACAGGGGCACCAGGCCCACCTGCCCCCACACTCCCCCAGCTCCTCGCAGGCGGTCTGCCCCATCCACGGGGGTCCCGCCACCTCCCACGTCCTGCAGCCCGGTGCACAGCGGGGCGTCACGCATCTGTCTCTGGGATGTGGCAACGCTTGTAAGCCGCTGGGTGCCCACTAGGTGTCAGGCCCCGGGCTCAGCACGTCAGGACGCAAGCTGACCCCTGGACAGACACTGGTGTCCCAATTCTCAGGTGGCAAGCTGAGACTCAACCTCCCAGGTCACTAACTGGAGGTGACGCTGGAGCAGAGTCCAACTCCGGCTCAGCCAGAGTCCCCAGGCGTCCTCCACAGGCCTGTCCCGCCTGGCAGAGGTGGTCTTGGGCTCCATGATGGCCCCAGACCCGAAGCTGCCCTCAGGCAGGGTCACGGCCCTCGTGACAGACAGGGGGTCTCGGGAAGATAGAAGCCCGGCTCCTTCCTTGAACACTGTTCCAGGCCCCAGAAATGAACAAACCTGGTGATCATTTTAACCAAGCTTGGGCATATGCCAGGTGCCACCACGCAGTCCTCCCAGGAAGGTGCTGCCGATACCATGGTTTACAAATGACAAGACCAGTGCCCAGGGGCTGGAGACCCTTGCTGAGGTCTCGTGACAGTCGGGCACATGGGCACAGGCTGGGCAGCACAGAGAGCTCACGTGAGCCAGAGCAGGCAGACGGGCTGCCAGCAGTGCACTGGGTCCCCGCCCCTCCCCGTCCCCTGGTGTCCCGATGCAGCCCCAAGACAGCCGGACAGCCACCCTCTGACGGTCACCACACCCTCTCTCCTGCTCTCGCCTCCCGGGCTCGCCACTCTGCACCCTGCAGCACCCACTGCCAGGAGGGGGCGGAGCTTCAGCCCTTCCCGCACCCCCCTGCTGCTGATGCCAGGGGCGGCCCCCATGCAGGTCAGTGGGCGCAGCCTCCCCTCACACTCCTGGGCCCACTGCTTGTGACGGCACCGGCACACCCAGTCCTCACTCCCCTAGGCCGCGTGGAGACCCCAGCACCCATGCCTGGCACTGGCTGAAGGAACCTTGGTGCCCACCGCACGGCCGCCCAGGCCACCACTTGCATCCCCCGTGGCCTGTTTCTCCCTGTCCCCAGCCAATGGGCATGTGCTCACGGTGGCCTCTCCTCTGTTCCCTAGGCAACCACTCTGGCGTGGTCCTGAGTATCAACTCCCGGGAGATGCACAGCTACCTGGTGAGCTGATGCCGTGGGTCTGGCCGGGACACTCTCCTCTGCTGCTCACCCCGTGGAGGGCGCAGCCCACAAGTGCAGCTGAACCACGTCCCCTCAGAGGTCTGCGGGAAGGCCGCCTCCTCCTCCGTCCCCACACGGGACAGACATTCCTCCCTCTGCTAAGCCCCAGCCCTCCAGGCCCATGGGACACCAGGGCAGCTGACTCCTGGCCTTCCTGGACACAGGCTCACAGTGCCACCGATGTCCCCACCCCTAACTGGGGCATCTCTGGCCCTGGCTCCTGCACATGACTGCCCAGGCCAAGGCTTGGCTTCTCCTGGCTGCAGCTGATCTGTCCAGAGCTGGTCTGGTGTGAGCCCGCCCAGTTGGCTCTGCTCTGAGAGCCAAGACCCACTCAGACCTGCACTGCGGCTCCTGTCCCTGCAGAAGCCCTGAGTCCAGGACCCTGAGGCCAGGGCCTCCCAACACCGCCTCCAGGCCTTCCTGCCGTCCCTCCTCTTCAAGCTGCAGACGTTGTAAATACCTTTCTAGGTAGCCACTGGCTTCTGGGGGCTTCTGTTTAACTTTCTGTTTCTACGGCCAGTTGGTGGGCCTCCGGCTGCCGTCAGAGCCCCATTCTCTGGAACCACTTTTCTAAAATCCCAGGGCTTCTCCTCTGGGCCCAGAGGGGCCAGTTTTCCCTGGGGGCTGGGTGGGGGACAAAGGACCCTAGGCCTACAGCACCTCGCTCCTGCTCTGCTTCACAGCTGCATGGGGCTTGGAAGTGGGGGCTCCCAGCAGGTGGAACTGCCTTCCGTGCTGCCTGACAGCTTGGGGGCTCCTGCAGAGCCAACCAGGAGGCCTAGGACAGGGCTGGAGGGCCATTGGGAGTGTGTCCCCCAAGGTGAAGATGGGTGAGGGGCCCCAAAATTGTCAGCTTTCCCAGGATCACGGCAAGATGGCAGCGGGGTGGCCCCAGAGCAAGCCCTCTGCTGCACGCAGCTGCCTGGAGTCGGGGACGCGGGCACCGGGCACCAGCGGACAGCTGGACATTTCACCTTTTGCCTTGAAATGGGAAGTCAGTGTCCTCCTCCTGCTCAGAGCAAGGAAGCCTGGAGTGTCCACCTGTCTTCCCCAGGAAGAACCATGGCCTATGAGCAGAGAGATCCGGGGAGAGAGCCTCGGCCACCAGGCACATGGGTCTTTGCCCCAGCATCTGGGCACTGCTGTCCCAGATGGGACTCAGGGACCACAGGCACAAAGGCAGCCATGCAGAGATATGCCTGGTGTGGAGGTGTCCCAGCTGCACCCACCTGTCCCCACGCTGCCTGCCCACTGACTGGGGCTGCTGGGGCCCTCCAGAAGTGCCCCTGCAAGCTTCCCCTGGGGAGGGGCTAGGGAGAGGGACCCAGTTCTGTGACCTGAGAACTTTGCCGGTGCTCCACCCCCGGCTTACAGTCTCCAAAGACACCTATGTGGAGACCTGCATCCTGCTGGCCACCCCACCCAGCACCAGTCCGTGCCCCTCGACAGCGGTGTCGGACACAGAGGCAACACTCATGCTCAGCCCGTCCAGCCCCGGCTCAGAGGCTGGCACGGGGTCCCCGGAACACCCCTCCCCGTGCACCAGGGCCTGCGGGCAGCTGGCTGTAGGTCTCCGACCTCTCTCAACCACTCAGCTCAACTCTCCCAGCCGTCTGGGCAGAGAGTCCCTGGTCATTGTTCCCGTATTTTACGTTATTATTTGTATTAAGACCATCTTGGGTGCATGGGCCCAAGAACCTGGGGCACTTGTTCCCGCGTACGTTCCCTTCTCCATAACGGTAGGGATCGCGCCTGGCCGCGGACTTCCCTGGCCGTCTAGTGAGGCGCTGTGTGTCCAGGCACTGGGAAGTGGGCAGGACCAGCACCGGTGTCTCCCGCTCTGTCCGAGCAGCCCCGCACACACTCAGTGTGTGCACGTAACAGGTGACGCCTTCTTTCTTACCAATAAATAATTTGTGATGCTTTTAACAAAGATTAAACGACTCTGATCAGCTTTTGCCTTACCCTGAGGGTGTCTTTCTATGTTTAAGTTTGTACACACGCGTGCGCGGGCCCTAGAATCCTGACCCCAGAACCCACGTGTCCAAGGACCGTGAGGGGCGCAGGGGGCAGTCCTGAGGCCTTTGACATCACGCCACCCGTTTCCACACAGCTGGGTGCACCCCTGCCCACAGGGCTGGAAATCAGAGCCCCTGCCAGACTGCCCGCTGGCTGGATGCTCCAGAGCCTGCCGCCAGGCCTGGGCGACATGGGCCCACCTACAGGACCCACCAGGGCCTCTGGCTGCCTGCACCGGGGCCACCGGCCCTGAGTGGCACTGGCCTCGCGGTGGTGCGCGCTGTCCCTGGTGCCGTGCACTGTGGCCCTCTGCGGTTCGAGGGCAGCCTCCCATGAGCACTTACTTCTCCTCACCCTCCTCTTACGTGGCTACACACAGAGGGCGAGGGACAGGGACAGAGAGGAGAGGACACTTGCTACGAGGCTCCCGTGTGCTTCTGGAGTGTAAAGTGACACTGTTGCTTTGGTGTCTGCTTGGGCAGGACCAAGAGGGCGCCAACCCCCAGAAGCCGCGTCTCCCCGCAGCCCGGCAAAAGCCCCCTGCCTGCGCGGGGCCCTCACACACCTGTGGGGAGGGGATCAAAGTCCCCACAGCAAGGAGCATCGACAGCCCGGCCGCGAGGCTCAGGGCTGAGAGGTGCGGCCGCGTCTCAGAGCACAGGAAAGGGTGAGCCCTCCATCACGCTCCCACGTGGTGACCCTGGATGGCTCTGGGTGGGACTGAGCCGACCGGGGAGGGGGCAGAGGTGCCCAGACGCACCAGCCCCTCGTGCCACAACACCTTCTGCGGCACAATCACGGGCTCTCCACATCCGTGCCTTGAGCGTCCCTCAGATCCCAGGCTCCACTGAACTCACGCTGGGCCTGGGAGCAGCGTGTGAATGAGCCGGGGACCCCAGGCTGGAGGGGGCAGTGTCGGCACTGTCCAGCCAGGGCGAGTGCGGGTGCCAAGGCGTCCTGGGCAGTGGCTGGTGTCCCTGCAGTGGGGCGAGTTCTCAGGGGGCAGGCAGAGCACACAGAGCAGTGGAGCAGGGCAGGAGCGGGGACCCCAGGGCTGGGGAGCAGCTGGAAGCCCAGGAGGTGTGTCTGCTGAGCGACACTCTGGAGCTCCTGCCCTGGCTCCCTGCTGACCTTCGGGTGGAAGCAGGGGCCCCTTGGCCACTCTGAAGACATCTTTCAGCTCCCTGGGGAGAGTAGGGGGAGGGATGGGCACCTTGTCCCCCCCAGTCATTGTCGGGAACCCTTTGTGCTGACCTGCCAGACGGGTGGCAGGAAGCCCCACACAGACAGCAGGATTCAGAAGCCACATCAGAGCCAAGAAGGCCACAGACCTGCCTGCTGTTCTGCAATTTCCGCCTGCTACCAAGTGCCATGGCTTCACCTCATGCCTGAGCACCGCGCACAGGGCAGGGACAGGCACCGTGTGTGCAGTCTGCCGTCAGATGGAGGGCCAGAGGTTATTTTTAGCTGGAATATGAGGGCCTGCATCAAAGAACCCCCAAGCCCAAATTCCAGCAGCCTTGAGTTTGGTGCCAGGATCACTTCAGTGATGACGAGTCTCAACAGGACAGACACCTGCAGTGTCAGGGACGAACTGTGTTGCAGAATAAAGCCCTTCCTCAAAGACCCGCCATCCTCTTCCGGCTGGCCAGTGCGAAGAAGGGCTGAGCACAGAAGGCCCCAGCCTGGAGCCCCTCACTACGGGAGGCTGCCCAGGGGCAGCAGGAGGCCAGGAAAGTGGGGAGGCAGCTAGTGCTGGGCAGATCCCAAGCAGGGGCCTCGCTCTCAGCCTCACGGCCCCAGGGCCCTGGCTCCTGCCGCAACCCCTGCAGAAGCTGCCAGGGAGCCAGCTCCAATGTGCCAGGGACTTGTCCCCCAGTGGGACCTGCCTGGGCAGAGCTTTGGAGGACATCCAGACCAGCTCCCATTCCAGTGGGGATACAGGGAACATCAGGGGCCAGAGCCCTTCCTGAGTGTGAGGGAGAGAGGAGTGAGGAGCTTGGACACGACCCCTGCAGGCAGGCCTGGGCCTCCCCTGCCCATCAGTGTCGCCCAGCACCAGCCTCAGACAAGGTCACTGTCGCTTGGACACGACCCCTGCAGGCAGGCCTGGGCCTCCCCTGCCCATCAGTGTCGCCCAGCACCAGCCTCAGACAAGGTCACTGTCGCTTGGACACGACCCCTGCAGGCAGGCCTGGGCCTCCCCTGCCCATCAGTGTCGCCCAGCACCAGCCTCAGACAAGGTCACTGTCGCTTGGACACGACCCCTGCAGGCAGGCCTGGGCCTCCCCTGCCCATCAGTGTCGCCCAGCACCAGCCTCAGACAAGGTCACTGTCGCTTGGACACGACCCCTGCAGGCAGGCCTGGGCCTCCCCTGCCCATCAGTGTCGCCCAGCACCAGCCTCAGACAAGGTCACTGTCGCTGTGACAGGAGAGAAAGGGAGGGCGTGTCGCAGTCAAGTGTGAGCACAGACCAGACAAGGTCGTTGTCCAAACCTACAGGGGCCGGACCCACCCCGGCCAGGAGCAGGGGGCTGCTGTCTGTCCTCCATGTGTAGGGCACCTAGAGCTGTCCTCCTCCCAGAGAGGACCGCCACAGTGCCTGACCTGTGAGGGCGTCCCGACAGTGGCCCACCCAGAGCCACACTGCTCCCGGCCCCCAGGCAGCCCTGGGCCAGGCCTTTCTGCCCCTCCTCCTGAGGCGCCAGGTATGCCAGGGGCACCAGTGACCACCCCTGCTTGGCCACTGGTGTTGCTGGTGGTCCCAGGTGTTGCTTGGTGTTGGTGTTGCTGGTGGTCCCGGGGTTGGGGACGCCCCAGGGCGGTCAGCAGCCAGACCTCAGCAGGGCAGAGCCCACAGCCAGGTCCTCCCCTGAGGGCTGCGAGTCCCACAGATGCTGCCTCCTGGAGTCCAGTGCTGTCTTCCGACCCTGGATCTCCAGCCTCCAGCCAGCACCTCTCTCCAGTGGGCCTTGGTGGCGTGCCGTCCTTGGGGCAGTGCTGGGCCAGCTGTGGCCGTGTCCACCCCAAGGCCTCCTTCTGCACCCTGCAGCCTCTCCGCCTGCGGCTCCCTGCAGGCGGGTGCACTCAGCCCGGCCACCTCCAGGTGCCCAGCCGTGCCAGCCTGGCGTTCAGTGGCGTGCGCCCTTGCCCACCGGCACCTGTGTGACGCAGTGACTGGGTGGTCAGTCACAGAGAGCCCCACTGGCAGGGTCGCCCTGGCTCAGCGCCGGTGCCTCTGTGGCTCCTGCTATCACAGCCCCAGGGGTCAGCTCTGTTGATGACCCAACTAGTATCTGGCTCAGGTGGTGACCGAGGGCAGTGAGGAGGGTGTGAGGACACCTTGACCACAGCGGTCCTCGGCCTCGCTCCAAGTCCCACTCTGGGCCCTCTCCAGACGCACCACGCCCGGCAGCTCCGGAATAGCTGTGCCCGTCCCCGTCCACAGAGGAGGGAGGCAGAGCCAAGTCCAGGTTCAAGTGACATCAGACTTCAGGCCTTCCCCTTGGCCACAGCGCCTGTGCAGGTGGCAGGGGCCAGGCAGGGGGGTTGGTGGGCCAGGAGCAGGGGGAGCCAAGTCCAGGTCAGGAGGACCATGGTCTAGCCAACCTCCATAAGATGTGGCTCCAGGTCAAGAGCAGGGACGGAGCCAGTGCTGGGAGCCTGGGTACCTGGCCAGGCCCAGGTCTGCTGCTGGCTAGAAGACCCACAGGGCCTGGCCTGGGCCTGCACCCGGGTGAGGCCCACCGAGGCAGGGCAGCGGGCAGGAGCAGGACTCAGGAGAACAGCTTTCCAGGTGACCAGAGTGCAGGCCTCAGGCCACAGCCCGCAGCGCCTCCTAGGGAAGCTGAGCCTGGAAGGAGCAGTGCCCAGAACAGCACCCAGAAGAGGGGCCAGGAGGACAGGTGACCAGCAGGGAGTAGAGAGACTCTGGGCACAGGGTAGTAGCAGCGTTGGGGAGCCGCGTGGGTGAACTGCCACGTGGGTCTCTGGGGACTGTGGGGACAAGCGGGCCCCATGGAAGGCCAGGAAGAAGACAGCCAGGGACCTGACTACACACCTGGATCTTCCCGTGACTGGAGGGGGCAGTAGAGGGGAGCTGAGGTCAGGGATGCGGCATAAGGATGTGCGTGGGCAGTGGCAGACCATGCTGGGCAGGGCTTTGTGTCCACAGTGGGTCCTGAGGGCTGGGTGCAGCCTCCCGCACAGGAGCGAGGCCTGGTGGGAGGCAGGGGCCATCCCGGGAATAGGCGCCCAGGAACGCCCTCTAGGTTGGCACATGTTCTCCAGAAGGCAAGAGGCAAGGTCATGGCTGGCAGTGTGTGGGGACTTAGTGGGAGGCCATCATCTGGGAAAGGGAGAGATGCACCCCAGACACGAAGGCTGGTGAGGGCAGAGAGGGCGCAGCAGCTGTGTGGCCTGGCATCTGATGACAGGCCTGCTCCTGCGGCCCTGCCGCCCCTGGCCACCGTCTGCTGCTGGGGTGCAGGGACCAGTGGGTGTCCTCAGGGCACGGAAAGGTCACCGTAGCTCCAAACTCAACATTGTCCTCTCAGGTAGTCCAGAGGCTGCTACTGGGGCAATCCTAGGAGTCCGGTGTCTCCCCACCATGGTCCTAAACCACTTGCTCTGCTCCCTAAGCCAGGGGTAGGTCCTCCCCTCTGGCCCTGGGGAGGCAGAGTCCACACCACGGAAGGGAGTGGCGAGCTAGAGCAGGCGCGGACACGGCCACCTGCCCAGCGAGCACAGCGAGCCTCGCAGCCGCCACGCAGAGCAGCGGCCCCTTTGGGTAATGCAGGCTACGGGCCCAGGGAGGACCCTGGAGGCATACTTGGTGCTGGAGCTGGCCAACGGGGACCTGGAGCTGTTTCTGGGGACTGGGCACAGCGGGCTGGCTCCAAGTGGAAAGGAGTCCTTAGGCCTCAGAGCGCGGGAGCGGCCTCCTTGTGAGCCAGAAAACGCAGCCCGCAGGGAGCAGGCTGGCCCCGCTGCATCCCGAGGGAGTGGGGAGGCTGCCCTGTGGACTTGAGAAAGCAGGCTTCGTGCCTTGGAGTTTATCGCAGTGAGCTGGAGAGAATTCCAGAAAGGGCGTGCTCTTTGCCTTGATGCCCAATGCAAGGAAAAGCCACTGCCTTTGAAACTGGGCAGGACAGGCTGCGGGGTGAGCGGGGGACCCGCTGTGGGAGGGGAGCGTGGGAGTGGGATCGGAGCTGGCGAAGACCTGGAGGAGTGGCAGGCGCACCTGCAGGGCTGCCACAGAGAGGGCGCCGGGTCGCCGGGCCGGAGTGTGTGCAGGAGACCAGTGGCCACACAGCGGGCCTTCCTGGGGGTCATTCACGCCAGCAGTGGGAAGGAGCCCTGCGGATCAAAGAGCACCTCCAGGCGGCAGTCACCCCGTAAAACCTCCTCACTTCACAAGTTAAAGGCAGACATCCCCACAGCTTCAAGCAGGGCCACGGAGCAGAGGCGGGCTCAGGGACCAGGCCCCTCTGCAACAGGGCCCCCAAGGGAGAGCGCGTGGCTTGCTCCTCGTCAGGGAGACATACTTGTCAGGAAACAGGAGGGCATTTCTAGGTTGCAAGCCGTGGAAATGGGCAATCCATCTGTCTTTCAAGGAGAAAGGGGGCAAAGAAACCCAAAGAGATTCTGTCACCAGCCAGGGAGGCCCGCCATGGGCCTGCCGTGGGGGCACCAGTGCCTCGAGCGGCACCCACCTAAGCGCAGTGGACACGAGCAGAGCAGAAGGTGGCCCTGCGCATCCCTAGGCCCCCGGCCGGCTGCAGGCGCCGCGGGCGAGCCTGGGTAGAAGTGCTCTGCAGGACTTGGTTCGGGGCTGGTGGCCACAGAGCCCAGCGAATCTGCAGCACCCCTGGTCCTCTACTGCCCTGCCCTTACGCGGGCGAGCTGTCTGCTGGCAGCTCAGTGTGACCGGCACCCCTGCAGAGGTCTCGGAGGGCAAAGGCGTGAGGCAAAACCCGAGCTGGTCACAAACGGTACGGAAGAAACCACGGCCCGGGTCAGTGCCCGCCGGCAGCCTTTCTCCTGGAAGCCCGCTGGCCCTGGGCCCTGGCTCTGGACTGCAGGCATCCACCCTAGGGGTCTGACCGCTCCCTCCTGCAAGGGGACGGCGCCTGTTTGCCCTTCTCACCCGTCCTGGGCTGCTTCACGTGGAGACCCTGCCCGAGGCCTTGCCGCGCAGATGAGGAGTTTCTAAAAAGCAGACGAAGAGCCCCAACCATAGGACAGGCCTAAGAAGATGCCAGACGACCTGTGGAAGCTGAGGGCCGGGACCAGGGCTTGGAAGGGGAAGCGCTTCCTCTGGGCCGCCTCGCAGAAGGCAGGCCGGGCCCCTCCTCTTCATGGCCGCCTGCGCTTCTCGGCCACGCAGTCCGATTCCCCCGCAAGCAGGAAGGCCGAGTCCTGGTTCCCAGGACCAACGCCCCTGCCGCATCCCAGGCGTTTGGGCATGGAAAATAACCCCAGGTGGGGTCCGCAGTGCACGGGCCTCTCCAGCAGGGCAGCCCAAAGACCACTGGCTGCCACTGCTCGCCCTTGTCCTGGTAGGTGGCCTTAGTGGCTTTGCTGGTCTCGAGGAATGTGCTCTAGGCCAGTGTCCATGGATCCCCCAAATGGTGAGTCTCCCTCGCAGTATACAGCAGCCCCAGGGCAAGGTCTCGGGTTGGGGAACATCAGGAGGAAATCTGCATTGCCCACGTGCCCACGCCACACTCCAGGCAACCCAGCAACCCTGTGTCTCAGGGGCTCAGGACTGGGGCCTGGCTGAGGGCTGGGGGCGGGTGAGGGTCCCAGCCATTGGGGTGCCCCCAGCACCAACCGCTGGATCTGAAGCATGTTTCTCTCTTTGGCCTTTTACAAGTGCAGCTGTGACTTCAGTGGACTGTCCATCTACTGCAATCCTAGGGATGCAGGTCAATTGGCCCTCCAAACCCCTCTGGAGTCGACCATTGTGATACTGCCAAGCTCGCCTCCCTCTGCCATGACGGGGGGTCTGGGAGTTAAGAGCCGCCCCTGGGAATCTCCGTTCCAACCTCAGGGACCCAGCCTCAGGGAGGTACAGCCAAAGCAGCGTCTCAAGGGGCTTCTCAGGAACGCCCGTACCCACAGAACTCGTCCCAGGACCTCGGGGAGGGCACAGCCACCGGAGGCCTCAGGCCCTGAGAGAAGGTGAGACTGTGACCACAGGTAGGCCACAGCCTCCGGAGCCCTTCACAGCCTCTTCACAGTTCAGAACCCTGCCGGTCAGAGAGGGCCCTGCTTGCTGCCCGCCGGCAACGCAGAGTCCAGGGAGGCAGGAGATCTGCCTCCCTGCTGCCCACTCCTGCCCAACACAGTAGGTGTTCAATAAATGTCCCACGAGGACTAATGAAGAGTGACGGGCTGTGTGACAGAGGCCGGGAGGAGGGTCTTGCCCAGCACAACTGGACTTGAGTGCCGAGCTACAGGAAGCCCCTGGGCGGCATGAGCCACACAAGTGCAGCAGCCACGCCCCGGGCCACCAGCTGCCCGCCTGGCAGGCGTGGGGCTCAGCTCACCCCACTGAAGAGCGGATGCTGTGGCCAAAGGGTCCTCCCTGGCTTCTTCCAGGTGGGGAACCAGAGAGCCCCACACAGTGGGCTGGAAGAGGGGCCAGGGCCAGGGGCCAGGGTCAGGGGTGGGCAGGAAGCAGGAGGGGCCTTGGGAGGGGTGTGGGCAGCTCGCGCCAGGCTCCTCAGGGGAGGAGGTGGATGGCAGGGGGGCCACTGGCCAGGAGCTGGGGACCCTGGGAGGTGCCAGTGGGACACTCTGAAGAGACCCTGGGGCAGCTGCCCTCCAGTTCCAGCCAACAGCGCATGCACAAGCTGCGCCTCCTGCTGGATGCACTGCCAGGTCCCAGAGGGGCATCAAGCCAAGCAGGTGGGCCGACCAGGTGCTCCTGCCCCTGGGCAGGGCTCGAGGGGAGACCCTCCCGGGGGCTCAGGCCCACCCCAGCTGGGGAGGTTGGCGCAGCAGCCTGCTTTGCCAAGTCTTCATCCCTAGCGTCTGTGACTCTGCCCTGGACCTGGACGCTCCCTGTGGAACAGACTTGCCGCAGCTTCTCCAGGAGCATGCCGTCCCTTCCTCCAAGCAGCCCCAGCGCCACACCCCATGCCTCTGCTAGCTGCCGTCCCCAACTGGGATGTCTTCCTCGAGCTCTCGCCTGGCGAACTCCTACTTAAACAGCAAGGCCTAGCTCAGAGCCCCCACCTCTCTACGAAACCTTACCACACGGCCTTCAAGTTGGTAGCGCTTACCATTCCAGGAAGCTCCGCAGTCCTCCACTCAAAAGCCACCCTCCCTGTCTCCTCCCGCCTGTCTCCTTGACCCGCGGCACCCCAGAGTGGGGCCCTGTCTGACCCATTTCCAGCCCTGGCACGGGTTTGGCATCTGGACTCTCAGTCTGCAGACTGCAAACAATGGTTCCCTAGTGAAGGGCTCATGCCCACTCTGCCCCAGTGTCCCGACCCCACACCTGTCCATGACTCCCATTTACCTGTACCACACACCACATCAGCAAGACACGAAGCCCGGTCCTCAGAGCAGTTTATTAGTAATACACAGTGGTCGCGCCAAGGGGCACCAGTCAGTGGCTGCACCACGTAAACAGTAGAAAACTCAATCAATAGAGCAGGAAGTTCAAGTGAGCGGCTACAAAACGGGGCAGATGGGCTGAAAACTAGAATTTTCAGTCCAAGTTTCCTTTCATAAAATTTTTTTATGAATTAAATACACTGAGAAACAGTGAAAATATATTTACAGTCATTTCAAATGGGCACTACCAACGCATTTAATTTAAAAAAATGTTTCTTTGCCTGCTTCTTTCAAAGAGGAATTTAAATATGACTTTAGTTTTTAAAAAATACAATAAGGAAATAATTACATTCTTAATATGAAAACATCTTACAACTTATAGCCAGGGTCAATCAATTCTGAAAATCTAGAGTGTAAAAGTCGAAGTTGAAATGTAAAGTGAGTATTAGAAAATTGGTTAGAAAGACGATCTTGTTCAAACACCTTTGGTCCCTGCGGATGGAGGTCTGCAGGTGCTGCTCGGAGTCTCCTGCAGGGGGCAAGGCTGGTGGCTGTGTGCGGGGCCTTTGGCTTCACGGTGTGAGCCCAGCCCAGCGGTCGATAAGAACAGTAAGAACAGGACCGAATTCAGTTGCCTCCTGAGCCCAGTCATGAGCTGGAAGCACTGGACCCCTTAAATCCTTCAGGAAAAGGAAGAACGAGAGAGGAAGGTGGTAGTTCATCCTCTCCGTGCCGCGTGGCCGTGGGAACCTTGGGCACCCTGCCTGCGGCGGCTGTGGCAGAAGCCTCTGCGTGACCACAGGGCCGCCTGGCTCCAGTGCGGCACCTGCGGCATGCAGGAGACAGATGCTGGTGGCAGAGGCCGCCCCTTCCTCTGGGGGAGGCAGCTGGCCCTTGCTGCTGCCTGCCCTCGGCGGATGCCGCCCGGGGCAGGCACAGGGCTGTGGGAACCTACTTTCCCCCACGGGGGCTTCGGAGTTCTCTGCAAAGCAGCAGGGCCGGCAGGGCCTCTCCCGGGCCCCAGGGGGCCGCCCTTGGGGACCTGTGCAGGAGGCAAGGAGGCACCGGGCAGCACCTCCAAAGTCCTCCGGGGCCCGAGGCCGGCACACATGCTTTTGGTGTGACCACCAACCCTCCAGTGCAGAACTGGCTATTCAGAAATAGCCAAAGCAATCTGGGGACAAGCAAACCAAAGTGGACGCAGGGCTGGACAACACCAAGGTACAAACAGGAGGAACAGGACAGAGGCACATGGGGGCTGACCAGCATCACTGCAAGTAAAAAGGGAAGGCTTCCAGAAGGTTCCATGCATGCAGGCCCACCCTCCCCTGGACGGGCACTCTCACATCTGGGCCAGTCTGGCCACCCACACCAAGGGCCCACAGCCCAGGCCCGCATGCTGCACCTGTGTGGAGGGCTGGGCAGCGAACAAGGCATCACACAAGCCTAATGGTGGGGTGCAGGCTGGTGGCACCATGCCACGCTGTGGCTGAAGAGAACCCCAGGAGTGGCACCTGGCCTCAGGATGAGGCCCAAGCTCACAGGGGCTGCTGCGCCCGGCCTGGCCACCGCCCCACGCTGGCTGGCCTCCTGCAGCCCGCTGTGGACACGGCCGCCTGCTAAACTGACAGCTGGCCATCGGAAGAGCCCTGAGTTCCTCAAGGGCAGCCTGGCCTCCACCCGCTGGGCCTGAGGACAGAACCTGCCGGAGTGCTCGGCTGTCCCAGAGGCTGCTGGCCCTGGCAGACGTCTGGGGAAGATGAGGCAAGGCGACCAGTCTCCTTTGAGAGGTGCCTCAAGTCACAGGTGCACAGCTATAAGTTACAACTCTATTCACTGAACAGACACAAATAAATAACTTACTTTGAAGCGAATACTTTAAACTAACTTTCTGATCACCTAGAAACGTCGAGGGGCACGCAGGGCCCTGCAGTTGCAGGCGGGAGCCCCGCCTTCCACAGGACCAATCCAAGGACTCCGCGGGACGGACACAGCTCATTTGGGTCGGCATCCTCTCAGAAGACGCATGGCTGTGACAGAGGACAACAAACATGGGGTTTGAAACCCGAAAGGTTCCCTGGAGCCTGCAGACCAGCTCTGAACCCTGGCTTGGGCACCAAGAGCTGTGTCCTTGGACGACCCGCCAGGTCGTAGCCCTCCCCCACCGTGACCAAGACCAGGACCTCGGTGCCACAATCAGGACCTGGCACAGTGCTCGTGGCAAAGAGGCCCCCATCAGAAGGGCCTGGAGTTGAGAAAGTCCACTTGACCTGAAGGCAGCAGGAATGTGTGGCAGGTCACACTTCCTTCCCTTTATGGAAAATCAGTGTCACAGGATACCAAGAAGTCACAGCTTCCTGTGACTTCTTCCCAAGAGGGAAGCGGCTGCCCCCACAGGCCTCCCTGTGTGGGTCCAGCAGGAGGTCCCCGTGGCCGATGCTGGTGTGTCTGCAGGGGGAACGCCACACAGCTCATAAACCAGACACTGCTGGCAGATGGCTTCACAATAAATTCAAGTTTCAAGTGGAGGCGAGTCAAGCAGCCTCCAATGCCTGCTACTGAGCTCTTACTCACCGGGGACTGCTTTCCTGCTCCACAGTGAGTCACAACAGCCCTGCAGGTCCAGAGGGTATGGTAGCAAAACTGGTCCTACCATGAAGGCCTGAGGATGCCAACACTGGCCGGCCCAGGACATGGGAGAGCGTGGGGACACGGCTTCCGCCATCTCTTCCTATGGCTGATAGGAACACTCTGGCTGTGGATGCAGGATTGCAGTGCCCACAGCAGCTCTGGGGCTTACACTCCGGGGAGCCCACCGCCTGTGTGAGCAGCCCTGGACTCTCTGCCAGGGGCCTGGACAACCCACTTCCTTGTGCTCTTAAATGGAGAGAGCCACTGACAGCCCATCTGGGACCAGGCAGGCAGTCCGACCCTCAGAACAGGGCAGAAGGGGGCACTGACCAGCTCCACCTTCGTCCTTGCATCGGAAGCAGGAGCTTTCCAGGAGGAGCTGTACAGAAGGCAAGGAGGACAGCCAGAGGCCTCGGGCTGCCATGCTTAGAAGCCATGGCAGGCCCCACGCACCCCCGTGCTCCTGGCGTGACCTTCAAGCTGGGGCAGCAAGAGGCCTGGAAGGCACCTCTGGCCCAAGGTGCTCTAGGTCTGTAGCTGGCTTCCTTTCCAAAGGGCAGTTCCCACGCCAGGCAGCCAATGCCCTCATGCAGACGGTGGGCCGACCCACTCCGGCAGAGCCACCGGCTTGGAGGCCATCTGCACTCCTGAAGGCCAGAAGGACGGGGGCCACAGCCCAGGGGAAAGGTTAGCCAAGCACCAAGGGCACTCTGCTGCCTCTCAAAGTGGAACAAATGATCGACAAAACAGGACACACAACCTCTGGAAACACCTCAGATCCAACCAGGTAGAACACAGATAAAAGGACGTTTTTAAAGCAGGTTAAAGAGGGTGGCAGCTCTTCATGTCCCAGTGACAAAAGCATCTGCCCCAAAGGGTAGAGACGGCTTCCAGCAGGCTTTCCTCACGCCTGGCCTGCAGCAGCCAGGGGGACGGTGAGGTCCCGAGATAGGCTCCTCCATCCACACCAGAGCCACGTGCCTGGTGCCCGGGCTGGGGCAGGGCGATTCGCAGCCACACCACAGCAGGAGCGGTGCAGGTGCAGCCCACCGCTCTGGCTGGGCTCACAGTGAGGTCTGCAGGCTGGGCGGGACTGGCTGAGAGGCGGTTCTCGCCCCCTGTCGGCTCCCTGCGGTAGCCTGTCACCCCTTTGGTTTCTGTTTTTTTAACAAATATGGTTCAAAATCCAAGTCTTGTCAGAGCTGCTTCCAGAGGCACTACAGTGCGGCGCCGAGGCCAGTGTGAGCTGTGGCGAGGGAGTCGGCATCGCGCCTCGGTCGCAGGCCCTGAGCGGTCACGCCTGGCCCCGCTGGGGAACGCGCCACGGTAGCGGCAAGGAGGCTAGGGACACGCGCGGCCCGTCTGAGGCTGGCGGCCTGGCCTTCCTTTACGTGCCGTTCTTCAACTCCCACTCCTGCAGAAAGAGAGCAGCCTGAGTCCAGCGCCAGACACCGGGCCGACGGGCTGGCGAGCGGGGGCCTCGCACCACCGTACTCAGACACCAGGGGAAGCAGCACGGGTTCAGCGAGACACCGAACACGGTGCTGCTGTGACGAGTTCACCTGGTGTGCGTCAGCCCAAGGACGGGGAGAGCCCAGAGCCCACAGCAGGGAGTGGGAGAACAGCGTGGCATGTCCGCGCAGGGGACGGCGAGGCCTGCTCCCGCCAGCACGGAGCCTGGAGGCCCCGTGAAAGGAGCCATTGCAGAGGCCACAGCACCTGGCTCCCCTCCCATGAGAGGCCAGAGCAGTCGAGCCCAGAGATGGGAGAGCAGCGGGAGCCAGTGTCCCCCAGGGAGGGGACAGGGTACAGTTGAAGGATGCTTTAATTGTGGTGGCGGGGTGACGTCACAAAGCCACTCGCCTGTGCACAAGGTGGGACCACCATGCAAGGGCCAGTCACTTAAGGGTGGGCGAGCCTTGGAGCCAGAGGGACAGCTCCCGTGACGGGTGTCCCCTGACATGGCCCTGCGCAGGCGGCACCCTCACCCGCAAGCTCCGCCAGCTCTGGGGACACAGGGAGCCAGGCATTTCCTCCGGAGTCAGACCCTGTTTCTGAAGGAGAGGCAGGGGGAACTTGGGGAATGCCCTGGCCAGTCCTCTGCCCCAGGGGCCGGCGGTGGCTCACCTTGGCCTTCCGCAGCACGTGCCCTCGGCAGGGGGAGCTGCCTGCGGCCGGCTGGCTCTTCCTCAGGACAGCGGCACTGTTCACGGGGAGGGGGCCTTCCGCGTCACTGGTGTCACAGCTGGAGATGGGCGAGTTCTCCAGAGTCCGGTGTCTCAGCCCAGGAGACTGTTCAGGGACAGGGGAAGCCTGTGTGAGGAACGGGTTCTGGCTGCCAGTTATTTCCCAGCATTTTAAAGAATAAATGCACTTTGAAAATGAGCAAAACTAACCACAAGGACGGTAGCAGCCAGGGCCCAATCCTCAGCGCCTCTTGGGCCCCCGGCTGAGGGCAGAGCTGGCCCCAGGGAGGCTCCACTTGCTGAGACCAGGACACTGGAGGGTGGGACTCGGCCTGAGCTCCGCCCTCAGAGCCCGCCTGCTGCCTAGGCAGTGCCCTCATCTGCAGAGTCCCGACTGGCGGCTGCTACAGAGGCCAAGGTGGCATCAAGTCAGGAATGCAGTCATAGTACGCCGTGGGCCGCTGACATTTAGGGGTCATGACCATCCAAGGCACCCTGCACACGTCAGAATCTTCTGGAAAGCTTGACATGGAAGGACTTGCACCCTCAGCTGCCAGGGCCCCCTCTTTGGCCCTCCCGTACAGGACTGAAACTACTCTTGGGGAAACCTGTGCACCCCCAGCCACAGTGACCAAGGACTAATCCTCTTGCTGTCACTGCCATTGGACGCTGCTCGGCTACAGGGCACTGCCTTGGGAGGGCAGGGCCTTCACTACCGTACTAACAGACAGCTCAGCACCCTGGGGCTCAGCGACCATCCATTCTGAGTGTGCTAGGAGGTGGTGGGTGAGCTCTCCCTGGGAACGCTTTCAGTGCCAGCTGAGAGGTTGCAGGTGAGGGGTGGGTGCAGGACAGAATGAAGCCACCTCTGGGGGAGGGGGGTGGGCAGCCTGCACCTGCTTCTGGACAGCAGCCCTTTGATGAGCTACTCCTCTGCACACGGGTCTGCTGGCAGTTAGGCAGAGGCTGCTGCGCCAATGCCAGGCAGGTGATGGTAGCCGTGGTCCTCAGAGAGGCCCTCAGCAGACAGCATGGTGGGCTGAAAGGAAGAGCATGCGTGCAGCTCAGCCCTGAGCCTCCGAAGCCAGGGGGCACGTGTGAGCAGGAGGGGCTGGTGAAGGGGCCGGAGGGGGCTCTAGAGGGACAGGGACCCAGGAGTGTGGGGTTCCCACAGGTGGGGGAAGCAGGGGCACACCAAAGGCCTCTACAGCTGGAGAGGTGAGCACGCAGATGCCTGTGGGATCTTGAATCCCAGAGGTGACCACAAAAGGCAAGCCCAGAGGAGCGACACTGCATGTGAGCAGGGCGAGCGGCGGCCTGGACACTGCAGCAGACTGCCACTCCCAGATTCAATTTGCAGGGCGGGTGAAGTGGCAGGGCAGGACTGCGGCCGGCAGTGGGGAGCACGGGGCCAGGGCAGCATCCTGCTTGTTTGACGTGGCACCAAAAGGAGAATCTAAATTCTTGGAAGGAAGTCAACAGAGAGGAAGGCTGGAGGAGCAGGACCCTTATGGGTGTCTCGGACCTGGAGAGGTGGGACCCGGCCCACTAGAGGCTGCACCTGCACACAGGGAAGCCCAGTCCCCTCCAGAGGGTGATGGAGCAGTCCCCCAGATCACCCCCACCGTCACCCTCCAGGCAGGATGGTAGCCCGGGGCATGCGCTCTCCTGCCTCAGATCATGGACAGGAGTCCCTCTGAGGCCCAGAACTCTGTGCAGCCCAGGGAAGACCCTCCTGGACCCCCTGACACTCTGCTGCAACTGGTCTCACAGGCCCTTGGCTCTGGGTCACGTCAAACACAGAGACTCAGCGCTGCAAATCACGCCAGCCCTCAGATTCTGAGGCCCACGCCCCCACACTCTGCATGCTGAGGAAGGCTGGGCGGGCTCTCTCCTCCCGTGAGAACACAAGTACCGCCAGACAGGAATGTTCATCTCGTATATTCAAAATGGTAGGGACAGAATGGTTGGCGACTCATTAAGGGAAAATGGCATGACTCCATATGTACAGTAGCACAAAATGACACACTACATATTATTTATAAATATACAATTACTGTATAATAACATAAATGATCATATAAGCAAATAATTGTTGAATGAAAGAATGAATCTGCACCTACACACTAATATGTACTGGACAGTCTGTGTAACTGGACAATGGAGTGGACCAATACACAGAGTGCACTCAGGTGCTGGATGTCCATACAACCCCACGCGGCAGGCAACACTGTCACCTAGCAGATGAGAAGCTGGGCCAGCGGGGCGGCGGTAGCTCAGTGGCAGAGCACCTACCCAGCATGCACGAGGCCCTGGGCTTGATCCTGGGCACCATGCACACAACAGAGAGAGAGCCTGGGTGAGAGGAGTCCGGTGGCTTCACCCCCCCGGCCTGGCTGACCCCTGGCCTGCAGGGCTATGGCCCAGTGATGGAGTGGCTCCAGCTTGCTGGATCAGCTCTGCCCAGGGGACCGTCTCTGCAGCGAGGGGTGGCTGCCCTTGTGCTGTGACAAGGCTGGGCTTGGGCAGGAGAGCACCGTGAGGAAGGTGGTGTGGCAGGGCTGAGGGTGGTGGCGAGGTAGGTGCGGGTTAGGGCAGTGCCCATAAACCTTCTGGCAAATCTGCTGAATACCAAGGCCACTGAATTCACTCAGGCGGGCCTGGGCCAGGAGGTTTGGGAAGAATCCCCTGCTTGGAGCACTGGGGTGCAGGCAGTCGGCTGAGGGCGTGCTGGATGGGCTGAAGCGGGCTCGAGGGAATGGACTGGATTTTTCTGGGCCTCACTGACACTTTTGTGAGACAGAAGCAACGACACGTACTCGCGAGGCAGCCAGGGTTCATGGGGTCAGTGTGGGGGACTGCCTGTTTAAGGGCCAGCAGGGAGCAGACACTCCAAGGCCAGGCTACACCCAGAGGTGATTCAGCATCCCATTAGCTCTGAGGGTCACAGACCGGATCCCACACCTGGGCTCCAGCACCAGATGGGCTACATAGGATCACACGCCTCTTAGGGAAAGGACGTGCAGGTTCAGCAGAGGCGAAGAGCTGGACCTGCCACCCTGGGGCCACACGACGGGAGAGGGAGAGGTGTCGTTCACAGCACCATGTGGAATTTCAGTTCAGAGGTGAGCAGAGTCAGTGTCAGCAAGTCGAGGACACAGCTGACAAGCGTACCCAAGGCCAACCTGCCAATACAGGAGCCAGGAGAGCCACGCACGTTGGGACCCAAGTGCACTGTGGCCCACCCTGGAGTACTTCCCCACGGGCTCTGGCCCTTCTGTGGCTTCTGGCAGGACACTCACCTGTGGACTTGATGTCCCCGACTTTGGCTCGATGGCCAGCCCGAGGGTGACGCCGCCAGCCAGGGCTTTCTTCAGGCTCTCCTTGACCTCGGTCAGCTCCAGCTCCAGGCTGACCCGCTCCGCCTCCCTCAGCTTGCACTCCTCCTCCAGCTTCCTCAGCTTGTCCTCCAGGACCACCTGGGTCTTCCTGCCTGCAAGTCCACAGCCATGCTGTCACTGGCACCCAGCTCCCAGCGGAGGTCCTGGCTGCAGGCTCCCTCCAGGGCTGCGGCTCAGCTGTGCTCCAACAGCACCCGCTGCAGCTGCTAGAGCAGGACCAGGACAGGACCCACGCTCACCGCACAGGCCCTCCCGTCACTGGAGCAGCAGGACCTAATGCTACAGGGGCTGACTACTGCTGACTTGAGGTCTGGCCACGTCACTTCCAGCCTTCTGCTGTCACCCCAGGCATCCCACTTGCCCAGGACAGGTTGCACGGCGCGCAGCTCTTAGGAACTGGCACGCATCTCCTGAAGGCACCGCCCTTTGCTCCTGCTGTCTGAGATTTGTTGCAGTGACCTGCAGCACACAGCATCCCACTGGACGGATGAGGACGCCAAGTCCGAGAGGCTGGCGGGTGTGCTGAGAGCCCCGGCCGATGCCACCCTGCACCTGAGATTCTCTCTTTGGAGGCCTAAGCTCCAGGGCCTTGCTGTAGCCACACCCCTGCAGCCCTGAAAGGGGGGGAGGGAGGAAGCGGCTCCCCCTCTGCTCTCCACTCCCCACAGCGCTTCCCTCCACAGTGACCAACAAGGCTCCAAGCCAGAGAGGCCGAGCTGACGAGCTGGCTGGCGTGCGAGTGTCCGCTCCAGCAGTGTGGGAATGAGCCAGTGAAAGCCGGAGCACCCCCGTGGCCTCCTGTGCTCTGCGCCTGCCCTTCCCTCTCTCTCTGAGGCTGGCAGATTCTGTCTGAGGAGCCAGATCGGGTCTGGCACAGAGGCAACCCAAGTTCCACCCCCAGGCAGGCACTTCTACCAGCGAGAGGGAACAGGGGGGCCCCGGTGCTGCCTCCTGGCTCCCTCTGGATGTCTGGACTTTTACCCACATCCTCTCTGGGGCCCCAGACCTAGCCATTTCCCAGCCCCCACCCCACACAGACGCCGCTTGCTCCCCCAGCCCTCAGGGAAGGGAGGTCTGCTCCTGAGCCTGTGGGACCTCCACCTCGCTCGGACTTGTGAGTGGGACCCCCTGTGGAGGGGTCCTGCTGAGAAACCTGACTGAACAACCTTATGCAGTGACCACAAGCTGCTGCAACCATGGACATAGGGCTTGTCCCTCTGTCACTGGCACCCGAGGTTAGAATGGAGCTGGAGCCTCACTGCGCAGCCTGGGGTCAGGTCAGTCTCTGCTGTGGCTGCACTTGTTACCACATAGCACCTGGCTGGCCAGCAGTGCCCAGGCCCCAGGAAGCGCCACACGGAGTGACGTGCTCCTGCTCAACTGGCAGGCTTATGGGTCCATGTCTCATGAGCAGAGCAGAAGGAAGCCCAGACCCCCCACCAGAAGCAGGTCAGCACCGAACTGCCCCTACCCGCGTTCACTTCAATGGCGGCCCGCAGGTCCTTCCTCTCTTTCCGGAGCTGTGCCAGCCGGTTCCGCAGGGCTTCCTTCCTCTTCAGCAGCTCCTCTTCTTTGGTCTGCAGGCGCTTGGCATCTGCTTCCACCCGGTTCTTGCCATATTTGTACTGGTCGGCATCTGGACAGGCAAAGCGGCACAGGGAGTCAGGCGGCCACGGTCAGCACAAAGGTACTGCTTCCCTCACCCAAAGGGGATGAGCAGGAATGGTCTGGCTAAGAAGAAAAGCACCGGTTCAAATTCCCCAACAGTCAAACTTTTACAAATGAAGTAGAATTTGTGGAACTGCTCTAATTCCTCACTCTGAGGCACAAACTTGGTCGTGATCATCAACACGGTTACAAGGTAGCATCCCGTCACGTGGGAAGATGGTCACCCATTACCAGCAGAAACAATTCCAGAGTTTGTGTAGTTCTCCATGACTTTTCGAAGCCCTTTCCTGGCCTGCCTCTCCTGCTTCTGACGAGCATACGTTACCCTGGCCTGGGGCCGTCCTGTGGCAGTGCGCACCCGTCGAGGGGGAGAGGGCAGCGGTGAAGAGGCAGCGCAGAGGGCATCTGGAGCCCACCGTCTGCAAGCAAGGCCCACACTTCCCCCCCGGGCTCACGGCCTTGAACAGAGTACTTGAGCTCTCCATGTCTCAGCTTCCTCATCTGTGAAGCCAGGACAGTCAGAGCAGGTGATTCACGGGGTGGGCAGGAGGGGAAAGCTGACTGATGTTCATAAAGCCCCGAGAACACCAGATGAGCTCCTCGGAGACCCTGTTAAATGAAGTGGAGGATGAACGAGGACCAAGCTAGCTCTGGGGGAGTCGGAGGCCCAACCAGCACCACACTGCCAGTTCACAGAGCACTAAAGCCCTGACCCTGGCCCTCTTCCTCTTGCAACTTGGCCTCTCAACTATAGAAACACAGGACAAGCCTTTTTGAAAACACTCCAGAGAGGAATGCTCTGACCAAGGACCTCCGACCCCGGAGCCAAGAGGCCTGGCTGCCTCCACCGGTTCCCAGCAGGTGGTCACACACAGTTGGGGGTCTCTGCACTTCAGCCACACCCCTGCCTGCTGGGGACTAGACGTTGCTGCTAGGCAGAAGCCTCTGTGACTCTGGTGAACTCCTGTCTCCCCACTCAGCTCTCCCTCTGCAAAGCAGAAGTGACAAGGACTGCCTGGGGTCTCTAAAATGGTCTATGTCCCTGAAACGACTTCCATCTGCAGGACAGGGCTCTGTGTGCAGCGGGCACTCAGGGCTTATCATTATCAGTGAGAGCCACTCCCAGAGCCCTGTCTGCAGGCACCATGGTGCCGTCGCGCCACGCCTGCCGGGTGCTAGACCACGGAGGTAAGCCGTGAGAACCCAGGGAAGCACTGCTGCCCAGACCCGTGAGCAGGCTCCTGTCCCGCCAACGCTCCTCGCCCTGAAGAAACTGTAGGCTGACTTCAGAAGGGTGGCAGCCTGAGGGCAGCCAATCTCGCAGAGGAAGCCACTAGTCCTGCTGAGGCCAGCGCGACCAGGGCCACTCTACCCTCAGGGGTTCCGCGGAAACCTACGCGTCTACCCTCTGTGGTCCCCATGTCCTAAACCCCATACGACCTATAAGACAACCGGCTGAATCCAGCAAAAACACGGGATGCTATTATTTTTCTCTTTTGACACCATTAGATGTCACTAAAGTTAATAAAAATTCCTAGACAGTCTCACAAAACAAAGGGCGCGCCATCTAGGAGACAGAACATGCACGGGGCGGGGCGGGAGCGCTGAAGGGGACTGGAAGAAAGACCTGCCTGGCGTGCTGCTCCTCCGAGCGAGCAACCCTGAGGCAGCAGCGCAAATGCAGCCGGAGGGCGAGGCCCAGGCCAACGCGCCCCCAGAGTGGTCCCGAGGAGCAGGAGGCGCCCACCTCTCCTGGGATGAGGGTCTGGAGGGGCTGCAGAAGAGCCCACTAGAGATCACACAGCCTGCGGCAGGCGCAGCCCGGCACTGCTCAACGAGTCAGAGCTCGTGGGCACAGGGCCCTGGGCACAGGGCCCCAGGCACAGGCGGCTCGCCAGCCCCCTGCAGGTACGCTGACTTGGAGAGCCAGCCAGGTGCAGTGGCGTCAGCTCCCTGTAGGGCAGAGCCATTGTCTCTTCTGCAGCTGGCAGTTGCCACGTAGAGGTGGCGACCTTTCCATTAACAGACTGCTCTACCAGCTCCACTGCTCCAGCTTAGGAAAGCTAGGTACAAACCCCAAGCGCAGGTGGCAGATCACAGGAAACTGTCTCGACAGGCCAGGCTGACCGGAGCTGCTGGCCAGGAAGGCCCCGCAGGCGCCTGGCCTTGCTCCTCTGCGTCCTCAGCCACAGCTGCAGTGCCCTGGGAACGAACACTGCCTGGCCGGCCAGCGGCAATCACACACCCCATCTGAGAAGGGCACAGGAAGTGCCAAACAGAGATGGCAGAGCCACCAGCTTCCTCTGCCTGGAGAGAAGGAAGGGCCTCATTGTGGGCACGCTGCCCCCGCTCCTGCCTCGCAGGCCTCTGCTTCCAACTCCCTCTCAGCCTGGCTGTCACGTGGGCTCTGTCACTCACCTGCGAGAGACCGGGCTCCTGCACTGCTCAGAGACCCTTTCTCATTTGGGCAGTGCGGTAGGCGATGAGCCCACCCTGATACGGGCTCTGAGAAACCCACAGGGAGAGCCGCTTGCTGCGGGACTGAAGCACCAGGGAGGGACAGCGCCAGGTAGCTCGGCTTCTCCAGTCCTGTGAGCACGGGCAACGACTCTGCTCTCTCAACTGCAGCAGCCACAACTGCCACCTGACTGGGGTCTGGCAGACGGGGAGGCTGTGTTTAAAGAGGGCGCGTGATGTGCCAACAGCACGTGAGGGAGGGGACACAGACTGAGGGCTCCTGGCCCAAAGTCCAGTGCCACCCACAAGTGCCTGTCGACGGGGCCTATCAGGGCCACAGCTGGGAGACCAGTTTTGTGTCCCTCTGGCATGGAAAGGTCCCAGAGGCTGGGCAAGAGGTCCTCGCCAGCTCTAACCCAGCAAAGGAAGGAGGACAGGCTGCACGCTGTCCCTCTTTCCGACAGGCCTCCGGCTGACATTCGCTCGTGAGCAGCCCAGACACCTTCATCTCTCCAAGCTGCAGTCGGAATCAGAAAGCAAAGAATCGAATGGAAGCTCACTTGAGGCTGTCCGTCTCATGCCGGCTGCAGAGTCCACTTTCTTCTGCTGACCACTGGGAGCCTTCCCTTTCCCGGGAAGCCCGTTAGATGCCGCTGGGGGTTTCTTCCCCTTGAGCTGTTGAAATAAACAAAGAAAATTTAAAAAACCGGAACCCCTGTTTTTTTCTACAGCAATTCCTCTGGATCTCTGACTCTGGAAAATAGCACAGCCAGAGAGGGAAAGGTGGCGAGGAAGCCAACTTGGCTTCAGACTCCACACTGCTGGGGCTTCCTAGGACAGCCGGGGAGGCCGGCAGGATGCTGGCAGCTCTGTACTTCCCAGGGGATCACGCACATGGACGAGAAGCAGGCACGGCGCTCGGCTGAGACCACTGAGGCCGGCTTCAAAGACAGACCACCTCTGGTGTTGTAGGATGCTTTTAGGGTGGTAGCAGGATGGCACTGCGAGGTTTCTGCTTCAGGGACTCTTAGCTGAGTGACATCTAAAGGGACGAGTGACTGTCTGCCAGTTCCCTGCTCGGGGCTGACAGGGATGCACATGGCACACAGTGTAATCTGAGTAACATGAAATCAATTTGATGGGCTGCGAGTTTTTAAAAAAGTCAAAGAGCGCCCTACGTTTCTGGCTGTTGCAGGCTGAAGGACTTTGTTTGGCTAAGGGGATGACGCGCCATTTGACCTGAGCTCCTCGAGGGACTGTCAGCTCTACACAGGCCCTTGCTTTCCACGTGCTGCTCGCCTGCTGCCGTGAGCCGGGCGTGGGGAGGCCCCGCTGCTGAGGAGAGGCTGAGCAAGCCACTAAGACTTTCTGAGCCTCTATTTCCTCACTTAAAAATACAAAAAGATACAGGCACTTCCCTGCTGGGATCCCAAAAGGGTGACACCCCACAGCCACGCAGCAGCGAGTGCGCGGTCTGGCCATGGGAAGCAGGCTCCTGCTACTGCGGGCGGGCACAGGAGGGAAACAGCGTATCCTTGGACTCGTGAGGACAGGGCCCGCTGGAAACAAGGACTCAACGGCAGTGACATCACAGCTCTGAGTGCCGGTTCCTGACTGGGGCTGAGGCCAGGGTGCAGGTGCATTTCACCCCAGGGGACGCCAATGCCAACAAACAGGCAGATGCAGTAAATGAAACGTAACTGACCAGATTTTTGGTGTAGGTACTCATGAAAATAGTGGGGCCAACATGCTCTCCCACTGGACGCTCAGACTCCTGGAGTCAGACTCTGCAGGACGCCACCCGAGCCCAGCGTTAAGGGCCGAGCCCTTCCTAGGTGAGTCTTCACGAGCCAGTCTCTCAGGAAGACTGTCTGAGATCCTAGGCCCGTACCTGGTGCCCATCATTTCTTAAGACTGCCCTTAGGATGGAGGGTGCACAGCTGGCCCTGAACTTGCTCTACACAGCAGTGCTCTTAACAAGGCGCCTGGGTCTCTGGACAGAGCGCACAGCCCTGGCGTCTGCCTGTGATGCTGCCATTGGCTGCACACAGGCTGTGGCAAGGGCACCGCTCTGCCTCGAGGCTGCTTGTCCAGCAGTGGCCACCACTGCTGCCTGCACACCAAGCCAGGCACCCCGACAGCGCCAGCTCATGCCAATGTCACAGCCAGGGTCAGTTTGTGCCCGCTCGTGCAGCAGGACACACTGCGGAAGCCGCAAGTCAAGACACTGAAGAGCTTTGCTGCCCAGCTCCTCCCCAGACCTTGGCCTTAGTTGGCACGACTCCCAAATCCACCGCGGCCTTTGCCAGGAGTGGCGAGAGCTCTGACCACGTTCCCTGACCAGGGCTACTGCACGGCTCCTGGGGCACGCCGCCGGCCGTGTTCTGTGCTGTCCTTCGGGGTGCGCCCTGGGGGAGCACCTGCACAGCAGCGCTGGGAGTGGCAGCAGCTGGTTCTGGGCCCGAGGGGTGTGGTACTGTACCTGGGAGTGCAGCCCGAGAGACGCCCTCCCCACAGCAGAGGTGTTAGTGAGAGACGGAGAGCAGGGCGGGCCGCAGGAGGCAGGGGGCTTGCAGAGGTTAGAGGGCAGCTTGTCAGTGGACAGCCTGGAGGCCTTTCTGTCAGCAGGACAGGAGCGAGCAAAGATTTTCGGAGATGGCAGGTTATCGTACAGGCCCGCGTTATCATAGAGCGCCTCTTCTCCGGGGCCTCTGCTACAGGAGGCGGAGAAGCTGTCTTCCGCGTCCCACTGGAACACACAGCTCTGTGGTTAGGGACCCGACCAGGAGAGAGAGCAGACTTCAGCACAGGAGACACTAGTGCACCCAAGACACGGTCGTTACCCAAAAAGCACCCCACACACAAGCAGGAGGACCAATTCGAAAGAACCCCTTTACTTCTAAGGTCTTAAGGGAGGGTTCTTTCGCCTTCGATCATTCCCAGCACCGTTAGTTTACAACATGTTCTGTGTTTGTTTTGTTCTTTGAGGCAGAAAAGAAAACACGATTGGACACTTCCTTCTTTAGAGGACTGGAGTTTGGAAGTCCCTTAATGCAAGATCTGGACGTGGCAGGAGAGAGGAAGAGGCCCTGCCCCTGGGAAGGCATGAGGGCCGACAGGCTCCTTCCCACTCACACACTGACCTCAGCCCACCCAAGGAAGCAGGGCACACCCAGGCAGAGGCTGGTCACAGCTTGTTGGAGGCAGAGCTGGACTCAGCTGTGCTGGTGGCTGCATGCCACACATGATGAGCCCTGGCTCTCCTGGGGGACGTGCTCACAGGCCAATGGCCTCAGCTCACAGTTGCTGTCACAGGCAGCATGCTGCCAATTCTGTTACGCCTGAGGAAAGGCCAAGCAGAACAGCCCCTAGAGAAAGCTAGTGACAGCACCCAACACAGGTGCTTCGGGCTCAGACAGACCACGGGGTCAGCCGACACCTGGAACCAGGGACGCACGCAGCGCCCAGCCACCTCACTGGGCACACATTTTGAAGCACAGACTCTGAAGTATAAATAAGTACCCAAACAAGTCCCTGCCAGGGCCTTCCAGGTTCTAAAGGTCTTTATAAATTGCCTTGCATTTTTAAAAAAGGAAATAATAATTCACATATTCTGCCATTACCCTGTTTTTATAATGTTCCTGCAGAGTTCCTTTCTGCCAGACAGTAATTACAGACTTTTGTTATAAAAATAGCAAGGATTTAAAATTCCATGGTAGGAGTGTTTGTATTGCTTTGCAGTCAATTCAGCATGCCTATTTCTGAGATGCAGAGGACCTATCTACGATCTAAAAATAATGCAATGAACTTGGATGTGAGCATTTGATAATGACAACCTAGCATAAATTTATATTTGTCCAGAGTTATTAAATGGTCTAGACTAGAATATCATTTTCCTAAAATACCAAATATTAAGTCACACAGAAGACTTAGGAAACAGCAACAGCAGAAACCCCACAGAAGTTTCTAGATTAAAAGTGAGCAAACGTGTACTTCCCAGTTTCAAACACGGAGGGAATGCAGGGTAAGAATCGCTGGTGTGGAGGCCCTGCTGAGCTGTCAGGATGGGCTCTGAACTCTGCAGCCCTCCAAAAAGGAAACCACTTGGAAATGACTGGCATGCAGAAGAGCAGGTGAGAGGGACCAGCAGAGCAAGGCCCTGGCAAGCAGAAGGGCCACAGCGCACACACGGCATGCCACCTCAGAAGCTCCTGCCGACAGCCAGGAAGCACCCAGGAACAGTGCCAGGCACACAACCCTCAGGAGGGCAGGCTGGCCTTAGGAGGCTAAGCTGCAATGCTCTCAGGAAGCTGGCTCTCACCCACCAGCAGATGAGGCCGCAAGGACGGACAGGGCCAGGCGGGTGCCCTGCTGTCCTGGGGACTCTACACCTCTGCTTGCTCATGCTTTTCCTGTGCAAGGTGCACACCTGGAGAACACCTGAGGGGTGCGTGTGGGCCCATGCTGGGAGCTCTGGAGACAGGGTGGGCATTGTCTTTCCAGGAAAGCTGGAGGTTGAGTCCAAAGGCTCAGAGGAATGAGCTACCCTCAAGAGGACAGTCTGGACACCAAAGCCCAGAACGAGGGACAAGTCCACTCTGCCAAGAGACACTAGTGTCCACATAGGCCAATAGAGGCCACAGGAGCTGAGGTCCCACCTTGACACAGAACAGCAGCCCAGATGGAGCTGAGAGCCCTCCCTTGACCATGACCACCATGCAGTTCCTAAGGCTTGCACGGGCCGTCCACGGCACAGGAGGGCTCAGGTCAGAGTGCACGGCTGAAGCCCAGGCATGGGATCAGGCGAGGAGAAGACTGAGCCCATGTCCCCGGAGGCGGGCTCTGCTGTGTGGGCTCTGCAGCAGGCTGGGAAGTCAATGTGGCTTTGCTCACCCTCAGCCTGAACCTGCCAGCCCCCACCTCCGGTCCGTGTGAGGTCCCTCACTGCACTAGACCGGGGGCCCTTGAGGATAAGGACAGTATCTGACTCACTTCTTTTTGCCAGCATAGAACCTGCTCACCAGGAGACTCTAAGCAAATAGGGCGGGGGTGGGGGAGGGAAGCAGGGGGAGGAAATAGGAAGGAAGGAGGGAGGGAAGCCAGGGCCACTCCAGGCCAGAACTTCCCAGACAGCCTTGCCCCCTAACAAAACCAGCCGTGGACTCTCGGGGAACACTCACCGAGCCGTTGATGCAGGGGACGTCGTCGTAATGCAGTGCTGTCCCACTGGGGTGGGCGTAGCCATTGGAGGTGCCCCCTAGGTACGGGCTGGTGGACACCCCGCGCCTGTTCATGAAGCTGAGAGAGAAAGGGTGATGAAGACCCAGGCCTGCCTGGTTCCTCCAGCCCCCAGCCAGCCCCGGCCCCGGCAGAGGCAGAACGTCGGCTGTGGGGCTGGGCCGAGCCTCGCCTGTACATTCAGGACGGGCCCGCCCAGTGGACCTGCAGCGAGGACCCGGGGTAGTGAGGGCACAGGCTCCGCCAGCAGCAGCTTTCCCCTCGGTGGGACAGGCCAGCCCTGTGCAGCCTGCTACCTCTGAAGGCAGAGGACCACGTGGCCTGCGGAGCTGAAATACCATCCGGTCATTTCTGGAAGAAGCTTCTGGGCCCTGCTTTCTGGCTCTCCAGATGCTGTTCCACAGGCATCTCTCGGGTTCCCAGAAGCCATCACTCACACACGCCTTCTCCTGGTCCCTGACCTTTCCAGGCCCCTGATGGCGGCCACGATGACCTTCAGAAGGTACGCCCCTGGGATAACATGTGCTGGGGCCTCTGTCCCCTTTCCTGGCCAGAGCTTCTACGACCATGGAACTCCCGAGTGACGAGGGAAGGGGAGAGGCCCCTGTTAGTCACAGTCCTGCACGGCCCGCCCCCGAGTCTGCAGACGGGGTGACCACTGGAGCACCTCGAGGATGGAGGCGGTCACCAAGAGAGCAGGGTGTGAGCCTGAGGTCGGAGCGTCCACCCCTGTGGGCTGGACAAGACAGGACAGTTTCTGGGCTTCTACTGGAGAGCGCAGGAGGGGCTGGGGCTGTACGTGCAGGGGGCATGAAGCCCGCTACTCTTCGCATCGCACGGCTGCTCTGGGCTCCGGCCAGCAAGCTGGGTCCTGTGTTCTGGTAACTGGGCCAAAGGTGGGGTGGCAGAACACGGATTACAGCTGGACTGTCCCAGGCAGGACGATCTGGGTTCTGAATGACATCTGAATGGGGTGGTGCTGGGGATGGAGTCCTCACCTACGGGGCCTTAGGCTGTTCTGGTGACACTGTCAGACTGAGCATACTGCAAGACACCCAGCTGGGGTCCGCAGAGCACTGGAGAGCTGCCAGGCATGGGAAGGGTCCTCACACTTGGTGGCCAAGGTGCAGAGTGAGAGCAACAAGTGCGTGGCAAGAGGACGCAGACCAGACTGTGTTGGTGCCCCAGGCCACCCAGGGGCTTCCGGAGTTGCCAAGAAAATCCAAAGTGCTTCCTTGAGAGGCAGCACAGGTCTTGCCCGCCTCCTCTCCTCCGGCTTCCCAGACTTGTGGGCTCACCAGGCACCTTGGCCTCAGAGTCACTGTGGCCCCTATGCCCAGGAGGCTCTTCTCAGAAGCCTCAGTGGCCTGCGTCTGCTGGGGCCACCAGCTCCCCCCTCTCCCTGCTCCTTCCTCCTGTCACCACCTGACCTGTCTTGTCCTTTTCTGGTTTATCAGCTGCTTCTTTCCACTAGAGCAGTGGATCTGGGGGAACAGGGTCTCTGGGCACTCCAGAGGCACAAAGGTGCCTGCAAGACACGCTGAATGACAAGCTCAGGAGGCTGCTGTTCTAGGAGAAATCTAAGTGCCCAGGGAAAACAAGATGAAGAGACACTTAAACTAGCCTGGAGTTTTAAGAAAGGGGTTGTATTTCCAGATTTTGTTTCTTCATAGGATTGTGCACTTCTATGGTCACCAGATAAAGAACAGAGAGTGAAATATAGCATAAAGAGAAACCGCTTCCCCAGCCCACCAGGCTGCAGATTGTGAGGCAGGGGCCTGCTGGCAGCCTGGGGCCCTGGGCTCCCACTCATGGCACGTGGTCGCCCTCTGCTGGGCGGAAGGCAGCACGCAGGCTCTCTGCAGTAAACCCAGCTCCTCTTTTTCTTTGCTCATAGAAAACTGATAGAACTAATCTGTACTTAAATGCATATAAGCCAGTGTAGTAAAATACAACGCACAGGGAGAGAAAAACACAAAAGGAAAGACCACAAAAACTAGACATCTAGGAGCTCTGCAATGGCAGATTTGGGTTTTATAAACCCACATTGAAGGGCTTCTCCCTGAAGTGTTCTCCCTGAGGTCTGACTGTGTTCAGGCCACCTGGACACTTCCTCCGAGTGAGCATGTCAGTGGGCCATGGGCGGGCAGCCTGAAGCCCAGCTGCATGTGTGCCAGCCCTGAGCACCTGCCCCGGCTGTGCACTGACTGGGGGGCAAGTGTGAGTGCCCTCCTCACAGCAGGGGTCTCGATGGTCTGTACAGTCAGCTTCTGGCACCCTGCCCTACCAGCACCCAAGCTGAGGCACAGACGTCAGTAAGGACGGAGGCCCCGGGGCGCACTTCTCCCTCCTGAAGGGTGGCTGGCGGGGCCTTGGCAGGACTTGGGGAGTGTCAGAACTGGTGCTCACAGTCACAGACGCCCTGGCTGGCAGACACCTCCTCCATCAGAGAGCCCTCCATAAGGTTAGAGAGGGACCGGGGCCAGTGAGCAGACTGACTCCCTGCCAAAGAGCCTGTGGAGCCGAGGACAGGCATTAGGACCGGCATCTTTGGCCACTGTTCTTCCTATGATGATTTCAGCCATATGTAAAGTGGAAATGAGGTTGAACCCAAAGCACAAGCACATCAGGAAGTAGTAAACAGGACACACAGGCCCCAGAGGAAAGTGCAACTGCAGAGGACAGCTGCCCAGGGGGTCCGCCCCTCCGCGGGACTCAGACTCACTGTCTGTACAGCACCCCTGGTTCTGTGACCAGGCACAGTTTAAAACAAGTTCAGGAGAAGATGCCACCGTATTTCCTTTCTATCCTACAATGCACAAATCTCACCTAGAACTAGGCCCTCGGGAAAACGTTTCAACACTTACCACCATTAAGAGTCCTAAAGATGCACTTTCTGGGATACTCTAGGTTACTTTTTTCTTTTCTGACCTCTTTCCAACATATAGCATTGCCCTTTCTCCCTCTGTGGAACCAGACACGAAGGCCACGGGCTCATCTTGCATGTGGGTGGCCCCGCCCAGCACCCCTCGCAAAGACCTTTCAACCGCTGACACTTCGCTTTTCAGAACTATCACAACGATCACACCAAGTTTGGCTACCATCTCTCTGGAAGGGTCCCTGCCTGCTTGAAAGCCACTGAGCTCACGGCAGGGTGGAAATGTGCGAGGCCATGTGGTGGCCATGTGCTGCCCACTGATCACTACAGGTGACGCCTGTAGAGCCCATGTCCACTCGGCTGCAGTTGGCCTGCCAGCTGCCTTTTCAAGCAAAAACGACCACGTTTTAAAAGGCAGCAGTTCACCAGCAACTCGGCTGGAGCAGAGCGCTCCTGGAGCCCGCGCACGGCCCCGCGTCACGGCCTTGCAGGGCCAACCACCGCTGCCCTCGGTGTCAAGACAGGAGCTGTCTCCCCGCTGGCCTTAGAAGGCCTGCCACTGCTCCCTGGAGGACCACCTAAGGGAAAACAGCATCTCCTTGGCTGAGCAAATGCACGGCAAGGTCAGAAGCCAAGAGCACAGTGCCCAGGATCCGCCTTGGCGGTGCCTGCTGCCTGCCCACGTGAAAACAGTGTGGGAGGAAAGCCACGTCTGGGCCCGGTTAGGAAAAGAGCTGTGGACCTTGTGGCCACTGGCAGCGCACTCAATTGCTGCTCCAAGGCCTCTGCCATTATCATGTCAAGTCAATAGTCAGGGTTCAGAAGAACCTCTGGGCACAGAACAGCATTTCTTTAAAAACAGGATTCAGGTTCAAGGTAAAATCAGAATTTACATTTAACACGAAGCACTGGATCGAGAGCTTTATCACAGTGGTATGTGGCCAGATCCAGCCCACTGACCACGTCTGCAGATGGTTCCGATGCCCACAGTCGTCCCATCCCCTTACGCATTGTCTCTGGCTACAGAGGCAGAGCCAAGCGGCCCAGGAAGTCAAGACTATTCTCTATCTGGTCCTTCATACGAGTTTGCCGACCCTTGTTCTAACAGAAGCCCCAGAGGGTTAGAATGATAAGCATATTTCAGCAGAATCAAGATCAAGAGTAAAGAGGGGGCGTCTTCAGGGGCTTGCTGTGTTTGGTCTTCGCACTCACAGCAGCTACTGGCTCCAATGCTATCCGCGGGGCAGGTCTTACCAGAAGGTCTGCTTGGCCGTCTGGATGACGTTTGCAGACATCTCCACATCTATGTAGTCGTAGTGCAGGGCTCCCGGGTCTGTCGATGACCCGGTCTCAGCCAGCAGGACTCCGATCCACCTGCCCATGTCTTCGGAGGAAGACGCCTGCCAGGGAGGAAAAGTGGGCTTCACTAACTGAATGTGAGTGATTCCTCCATTTTGAGAAGCGCGTCGACAGAGACCACATGATGGGAAATGCACGGAAATGCCAAGCACAGAAGAGAGACCGAGAGGGAGACCGCCTCCCACCAAGGGACCCGACACAGCCTTCACGCCAGCTCTGCTCAGGGGGTCCAAAACAGCCGCAGGAGGCAGCAATGGCCTGGTCCTGAGATGCCCCCATCGCCTGGGCGAAAGGCACGAGGTGAAAAGAGGAGGCCATGGGTGTGATGACGTCGGTCAGCTGAAGGACCGCACGCTGCAGGCCGCAGGGAGGCAGAGCTGCCCGCCCTCCAGCACCCGCGCGCCCCCCGACCAGGGGACTTCACTCTCGGCTGGCTGTCTGGTCCCCTGTGTTTCCACAGGTGTCACTGTTTTGCCAGCGTGCACCTGGTCTGCCATCCCCAGCTCACCCTGAGCTGCTTACTTTGTAAGACTGAAATACATCTGTGAGTTTATACTCGTTAAGATTTTAAGTTCTCCTTGTTGAGTGATTTAGAAAATCAGTGTTTGATTTTTAAATGAAATTTGAGAGGTCCAAATAAATTTGACTAATCAACTATGGCAATAATATCTAAAGCTTAGGGGAAATTCAGTTATCAAATTTATGAGCTAACTAGAGCCAGGTGAGGTGGCGTCAGGGGACAGACAGATGTGAATGGTGGGAACAGCTTAAATGAACAGTTCTATGAAATGGGCACCCTGTGCAACCCCCACGTGCTTTCTTCTAAGAAGCAATCTACCTGCAGCCCTGTCTGGCCTTGTGGACAGGCTACCTCACATTCTGCAGCAAACTACCTGTTAACTGCATCCTTTTCTAAACTTGTCTTTATATAAACAGTCAATAAAACAATTGACTTGGAGGGGGGAATCCAATTAAAACAGGTCAGCATGGGCCAAGGTGACCTAGAGTTGCCATGACAGGGGGACTTGAAAGTCTGATGTCACCCTGCTGTCAGTCAAAAGTCAGGAGGTAGACCTGGGCAGGACTCTCCAAAAACTTCTCTGGTATCCCCAATAACACTGGAGCGCAGGAGAGGCACATGGTCCCTCTCTGAGAGGACCCACTATCTCCCTTGAGAGTGTCCCCTGTCCCTTTTTCTATCCCTTCAATAAACTCATGCCTCTTACTCTGACATGGTTGACATCTTTCTGACCTGGTTGCAACAATTGGGTTAAAGAGGGGTCTTCACACTGCCTCAGGTTCTCGGAAGGCCCAGCTCTGTAACACTGGCACACACCTGTGATCCCAGTTACCTGGGAGGTTAAGACAGAAGGAGTGCAAATTTAAGGCCAGACTGAGCAACCTAGTAAGAAATTATCTCAAAATTTAAAAAAATAAAAGGAACGTAGCCAAGTGGTAGAAACCCCCTAGGTTTAGTTCCTAAAACTGCCCAAAACAGTTAATTGAATGTTAAGGAAAAATAAATTTTATTTTTATAAATTATTTTATAATTATATAAATTATTATTATTATTGTTATTGTTATTATTATTATTTGGTTCTAGAGATCGAACTCAGGGGCACTTAACCACTAAGCGACATCTCCAACTCTTTTTATTTTTTTACTTTGAGACAGAGTCTTGCTCAGTTGCTTAGGACCTTGCTTAGTTTCTGAGCCTGGCCTTGAACTTACCATCCTCCTGCCTCAGCCTCCAAACCTCTGGGATTACAGGCAGTGGCACCATTCCCAGCCAAGAATCATATTTTAAAATGAAGATCTATGAATTGGGCTTAAAGAAAATTGGGTTTTAAACTTACATTCCATGCCACAAACAAAAGCCTCTCTGGAGGAAAAGTCATTAGCAAAGAAGGTGTTTTGGAAATTGATCATGTTGGCTGGTAATGGATGTTTTCCACACAATAGATCATTCCTGCAGGACCAGAGATGCCATTAGGCAAAGGGAAGGGATCCCAACTATGTCCTAAAGACTGCGCTCAATGTTTGGTGAAGGAAAATCAATGGACTTGAGTACTTAGGTTTAAAATCCGCAGGTGTGTTCTCTTCATAGGCCCTTTCGTCATTCCCCAGACAAAAGCTGTATCTAGAAAGTGTATTGGGTGATATTCCAGTATTCCACTGTCTGTGTGTGTGTGTGTGTGTGTGTGTCTATATATATACATATATATCTCCACATTTTCTTTATCCATTCATCTGTTGTCATCTGTTGAAGGGCATCTAGGTTGGTTCCATAGTTTAGCTAATGTGAGGTGAGCTGCTGTAAACATTGATGTGGCTGCATCTCTGTAGGATGCTGATTTTAAGTCCTTTGGGAATAAACCAAGGAGTGGGATAGCTGGGTCAGATGGTGGGTCCATTCCAAGTGTTCTGAGGAGTCTCCAGATGCTTTCCAGAGTGGGTGCACCAATCTGCAGTCCCACCAGCGATGGATGAGTGAGCCTTCCCACATCCTCACCAACAGCGATGGATGAGTGAGCCTTCCCCACATCCTCGCCAACATTCATTGTTGCTTGTGTTCTTGATGATTGCCACTCTGACTGGAGTGAGATGGACTCTGGATTTGCATTTCTCTAATTGCTAAAGATGTTGAACATTTTCATATATTTGTTGACTGACTGTATTTCTTCTTCTGTGAAGTGTCTGTTCAGTTTCTTGATCGTATAATTTTGTTGTTGTTAAGTTTTCTGAGTTCTTTATATATCCTGGAGAATTAATGCTCAATCTGAGGTGCATGTGGTGAAGATTTTCTCCCGTTCTGTAGGCTCTCTCTTCATGTTATTGTTTCCTTTGCTGAGAAGAAGTTTTTTAGTTTGAATGCATCCCATTTATTGATTCTTGATTTTACTCCTTGCACTTTAGGGGTCTTGTTAAGGAAGCCAGATCCTAAGCTGACATGGTGAAGATCTGGGCCTGCTTTTCTCCTATCAGGCACAGGGTCTCTGTTCTAGTGTCTAAATCTTTGATCCACTTTGAGCTTTTTGCAGGGTGAGAGAAAGGTGTTTCATTTCATTTTGTTACATGTGGATTTCTGATTTTCCCAGCACCATTTGTTGAAGAGGCTATCTTTTCTCCAGTGAATGTTTTTGGTGACTTTATGTAGTAGGAGATAACTGAGTTTACGTAGGTTTGTCTGTGTCTTCTATTCTATGCCACTGGTCCATATGTCTGTTTTGGTGCCAATACCATGCCATTTTTGCTACTATGGCTCTGTAGTATATTTGAGGTCTGGTATTGTGATGCCTCCTTTACTCTTCTTGCTAAGGATTACTTTGACTATTCTAGATCTCTTATTTTTCCAAATGAATTTCACGATCACTTTTTCTAGTTCTATGGAGAATGTCATTGGAATTTTAATAGGAATTACATTAAATCTGCGTAGCACTTTTGGTAGTGTGGCCATTTTGACGGTATCAATTCTGCCTGTCCAAGAGCACCGGAGACCCTTCCATCTTCTAAGGTCCTCTTCAGTTTCCTTCCTTAGTTCCTGTAGTTTTCATTGTAGGGTTTCCACCTCTTTTGTGAGGCTCTTGTGAATGGGGTGGTTTTCCTAACCTTTTCTTCAGTAGATTCACCACTGATGTACAGGAACACATTTGATTTAGGGATGTTGATTTCATAACCTGCTACTTTGCTGAATTCATTTATGAGTTCTAGAATTTTTCTGGTGGAATTTCTGGATCATCTAAATACAGAATCATGTCATCAGCAAATAGTGATAGTTTGAGTTCTTCTTTTCCTATTCATATCTCTTTCATTTCTATCCTAATTGCTCTGGCTAATGTTTCAAGGATGATGCTGAAAAGAAGTAGTGAAAGAAGGTCTTGTTCCAGTTTTTAGAGGGAATACTTTCAATTTTTCTCCATTTAGAATGATGTTGGCCTTGGGTTTAGCATTGATAGCTTTTATCATGTTGAGGTATGTTCCTACTATCCCTAGTTTTTCTAGTGTTTTGAACATGAAGGGGTACTGTATTTTGTCAAATGTTTTTTCTGCAACTATTGAGATGATCATGTGATTCTCATTTTTAAGTCTATTGATGTGATGAATTATGTTCTTTATGTTGAACCAATCTTGCATTCCAGGGATAAGCCCCACTTGACCATGGTGTACTATCTTTTTAATATGTTTTTGTATGCAATTTGCCAGAATTTTGTTGAGAATTTTTGCATCTATGTTACTCAGGGATATTGGTCTGAAGTGTTCTTTCTTTGATGTGTCTTTGTCTGGCTTTGGTATCAGGGTGATATTAGCCTCATAGAATGAGTTTGGAAGGGTTCCCTCCTTTTCTATTTCATGGAGTACTTTGAAAAGTATTGGTGATAATTCTTTTTGAAGGTCTTGTAGAACTTGGCTGAGAATTCATCTATGGTCCTGGGCTTTTCTTGATTGGTAGGCTTTTGGGGGCATTTTCTATTTCATTACTGTCTGTTTAAATCATATATGACCTCCTGATTCAGTTTTGATAGGTCATATGTCTAGAAATTTGTCAATGTCTTCAAGATTTTCTATTTTTTTGGAGTGTAAATTTTCAGAAAAGTTTCTAAGTATCTTCTGTATTTCAGTCATGTCCATTGTGACATTTCCTTTTTCATCACGTATTTTAGTAATTTGAGTTTTCTATTTTTCTCAAAAAAAAAAATATATATATACACTCAGTCTTAAAGAAGAATGAAATGATGGCATTTGCTGGTAAATGGATGGAACTGGAGAATATATCATGCTAAGTGAAATAAGTCAATCCCCCTAAACCAAAGGTCAAATGTTTTCTCTGATATGGGGATGCTAATTCACAATAGGTGGGGGCAAGCAAAGAATAGAGTTACTTTAGATTAGGTAGGGGGAGTGAAGGGAGGGGAGGGATATCTGGGTAGGAAGGATAGAAGAATGAAATGGATATTATTACCCTATGTACATATATAACTATATGACCGGTGGGATACTACATCATGTATAACCACAAGAATGAGAAATTATACTCTATGTGTGTATGCTGTATCAAAGTGCATCATACTTTCATATATAACTAATGAGAATAAAAAAATGAAATTAAAAAAAAATTTTAAAAAGTGCACAGGGTTATAGATGTGGCTGGTAGGAGACCTCACCTTAGCCTGTAGGCCCTGGGTGTATCCACGCTGGCTCTCTAGCTACGCCTGTATTTCATGGAAGCATTGTCAAGTACTTTAACCCCATGTCTATATGGGACTGATATCACTATATTAGAGTTTACTATTGGTTTTCTTTATAGTACATTTTATGAAATTTCCTCATAGGTTTTTTAAAAAATTGTATTTATTATATGATTTTACATAGTATTTCTTTTTCCTAAATTTAATTTTTAATTTGCTCTAATTAGTTGTAGAATGCATTCATACATTCTGATAGATCATGCATATACAGAGTGTAATCTCATTTTTCTGATTGTATATATTGCACAGTCATATTGGTCATGCAGTCATACATGCACACTACTGTCCTTCCTTCCCCATACCCCTCTCCTCCTTCACTCCCCTCTACCCAATATAAAGTAACTCTACTCTTCCCTATCACCCCTCCCCTTAGGCTTTTAAAAAATAACCCTGTGGTGTTGGACTGGAATTGGAAGTGTCAGTCTGCTCTCACAGTTTTTAATAACAGATTAGAAATACATGCAGGGTGCATGGTTCTGTACATGTGTATGCAGATGTGTGAACAGTGACATAAATATACACCACATGTGTAACACAGACACGTGTGAACGTGCGTGTTTATGATCGGTGCACACACCTATTTCCTGGGTGTGTCTCCCGAAAGGCCCAGAAGCAGTAGCAGCCTGTGGCAGTGAGCCTGCCCGGTTGCAGCCCCTGGCTTCCTCACATCCCCTCCACTCGGAGGCACCGAGGTCTCTGCAGAGATGTAGAGCCCATCCCGGGCAAGCACAGAGCACCGCACCCTGCGTGATGCACAGAGAGCAGTCCCAGAATGGCAGGGACCACTGTCTCCACTGCAGGGACACAGCAAAGGACAAGAGAGCCAGCTTGCAGGGCATCTGACCAAAACCGATCCTGACAGTAAAGCATCCTAACTGCCGGTTGAAGTAAGTGCCCGTGGGCTGGGCAGAGCCTGGCATGCAGCACTGGCCTGGCAGGCTCAGGGCCGGCTGGGTCCCTAGCTCCACACGCAAACCAGACACACAAATAAGCAAAGCAAGAACCTGTGAGTGGCCGCTGACACACAAACGGAGACCAGCGAGAGGACAGGGCTGAGTGGGGAGGAAGCGGAGACCTAGGAGGAAGATGGGAACTGGAAAGCCACTGTCTGGCAGCTGCCGCCACAGTGAATGTTTCAGGCAAGGCATCAGCGGGGTCTAAGGTCAGTGGGCGGAATCCTGAGTGGTAACAGCCTTGTCGCACAGCTCAAGGATCTTCCCCACGGTGATTCGTAAAGAGAAAGGAACTGCAGCATCTCACAACAGGGACTCCACACAGGGACCACAGCAACGCTGCTGCGGAGACCACTGCCACCATCCTGCTAGGACGCACTCTGAAGTGTCGCCACCTCCACAGGCTCCTGCCAGGAGGGCCCCCAATTCTAACACGAGGAAACAGCAGACAGGCCTCAAAGGAGGAGCCTACGGCCCGATAACCGTGTGCCCTTCAAAAGCACCCATGTGGTGAGAGCAGAAGGAAGAGGCTCGAGTCTCGGCAGGGAAGCGCAAGTGGATTTCCTGCTGCTTATTCAAACACCGGAGCAGCTGGGAAGGACCCTCTCAGATGAGGAAGCAGGTGAGGTTCACCCCGTGTGAGTGCTGACAGTTAACTGCCACTCCAGGACGGCAAGGCCCTCGCTTGGCGAATACACCCTGAAGTATTTACAGGTAATGGGAAGACTAGGGAGGATTCACAAGACCCCAAACGTGGGAAAAGGACTACGGGTAGAAGGTGCCTGGGCACCCTCTACTATTCCTGCAGCACTTCTGCAAATCTGAAATGATCTCAAACTAGCAGGAAGTGGCCCTGGAGGAGCTCAGTGCCCGGCCTCACAGGCTGGCCTGCAGCTGGCTACTGATGAAGGCAGGGCTGTCTGCTTCTCTTGCAGGGATGTGGAATTTTGGTCCTGTCACTTTAAGTCATTTTACAGTCATGAAAACAGCTGCCTCATCAAGTGATACTGGAGAAACATCAAATTCTTGCCACCATGCTGGGGACTGAGTCCCCTTCCCACTTCTCAAGGACTGAGGCTCCTCCAGGGCCTGTGTATCTGGAAGGTGCGACACCCCGGCTTCTCAGCAGCCTGCAGAGGGGCTGCCCCAACCTGTGGCCTCTGCCCTACCCGTCCAGGCTTCCTTCCACTGGACATGCAGCCCAGTTCCCACCCCCAGTACAGCAGGCGCCAATTCCTCGCCACCACTCTCAGGCGAGCTGCCGGAGCTCCAGGAGACCCGCACCGTGGCACCAGGAGGAAGGCCCCCCGCTGGCTTCCAGCTTGTGCCACCAGGGGCCACACGGTGCTCAGGGAGGACACTAACTGCAGCCCCACTACCCCAGTCCACAGGCCCACTTGGTTACGCGCAGGGTCTGAGACCCGCCGGGACTGGACCAGGCTCCGGAGGGTCCAAGCCCACCCTGTGCATGAGCGGCCACCAGGGGGCGCACACAGGGCTCCCACCTGTCTTGACTCAAACTACTGGGCTACCTAACCTGTCTGTGGCAAGGAACGTGATTAATCTGTTTCTGACCTGTGCCAAAAAATAAGGTCGTTTCTGTGAAAACAGTCCCTGAACAAACTCCACGTGGAGTTCGAGGTCTGGTAGAGTGCCTAACGAGTATCTCAAGCCTGGCCCCAGCCTCGCTCGGCGACTAGCCATTTAGGACTCGGCACTCAATCTAGGTCACCCCCAGCCCCTCTCCAGGCCTGATGCAGCCTCGCTTCTGACGAGATAAACACGCTCACACATTCTCTAGAAATCCCACCACCTCGAGAGTCTTGGCCACGTGGGCACCAGTGTGTCCCTTAAGTGGCACCCTCCCTAGCACAGGGCTCTCACTGTGATGAGGTCAAGGGGGGGACAAGAGGAACGAGGTCTGAATCAGTCAGGTAGAAAATAAGTTAATGTAACAAGAGGAAAATCAAAATTTTAAGAAATGAACATTTTGAGAATCTACTTAGTATGAATTATGCTTTTCTGCTTTTGGTGAATGAACAAATATCATTTGCTGGTGAATCAAACAAATAATAAAATGCATACAAAGCCCATTTATAACTCAAAGGGGGTCGCTGGCTCACGGCCTTGTCTCACATGGCCTCAAGTGGCCCCTAAATGCCTGTTTCATGAGGACTTTTTAAAGGACTAGTTAAAAGAAACATTACCATTTCAAAGGCAGCCCACTGTCAGAAGAAAAAGGGAAATTTTACAAGTTATTCCAGGGGCACTTAGAGAAGACCACCCCCCGCCCTGAACTCTGTGTGTGAGTTCTGTGCAAATATATGCAAAGAGGAGTCAGTGAGGGGCTACCTGGCACACAAGCCTGACGGGCATGATTCAGCAACTTGGCCCTGGGCTGCTGCCTTGTTGGGATTCTCAGAAAGAGCAACAGAGAGGAGAGCAGAGACCTAGAGAGTGCGGAGACGGAAGGGAAATGGGCCAGAGGGGCAGGCCCGCTGGCAGGAGGAACCGGGAGGAGGGGGGCTCCGGGAGGAAGACCCTGCGCGAGTACCCAGAGCACTGTACCTCCAACACAGCGACCTCCTGTCCATTGCGAAGCAGGCGGAAGGTCAGGGGGTGCCTGGAATCCAAGCCTGGGATCACCTCACAGCCACGGAGGGGAATGGACACAATGTGGGTCTTCAGGTCAGTCCTGTCCTTGTGGAAAATGAGCTTGTTGTCCTTCACTCTGCACCAGCGCTCCCGCCAGCGGCTATTGGAGAGCACGTTCAGGTAGCCTGCAATGAGACACGTCAGAGCTCAGCACCAAGGAAGGACGGGCACTGGCCACGGCTTCAGCTCCCACCAAAGGGGATGGAGCCGGCGCGTGCAAGGAGTCCCTCACACAGTTTCAATGCACACTGCTGGACAGGAAGGGCTGCTGCACACAGAACAAGCTTCAGCCAGGCTGGCGTCTTCTCCAAGACAGCAGGGACCAGGTCACCTGTGCCAAACGGTTCCTGCTGCTTAACGCTTCTTTGAAAATCTGGAACTCATCTAGAGGATGTGACGGTCACTTAGCCAGTGGGCTTGGGATGGCTGAAGGGAATGGGGACACAGAGGTGCCTGCAAAAGGAAGTAGCTGCAGTGCCATAAGCAGGGCAGAAGCCACAGGAAGGCAGGCTTCGACCCAGGAAACAGAAGGCCCTGGAGGTGCGGCTCCCGACCCAGGCTGAGCGCACGGTGCTCCTCCCATGCCCCCAGCTGGCCAAGGGGCCGGTGCTGGAGGAACCCGGAGGAGCCCGGAGCTGGGAGGCACATGGAGCGCTCCTGCTGGCATTGCCGGCACCGTATGACATTGCCACCATGATGACGTAGCCCCAGCTTCTAAAGAGAAGCTCCTCAAAGGTGGGACATGAATAACCTTCAGCTGTTACAGGCACACAACGTATTTCTCTAGAAACAACAAAGCACGAGGAACAGATTCCACAGGGGCTGTGACCTGCAGCCACCCCCACACTGGGAAACCGCTGCCCCTCCGAGAAGACTGAGACGGCTGTCACAGAGCGAGAAGACGTTGACGAGCAGACTGGAAAGAAAACATGCGGGCTCCTGACTCCCGGCTCTCTGCCTCCCACCACACGCACCCGCATGGAGACACTCAAGCGTGCTCACGCGTGCAGACTGGTCGGAAGGGCTAAGAAAACAAGGCTGATCCTTTCTAATCCTAGTCCTCCAAAGGCCTTTCCACGGGCTTGGGCGGGCGCGTTCTACTTCTGTTACATTCTGAGTCTCACACGCATGATTAACAGTGAACGAGTCCATACAAAATGGGTACGTTCAGGACCCAGAAGGAGGATTCGCATATGATTTATAAATAGTTGCAAAATATTTGCTCAATGAATTTTAACAGGAGCACATTTGAAAGTTCTAGTTTTCATCTGGCTGAAGTGGAGTCATTGGTACCAACTTGCATCAGAGAAGAGACAACACGCCTCCCGGGAATGACTCCTGTACGTGGAGTCGCAGAGTCCACAGAACGAAGGCAGGAGCCCAAGGGGCATGTGCTGGGGGTGGACGCCGTGTGGAGAAGCAGCTGAACTCCACGCAGGTATCTGTGCACACTCTACCCGCGGAGCTGAGGCCCAAGGGCCAGGAGCCCCTCAGGGCCACTCCTGGCGCAGAGAGCCACCCCTGGGGCGGTGGTGCCCATCCACGCCATGCCAGGGCCCTTCTGCAGCGGAGCTGCTGAACAGTCCTGGGCCGCACGAGCAGCTCCGCTGTCAGATGCTGCTCGTCAGTGACACGCTGCTGAGACACCTGTCACGTCGGGTGAAAGGGAACGCTTGCCTAAGAACTCTGGCCGGGCCGGCAACAGCCATCAGGAGTACTTCCCACCGCAGCTCTGGCCTGCACGGAGGGCCACGGGAGGCCACATCTGGACTTCTGTGCCAGCTCTGCGAGTCTCCTGAGCGTGCAGACAGGAAGCGCTTCTGAAGAGAACCACGTGGCAAGGACTGCTCTCCTCTCGGGCGCCTGCGCTGCCTGAGCGTGGGGTCGACACGACAGAACGACTTTAGACATGAGCGCTGAGCTCCGGGGTGCCGTCACTGGGAATGGGGCTGCCAGAAACGGGCGCGCTTCAGGGAGGGCCTGACGAGACAGGCGGTCCCCACAGCCTGCAGGAGCCTCCGGGGACCACATGACAGGACCTCAGCGTGACGCAAGGGTGGTACAGAACCGTGATCGGGAAGCCAGGGGCCAGGGTTCCTCTGGGACTCAGGCAGTGAACGGCAGGCCTGGCCTTCCGTGGCAGTGGCAGGCTGCTCGAGAGCCTCGTGACCCTCCAACGTGGGGTTCAAGTGCGGTGCCTGCTGCCTCCTGTGCTCGATGCTGTGGGGTGGAGCAGGGGCAGTGGTCACAGAGCAGAACTTACCACTCAAAGGGAGAGGTGCTCGCCTGGGGCAACATCTGCTTATGTTTTGAGAATTATTTTATTTTTAAAGGTCTTTGTTCTTTTGAGTCATACACATGGAGTGTGCCTTATTCTAGTCCCAGTCTCGTGGATGCACAGGACATGGAGACTCACTACGGAATACTCATGTAAGTACAGAGTGAAGTTTAGTCAGATTCATCCCACTGTTTTTCCTGCTCCCATCCCCTCCCTTTTGTCTAATCCTCTGAACTTCTATTCTCTCCCCCACCACTTGTAGTAGGTTAACATCCACATACCAGAGAGAACATTTGAACTTTGGTTTTTTGGGATTGGCTTATTTCACTTAGCATGATATTCTCCAGCTCCATCCATTTACCTGCAAATGCCATTGTTTCATTCTTCTTTATAGCTGAGTGATATTCCATTGTGTATATACACCATATTTTCTTTATCCATTCATCTGTTGAAGGGCACGTAGGTTGGCTCCATAACTTAGCTATTGTGAATTCATGTGGTTGTGTCACTGTTGTATGCGGATTTTAAGTCCTTTGGGTATAAGCCGAGGAATGGGATAATTGGGTCAAATGGTGGTTCCATTCCAAGTTTTCTGAGGAATCTCCATACTGCTTTGCAGAGTGGTTGCACCAATTTGCAGTCCCACCAGCAACGTCCGAGGATAATACCCTTCCCTCCATCCTGGCCAACGTGTAATGTAATGTTCCTTGTGTTCTTGGTAACTGTGGCAATGTTTTCTTCCTAGACAGAATCTGGCCCAGCCACCTGATACTATGTATTTCCCAACATTTCAGCCACAAAAGGAATGCTGTATTAGACACAGCCACATTTCACTTGGAGCATGACTTCACTGGAAAATGCCAGAGTTTGACACCTTGGGTTTATTCACAGTTTCAAAAAAGGGAAAAAGAAGGAACAGAAAAGCATCCTAGGAAACAGGCCACTTACACAATATGGTGACTGGCCTCCCTGTGCAGCCCAGGGTTGATTCTCATTTTCTGGGTGGGAATATAGAGAAGAGAGGCCAGGCCTAGAAATGGCAGAAAGCCCATTTAGGGGGTCTGGAATCAGAGGGTGAATCCCCTAGGTCCCCAATATCCTTCCAAGCTAACACCCCCAGCCTGGCTGACCAAATCAGGAAGAGCAGGACCCAAAATCACCTCCAGGAATCTTGGCACTGGAACATCGTCACACCAGGGGGCGCCACCGTGCAGCCAGAACCTGGAGGCTGGCCCTGACTCCGGGGACTGCTGAGTGCTTCCGTGCAAAGCTTCCCTACACAATCCGGGCTCGCGTCACTAGGGTCTCGTGCCACTGTACCTTAGACACTGGGATTCAGTGAAGCTTTGAGATCATGTCTCCAAACGCCAAAGAAAACTCTAAGTCCATGGCGAGTGCATGAGATTTCATTAGAATTTCAGAATTCACTTTTCAGGAGTGAAATTAAACAACAAAAGAAAAAAATCACCGAGTACGGCAGAGGCAGGCACACGGGAGCCCTCTCAGAGTCAGCTGTCTTGGGCGCCAGTGTTGCTGAACTTGGAGGCTGTGGGAGGCAGGCAGGGGCCACCTGTCACAGTGGGCCACGGTCCACGGTCACTCTCTCTAGGAAGGGAAGTGCCAGTGCCCGTCCCAGAGGGTGCTGTACTTTGGCCATGTGTGGCCAAACGTCAGGCACCTGAGAGGCACTGTCCCAGTGTGTCCGCTTGCTGGGTAGCTGCGAATGGCTGTGTAGAGTCAGTTGAGAGGCCTGCACTGGGCATCGAGAGGCAGCACGTGGAGGAGCCAAAGGCAGGGACTGCCCACAGCGGGCACACGGAGGGTCACTTCTCTCCAGCTGGTCCCCCGCCTGCCAGGGCTAAGGAGCAGGCATGCGGGCACCTGTAAGGGGCCCTTGGGTGGAGGGGCTGTGACACAAAGTGAGCAGTGCCCAGCTTTCCTGAATGGCTGCTCAAACGCCATCACAGGAAGTGCCATAAAGCCAGAGGACACTGCTGGTAGAAAGGCCTGGAAGTGCCTGGAGAGTCCTGCAGGCTCAGTGGACTGCCTGAACACCCAGAGCCCCGTGCAGGCACCCTGGGTGCTCCCCTCCTCCACCGCGTCCCGCGGGCTCAACCCTTTATTGGCTGGGCTCCTGACACCTTGCTTGGCTGTGGCTGCGCGCTGGGTACCCTGCTGTGAGCAGGCACAGGCATGGCGCTAGAGCCAGGCGGGGGCTGGTGCTCCGTGCGTTTTGTCTTCAGCTTCCATGAAAACACAGAACGTACGTGTGGCCCCTTGCACGGCTGAGGCAGCTGAGGCCTGGGCCGAGGGGAGTGACGCAGCGCTCTCCCTGAGGCAGCTGAGGCCTCACTCTCCTCTGCAGGCTCTGGGTGCCAGACACGCAGCAGGCAGAGCAGGGCTGATCCTCAATCCAGAAGCGCAGAGGCAGGAGGCGAGGCCAGGAGGGTCCCTGAGGCCCCGCACGGGCAGCAAGCAGGCACTCCCGGTGTCCCAGGGCTGGGGCACGTGACAGTGTAAGGTCCAGACATTCCACCTGGGGGCCTGATGGGCCGCGGGGTGGAAAGGCAGATGGGGATGGGGAAGGGAAAGGGGGGAAATGGAAGTGCCATCCGGACAAGGCCTGATTTAGACAGTGCCCGGAATCCCAGGACTTCCGAGCCCAGGGAGGCAGAGGAAGGGGTCGCTCTGGTGGCCTGCACATGTCTCAGGTCACATTATCTGAGTGGCTGTGTGCAGAGCTAACCAGGCCACTGCTAACCACATCACTAGTGGGCCTCATGGACGGACAGGGATGTGGGACTGGGGCAGCAACAGGAGGCTACATGGGGTGGCTCAGCCAGGCTGCAGTCCTTCCTGCAGAGCACCAGCCCTGCCTCCAAGACCCTGTGGTGCCTAAACCCTGGTGACCAGGCTGCGCCCACAGAGGGTAGGGCTGGCTGGTCCCCCGTCTGTCAGCTGCTCTGCCCTTCCGTCTGGCTCTGCACTGGCCTCCTGGGAGCAGTGCAGCAGCTGCAGAAGCTCTGCTTGGCAGGGCCAGTCCCTTGGGCCCAAACCCAGCTACTTTCCTCTCCCTGAAACCCCGCAGCTGTACCAAAATAGCTGAAAATGGTCGTTGTTCCCTGCTCCTCACCCCAGCTAAGGATCAGGTGAGTTTGAAGGTCGCACAGACAGAGGAAGCGTCTCACAGAGGCAGGAGCTGCGCCACACAGGGTGGCGGAATCTGGTGCCCAGGCCACACACTCCTGCTCAGTTGGGATCCGCTGCACTTCCAAGAAAGGGCCAGCACTAAGGCGTATGCTGCGTCTAGTCGGCACAGACAGGGCTGTTCGTCAGGAGTCCCGTGACAGGCAAGCTCTTTTGGACAAGAAAGCTGAGGGAAGGCATGAGTACAAGGACCAGCTGAATCGGGGAGCCAGTTCTGCCCTCAGCGAGTGGTGTGACGTGGAGCCAGTCCCTCAACCTCTGAGCTTGGTGTTCTCGTTTGCATAAGGAGAGTTAGGACTGAGTAGCTCTCACAATAGTGGATGACTGGCTTCCAAGAAAGAATTTCTATTTCCTCCACTGACCTAGAGCAGTTTAAAACAAAACTCATTTTAATCCCTAGCTCCTGCCCTACTACAGGGCTGACAGAGGGGAGACTCCCTGGTGCTCCAGCCCATGCTCCCCTCTGGGTACCAGCTGCACCCCGCCCATCACCTGCTTCTGTCCCCCAGCAGCACCTGACAAGGACAAGGCACTGTGTTCCTGGGCACTGGTCTCTGCACAGCATCATGGGTCTCCCCAGCCCACCTCCACAGGCAGTCGCTCCCCGGGACCCTCCGACAGTGTCTCCCACCCTGTGAGGCCAGAGGACCAAGATCCGTTGGTGAAAAGTTGATGTCTGGCAACATCCCAAAACCGTGGAGCAAGAGCGGGGGGAGCTGACCGGCCGCTTCCTCTGAGACAGACTGGGTCTGCGCTGCTCCGGCCCCTCGGCCGCCCAGCACTCTGCAGGGCGATGCGGGCTCCCACCACCCACCTGGGGCTCATCCAGGGAAGATGTCGCTCTTTCCGCTTTGAAGGCTGGCATGGCTGGGCATGAGATCTGCTGGTACATTTACCTCTGTCCATGACCCAACTCGGGCACTTCTGAGCAGGATCCAAATGCTACCCCTTTTGGTATCCTCAGAAAACCCCAAGACCTTGGACATAACAGATGCTCAAGGAGGGGCAAGAACGGAGGGCACGTGCTCAAGAACAGAACAGCATAAGCAACGGAACTAGGGACCCGCACTGACTGGGAGCTGGTTCACCGCAGCAGGAGCAGGGAGCAGAGTCCAGCCACTCCCAGTGTTTAAAAAGGTAAAGGGCTGGGGTGTGGCTCAGTGCTAGAGCCCCTACCAGCGGGCACCAGGCCCCGGGTGCAGGCCCAGCACCTGCGCCACAATAAGGAAAGGCAAAAGTTCCCCTCTCGGCGTGGGAAGCTCTTCTCCTGGGAGAGCTATGTGACTCTTCTGGCGGGGCTGCACACAATCCCGCCTCCTCCTCCCAGAGGCCTCCACTGGCTGCTGGCTGGCCCACCCAGCTCATGTCCTGGGAGTGCTTGCTGCCTCTGCCCTGGCCCTGCACTACTGACCAAAACTGGGCATGACATGCTCACCTCTGCAAGTCCCTGTCTTGTACCCTCCTCTGCTCCTAGACTGCAAGCCATGGGAGCAGGGCCATCTGGGCCACTACTAAGCACACAAGCTCGACACCACCTGACAAATAGCAGCTGCCCCAGAGACGCGGGCAGGTGGAACTGCGTGGGGCAGTCGTCGGCCTGCTGGGTGAGACCACCGACAGACGTGGTGCTGGAAGGAGCCTGGCTTTTACTACCTTGGCACAGGGAGAGGCTGGGCTGACGTCATCACTGCCCACTCTGCCCTCCAGCTGAATCTACAGTGGCATGTGGTGCTCCTGCTGGAGGCTGCTGGGCAGGGCCACAGGACAACCTTTCGGGCCAGAGAGGTCATCCCAACCCCCTGCGAAAACTTCCATTAACAGAAATAAAACTGCCTCCTGCAACTGAGCTGCCCCGCGGGGCATGCTGTGCTGCGCTCACCACAGGTAGGGACGTCCTCCTCGGCCGACGACGTCTGCTCGTCTGTGGACGGCTTCTTCTTGCCCAAACCAATGATCTTGGTAATTTTTTTCCCAGTGACTTTAGACACAGTTCCCTTGGCCTCGGATTTGGAACTTTTCTTCCTCTTCACTGTCAACGAAAGTATGTTTTAATTTAGGATGTTAACTTTAAAAAGTAAAAAAGAAGCCAAGATCACCCACATTTCCTCTTCCTCGACTTCCGCTCATCAGCACCTTGAGCACCTTCTCTGTGTCCCTGGGGTTTAGATGCTGTGGTCAAAGCAGGACATAGAGCTACTCTCCAGAAGCCTGCACCTGAGAGGGCTGAGGACACACAGAACACGTGTGTGCATACCACAAGGTGCACAGGTGCTAAGTGGTAGCAAGGGCCCTGTGGAGATCCCTCCAGGGTCATGTGGGAGAGCGGCCGGCGGCAGAGAGCACCCCCCGGCAGACTTCAGGCCCAGTGCTTTGAACAAACAAGGAGTCCTGCTGACTTCAGAGGGAAGAACCACCCAGGCAAGAGGAGGATTGGCTGACTTGGGGTGTGGGCCTGGGGAAGCCAGAAGGGTACACAGAGCAGAGGGAGCTGGTGCAGCTTCCGCTGGACAGGCGAGGGGCAGGTCTGCACAGCGCGCAGGGGTCTGGGTGCTCCCTGGGAGCCTCCTGCCCACCTGCCCTGGTCCGCCCTTGTCCAGAGCTCTAGACCAGCAGCCTGCCTTCCAGCTGAGATGGGTCATTTGGTCTGGTCAACACACAGATTCAGGGCAGAGGTCCTGGCTCAGTGGTAGAGCACTTGCCTAGCATGGGTTCAATTCTCAGCACCACATATAAATAAATAAAATAAAGGTCCATTGACAACTAAAAAAAAAATATTTAAAAAACATTTTAAGAAAATACACAGATTCACAAACATTTTGCATAAAAAGGATTTCTAGCTTCTCCTGAAAAATGAATCTCTGGCCAACCTGGACCTATAGGTGGGAAAGCGTCAGCAGAGCCCACACAGATACGGGCAGCTCTCTCCACAGAGGGGGACTCGCCACCAGCTATGTCCTACCTCTGCCCGGCTCAGCCTCTTATGCCCCTCTCCTGCCTCAGGCCTCGTCCCTGGCCTCCAAAAGAACTGCAGGGATGGGGATCAGGCAGCAATCAGAACAGGCCTGTGTGGACGCACCAGGGCTGAGAGACCTGCTCTGGGAAGAGCAGGCTGGCCGTCAGTCACCTGTGGCACCGTGCACCTGCCAGGCAAAGGGCCACTCCAGGGCCACCCTCAGCAGAGCCAGCCTCTGGGAGTGCCCGCAGCCCAGTCCTCTGCAGCTCGGGCAGCCTGCCCTTCAGAATCTGGTGGAAGCCCAGGGTTCCTCCTGCCCTGAGAGGAATGAACACCACACAGGGAGAGGCGGGCAGTGGTCCGCAGGCTGACCCGGAGCAACCTCAGCTCCCCTCCGCCCACACGGCCTTCGCTGCGGGGAGCACGCAGTCCTCTTTGCTGCTCCCTCTGCTGGGCACCGTGCAGTGGACAGTGTGGTGGGCATCACACAGGTTCCCATGGTGGCCTTGCCCTCTCCCACTCACACCTGCCCCTCAGGACTCAGTGAGAGCCGGGGACAGATCCTTAGTCCCTCTCCAGAATGAATGGCAAGCCACAGGCTGAGGAAGAGGTGCTGTGCCCCAGTAAAAGAGAGTAACTGGGGAACCAAGCCTGGCGGTCAAGTGTGCCCCAGTCACAGGGGGCTCGGACCCCCACGTGGCTACACAAGGAGGGGGCCTCTAGGGAAGCAGTTATGAGAGATGGTCCTGATCCCAGGATGAGTTCCTGGAAGGACCACCTGAAGACACGAAGAGAAGGTGGCTGCCTGCGACCCAGGGAGAGAGGCTGGGTCAGGTCCAGGTCAGCTGGGCCAAACCCAAAGGGGAGCATGGTGGGTGGCCAGCCACCCTGTGTCTGCACAGACCTTGCCGGTCGTCCTGCACCACCTCCCACTCCAGCCGAGCTCCACAAAGACGCTGTGGCCCAGGACAGCGGGGCACCGAGAAGGCACCCACCCTCGCGGGGCTCGGGGGGCACAGGCAGGCTGTTCTCTCCTGCAGAGCGTCTGCTGTTTGTCTCAGCAGCCTGGGGTTTCCGACATACCCTAATGAGACTGGTTGGCTTCTGCCAGGAAAGAGCTAGCTGGACTCTGGCTCAAAGATGTAAGAAAATATCTAATGTTTTTGGTTATTAAATACCCATCGCTTAACCCACTGCCTTTTCCAATGGCAGAAGTTGGGCCATTTTTAGAAGAAAAGTCAAAGTATATAGGAACATGAGAAAGAACCATCAAGAACGTCTTGAGGCCACTTGGAGAACAAAAAGGCAGAATTTTACACAATTATGAGCCTCAGAAATAAAAGCTCAGAATTCCCAACTCACTGAAGCTGCGTGGTGGTGAAGCAAAGGGTCCAGATGGTATGGGAGTGGGGCGAGTGTGACCTGGAGAGCGGCAGCATTTCAAGCCATGAGCAGCACAAAGCCAGGCACTTCCCTACCACCCTACAGAGCTGGGGGCTGTTTAGGTTGGAGGGAACAGGTGGGACTGTGCCTTGGGGCTCCTGGCCCATCAAGTCTACCCCGGACTGGCTGCAGAGGCCTGAATCCCAAGGGTAGGCAGTGCTGGCTGGGACAATGCATGCTTCCCCAGGGAATGGCGCCAGCAGCTCCATCTTCTTTGCTGACATCAGCGACCGTTCCAATAGGATGCTGACAGAGTCACCAAAGCCACACTGCATTGGCATCTCACACGCCAGGACCCCACCATGAAGGAGGAGCTGGGGTGCAAGCCAGGCGCGTGGTTTGACCACTGAGTCTGGGCTGCGCCACCTCTAGGGGAGATGCTCACACTTGGGCAAAGCTGTACATGTGTGCTTAGCTGAAGGCTCCATGGCAGTGGAGAGGGAGGCTGGGTGCACTGGAGCCATCTGACCCTGAGTGACTACTTCCTCAGCATCTGCTGCACGCACAGCACTGCTGGGCAGAAGGAAGCGTCCACAGCAGGTGGCTCTGGGTCCCAAGCACTAGGCTGTTCTGCAGGAAGGGACGGGGGAGCGCCAGAAGCAGGTCCAGACAGAAGTGCCATTTGGAAGAGCCTGCTTGTACACGGTGTATTGGGAAAGAAAGAACAAACGAGAAAAAGGCCAGCCACCCAATGCCACGGAGCTCAACAGCAGGCAGGAGCCAGGTCCGGTGGTGTGCTGCAGTCCCGGCTGCTCAGGAAGCGGGGCCAGGAGGACGGCTTTGCATGGGGCAGCATGGGGGACCAGCCTCAAAACAGAAAGAACAAACGACAGCTGAGCTGGGCACAGACTGCAAGTTATTTCACCTCAGGGGAAACTTAAAGGCCGCTCTCCAGGCTCTGAGCACGTGCAATGCGCCCCAGGAGGACACAGCTAGCGTGCTCACTGGGGCTTCTCGCAGGGGTCCTGGCGGGAAAGCCGCACGTGGAAAGGCAGGCTGCGCAGCCCTTGGGAGAGCCTCATGATGCCAACACCCTGAAGGCCTGGGTGCCAGCTCTACGGCTGTGGGCTGGCCTCTTGCCCAGAGCGCACACTTGCTCCTCGCCAGTTCCGTGGGCAGCTGGGCCGCGAGGTCACGGGCTCCAAGAGTGCAGTCACCTGGATTTACGTGGGAGGCTTCCTCCCATCCAAGTCACAGCCCCCAATCCCAGGTGTACTCGGAGGACATTAAAAGCCAGATTAGGAGAAAAGTTGTGCAAAACGCGCAGCTGGTAAAGGGCTTGCATTCAGAGCATGCACAAGACCCGCAAGGCTCAGTGAGCGGCCATGCCAACATGGGCAAAGGACCCAGGAGACGCCTCACCAAAGCTACAGCGATGATGAGTGACACGTTAAAACTGCTGGACACCTCCAGTCATTAGGGAAACCACAACCATAAGCCACACAGATGAAAGTGGCTGAATGAAGAGAACAGACAGAGCGGAAAAGACAACACTGAGGCTGGTGAGACTCCACGTGGCCTGACAATCCCACTCAGGGCTCCATACCCAAGGGTCGAGCAGACTCATGGCCACGCAGAACCTGCCTGGAAAAGCCAGAGCACCTGAGAAACAGTCACCCAAACGCTCTGCAATTGGGGAACAGAAAAACCAAGGGTGGTATAGCCACACAATAGCAGCGGGCTGGCAAGAGAGAGCCACCTGCACTGTGCTCAGCAGGGATGCAGGCTGGCACAGAAGGGACCACCTGCAGGGCAGGAAGCAGCTCGGCAGGACCTGGCAACACAGAGGAGCACGAGGGCACATCTGGGTAACAGGAGCATCCTGTCTTGATTGTGGTGATGGTCACGTGCCTGTAAGATGTCTACCAAGGCAGAGCTGAGCGTGGAAGAGACTGGCGGCCACACCCGCAGCCCTGGCCACAGCAGCACATTCATGACCGTCCAGGGGGGCCATCCAGAGCACTGGCAGGTGATCAAAGGCAAAACGTGGTGCTTTCCTACGATGGAAGAGTAATCAGTCTTGTCAAGCAGATGGAACTTGACAGCATTATGTTAAAGCCAAACCGACCAATCTCAGAAAGACCTGGGTCACGGTCATGTGTTTTCTCTCCTAGGTGGAAGCTGGAGAGCAAAGAGGAAAAGAAAGGTGGGGGTCTCCTGAAAGTGGAAGGGGGGTCAGTGGAGGAGAGGAAGGACCAGAGGGAGGCAGGGGACTCTGGGGAGTGATACTGGCCAAATCACATTGTTCTAAGGTGTATGTATATGTCGGGGTGCTCAACACCTGGTCCCCCATGTGTGATAATAAGGGGAAAAAGGAAGAAGATTCCAACAGCAGCCACACTCTGGGTTGACGATGAAAGTCGGTCACACAGGACACACCTGTTGTGACTCCATCTACTCGTGGCCCCACAGCAGCCCAACTCACAGGACAGAGCAGACTAGGGAGTAGGAGGGATCCATGTTTAATGGGCTCAGAGTCCAGTGTGGGAAGACAGAATGGTTCTGGGGACAGACGCTGACGGCTGCACAGCAATGAGAAGGTGCTTAATGCCATTAACTGTGACGGAGAAACTATTACAGTGGTTACTCTTATGGTGTAAATGCAGGTGAAATAAAGACCTTTTTAGAATAATGAAATAATGGCATTTGCTGGTAAATGGGTGGAAATGGAGGAAATCATGCTAAGTGAAATAAACCAGACTCAGAAAACCAAGGGTCAAATGTTTTCTCTCACCTGGGGAAGACAGAGCAAAATAAGGGAAAGAAGGCCATCAGGGAGGGGACTGGCTGTCACAAAGACGAGGGAAGATCAGTGCATGGAGGCAGGAGAATGAGAGGGAAGGGGAAAGAATCAGGGAGTGACGCTAACGGCATCATGTTATGTGTAAACATGAATGGACCAGGGGGATCTCTCCTTCATGTATTTGTGGAACAGACCAATCAAAAATAAATAAAGGTGTGAAAGAAGATCAGAAGGGGGGGAAAGACGTTTTCAGAAAGTCTTTTTTAAAAAGACTTCAGATTCTAGCCTCCTCATTTTTTAAAGATGGGGAACCTGAGGCTCACGCAGGGGAACTCGCTCTTGCTCTCATGGTGAAGCAAAGGCAGCGCTCAGGCAGCCACGCGAGGTCCCACTCACTCCTACAGTCTTGAGCAAGATGCCAGCCACTCCCTGGTGCGAACCCACCTCTGCAATAGATCAAGCAAGGAAGCAGGCTGGCATGAGTGTCAGTTTAAACACATGTGGGGCACAGGACCCAGCCCAGGCCCGGGCTGGTGGGAGGGAGGAGGTCCCTGGCCGAGGCTGACCACAGGGCTCAGGCCCCTATCAACATGACCCATGGTGGGGGGGTGTCCTCAGCTGAAGACCCGGTGCACCGCAGGGTCACTTGGCACACCCGCCACTGTTGCCTCTTCCAGTCTGCGCTCGGCCGTGAGAGGGGCTCACCTTGTTCTTTTCCGTTACACGTAGCGGATCCATTCTCTACAGGGCCCTCCCCATCCGAGCTGGGTCTCTCTGAAGACAGTTTCTGTAAGGACACAAATGGTTAGGTTGCCCCTACATGGCCACAGTCCTAGCAATGCTGATGGGTCAATCCCAGCATCTTGGAAGGAAGGCAGGTGTGGCTGTACCCTCACAGTGCAGAGAGCCGGAACTTCCTCCAGCACAGACCTGCTGGTCAGACAGCGGCAGAAGCCTCAAAACTCAGACCAACCAAGAAAACGACTCTGGGTTCTAGTGTACTCATGTGTATGCACATGATGCCCATTTCATTCAGATCACTCTTCTTACAAACGATCATGAAAAATATAAGGATTACAAAAAACATTTGCACTCACTAAGCCCTATCTTCTTTGCAGGAGCAAATAATCCCTCATCTATCTTGCTTCCTGACTTTTACCAGCAATCAGGTGAATGTCAGTATCTGCATATAATGAATTTACTCAGAACACACACAGAAATACATCACTATCGAAATCTCCCAGGGCTTGGGTGTGGCTCAGTGGTCAAGCGCCTGCCTGCCAAGTGTGGGGGTCTGGGCTCCTGGCTTCACATTAGTCCTGATCACCCGATGGAACGAGCACAGTCAGGACCCCGTTAGCCCAAGGGAGACGCAGTGCTGCAGCTGGACCCTTCCATCCCTACCGGAGAACCTGTGGAGTCAGAGGCAGAATGCCTTCCAAAATGGGTGTCTCAGACCCTCCGCATAAACCCCCAGAGCCACAGAGATGGGCCGGCCAGACATCCCAAAGCAGCATAAGTGGTGGCATGCAGCAGGTACCGACCCTGCACCCAACCAGCACTCCCAGGACCAGGGCTGGCACCAACCAGCTCTCATACCTGGCAGCCTCCCGCGACCCGGGGCTGCAGGCGCCCAGAAACCAAGCAAAGGAAGGAATCTGGCCAGCTCTGGAGGGAGCGTGCGAAGAGATCGTGGAGGCAGGAGCAAAATTCACCCACCTTTTGGGTGAACAAGGGAATTAGCAAAACGAATCAAATGCTAAAGCCAAGTTCTCTCCTTTGAGCTAACAATTCAGCCCCCGAGAATCCATTCAGGTAACAGGCAGAGAAGCAGCAAAGATTTATGCCAAAGACGGTACTACCATGCTATTTAAGTCAGGCTATGGCGAGAGGGGACAGCACAGCCACCTCAATGATAGGAAGGTGGCACAGCGTCACAGTCAGCTGGTAACTGCAGAATGCTGCTCTTGTTATGAATGTTCAAAACCCAGAAGACTGCTAATCAATTCAGGCAGGTGGGGAGAAGGCAGGTAAGAAACGTGAGCAAGTAAGATCCTCCCAGCTGTAAGGAGCACACGCAGGGGAGCCAGGCCCGAGGTGGAGAGCGTGGGGGCGCTGCAGTGATTCCGTCCTGCTGTTTGCGTAGCAGGCGTGACTTCACAGTTAGAACAAAGACAACAGGCCGCTGTGCTAAAGCCTGACGAGTGGCTGATCCTGTTAGGCTGGGCGCGGGGGTCCCGGGTGTTCAGTGAACTCTGTACAAGCAGACGGTCCATGGGATGCGGTGGCCTCACACAATCATGTGGAGGCCTGGACAGGACAAAAAGACCGGCCTCCTGCCTGCCAGCAGGCCTGTGCAGCAGCGACCTGGTGCCCGCCTTCATGTCACTCCTAGGCCTTGCTGCGGCCATGCTGTGGATCAGGGCTCGTGTCCTCCCTAGCTGTGGGCGCTGATTCCTAACACCAATCTCTCCACACACTTGCCAGCACCGGTCCTGCTTCTCTGGAGAACCCTGACACAAGTACAGAGAAAGAAGGGTCTGTCTGTCCACCAGCGGGAGATTAGACAGGGAGGCTTGGGAAGTTCCTGGGGCTCCAGCAGCAAGGGAAGACTTCACGCTGGAAGCCAGGGGTCTCCCAGGGAACGGTATTAATGACACATAGACAGAGTACACCAGAGCACGGTGTGCGGTGTCCCAGGAGTGGGTCCCTGTGCCTCTGGCTGTGCTCCCTGACTGCCAGGCCCCAGTGCTCCTTCCAGCAGGAACTGGCAGGAGCAGAGGGGTAGGGAGCATCACCCTGCCTGTGGCTGAGACCTCGGGAAGGCACAGTTAGGAAATGCCTGCTGCTGCCACAAGCAGGCAACGGCTGTGTGGCTCTGAAAGACTTCCAACCTTCCCATCCAGCCTGGCATAGAAAGCAAGGCCCTGCCTCGGAAGAGGACAGCAAGCAGCATACATCTGTTTTCCAACCACAGCACTGACATCTTCAGTGTCATTAAAACATGCAGGCAACTGGGATGCTCCCGGTACAATAAAATTCAAATGTCTGAGTGGAAGCTAGGCCAATCACCCTGACTGGATCATTGCACACAAGTGTTGAAAGGTCACACTGCAAGCACGAATATATGCAATGAGTGTATTTCAACTGAAAATAAAAATACATTTTGAAAGAACCAAACACTTGGAGTGAGCCCCAAATCACTCATGAGTCCCTGTTCCTGGAGAGACGCACCCTTACCTTTTCCAGCTCTGCCTTGTGCACCGGGGCGCTGGGCAGGGGCACACACTCTGGATCTGCAGGGCCACTGCAACCACTGTAGGCTTCCCTGATCACCTGTAAGAAGGCAAAGGTATTTAGGAAGGAGGCCAAACCAGGGGCGGACAGACCGAAGCCAGGGCGTGGCAGCTGGTGAGCCCAAAGCAGCCAGCATTGACCAAACAGAGGCCCCCACGTGTTTACTCCTCTGCTCAGCAGGGGTGGACACAGGCCCCAGGGAAACAGCAGGACAGTGCGCTAGAGTGCCTGCTCTAGGCAGCCCGCTCCACACTGTTAGGCTTGGGCTAAGCCAGGTCACCAAGGAGATGAAGGTGGACTAAGACAAGCATGGAGAACCGCAGGGAATACCCAATGCAGCTTCCACGGCGGGGGCAACCACCTCTGATCAGGCGGCCTCCAGTGAAACTGGCGAAGGAGACTGAGCAGCACCAGACCAGCCAGCAGGAGAGGGCAGCCTCAAAGGAGCAGAGAGAGGGCTCCAGGGCGAGGTGAGAGCTGGCAAAGAGCCAGAGCCCGAGGACCCCGTGGGCAGGTGCCCTGGGGCAGAAGCAGAGAGGGTGGAGGCAAGGCCAGAGGAGGCCGGGGAACACGGGGCAGGCTTCCGAAGCACTCCATTTCCTCCTGAAGGCTGTAGCCACCTGAACAGAGGCAGCAAGACGCAGAGAGGCTCTCCCGGGGGTCTGAGAACACTCCTGCTGGCCAGGACTGCTTCCTCAGAGACCTTCAGGTACCAGCTGTACAGCTGTGCTGGGGGAGGCTGTTGGCTCCTCTGGGCCTCAGCTTCATCACAAGCAAAGTGGGACAGTTTGGATGCAAGGTGCCCCCAGAAGCTCGTGTGTAGATATAGGATGCTCAGAAGAGAGCTGCTTAGGTTATGAGCACTGTGACCTCATCACAGTGAGGTGGACTGAGTCATTTGGTGGATTAATAATCTGAATGTACCACTGGTGGTAACTGGAGGCAGGTGGGCCATGGCTGGAGGAGGTAGGTCACTGGGGACCTGTCCTTGGGGACTACCTCTTGTCCTTCTCTCTCTCCTCTCCTTCCTGGCTTCCATGAGCTGAGCAGCTTTCCTCTGCCGTGCCCTTCCACCGTGAGGCTTTGTCTCACCCAAGCTGACCACAGACTGAACATCTGGAGCTGTAAGCCCACATAAACTCTTCCTTTTTAAGTTGTGCTTGTCAGCTATTTTGGTCTCAGTGATGAAAAACTGACTCAACACACAAAGGAAGGAGTCAAGGGAGCAGCTGTGATCATGGGCACTTTGCCACGGTGAGTACCTTTACCACTTAGGGGAAGAGCTCAGAAAATGATCCTGGGCTAGCCTTGGAGAGCCGGAGTCACCGGCTGGCATGAGGGGCCTTCGTGGCACCTGTTGGTTTCTCCATCACTATGAAGCTCATGCCATGTCCAGGTGTGGCCTGGTCATGGGGACACATGGTGAAAGAGACAACAAGGACACAGTGCCTGTGTAACTTACACGTTCTTGTCTCTGCAAAGTCAGCAGGCAACTCTTACAAAATGCTGTCTGCTCTTTCTGGATCTAGGCTATAATGTGAGTCAAACCCGAGCTGTTTCTGGGCAAAAGGAAATGCCAGTCCCTGATATCTGAGCTGTGCTCTGCAGTCAGCCTCAACAGATGCCTCCCAATGCCCGCAGCTCGCACCGGAGCTGGACTCAGCCCAGGGGCTGACAAGACAGGACGGTGTTTCCAGACATTCTGCTGCTCAGCTGTCTCATGAGAAAACACACCGGGTGTTGTCCACACTCGAGATGGGGAAGAGAAGACAACGAAGAAGCAGTGCAGAGGGCTCACTGCAGTGCTCCTCCTGGTGAATTCTCAGTGGCACCGAGGGTGATGCTCCGTGCCACCTACTGCACCATGAAAGGTCTTTATCCCGCCCTGACACTTGATATCAAATCCTCAACGGACAAGACACATTTTTACTTAATTTAAAGACAAGACTCCTTTCCCTAGGGAAAGAGCGCCTGAGTTGTGCCCAACCAGAGCCAAACCCAGCTCTGTGCATGCAAGGCTGAGGCACGCAATCTGAGCCTTGCTCTCCTCATCTAGACAGGCACAGGATGACACCCCAGCTCATTCCCAGTCACAGCTCCAAATAAAAGAAGCCAGATTTCAACTATGTACACAAACCTGAACCTGACAAGTTTCCATTTGCTAAAAAGCTGTGCTCCAAAACCAGAACCTGCAAAATCCTACAATCTCTGCAAAATCTTTTATACAAAGAAGACCTGTGTTCTGCCTCCTCTTGATTCTCTGATGGGGAGGGACATAGAAAGTCCTCAACAGAACTGCTGCAGTATCCCGACCCCGAGAGGCGGGGTCCTCCTCCTGCAGGGGGTGTGCACCTCCTCCTAGCTAGATACAGCTCCTCTCTTAGGAGTCAGCCTCAGGCTCCACAGCGTGGGAGCCTCCCGGCCCCTCTCATGGTTTGCACGAATGCCCCTCAAGGACACATGCTACAGGCTGGTTCCAGGCCTCTGGTGCTCCTGAGAGGGGTGGACCGTTGGGAGGTCGGTCCTGTTGGGAGAAGTCAGGTCACTAGGCTGTGCCCCTCAAGGGGACACTGGGACACTCTCATTCCCTCCCAGCTGCCCTGAGGCAAGCGGCTTCCTCCCTCATGGGCTGTGGACCATGCTGTCCACCTCACCACAGGCCCAAAGGCAAAGGCAAAGAAGGCCACCTACCACGGCTGGGAACTCTTCAACCTGAGCCCAGATGAACTTCTCCTCCTGTCGCTGCCTCCCGGTGTTCCGCATGCACGGCGCCCTGGCGCCCCCAAGGCCCCGCCTGCTCTTCCAGAGCAGGGCCCGAGGCTCCACCGCTCTGGCAGGGAGGGGCTCAGCTGTGCTCCCCAGGCAGTAATGCCGGCTTAAAGGGGAAAAATGAGGACTGAAAAACCAACTGGACTTGAGATTTTCTATGGGGAAAAGAAGGAAGGAAGGAAAAGCAAAAGGAATAGGCTGCCACCAAGCAAGTTGAGCCTGTGACAAAGTCCCCAGTCCTCTGCTCTGATCTCTAGAATCTTCACAGGAGAAACAGTGTTTTCTTTGGCACACACACACATGCCCTGCCAGGCTGCCTCCCGGGGGTGCCCACTCCCCGGCACCCTAGCTCTCCCACACACAGGCCTGCTGTCCAGCAAAAGCAGCCAGGCTACGGAGCCAGTTCCCGCTGCAAGGCTTCCTGGAGCCCTCAGAGAGGCAACACGCAGGGCACTCTGGCCACCGCACAGCCTTGGTCTCCAGCCACTCCTTCCTCTCCCAGCTAGAGCTGAAATTCCTTGCGGAGGGAACCACGTCGCCCACGGTGCATGGGAAGGGGGAGGCACAGGGCAGGACAGAGGCCAGACGTCAACTGGGGTGTTCCTGGCATCGCCAGACTTCCCCAGAATCAACAGTGACCGTGTCCAGGACACAGGAGGCTGTGGGGAGGCCAAGAGGCAGAGCCCACCCTGCTCCTGAGGAGTGCATTAGTGGCAGAGGTCAGTCCTTGTCCCTGGCTCTCCACCCAGGGCCAAAGGCACCTGCAGAAGAAACAAACCAAGACTGGCACTCAAGGCCTCAGAGGGCCATAAGCGAGCGCTTCACATCAACGTAGGTCTTCTTCAAGAGCCTTTTCCTATGAGAAGTCCGGTATGTGTCTAAGAGAACTGCAGCTAACTCAAAATCACAGATCCTCCAAGAAACCAATTGTTATATGCTTTGTGGTATTTTTGTTTGCCTTTAACTTGAACCCTCTCCTCCAGAAACACAATCTCTGCACATTTTTTAAGGAAACCTGACCACTCTGCTTCTGGGAAGACTGGCTTTCGTCTCCTGTTTGACCTCCGCACGCTGGCTCCTGTTAGCAGCATGGGCGCATGTGCACCACACGCACACAGCTGGTCCTGGCGAGGACTGCTGGTGGTGGCAGTTGCAGGCGCACAGGAAGAGAGGCCTAGCGGTAATTCCTGGAGTGCAAGGCCGGTCGGCCTCTGGCTTGTGGCGCCTGACAGAAGGCTGTCTGTCTTCATGAAAGGATTCCTACTGCTACCTCAATGCTGCTTCAACACGTCCACGGCCTGGGTGGTGAGTACCGCGGCAGGACAGCAGCAGTTTGTGCTGAGGTGTTCACTGTGCGGTGCATCCTGCTGGCCCTGGGAGAGCACAACAGGGACATGAAGGGCTGGAACCAGCAATGCCCTGTTTTCATACTCCAGCTGTTTATCATGTTTCTAAAGTGAATCGAAACTGTGCTCTCATGCTGCCTCTGAGAATCCCTCTAACATTACTTCCCCTCGACGGAACAGTGGGTGAGAGTGGGCTGGCCAAACACACAGAGCGGGAGCTTGCATGGCAGGGTGGCCTGCAGCCTCCAGCCGCCCGCTGTCCCTCACTCTCGGCCTTCCAGCCGGGCAGGGACAGGGGTCTAAACACCAATCCATCTGTCATAAAGATGTAGCCCTTATGAGGGGACAACAGAACTAGGAGGGTAGCATTGATTTATTTCATAAACAATCATTACAAAGTTTTAAATTGCTTTTTAAAAAACAAATTTGTACGGATACAGAAGATTTGAACATGACAGTTATAAGTTGTAATCTAGAAAAACATAGAGACCCATAAAGCAAACAATTATCCAGTGGAGGTCTTTGCAATCGGACAAGGAACGTGTACCAAAACTGACCTTAGGTACATTTCCAATATATGAGATCATGTAAAATCTTAGACTACAACAGAATAGAGCCCTACGGACTTTGCTTTGCAGATGTGACAGAATTTACTGACTCTGTGTATGCAGATGCCACGGCAATCGTATGCATTCCTACGATGACAACAGAATTAAATTAGAAATCTTAAAAAGACCATTTTTAAAAAAACCACCAAATATTTGGAAAGTAGGTGATATATTCCAAAATAAACCATTAGTTGAACAGCGACGGAATCAGAACACATTTTGAACTCCATGGTAGAAGCACAAGGCATCACAACGCCTCGGACCCGGCTGGCTCCCGAGGGCCTGGAAGAGAGAAAAGGCCGACCCGGGAGCTGGGACTCCCAGCCGACAGCCACAGGAGCGTCCAGCCGGGGCTTCGGAGAGCAAAGCCACACCACGGGCAAGGGGGCCCACGGGCCCCAAGTTTGTTTTTGAGAGAACTAACAAAGCTGGTGCACTCCTGGGGAGACGACGAAGGGACGGGGAGGCTCCGGCTGTCCTGTCTCTGGGCACCACAGAGCAGCCAGCGACACCTCCACTGGCCCCGAGGACTGACCGAGGGAGGACGACGAGCTCATCTGAGCAGCACGGGCACAAAGAAAGCCAAACGAGTGAGAGGTGAGGTGAAGAGCCCCACAGGCGCCCTGTCCCTGCCCGATGGTGGCAGAGGGGGATGCCGCCCAGGGCAAGGGGAGAACCAGCACAACCTCCGAGGCTGGCAGCTCTGGCTTCAGCTCAAGGCACCATGGTCGACTGCCTGGCCACGGCTGCACACGGCCCAGCAGGAGCGGGTAGGGGAGTCAGAGACGTCCCGCCCCGGGCACAGGCAGCAGAGCTGCCACAGCTGTGGACACGGTAAAGTGCCAGTGCAGACCACCCTGCACAGCGAGCTGCCCTAAGGCCACACAGCACAGTGAGAAACCCGACCCTCACGATGCCCTTGGGTCCTCGTGGTGCAGGGGCAAGTCCCTGACCTGGCCCTGGAAATACTGAAGGCGGGTGGGGAGCACGGAAGCAGCACCACAGCCAACCCCAGGTCTGCTCCAGCGAAGCCGAGCTGGCAGACTCGCAGGCCAGCAGCAGGACGGGGGGACCCGTTCTGCAAGAAGCATGGGCCACCTCTGTCTCCGCTGTTCTTCCACATAATGTGGATGGAACAGAATGCAGGACCCAGAGACCAATTCAACAGAAGTAATCCCAGAGACAGCCCAAGCACGGAAATGCAGAGATCTAACTGTGATAGAAATGCTCCAAGAGCCCATGGAAAGGCAGATGCCACGCACCAAGGAACATGAGTTGCAGCAGACGCAAGCTGTTAAGAAGAAGAGAAAGGAAGATGCTAGAAAGGAAAGTAGGCTATGAGAGAAGGGCTGGAGAAGGCACTGGGCACAGGGAGAAGAGTGGTCACCAGGAGAGAGGCAGCCAGACACACCCACCAAACACAGCCAAGGGGTGCGGAAGCAGAGTCCAAAGCTGTGGGAAAGCAAATGAACGCATGCACAGAAGGGCTGCCAAGCAGAGGAGGGAAGAAATGGAGCAGAAAGAATGTCTGAAGAGATGATGGCCCAGACATCCCCACACTAACAAAGACATCAGCCACAGAACCAGGGACCCAGCGGACACCCACCAAGACAAAATGCAGGAGGGCCAGGCCTAGACCCCGCACAGTCCTGCTCAGACTCCAGACAGCAGGCAGCTTGCACAGGGCCACAGAGAGAAGACACCATGCTCAGAGGAACAGCTGCCCCCAGCAGCAGCGAAATCCTCAGGAGGTGACGAAAAAGGAAGGCACTTCCAGACCTACCGAGCAGAAGGGCTTATTTCCAGATCTGCTCTACAAGAAATGGTGTTTTAAAATTTCACAGGAATATCTTTAGGGTGAAAAGACATGACACAGGATAGAGGCCAGAATCCGAGAAAGTGGGGAAGGGCACCAGAGAGGGTGTGCTGGGCAGGGGCGGGGGGCTGTCTGTGAACAGCACAGGCCAGGACCTGGGACCCACGCTGCATGCACACAGGAACCCTGGGTGATCCTTGAGGATTCTGGCAAAACCATTGGAAAACTCATCTCAACCACATTCATCTACTGCTGCCTGACCCAGGAGGGGCTCTGGAGTCCCCACCACGCCCCTATGTCCTTTGGGGTTCATGAGCTGCACAGAACCCCACACCATGTGTGAGCTGGGCTGCCCTCAGCCTTGCTACAATGCCAGCACACTAACTTTCTGTGAAAAAAGGAGGAGGAGAAAAGGAAAAAAGAAAAAACTGGCATGATCTCAGAAGTTTGCTAACACACTCTGTGGGCCCCCTTACACATTGTTGGTGGGAGGGGAAACTGCGGGACCCCAGAAGAGGGACCTGGCTGGACGTTAAGATCACACAGCTGAACCCTGACGCAGCAGTTGCTCTTTCTGGGACTCAGCCTCTGGACAAGTGGGAGAGGAAAGGATGCACGCCAGGTGTTGTTCACTGTGGAGCTGTCTGTCACTTCCAATGACTGAGACAGCCTGGCGTCCTGTCTGTTGAGACGCATGCCACCTAGCAGGAAGAGGAAGTGCTCTGTCCTTTGCGTGGCAAACAGCTACGAGACCTCAAGTGGAAGAAACAGAGAGGGGAAGGGACTGAATCTGCATTTCTGCCTCCCGCACAAGTGCAGAGAGACCCTGCAGACAAAACCACGGCACCCTCCTGTGTGGCTGGCAGCAGACGGCACAAGCCGCACCATGACCTGGAGGAACCTAGTGTGCCGAGGTGTGCACATCCTGCCCAGAGCTTCCCAGGAGGCGCCCATCCCAGGGAGGCTCGGACGTGTGATGCCAGGGACGCTCGGCAGAGCTCCTGCCCACGAGGGCAGCTGAGACAGTTCAGAGTGGCAAGAGCCCTGCAGGATATGTGGAGTGAGGAGCCACTGAGGTGAACGTCTAGAACTTGGCAACAGCGTCGTTTATCGTCATGGCTCAGCCTCTCCAAGTGACAACACTCCCAGGAAGCATGCCCAGACACCCAAACACACTAAACTCAGGACGGAAGTTCCTTCTAAGGAAGAAGGGAGAGAGCTCAATTCTTCCTGTCGCATTCTGGACCTCAAAACAATATAAATGACACAAAGTGAAATGAGCTTTAGGTCCCTAATGAATCTGAAAATATGGGAACTCTGTTTTCAGAATCTCCAGGTGGTTTGATACGTTGGCGATCTAATGACTGTTCCTAGGAGGAACTGAACTAGACCATCTCATGGCTCTGCCAGCCCAAAATAATCAGTCCTGCAGCTCCTTTTGTCACCTGACTTTCACTTCTAGTCGGGGCTTCTTAGGTACTATTATATGGTATATAATGGCACAAACATTACACAGAGTAACTGACCAATTTAAACTCTTTAGAAAAAGATCATCTGCTTGGTATCATGTACTGTCCTTTCAAAAAATACCAGCAAATGCTAAAATAAAAATTCTTGCAATTAACTTACATTCATGAATGGAGTCCTCATTCTGTAATGAGTTAAGTGCCTCTGGCTACAAGCACCTCACAGCTGGGGAAGCAGGATGCAGCATTATCTCCCTCCCTCAGCATCTTGGAAGAGTGCTGTTTTGACTGTCAGATGATGGTGTCAGACTGAGAGCAGTAAGAAGGGACCACCCCTCAGCATGCATGAGACACTCAACAAACTGCAAGAACAAGGGAAAGAAGGAGGCTCAGGGTTTCTCTGCCCTCCACCCAAGGACAGTCAAGGCAGCTAGGAGTGGGAACATACGAAAAAACCCAGCCATCGCCAGCCTATGCGCCAGACTCGCACCACAAACGTAGAAAGACACGGGGAAATCTTCAGGACCTCGAGCTCAGCAACGTCTTCTTACGCGAGACACAAAAAACAAAAGGAGGAACGAAGTGCTCACAGCTGCTGTGACGAGTGTGAACTCCGAAATGAGATGCCAGTCAAAGAAGTTGGCCCAGGAGCCACATCACTTCCCACGAAAGGCTGCGAGCAGACAACGCCAGAGACAGGAGGGCTGAGGGGCGGGGCACAAGTGCCGGAGGGCACCGAGCCCTCCTCGAGTGAACTGGACCTTGGCGGTGTTTGCACGACTGTGAAATACTGCAACACCACTGGACTGGACTGGATTCAAAGGGTGAATCTGGCATGTGAACTCTCCTTCAATAAAGTTGGAAAAGTTATTTCTATAATTTTTTCCAAATAAAATGACCAGCATAAGCATCAAATAGCCTGGCACACGAGATGACAAAGAACATGCACTACAGCAAACACAAGAGACAAAACCACGGTCAAAACCAGCCCCGCTACATCTAGGGAGATGAAGCCAAACAACCATTTCTAAAATAAACTCAGAACTGTACGTGATACTTATCACTTGAGAAAGAAACAAATGGAAATTCTAGAATGGAGAACCACCACTATGAACGAAGCGTGCTCCCTCAAAAGCACAAGTTAGGATTCTAACTCCCAAGGGGATGGTGTCAGGACTTCTGGGAGGTGGCTCGGTCACAGGGTGGTGCCTCATGGGTGGCATCGGTGCCCTGACAAGAGGTTCCAAAGAGCTGCCTTGCCCTTGTCACCATGTGCAGGGAGAAGACAGCTCTCCATTACAAAGCAGCCCTCACTAGATGCCAAAGCGGCGGCACCCTGGTCTTGACCTCCCGGCTCCAGAGCTGCAGAGGGAAGGCTGAGTGAAAGAGGACAGTCACAGATAGTCTCATTGAGTAGGAGCCCGCCTATTTATTTATTTTTGTTGTTTATAACTCACCTACCCTATGTTATTTCATCAAAGTGGCCTAAACAGACTAAGGTAACTACCATGATCAAACCTAGGAACACAGTAAACAAAACAAATTTAACAGCAGATTAAAAACTGCCAAAGAGAAAAATAGTGAACTGGAAAGTAGCAGGAAAAAATAAGCCAGACTAAAGAAGAAGAAAAAAGGACAGTAAATAGAAAGAAAAGATAAGAAGTAAAGTTGAGATAATCTAACAAACTTAAACATTGTCTCAGGGAGGGGGGAATGGGGCAAAGCTATAGTTTAGGAAAAGTTCTGAACAATTTTTCCCAAAAGAAGACAACCTACCAATTTAAGAAGCCCAGCATATATCAAGCAGAATAAACAAAAAGAATCCATATCCAGACACCATAAAGTGAAACTACAGAAAATAAAAATAAAAGAGAACTCCCAAGGGGCAGCCTTCAAATGGGGACAGATGGACTCCTTCAGATGGGGGCCAGATGAAAAGGGGTCAGGATCGGCTAGCGCATCCAGCTGTCGGAGACGGAACTACTCTGCTTGATTCATGCTGCCTATGCTTGAAAAGATACTAAAATAAAACAGGATCTAGGAAGAGATCTGGAAGGAAAATAGCTCAGAATCCCAAAAGGCAGCCTACCTTCAGCCACTGCTCAGCCTGCTCCTTGCTCTGGACTGCGAGAACGAGGGGGTCAGTGCCTTGTTGGGTGATTTTCAGCTCATGCTTCTTCTTTTTGCTGTCTTTCGGGATATATGTAATGTTGCAGCCATGGAGAGGCAGTTCCATCTGAGGCTGCTGGTCCTTGGAACTTTTATAGCACTGCATTCAACACAGAAAACATTTGAACTGTAAGAAAGCCTGAAGAGAAACCCGATAAAACCCAGCACAAGGAACCACGAGGACAGGCAGGCTTGGGGAGGCCTGACCCAAAGTGGACGTGATCAGCAGCTGCAGACTAGCAGGTGTCCAACACACTGTGCCACTCCACATGGGCTCCTGTATCCACCTGTTAACCCAGCAAAAATTTAATAAGCATCCAGAACATGTTCAGCAGGAAATAGGATGAAGCCTATGTCCCAGTGGATTTTCTTCACTAAGTGAATATATTTATATAAATAAAACATACCAAACACTTAGATTTACATGAAAAATACATATATAAAGTATACTCTCAGATTTGCTGCCACAGAAAAGCCCTGACCTGGGGCCACAGTCTGAAGATGTGGATGCCTGTGGCCTGTGTGGCTTGGCCATGGCCATCCCCTTCTGAAAGGCAGGCAAGTCGTTCTAGTAAGGGCATGAACACCAGTGCCTGGAGTTACCAGGCAGCTCTGCCCACACAACCAGCCTCCACTCCAAGTCCACTGCGAGAATGGACTCCCACAGCTCCTGCCTACTCTCCGTCTGTAGCAGAATCGAAACCCTGACCGCAGCCTTCGCCTGCCCCGTTTAACTGAAGTTCTCAGACTCTTAATGGGAGTCCACAGTCCCAGAGGTCAGACATCTGGGTCCTCGCTCTGCTAATGTGATCTGGTCCGAGGAAGTTTCTTTTCTGAGTTCACGTCCTTATTGGCAAAATGTGTTCTGCCATTGCTAGTACTGATTAAAGTACATGAATCATCAGCAGCAATGGCACCTGCTACCAGGCACCGAGTGCTCATGTCACAAGAGGCATCTCATACAAGTTGTCACAGCTTTATGTGCTGCAGATTAGGGCCTGAGGTGAGCTGGGTGACTCCAACAGGGCAACTGAAGAGTGGCCGACAGGACTCCAGCCCTGTTTCGGTTCTGAAGGGGGTTTCTGGGGGCACCCCAGCAGCCACCCAAGAGCCACCTGGGCAGAGGCCCTCAGTTCCAGAGGAAGCCTCACAAAGCGCTGCAGGCGTATGCGTGGGAGGACAGGAGAGGATGCCAGGGAGGGACACCCATTCTGCTCACAGCCCTCAGTACTGGTCACTTCTAGAAACCACGTGCTTTTATCCTCGTGGCAGCTTTTTAATGTCAACAGGGTCATCTGAGTAGCTGGATCGTAGGTTATTTCCGAATGGAAAAAAGTTTCCTAATAAAAATAATAATTCTGGGCTGGAATTATGGCTCAGTGGAAGAGCGCCTGCCTAGCACGTGTGAGGCACTGGGGTCCATCCCTAGCACCACATATAAATAAATAAAATGAAGGTTGAACAACAACTAAAAAAATCATTAAAAAACAACAACTAATTCTGATCTTACATTTTATCAAAGACCATGCTCTGCCCTGCTTCTCCATTAATTTCTTCTTTAACTTTTATAACTACGCTCTAGGGCAGTGAGTACCATCCCAGCATGGAGAGGGAAACTTGTGGAAGACAAACTGGAAGAGAAGGCAGGGAAGGAGGAGGACAGTGGAGAGGTAAGGGAGGGGACCAGGGACCAGGACCCCCAACTGCTAACCCCAGGTGACTGCGAGGCTCTGCACCGTGCCATAGCTTCTCCCTTAGCTGAGAGCTGACCGTGTATCCCTGTGACACCCACACTCTGCAGCTCCTGGGTCACAGCACAAACAAGAACCATGTTAGTCCTGCTTCTTTCTTGCTCTGAAATTCCCAAGGGCAGCATTTTTGGCACAGTCTAAATCTGGGAGAAATTCAGGCCACACATGTGGAAAAATATGTACCCTCAGTGTTAAAAAAAATAAACAAAAATATACACTGTCCTAAGAATCTAAGAAAATAAGACTCTCATAATTCATAGTTATAATTTTGGTTTAAAAAAAGGATCATCTGTTCCACTAGAGATGAAGCACAAATTCCCAGGTTTTCTGTTTTAACGACACACCTTTGAGTGATAGTTTTCCCCAAGTTTAATTTTTAAGCAAAACCAAAGGTAAAAATGTACCCTATAGTTCATAACTCTGACCATCAACCTTAACAGGAAGGGAGAGAGGGAGGGAGGGAGGGAGGGAGAGAGAGAGCCAAGAGCAGGGAGTGAGCAGGAGAAACACCCCGTTCTTGAAGGCCCCCTTCCTCATGGAGCCCTAGGGATACACAGGCAAGGGATCTGCGCGTTCCGCCCTGCTTCTGGGCGCTCACTCCATCGCTCTGCTCTGCTGCTCTGGTTAAAAAAAACAAAAAAGCAAAAAAACAAAAAAAACTTGGCCCTAAGCGTTCCAGAAGAATTTCCTCTCCTGCACCTCCTCTCGAGCCTCCTACAGCTCCCCACCCCACTGCCATGACCTGGCTCTGAGGAATCCACTGACTCACTGCAAATGAGAAGGTCCATCTTGCAACCTCTGGCAAGTCAACCAGAAGACTTGCAACCTCTGGCAAGTCACAAGCTGTGCTTTCCACTGACACAAACCACAGGCACAGCTCAGCACAGGAGCAGCTCCGTCCACAGACAGGGCAGCCCTGAGGACAAGCGAACCAGGCATGGCCCCGGGCCCTCCTGGCTGGGCGCTGGCCAGTGGCTCCTGGCGCTCACTGAGCCAGAGCACTGCCTCCCACGGGCTGGTGTCAAAGCCACTGGCCCCTGTGCCCTCTGGCTGTAGGGCAGCTGACCCGAGCACCTCACCAGCAGCTTGGCGTCCTTGACGACGCACAGCAGCTTGGCCCACTGGCCGAAACGCTTCTTGCGCAGCAGGAAGGCGCAGATGCTGGCGTCCTTCACCAGGTCCATGGAGGCCTCCTCCGAGGGCCACTGGAGCCGGGCCTGCTTCCCCTTCCCGTCTTCCTCCTCTTCATCGTAGGACTCGTAGGAGCTGCTCATCGCATCCGAGTCACAATCTGCAGGGACGGAGCAGAATAAGGGGACCGACCTTGAAGCCATTCACCTCGGGCTCAGAGCACATCATTCATCTCTGACAGCTGAAGAATCTCATGAGAAAGAAGCATCTGCCTCTTAAGAAAAAATGACTCTCGAGAGTCCAGCACGGAAGCTTGACACAGAGTTTCAAACTGAAGTGTTCCAACTCCTCTCTCTAACACCACCTCTACACCGCCCTCCTGGGTTCAGCACTGGCCGGCAGGCCCCAGCCTCCCCGCAACCTGTCCCGCACCTGGATGGAGAAGGCCTCAGTCTGCACACCTTCTTGCCACTGACCTCACCACATGCACAAACCCCTGGACTTTCAGGGGCCAACCAAAAACTGCATCTCCCTGGAGTCACCCTCGGAACCCTATGGGAATTTTCCCCACCCTTCCAGCAGAGTTCCCCCCATTCAGCAACACTAACACTCAGACCAGGGTTGGTTTCAGGTTTGCAAATATATCATGCTGTCCCTCACCTCGGGGCCTCTGCTGTGCCTCTGCACCCTCTGGCTTTGCCTGGGTGAGTCAGGACTTAACTCACAGATGTCCCCTACTGCAAGCCCTCCCTGAATACCAAAGGTGGGTCCTAGGCACTAGCCTGTGACCCCCAAAATCCATGTGCTGAAGTTTTAATTCTCATGTGACTGCATCTGGAGACAGGACTTTTAGGTAGCAATCAAGGTCAAATGCTGTCAGAGGACAGGATCCTACTCCAACAGGACTGGTCTCATAAGAGGAGGAGGAGGAGAGATCTCAGTGCCGCCCTGCCACACGAGGGCGCAGTGACAAGCCAGCACCCACAGGCCAGGAAGAGGTCCATGCCAGAACCCACCCAGTCGGCCCTCCACTCTCGGAATTCCCGCCTCCAGAACTGCACTCTGGTGAATGGCATTTTGCTCCGACAGCCTGAGCCAAACTGGGCCAAATGCTCCCATTTCCACACCTGACACAGACGCTTCAGGTCACACACCTGCTGCATACACCTGTCTCCCACCTTAGGCTGGACATCCTGGGGGAAGGGAGACCCTCTTGGTGGATGTGATATCCCCCGAACCTAAGAAGTACCTGGCACGGGGCAAGTGCAGAAGGAAGCACTGTTAGGTGACTCTGAATCACGCCGAGGGACGGGGCTCACCCCGTGTTCAGCACACACCTGTGACTGTGGCTACTAACCAGCACTCAGCCACGCTGGGGGTGAGCTGTGTGAGGCAGCGACTGACTCATTTTTGAAAACCTTCGACCCCTGGAATCTCCTGGAACACGTTCACCGCTCAAAGCATATTTGAAGAACAGACACCTGAATGCAGAGTGGACGACAGCTGAGGGCAGCACAAGGTCACGACAGACCTTCCGCACACCGCCAGGGCAAGGGCAGGAGAGCACTCAGTGGCCACACTTGCTGTTCAGTTTCCCGGCAGAGTCGATACTGGGGCCAACAGGAAGATGCGCAGTCGAAGGTGAACTGTCAGTGGTGAAATGAGCCAAGGAGGACGTGAGGCAAGAGCTCGGACTGCCGGAGTAACCCTGGCAACAGCCCTGGGCGAAAGGCGGGGCGGGGCCCGCGGGAGGCGCCTACAACGCTGGGGACAAGAGATGCTGAGAGCCTGCCGCCAGGTGCCGAGCAAACGGGACCGAGGGCTTGGTGGTCGCTGTGGGCAAGAATGGGGCGAGCAGAGGGACGGCACTCTGGTGCGGCCTCCCGTCCACCCTCCCCGGGCAGGAGGGGTCTCTCCTCACTCTCCCATCCCACCACCACAGGCTCACCAGCGCTCACCCATCAGCCCGCTCACGTGCTGGCACAGGGACCACCACACTGACGGCTGAGTCGAAGCCAGCTCCCTGTGTGCTCGCCACACTGAGCCCTCAGCAGCTGGCGGCTCAGGGCCGCTGCGTGCAGACCACGGCTGCAGATCACCACCCACGTGCCCACAGGCTGGAGGGGCGGATGCTGATCTAGCGCGACCCATGTCGTCACAAACAGGGGCTGGGAACCACGTGTGCAGGACACAGGAAGAGAGGCCTTCTCATCCAGACCAGAGACAAGAGGTGGCCCACAGAGGGAAGCTGAAGGAGGGGAGCGGCTGAGCGGAGCACTGTGGGCCTGACCCTCTCAGTAGCCTCCCGGGGCAGCGAGGGCTGGGCCAAGGCCACCTGTGCCACCGCCTGAAGTGACCAGGGTGGGAGGGCTTCTGGGGTGGTGGGGCTCTGCCCCTGGCCTGGGAGTGGTTGCACACACAGTTCGCCTGTGGGAATCTCTGGTTGTATATTCAGATTTTATGCCCTTTTTGATAAATAGACTGTATTTTCCAACATAAGGCTTTTACAACAGCCCTGGGTGGGAACATGGCGCGGGGAGGGGAGCGACGAGCATGAAAGTGGGCACGGGCCGGGCAGGCAGAGGCGCGCGCCGGGCTGTGGGCCAAGCAGATCGGACGGCGGTGGGCGTGAGCTCAAGGTCAGTGTGGAATCCATGATCCCGCAGAGCTCAGCTCATTCTCCTGGACCATCAGTTCGATAAACACTTAATGAGCACGTGAAGAGAACTAGGGAACGGACTCACGGCAGCGAGGGCGCTCCCCTGACTGCACTCCCTCAGTGCAGCTGCTGAGGGGCAGCTGCCAAGGATGGGACCTGCTCCAACTAGAAGGCCCTCACTGGTCCTCTCAGCCACAGGAGAAGGGGACAGCTGGGCCACATTTGGAGAAAAGAAAGAAAGATGCCCAAAGGTAAATAATCTGCCCCAGACCACACCCTGACGAACGGCAGCCGGAACAGGAAGCAGGCCTCCTGATTTTAAACCGAAAAGTAAACTACCTCTCCAGGAGCCTGTCTCATCTCTGGGAATGGGCTGAGGCCGACAGTTAAGAAAAAGACAGTAGGTTCATTGTCCTGCCTTCTGAGAGCAAGACTGAGTCATTTCTAGACAAACTCAGCCAAGCTAGGAGGCACAAAGAGCAGCTGAGAGTAATGGAGCCTCAGGGAGAATCACCTTGGCCCGACAGGCCTCAGCCATTGCCCAATGGCAAGAACGCCATCCCCTTACTTCCACACCCAGCAGGCTGTCTGGTTTCCAGCACTTAGACAGTGGCTCGGGTCCAAGGAGCCAGCCACGGGGCTCTGTGCCACACTGGACGGTAAGGAACACTGAAACCACTAAGGAAGACAGATTGGGGAAGGAGGGCAAAGAGTTACTGACAGCCTCCTGGTCCAGTAGTGCAGGGCTCGGTACCACAGAAACATGATGGGGAGGGCTGCGGTTGAGGGCCACAGCAAGGCTTGGCACCCCGTGTGGATGTCTGCACTTCATATGGGAAGCTCCAATAAGCTACTATCTTCAAAGATAAAACACCCAACCCAGAAAAAAATATCAGGAAAGCAATGGCAATGTGCACCCCTGGCACCCCTGGTGACCAGAGACCAGGAACCCTCGCTGCTGAGGTCGCATGGCACCCTGGCTTTCCAAGGCCATCCCTCAGATCACCCATGCAGTTGCCCTCATCCCCTCCTTCAGAGCCACACAAACTAAGACAGAGGGCCAGTGAGGAGCAAACCCTGGCATCCTCTCCTCCATGTCCATCCCCCAAGGAAGCAGGACACCAGGTTCACTGTGACACACTGGCATTATCTAAGCAGTGCCAGAGCCACCGGGCCTCTCTTGGCTTCTGACCTTGCTTTATGAAGGGAAGGGAGACTGAGAGTCGGAGCAGAAAAGGGTGGCTCCCCACGCAGCAGCAGGCGGCTGTGGTTCTGATGGCGTCTCCAAGGCCATGCATTAAAGGCTGGTCCCCAGGGTGGCACATCAGAGGTGGAGACTGATGGGAGCTTCGGGTCGCAGGGGTGTGCCCTGGAAGGGCTGTGGGACCCTGCCTCTGTGTCCTAGCCATGGCCATGCATGCCCGCCATGATGTGCTGCCCTTGCCAGAGGCCAAAGCGGGAGGGCCACTTGCTGCTGAACAGGAGCCTCCAGAACTGTGAGCCTGCTCTGTCAGTCGCCTGGGACTTCGTCACAGCCACGGGAGGTGACGAAGACAGCCTTCACTTCTGTCGCATTTCAAGAATTCTGAGCACAAAGTTGGGTCCGGTGTGAGGCATTTCACACACACACAAAGATGGAACTGAAACCCAGCATGGGAAACCAGGAGAACAACGCCAGGAGCCTGCGGAGCCGCCACCCGGACTTAGTCAGCCATGCGTGCTCACATGCCTGACACAACGGATGAAGGTCTTTACCTTCTTTGGTCTTAAATTCTAGCGGGGAAGAAACAGATAATAAACAGATGAATTCTAAAGGATGGGACTAAGTCCAAGTAAAATACATTAAGAAACAGAGCTGATGTCTGGAGCTGCTCTCTGACTTTGGCATCAGGCCGTAATGAGAGTAGCCATGCTTGACGCCTGGGTCTCGTGCTCTGGCGTCACAGAGGGCTGCCATATCACCCACCGACACTGACTCCACACACAACCCGCACAAGGCCCACGCTGAAGCAGAGGAACGGGGGCAGGGATTCCCCAGGGCAGAAGCGGTGCCAGGTAAGGGGTGGGAGCTGCAGAGCCCTGGGAGCCGTTGTGAGGACTGAGGCCGCCTCTCCTGGGTAGGGCGGAAGCCACTGGAAGGTCTGAGTAAAGAAGTGACCTGCCTCGTGCTTTGAATGCCTGCAGCAGAGCCCAGTCTTGGTCTAAAGACACAGTAACTTGCTCAACTTCTCTGAGACTCAGCGTCTCTGAGATGATCCTGTCCTTCTCCGAGCTACTATGAGGATCAGCTGAAGGACAGGGGAAAGGCCCTGTGACCCTGAACGCCCTGGGGCAGGTGCACTGCACCTGTGTTCACCGTGGCCCCGACATGCCTCAGAAGCCAGGACCATCCCCAAACATGAGCTGTATCGATGAAGTTGATGCACACGTGCCCACACCCCCTGAAATCGGGAATCATTCCAAACCGTGCTCCTGGACAGGAGAGAGGGAAGAGGGTGCGAGGAGAGGGCACGTAGCAAGCGAGAATGAAAATGAAAATGAAATCGGAAGCCAAACGAAAGCGCTGAGTGGGTCTGTGCTGTGTGCAAGGGTCAGGTCACAGCACTGCCCCTCTCTGGGCCAGCTGCGGCCTGGCAGAGGGAAAGGAGCTCTGGGAGATGATCACCAGCAGAAGGCCTGGGCCTGGAGACACCTGCTCTTGAAAGAGCCCCTGCACTCGCTGCCACTGTGGCTTTGGTCTCCAGTGACCATGCGAGGGACCAGTGCTCAGTGTCTCAAGCCTGTTGATCTACCTTTTTGGCAGGAGAAGGTTTACAGGCTGAGGAGGAAAAGGGGCACCTTTCAACATATTAGATTTCTTAATCTTCGGAACTTCCAAATTGACTGTGCCTCGTGGCCAACTTGAATTTCTCAATTTGGAGCATATGTTAGGGCTGGGGCTATACATCAGTAGGGGTGCAGAGAGAGGACCCCAGGGAACTTGGTGTCACCTCCCAACACCAGGTTAGGCTCTGCTTTGCTGAGATAGCCATGCCCGTTTGCTGCCAAGGAAGGGAAAGATCCGAAAACGCCAGACCCCGTGGAGCAGAGACCTCAGGCAATGCCACGTCAACTCTGGGCTGGAGGGCGTGTCTCCTGAGGCAGAAGCCCGGGAGGCGGCTGCACGGAGGCTCCTGCACTGGCGACCTCGGGGTTAAAGTCAGAAAGCACTCTCACTTGTCTCAGACCCATCTTCCATAAAACAAGCACCCCCCAGTGGACAGACAGACACAGTTAACTTCGAGTTCTCTGGTGGACAGACGGACACAGTTAACTTCAAGTTCTCTGAGACAGCAGACCCTGCCTGAAGATGGAGAGCAGAAACAGCGTCAACCATTCAAACCGAAGTTCCAGAAATAGTGAGAGAGGGGATTTCAGCATTGGCACGTCACTGAATCTGAAGCCAGCGCGGACAGACGTGCTCCTGAGGGCTGTCAGCAGGCACCTACCAGGTCAGGAGGGCAATGCCTTGGGCAAAAATGTCCAGGAAGCCTGCACCCCACAAAAGAAGGAACCAACAAGCGAATGGAAGTCTGCGACCCAGGGACCTGTGACCCCACCCAGCACCACACCTGGGAGGGACACCCTGAGCCAACTGGGAACAAGGGACAGGTGGCGCACAGGAGTGCCCCACAGGGGTCGCTTCCCTTCCGACAGAGGGACGTTTCATCTGCTGCCTCATCTCCCCAGCGCGAGGCTCCGCTGCCTGAGTCACCAGGAAGGCGGTCATCAGACGAAGGCACTGGCAGGCACCTCGGCCTTGCCAAAGCCCTTGTCCTTGGGTCCCCACTCCCTCTGCCACAGGTCTGTGGCGCTCCAGTGCCAGCCCCTGCGTACCCAGCGAAGCCCTGGGCTCTGCCACACTGCTGCGAGCCGCTGGGCCCACTCACTTGACGTGATGTACTCCGGAGCTTTCCCAGGACTCAGCGGCACAGCTTCCTCGTAATAACCTTCCGGGAGCGAGCACGTCGGCAAAGGTGGAGGCCCGCTGTCAGGAGGCTGAGGGAAAAAGGAAAACTGCTCACATCCGTGACCACTGGAAGGAAATGGCCCACTAGCAGGCGTTGGCCGGCATTTCCTGCTTTTCCTTACAAAGATTATGCCAAAAAAGAATCATCCTGCAAAGAGGCTCGGAGGTCAGCTCCTGACAGACTCCAGTGGGCTGCCCAGGCACCCTGGCCACGGCCACTCAGTTCCCAACATGCTGGAGCTCCCCACTGGCACAGCACCATCTCGCCTAAGTGTACTCTGCACACGCTGCGTCCCAGGCACTGAATCCCCTTCCCCCAAATCCGGCCAGACTGCCCCATGCCCAGTCATCGGCACCTCTGCAGCTGAGGCGGTGTGCGTCTCCCATCCCTATGATCCCCACCACCCACCCTCCAAGGTGAACTCTCCTCACCGCCGCGTCCCTCAGGTGAGCTCCTGGAAGGGAGGCACTCGACCCACACGGCTGAACCACGAAGGGTTGACCACACCCTCAGCACGCCTGCAGTCAAAGGGTGCCAGCTACCTGGGCACCATCCCTGAGAGAGGCTGGAAACCGTGCATTGGAAGGCGCCTGTGCTACCAAACAGCCCCCTGACACCAGGTCCTGACTGGTGCTGAGGCCCCCCTGGACAGGAGGCTGTTGATTTTAGCCTCCAGGAGAGGTGGGAGCCCCCTCACACCTCCGACCTCCGAGTTCTTTCATCTCCCTTCTCTCCCTGGACTGGGTGATGACTCCCGTCCACACACCTGCTTCCTCCTCTGGATATGGCGGGAGCCTCCTTCTCTCCCACAGATCCTTCCGCCAAGAGAAGGGCGGGGAGCTGGACAGAAGCCCAGCAGGAGGACACTGTGTGGTTCATGTCGCACAGACGCAGACTCGGAGGCCCAGAACCTGACGCGAGTACTGACTGCGCGGGGTCTTCAGACGCCACCTGTGTGCACCTAGAAGCTTCTGTATCGGTCTTCCCTCCTGCCCGCCCTCAGTAATCCATACTATTGCACACCATCCATATTCTCTAAATAAACGGGGAAGGAGTACGTCACAGAAAACGGAACGGCACAGAGGCCGCAAGGTGAAGATCTACCAATGTCCAAGTAGCACAAGGTTCCAGTGAAAACATGGCTTTTGTTTTTTATTTTTATGTAAACTCTCTATAATGCAAGTCCAGCACTTTCCACTGAACTCTGAGTCCAGAAGTCCTCTGGGAATGACTGACCAGCTGCTGCATGTGTCCCCATAGCCAGCTGAAGGAGGAGGGTTCACCCCAGACCATCCGACCTCGCCGCTTCAGACCCTTACAGACAGCTGCTCCCTTCCACCGGTCCTGTTCCTGGACTGAACAGTGCTCTGTCAAGGCTGTGTCCTGCACCGCCCCTCACTTGGGCCCACGCCAGCCCTTCACATCCTCCTGTGCAGGCCGCTCAGAAAGGAACCTGATTTGTGAAGTTGGCACCAGGGTCAGGGTCTGGGCAGAGGGCCACGCCAGGGTGAAGTCCTGCTTGCTGCTTTTGGAAAAGAGTCCTTTCACTGACGGAGAGTCTTCTGTGCATGAACGGCAGGGTGTGCCAAATTTCTGGAAGGATGGTGAGACCCTCAGCTGTCTCAGGCCAGGGGCAGCATCACGGGGGGCTGCATCCAACAGGCTTGTTACCCACAAAGGTCAGAACTCTTCCTCAGTGCTGCAGGCCAAGGTGAGAAAGGCCCAGAACTGTCTGAGTTGAGGGATTTCCACACAGACACTGTCAAACCCTATGGTGGCCATAGGGTTGTTTGGCACAGCCTTTTAAGAGACATCTTCTAGATTCAATAATTCCACCTCTAAAAATATATGCCTAGAAGCTTGATGGGTCATGGGAGGCAAAAAATCTATGAGAAGGTTCTCTAGAAGTTTTCTGTCAAGAGCTAAGAGCAACCTACTTGTGCACCCGAAGGACAGCACTGAGCTGGGTGGCCTGCCACGCCCACAGGCAGGCACGCAGAGGCAAGGCAGCCTACAGTGCCCACCGAAAAACCCCCACCCTGCTGAACGAAAACACAGCTCTTCTCTCTTTCTATTACGTGTTTCTGCTCGTGCAGTACAAAGGCAGAAGGCCACTCACCAAAAGCGTTAACCTGTGGTGGCCTCTTCACTATACACATCTGTGTGGCTTGGTTTTCAACAGACTATATGTCACTTTTAAGTTCACTTAGAACATGAAACTATTTTCACTACAAAATAGTATCCCTGGAATTACTCCCACAGAAGCCCTCTCCTTACTCTGGGGACCCGGCGCAGGGTTCTGACACTTGAGCTTGTCAAGGTCAAACAGGCAGAGGGTGCAAACAGGTGCCTGACCTGTGGGGCCAGAATGTGGGGGACCAGCTCCTCCAGAGCCTTTTCTGTCAGTCCAGTTCACTGAAATCACGGTCAATGTGACTTTGAAAGGTACTAGAGGGGGAAGGCAGGTTTCCAAAAGGGATAGAGGGGACCAGAGGACAGGCAGGAAGCAAGAGCATAAAGTGACAGGCAACGGCCAGCGTGGCTGCTGGTCCCTGCAACCTCCCTGCAGCCCATGCCCAGCCCCTGGCCTGTGAACCAGGGCACTGTTGTGACATTGCACAGATGCCTCGCACCCACTTCATCGGCAAGAAACAGCACAGCTGCAGCTGCTAGTGCTTCCAGCCTCCCCCAGGCCTTCCCCTCCCGCCACCCCCCCAAGCCTGGGCTTCTTGACTTTCTAGTTTGGGAGTCACGAGCTTCTGCCTCTTCAGTCGCATCCCAGGAAGCAGTATTCACAGTGAGAGTGGTCATCTGCCACCTTGCTCCCAGTGGAATGGTGCTGTCACCTCAATGCCCACCTTTAGGAAAGAGAGGCACTTTCACATGGGCCTCTGCCACCCCATGCCTACTGCCACCTCTGCCACTGTGGCAGTAAAGGCCACACCTCGGTAGCGGTGTGGGGTAGATGGGAGCAGACCGTTCCCAGTGCCGCTGCTGGTTCAGCAACACGACCCAGGAGTCACATCTGGCCTACCTGCGCCAGACACCATTCAAGACGCTGTGTGTTTTTCTCTAGTCAAGAAAATGACACTGACATGCCAGTGTTCCAACCACGATGCCACTGCAAGGAACCAGGCTGAGGAGTGAAGAACTCCCTCAGGCCGCATGGGTCACACAGCGCCAGTGTGAGTGCCAGCTGCTGGCCAGAGCTGCAGAGCAGCGGGGACTGTATCTGTGCCCCTCGGCACCGTCACTGAGGTCCTGAACACAGGAGGTCCAGGCCGTGACCAGCAGTCCACCCACAGCTCCAGGACACACACACAAGGACCCACGCTTCCCAGGGGACCTCGCGGTTCCCACCACCGCACCCCACCCAGGGCTGCTACTGTGCTCTTGGGGTGGCGCCTTGCCTCTGGCCCTCCCCACCACCTCCCGCGCCTACCCGAGGTGTTTGCATGACAACAACCATGGAGCAAGAGACCCGATTACAGCTGAGAAAAACTCAAGCCTGGAACTTAGGACCACTTTCTGACTTTATTCCGATACATTTTTTTTAAATTTATTTTTATTGTAAACAAATGGGATACATGTTGTTTCTGTTTGTACGTGGAGTAACAGCATACCATTTGCATATTCATATATTTACATAGAGTAATGATGTTTGATTCATTCCATTATTTTTTTCCTTTCCCCCCACCCCTCCCACCTCTCTTTTCCCTCTATACAGTCCCTCCTTCCTCCATTCTTGTCCCCCTCCCACTCCCCATTAAGAGTCATCATCCGCTTATCGGTGAGATCATTCGTCCTTTAGTTTTTTGAGATTGGCTTATCTCACTTAACATGATATTCTCCAATTTCATCCATTTGCCTGAAAATGCCATAATTTTATTATTCTTTATAGCTGAGTAATATTCCATTGTGTATATACACCACAGTTTCTTTATCCATTCATCAATTGAAGGGCATCTAGGTTGGTTCCATAGTCTGGCTATTGTGAATTGAGCCGCTATGAACATTGATGTGGCTGTATCTCTGTAGTATGCTGATTTTAAGTCCTTTGGGTATAGGCCAAGGAGTGGGATAGCTGGGTCAAATGGTGGTTCCATTCCAAGTTTTCTAAGGAATCTCCATACTGCTTTCCAGAGTGGCTGCACTAATTTGCAGTCCCACCAGCAATGTATGAGTGTACCTTTTTCCCCACATCCTCTCCAACATCTATTGTTGCTTGTGTTCTTGATAATTGCCATTCTAATTGGGGTGAGATGGAATCTTAGTGTAGTTTTGATTTGCATTTCTCTTATTACTAAAGATGGTGAACATTTTTTCATATGTTTGTTGATTGCTTGTACATCATCTTCTGTGAAGTGTCTGTTCATTTCCTTAGCCCATTTGTTGATTGGGTTATTTGTATTCTTAGTGTAGAGTTTTTTGAGTTCTTTATATATTCTGGAAATTAGTGCTCTATCTGAAGTATGAGAGGCAAAGATACTCTCCCACTCTGTAGGCTCGCTCTTCGCTTTGCTGATAGTTTCCTTTGCTGAGAAAAAGCTATTTAGTTTGAATCTATCCCAGTTATTGATTCTTGCTTTTATTTCTTGTGCTATGGGAGTCCTGTTAAGGAAGTCTGATCCTAAGCCAACAAGGTGAAGATGTGGACCTACTTTTTCTTCTATAAGATGCAGGGTCTCTGGTCTGATTTCAAGGTCCTTGATCCATTCTGAGTTGATTTTTGTGCAGGGTGAGAGACAGTGGTTTAGTTTCATTCTGTTGCATGTGGATTTCCAGTTTTCCCAGCACCATTTGTTGAAGAGGCTATCTTTTCTCCATTGCATATTTTTGGCACCTTTGTCTAGTATTAGAAAATTGTATTTATTTGGGTTTGTGTCCGTGTCCTCTATTCTGTACCATTGATCTACCTGTCTATTTTGGTGCCAATACCATGCTGTTTTTGTTACTATTGCTTTGTAGTATAGTTGAAGTTCTGGTATTGCGATACCCACTGTTTCATTCTTCCTGCTAAGGATTGCTTTCACTATTCTGGGTTTCTTATTCTTACAGATGAATTTCATGATTGCTTGCTCTATTTCTGTGAGGTACATCATTGGGATTTTAATTGGAATTGCATTGAATCTGTATAGCACTTTTGGTAGTATGGCCATTTTGACAATATTAATTCTGCCTATCCAAGAACATGGGAGATCTTCCCATCTTCTAAGGTCTTCCTTGATTTCTTTCTTCAGTGTTTTGTAGTTTTCATTGTAGAGATCTTTACCTCTTTGGTTAGATTGATACCCAAGTATTTTATTTTATTTTTTTTTTTTGAGGCTATTGCAAATGGAGTTGTTTTCCTCATTTCCCTTTCAGCTGTTTCATCGCTTGCGTATAAAAATGCTGTAGATTTATGCGTGTTGATTTTATAGCCTGCTATTTTGCTGAATTCATTGATGAGGTCCAGAAGTTTTCTGGAGGAGGTTTTTGGATCCTCTAAATATAGAATCATGTCATCCGCAAATAGTGACAGCTTAAGTTCCTCTTTTCCTATTTGTATCCCTTTAATTTCTTTAGTCTGCCTAATTGCTCTGGCTCGAGTTTCGAGGACAATGTTGAATAGAAGTGGTGAAAGAGGACATCCCTGTCTTGTTCCTGTTTTTAAAGGGAATGGTTTCAGTTTTTCTCCATTAAGAATGATGTTGGCCATGGGCTTAGCATAAATAGCCTTTACAATGTTGAGGTATGTTCCTACTATCCCTATTTTTTCTAGTGTTTTCAGCATGAAGGGGTGTTGTATATTGTCAAATGCTTTTTCTGCGTCAATTGAAATAACCATATGATTCTTATCCTTAAGTCTATTGACATGATGGATTACGTTGATTGATTTACGGATGTTAAACCATCCTTGCATTCCAGGAATGAACCCCACTTGATCATGGTGCACAATTTTCTTAATATGTTTTTGGATAAGGTTTGCCAATATTTTGTTAAGGATCTTAGCATCTATATTCATCAAGGATATTGGTCTAAAATTTTCTTTCCTTGATGTGTCTTTTCCTGGTTTGGGTATGAAGGTGATATCAGCTTCATAGAATGAGTTTAGCAGGGTACCCTCCTTTTCTATTTCCTGAAATACTTTGAGAAGTATTGGAATGAGTTCTTCTTTGAAGGTCTTGTAGAATTTATTCCTATACATTATAATGGTGCATCCAAATTGGTTTTCTGGATACAGTAAATAAAATCTACTCAGGGCAAAAATTATATAATCTAAAATAAGAAAACCAGGGTTCAAGTTAATCCCCCGCACACCAGCAGCACCCGAGGCACTCAGGCCTACGCCAGCTCCCCACACCTCAGGTCCCCACGCTGCTGAGGGACTGGGCTGGACAGTGGCCACTCTCACCAGCTAATCAACTGCACACATGGTTTCCGTCCCAATACCAAGAGCTGAGTGGACACTCTTCTTTGCAAAATGACAGTCTTCGGCAGATCCCGCCCATCCCACTCTGGTCTCCAATCTGCACCCCAATGCCTGAGAGGACGCTGGGGAGGCTGCTCGTGTCCCTCATGCCTGCTCCAGTTCTGTTTCTGCAGGACATACAGGGACGGCCCCAGGCGGCGAGCCCTCTCCCCTTCCTCCTCCACCAGGAGGTAGGCACTCAGGAAAAGCCGTGCACGCGGGACGCCTGCAGAGAGGGGATGGAAGGTGCAGGGCTGCCGAGCTCCGGGCTTGCCTGTGGGATGACCCCGGAGAGTCTAAAAAGAGGAGGAAGAAGGGACACATGGTCCCACCACTGCGAGGACCACAGCTGGCTCCACGGGCAAGTGAGCAGTGCTCCTGCTTTCAGTCCCAGGAACTGTCAGAACAGCAGCCCTGACGCCTGACTGTCTGTCACGCCTTCTCAGAGGGACCCTGCATGTCATCTGCCCACAGGTAGCAAAGGTGCTGTGAAGTATGGGTATAGCAAGGGTGAAGGGCAGCCACGGGGTGGCATCAGACTTCGCTGACCCCCAGAAAGTGGAATGGCAGGAGGGGATGGAGCCAGTGCTTTATGGGGACTGATTACAGTCATGGAGACGTGAGTTCTGGAGCTGGCAGGTGGTGACGGTGGCACAGCACTGTGCGTGTGCTTAATGCCATGAGCTGCACACTCGAGACTGGTTAAGATGGCAAATTTCGCCAGGCACTGTGGTGCACACCTGTAATCTCAGTAGCTCAGGAGGCTGAAAAAGGAGGATCTTGAGTTCAAAGCCAGCCTCAGCAATGGCAAGGCACTAAGCAACTCAGTGAGACTCTATCTCTAAATAAAATACAAAATAGGGCTGGGGCCAGGACTCAGTGGTTGAGTGTCCCTGAGTTCAATCCCCAGTACCGAAAAAAAAAGATGGCGAATTTCATGCTACGTACATTCTACCACACTAACAAAAGACTTCACGGTATCTACTGGCACAAAGAAGCATCAGCTGTATGTCAGCTCTGGCGCTAAAGTCTCAAAGACTCAGGCTGCACCCTGCCACTCTGCATACTGCGACCCCACGCTGCTTAACTTAGCAAGCGGAGGTGTTTCAGAAGCCGGACCCAGCACCACGTGTGCAGCACCACGGCCCCAAAGGAGTCTGCCCACTCCTTCCTCCTCCACCAGGAAGACAGGAGGCACTGGTGCTGTTTGGAAGAGGAGGAAGTGAGTTGAATGGCACTGGCCTGGACAGAGACAAAGGGCTGCTGAGCGCCGGGGGCTGCGGCCCGTCAGCACAGACATACCATCTACAGGGAACCGCTCACCGTTGCGCACACGCTCTCAGCACTTGGGGCACATGAGGGAAATCAGTTCGAGCCGCGCAACTCTCAGAGCGAGTCAAAACAAAGATCTTTTGGCAAGTGTAGCTCTCCAGAAAGGGCCCACCATGCCTCATAGGTCTTAGTCTATCGCCATCCCCCGTGGGGACCAAGGGGCTACCACGGAGGGGCACGCACACACCTGGTCTCAGGAGGAGCCGTGTTTCCACTGCACACATGCCTGCCCCTCTCAGGAGCACCTCCAGACTCCCCCACCGACAGAAGTGCCCGGCTTGCCAGGAACAGGACACTGCGGGCCGCCAGCAGCCTGCTCCAGGGCAACACAGGAGTACTCCGACGGTCCCTGAGTCTGAAGCATCATGCGCCACAGAGCTGTCCCCACATGGCCTGCCCTCGAGCCGCGGCCAGCGTTTCCCACCTCCTATCAACGTGAGAAACAGAAGCACAAGGAGCGGGCCGTCTCTGGCAGCTGGAGGCCGAGCGGAGCTGAAGCAGCGTGGAGACTGCGCAGCTGCGTGTGCACTACCAGCCGCAGTGGGGATGAAGACAGAAGGACCGTCCACCTCTAAGGCATTTGTGCACAAGCACCATGACAGGCTTGGCGCCACCTAAGCAGCTGCTCCCCATGCCGCAGAGGTGTCGCGTAGGAGGCTCCCAGGGCTTGTGCGTTGCTCCTGTGCAGGTCCCAGACTTCTCTGTGCAGCCTGCCTGCCCAGCACTGCCAGTCCCCATCACGCCCAGTCCCCTGCAGTTCCAGGTGTCCTCAGTGTTCCAGAACATCCGCTTTATTACAGGACTGTGCAGCCCATTCCCATTCCACCTCACTCCAAAGAAGCGAATGGTCCCGAAAGTCGATTTGCCAGGAGCAGAGGACCACTGGCTGGAAGCCGGTTCACCGAAGGCAGATCTCACTTCCTTGGTGGCTGGCGTGCCTGCCGAACAGCATACTCACCAAGCAACTCTTCAAACATGTAGCAGAGCTTTCTCAACCAACCACCTGATGGACTCTCGGGGCTGCCAGATGACCATGAGGCCCTATGCAGAATGCCCTGCTGGTGCCCATGAATGCCAAACACTCACGCCAACACGCCCTTACAAGTGCCTACGAAACAGCCCCACAGATGCGGGGTATCTAATGCACCAGCGTTGTTCTTTAATTCTGTATTCCTGTAACTATGTACTTCATTATTACATAAACAGACAAAAAATGAGCACAGGAGAGTTGACAATTCTCTGAGATGTTCTCAAAAGATTTGTCAAGACAAACTGAAAAAACAAGATAAGAAAAAAGGTTCTTGGTCTGTTCTGATCTGGATGTGAGGTATCCCCAAGGCTCCTATGTGAATGCAGGGACGTTCAGAGGTAGTGACTGGATTGGGACAGCTGGGACCTCATCAGCCCAGGCTAGTCTGAGTGCACTGGCTGGGTGGTAAGTGTAGGCAGGTGTGTGGCTGCAGGGGTGGGTCTCAGGGGTGTGTCCTGGAAGGGTGCATCTTCCCCATGGCCCTTTCCCCTCCCTGCTTCCTGACCAGTCATGAGCTGAGCAGCTTTCCTCTGCTGGGACCTTTCCCCACGATGTGCCGCCTCACCCTGGGCAACAGAGCCAGTCATCTATGTATTGAGACCTCTGCAACTGTCATTCTCAAGTAAACTTCTCCTCCTCTAAGCTGTTTTTGTCAAGTACTGGGGTCACAGAAACTCAAAAGCTGACTGAAACACATAATTGGAGATTTCAGTCTATAATGGGCAAGCTTGTTGCTCTTGGGCCTTCGGTGGAGGTGCCAGACACCTATAACAGGGAGCAAACTACTCACCCCATGGCAGGAAGCCCAAGAGCAAGAGGAGTGGTCCCACAGCGCCCTCTGGAGGTGTGACCCAAGGACCTACGGCCCTCCCACAGGGCCCCTCGTCCTAAAGATCCAAAGCCCTTCCCAAAAGCACAGTCCAGGAACCAAACTTACAATACTTGGTCCTCTGGGGACATTTAACATCCAAACCGTAACACATGCCAAACTCAGATGGTGTTATAAAAGCTGGAGATCACTAATGATGTGATCACACAGTCAATTAGAAGAAGCACAGCCCAGTGAGTAGCCCACATTCAAAGAACGCAGCTGTCAGACGTACACCAAAAACAATCACTTTACAGCAACAGCCACTCCTGGATAGTGAATAAAAAATGCTGATTCCCAGGTACGAGGGCCACCAGGGAAAAACTGCCCATTGGTCAAACTGCTACTTAAAAGTTACTTATTTAAATCAAAATATTGAAAGCATATGAGTACCTTTTGGATTTTTCTCAACACTTTTGGTTAACCAGCTGCTCCTGGCACTGTGAGAAGGAGGGTTTCTCTCACACCTTCAACCAGGCCAATCTGCCCCAGCCATTCAGCAGACAAAGCCACGGCACCCAGAGGGCAGGGGACAGTGACGGACAAGGAGATGGGAGGAAGGAGGAGGTTGGACAGGTCAGCAGGTGGCAAGCATATTTGAGGGGAAATCTATAGAAGTGATCTGATGGGTCAGTGGTAGAAAATGTTGGCCAGTCCACAGGACCGTTGGTCTGAACTGTCACTCAAACTGATACCCTGACACCTGGCCTACAGGGCAGGCCAGCAAGACAGGCTCTGAGAGGGTACACGGCCACCACCACTGTGCTGCCCGCTTCCAGGGGTTTCTACTTCACCTGGACCTCAAGACACCTTTCCCGTGTGAAATGTGATGATGAACACAGCACGCAGCATGTTGAGACCTGTCCCAGGTGGCCACAGGCTCAAGACAAGCCAAGGAAGAAAGACAAAAATAAACCAGCAGATGCAGACCTGGGCCGCAAAGAACTACCGAATTCCATCTACTTCCTCATCCTTCGGCTAAGTGATGTATCAGTAAACAGTATTAATATTGTTGAATCATATACATCCAGAGTAAAAGTTCATATTGCACCTAAAAGGAATAAATGACATAATGAAAAGTAGAAAGCTAATTAGATCACAAGAGTTTGCTGCACTACTTTATCATCACTGAACACTACGCCACTGCACCCAGCAGAGCCCCATGCCTGCACCACCTAAACTGCATCAGGGGCACCCTGGCCTACACCGCCTAGGCACCCCAGGCTACCCCATCTAGACTGCATCAGGAGCACCCCAGGTTATACCATCTAGACCGTGTCAGGTGCACCCAGGTTACACCGTCTAGACCATGTCAGGTGCACCCAGGTTACACCGTCTAGACCGTGTCAGGTGCACCCCAGGTTACACCGTCTAGACCGTGTCAGGTGCACCCAGGTTACACCGTCTAGACCGTGTCAGGTGCACCCAGGTTACACCGTCTAGACCGTGTCAGGTGCACCCAGGTTACACCGTCTAGACCGTGTCAGGTGCACCCCAGGTTACACCGTCTAGACCGTGTCAGGTGCACCCAGGTTACACCGTCTAGACCGTGTCAGGTGCACCCAGGTTACACCGTCTAGACCGTGTCAGGTGCACCCAGGTTACACCGTCTAGACCGTGTCAGGTGCACCCAGGTTACACCGTCTAGACCGTGTCAGGTGCACCCAGGTTACACCGTCTAGACCGTGTCAGGTGCACCCCAGGTTACACCGTCTAGACCGTGTCAGGTGCACCCAGGTTACACCGTCTAGACCGTGTCAGGTGCACCCAGGTTACACCGTCTAGACCGTGTCAGGTGCACCCAGGTTACACCGTCTAGAAGGTGTCAAGTGCACCCCAGGTTACACTGTCTAGACTGTGTCAGGTGCACCCAGGTTACACCGTCTAGACTGTGTCAGGTGCACCCAGGCTACGCCGTCTGGACTGTGTCAGGTGCACCCCAGGCTACGCTGTCTGGACTGTGTCAGGTGCACCCCAGGCTATGCCGTCTGGACTGTGTCAGGTGCACCCCAGGCTACCCCATCCTTGCTGTGTGTCAAGCATACCACCGTGTTCGCACAATGACAAAGTCCCCAAATAATTCATTCCTCAGATTTTACTCCCGCTGTTAGTTGACTTGTAACTGTGTGTCATCATCATCTTCCTGGTTTTTTGTTTGTTTGTTTGTTTTGGGGTTTTTTTTGTGGTTCTCTTTTATATTGGGGATCAAATCCATGGCCTTGTGCATGCTAGGCAAGTACTCTACACTGAGCTATATCCCTGCCCCTTTTAATTTTTTAAAGTTGCTGAGGGTGGCCTTGAACTTGTGACCCTCCTGCCTCAGCCTCCCAAGCAGCTGGGCTGATGGGTTTGCACCACTATACCCAGCAGGAATCTGCACTTTTAACAAGATGCCCGGGATGTATGGCTTGGGAAGTACTGTGCTAAATAGAGCGGCTTGTCCAGGACTGAATGCCAGCCCAGCCTACAGGGGAGCATGTGAGAGCCCTGCTGAGAGAGGCCGGATCTGGAATCAAAGGTGAGGCCGAGGTTCTGCCTCCCCTAGGATGTCGGCCTTCAGCAAGCCCCACACCATCACTGCACCTCCACCTCCCACCTCCATCTCCTCTCGGGACAATGGCACATCGTCCACATGACAGGGGTGTTTCAGAGGTTCTGAGAGGGCAAGTTGTGAGCACCAAGGAAACGACCGTGGCCCTCGTCTGTGCTTTCACGTTCCACAGGTTCAGCTACTTGCAGTCATTCTTGGTCCAAAATATTGTGAGAAATTCCAGAAATGAACAACCCATAACTTTTGATTAACTTTTGTTGTAGCACATTATTGTAATTATTCTACTTCACCATTAGTTATTGGTGTTAAATGGCTATGCCTAATTTATAAACTAGATGATCCTGGGCATGTGTGCACAGAAAAGATCACAGCCTAGGAGCGGTGTGGCTGCATGGGTGGCCTCGGCACTTGTGGGCCTGGGAGGCACCCTGGGGATGAGGGGTGCTGTGTATGTGAGAAGGCAATGCAGTGACGTGCGAGCCATGGTGGGAAGCCAGCAAGTGCTACAAAGCTAACTGTGTGCACCTCCTAGGCCCTGGTCCTCTCCAGGGCAGAGACAGAGGCACATGGGACATGGTCCTGCCTTCCCCTCGCTGTCTCCTGGCAGGGAGAGAATTAGATGACTCATCCTAAAAGCAAATATAGAAAGAGAATTGCTAAGTATCCAATTTTGCCTTAACTTTGAATGAAAGTCTAATTTTCCTGACTAAGCAAGTTAGAGAACCATAAAATGCAGAAAATGCTGAAGAACACAGACTAAAACTGTGTATGAGTCTCTCCAGGTGGGGAAAAAGGCAGAGGAAGGAAGGAAGGAACCAAACAAATTTCAAACGCATAAAGTCAAGCAAAATACATGTTCTGGAAAATGTTCACATTTTTCTCTCTTAAAAAAAAAAAAATTGAACTCTTAATTCCAGAAAAAGCTTAGCAATGAATAGTCAAGTTCTAGGCCAAGGCATTCAGGGTTAACCCAGAAAGAAGGTCAAGTGTTTAGGCTCTGCTGACGTGTTTTGCCTGCCAAATCCTGGTTTTTCTTTGTTGTTTTGTTTTCTTAATCTGCAGAACAGATTCCCAAGAATCTGCAGCTCCAGTTACAAATTCCCAAGTAATGTGTGGCTCCAGTGATCGGCAAAGAAACACCACCTCCCTCAGAGAAGATAAAACTCAGAATCTACCTACAGCTATACCAGTGCTTCTGGGCTTAGACACAGGCATGCCTCAAGCAAAGCAATGCCTTTAATCTGGAACTGGGCTTCCACCACGTGCCCTGGAGCTCAAGGGCAACCAGACCTCCAGGGTTCCAGAGAAAAGTGCAAAGGTGTCACTCACCAGCCAGGGTTGAGGAATCTCTGGCAGAGGCATCTGAGGTGGTGCTGGTAGGCTGTTGGTCTCTTGCTTCTGAGCATGATCCTTCACTTCAAAACCTGTAAGTATTAACCAGAACCACAGAGCTGAAGGAGGAGGAGCAGGAAGACTCTAGCAGCTATCCTTCCCCAAGCCCCATCTCAAACACTCTGCAAATACTAGGCTTTCTAATCTCTTAAACAATCCTGCAAGGCAGGCACATCCTTCTCCATTTTACAAGTGAAGAACTTATGGGGAGAGAAGAGGAGGGGAGAGAAGGGGCGGGGAGAAAAGAGGAAGGGAGGAAGAGGGAACTCTACCACTAAACATTTTTTTAAAAATCAATGGGTGGGTTTTTAAAAATTAAAGAGCTGAAGGAAGTATTAGTGAAGTGGAAAATATCAGAAGATGCATCCCGAAGGGAGCACGTGACACAGGGTGGGAACTGCGTCTGCACCCACCATCAACCAGGGCCCACGCCACTCATGTTCTGGGAGTAAAGACCCACACCTTCCTGACTGGACGGTGAGATCTGATCACCACGCCGTGGCTTCACAGGCCAGACACCAATACACAGCACACCTGAAACAGGTGGCGCGCTGGTCTGTGTACACATCTCAAAAAGGAAGCATAAAGGAAAACCTCCCACATCTCCTCCAGCTCTGGACCCCAGAATCCTAACATGGTGTCCTCAGGAGGGCCCCTGCCACTTCTGCCCTCGCTGACCTCGTGGACTCTCCTCTTCGGCGCTCTCCTAACACTGCAGTGTTCTGTAATAGCCTGCAGGCCTCCTGGGCCACTGTTCTTCTGTCTTACCCATTTTCAGAAGAGTCCACACAGTCCTCAGGCCTGAGGCTGCGAGCCGAGGAGGGGCCAGCCTGTAGTCCTGGCCCTGGGCTGGCATCTGGGGACATGGATTTCAGGAGTTCCCTTTCTGGCAAGGGTAGTTATGGTGCCTGAGCTGCTCATGCAAACAGTAGGGCTTATGCTACACACCTGATTTCCCGAGACTCTGGAGTTCTGGCACATGCTGGAGGGGGCCTACACGCGTGGGCACTGAGTCTCTGTGCTGCTTCCTCAAGGAAACAGCACACAGGCTGCTGCACTTGTGTTGTCGAGGAAGCGCCCAAGTGACCCTCACAGGAGGCGGAGCACACACAAGCCCATGTGTGGGTTCCCCGGGCTCTGTGGAGGTCTTTCCCCTCCCTCAGACAGAGCTACGTCCTGGGCACGAGCAAGTACAACTATGTGTGAGTCCTGAGTGTCCTTCCAGCTAACATCAGGGTGCTCTGGGGGACTCCAGCACACACGTGATTCCATTGGCTCCTGGAGGCTTAATATTTCTATACCTAGAGGTTAGAAAGAGTTTGTGCCAGGTGCCATGGATAAATAACTTGGGAAAACTTGGTGAATAAACAGCTTCACAGGTTAGTGGACAAGTGAATACGCTTCAGAAGGAAGGCAGAATTAGAGGTGGCATGGGAGCCAGGAGCCTGGGAATAGAGGGCGGGGAGGTCTGGCTGTGACACCTTTGGGTGACTGGATCCTCAGCAGGATGTTGGTCAGCGCAGCCTTCTTCTCCCTGACAGTCGCGGTGAGATATTCATGGTCCAGGAGTTCCAGAAAGAGGCGAAGCTCTACTATCAACTCTTCCATGGCTGAAAGTGAAGGAGAGGGCAGAAAGAGTCTCGTTAGGCCTATTGATCTGCAAATGCAAACAGGAAGCTAAGCTCAGCGTGCCCGGTCCCTAAACGGAGCGCTCCAACGTGACAAGGGCGCGCGCTGCGTCACAGACGAGAGCCGCGCACCCTCACTCCTCTACTTTTGCTTTTAGGCACCAAGACTCAGTGAGGAGAGCTACGACCACAGAGACGAGCTACGACCACCGAGACGAGCACCTGTACCGAGCCTGCTCTGCTGAGGCCAGGAGTGTGGTGCTGGCATTGACAATGTCGTCTGCCTGTGCAAGACCTCACAGGTGTGACGTCCTCACACGTTGAGAGAAGGCACACCAGGAGCACGAGGCGACTGCAGTGCTCCTGGTGGGGAGAGCACCCGGGCTCCGCCTGGCAATGAGCCTTCGGCTGTGCCGCCCTGGCGTGTCAGAATCTCCATTTTCTGCAAAGGCTCTGGAAGCTTCTCTTCCCAACCACTCCTCCAAGCGGGCAGGGCTTCTCCAGGCACGCCCACCATGACGTGACTCAGGACAGTGTGGGTGAGGGAGGGGACCTGAGAATGCAGGTGTCTCTACTAAGCCAGGTGCAAACCTGCTCCAAAGCCTGAGCCATGCCGCCCTTCTCACCTTGCTTTGTCAAATGCGGCTGCTTGTCATAAACGTGTCACATGGGTGTTACCATGAAATGGCTGACTGACGGAGCTCAGTGAGCTCATCAACATTTGCCAGTTTTAAACTGCAACATGACAGATGTCCACTTATTCACCCACACAAATAAAAGCTGATGCACCTGGGACTTGCTGACGTAGGCAGCTATTTTCGTTTTCTCATCCATTCACTCATTCAGCAAACATCCTTTGTCAGAGGCACAAGTCATGCATCTCGACTGAGGAAAACATGATAAAAATGATTCACACAAACACCTACCAAAGCGTTACAATGGTCCATTATGCCATGTCCGCTTTACCATATAAAAAAGAAAATCACTGCTGTCCAAAAATCACGGGCTGCTAAAAGCAAAGCTCCCACCTCACAGTATCAAAGACCAGACGAGGGCCACAGAGTGCACTGCCCAACTTGGGTTCTGATGGTGCCCCACTGAGCACTCTGTGCAGACCTCTCCCAAGGCTGGGATTTTGACTTAACCGTCTGAGACAGGTGTGCCCAGCCCACACGCTTCTCCTTGGAGAACAGCACCCAACAAGACCCTGCACATCATCTCCCGCACGGTGGCTAGAACGCACTGGACCAGCCTAACCCAAGCAGCCAGTCAGATTCTCCTTCCTGTCTATTCTGCCAGGGAACCAAGAAATGCCAGTCAAGTCAGGATCTGTGGAGCAGTGCGAGCACGCATATGCCAAGCTGAGCGCAAGATGAGCACCACCCCAGGAGGGAGAGATGCCGCAGTCAGCCTCGGAAGTCAGCGTGCCCAGGACCAGAAACCCGTGAGAGGAAGAGTCAGATGACATGCTGACTGGACTCCTGAGACTTTCCAGCCCCACTTTTAGTTACCTAGGAAACTGAGAGGCACTTGAGTTTCATTAAGATACTTGTCTCCTTCTAGTAAATTTTCATTTCATCTTTTTATTAAGCGAATATGTAGTTTCTGTTGACCTGATACTGCCACCAAAAGACACTCAGAACCAGCCGTAGCACCTCAGGATGCAAACCATCTCTACATCAGAGAGCCAGGATGGTTACAAAGTCCCTGGGTTGGGGGACTCCAAGGACTGGATAAGCCGTCTTCACGCCGGGCAGTTCCTTCAATACTTGCCCTCTGCCCCGCCTTCCAAGCAGACACCCCCAACTTGCTCCTCCTCACCAGAGCCTTCCGACACCACCCATCTTTACCAGCTGTATTAGTAACTGGATACTTGAGAGCTCAAGATTTATTTGGGTTTTGTGGTGTCAGTCAGCCAACTGTCTGAGAGCAGGTTTCAGCTTTGCTCATCTCCGACTCCCTCCTGCAAGCCACCAGCACAATCGGCACAAGAAAGCATGCAAAGATCCTGGACAGAGAACTGGCATTTCCTGAGAGATGAAGCCAGAATTAAAGACAGGCAGTTAGTGCAGAATAGGTGATCAGGTTGAATCGAGAAAATGGAGGCGGATCTGAGTCTGGAAAGTTGGAAACTGGTCTGGGAGACTGGAATGTTCACGTCTCCAGAGTCCTTGGATACCACCCCTCCCAAAAAAGGTTGTTCATGAAGCACCCCCTGAGCAGACAGCTACTAATCCACGCCCTCCCTTCCAGCTCACCAGCTCACCCCCTGGCCTCCCACTGACATCTCCCAGTCACTAAGAAGCATGGGGGACATGAACAAGACAGGGGAGAAGAGAACAGGAGAACAAAGGAAGCTTTAGATATATAAAAGGGACAGGACGCCCTTGTCCCACGGAATCTGCCTTCGGGTCCCCTTATTCCACCAGAAGAAGTCCATTTCACTGTCCTTCCACAAAGCTTCTTACTTTCTACTCTGTGCTTGCCTCGGCGTGCTTCTCTGGCGTTGAGGAAGCAGGATTCGTCGAGGTGACTGAAAACCCGGGTAGTCAGAGCCGTGGTGTGAGCCTCTGTGCAATCCACCAGGAGGACACCAGTGCTGCCCGGCTCAGAGTGGGCATACATGCAGCTGGAGTCAGGGTCACAGGCGCTTCAGAGCACAGCACTTCAGAGGGGCGCCATGGCAACATCTGCAGGCTGCAGAGGTTTGGCAGAGGCCGGGAGTGCCAAGCAGTCCCCACCTCCGGGAGCATCCCGGCCAACAAGGGGCAAGGCGGATGACAGCAGTGACCCCTAGGCACACGGGAGAAGGCTGTCCCAGAGCACATCTGCGCTGACCTCCCCTGAACGCCAGACTCCTGGCTGATGGGGCTGTCCCCCAGGTGTAGGCGGTCGCTGGTAACGGGCAGTGGAATGCAAGGCTTCTCTTTAAGTTACTTTCAAAGTTTTCTTTAAGGCAAACAAATAATTGAATGACTCGTAGAGAAACAACAGGTAACCAGGTGGAAACAAGGGAGGCAGCCGAGAGATCCAGGGAGAGGGATGATCGGGGGCTCAGTCCCGCAGGGCCTGCTGGGGTCACTGTGCAGTGAGGACTTACGGCCACAGGCTCTCAATGCATCTCAGAGAAGAAGCTTCTTGAGTAGCGCAGGCGCACTACGGCGAGTTCTGTGCGGACGCTGACGCACATCAGCATGGACTGACTTGCAGATCAAGCCCCCTGAATGGGATGGCCACTGGGACAGCTCCACAGAGGACCCACAAGGGCCAGAAACTCCACCACCCAACATGAAGGGGAGCAGAGCCCTGGCTTGGTGAAGACGGACACGGCGGCCTGAAGCAGCAGCAGACTCGGGAGCAGCGCTGTTCCCTCTGTCATCCTTGCTGGAGGCGACCGGCTCCCCCTCTTGAGAGTGCTCCTTGCTTGAGCCTCACTTTCCTCCCACTTATAATAAAGCTCTCCCACGTGGCTTTTTGTGTCCGACTTCAACCTTTCTTCTGTTGGGACACAGGACTGAGACTTGGAGCTTCAGCTGCCCAATCTCCTGTGAAGGGAACTGGCTCACGACCAGGAGGGCAGTCATGGCCCAAGAGGCACAGCGCAACCCAGGGAATGCCATGCTTGCTGAGTGCTACTCCCTGCCTCGGCTGCGAGACATGCAGTATTTCGCCATTTACAGATGGATAAATTGAGGCTGAGAAAGATTCCACCCTTTTAAGTTCCCTCGGTCAAAGTCAAGAGCCTGAACGAGGACTAGAACGGAGCGTGCTTGGTTTCACCACCACGGCTTCCTGGCCATGACAGCGACTCTCCAAGTGTCACTCACAGTGGACAAGGACACTAACTCTGCCAAGACAGCATTTGAATACCCATCTCCACAACAGGGACGGGCATCGGCACAGCGACACCCCGCCTCACGCCTCTGTTGCCTGAACCCCTCCAACGTCAGGAACCAGTCGTCAGTTGGAAGGAGAGCTGTGCGTGACCCATCCAAGTCCCCCACTTCACCAGTGGGAAACGGGCTGGGGGCTGAGGCTGCTGAGGCACCTGCCAGAGGGCTCTGCCTGCAGAACAGCAGCTAGTTAGGTTCTCGTAGTAGAATGCTTACTTGATCCTTACAATTTTATTACAGATGGCAGAAAGGACCTTAGGAAAGGGGAGCAACTGGTCCGAGGCAGCAGGCTCAGAATAGGCAGATCTGCACGGGAGCCCTCTCTGGTCCAACACCCCAGTCCGACACCTGCCACCCTATGCTACACTCAGACTGGGGTCAGGAGCACAGAGTAACTGACTTCCAGGAAAAGTACCTTCCCCAAAGCCCACACCGAACAGAAGATCTGCCCCTGAACTCTGCCAAGGCACAGGGAAGCCACCCACCAGAGGTTCTGGATGTGCTCCGTGCATCTGAGCAGCGAGCCCTTCTCCCCTAGCCAGAGCCCCCTCAGTCTCCCAAACTGACTAGTGTCCTCCACAGTCCCAAACAAGAAGAGAACAAGTGAAAGCCAGAGAAGAAAAGAAAAAGGCCAGCACACCTGCCATGCAATCAGCCCCTTCACCATTCAGAGCCAATCTGTGGCTCAGGCTAGGCAGCAAATTCATTTATTTCAACAAAATGAATGAATCACAATTCAAAGAACTCAAAACCCACTTTAAAGAAGTGTTACTTATGTACATTAATGACCACACCACAGACTTGAAAACCAGAAGGGACCCTGGAGTCTGTACCCTATTTCACAGGTGCAGGGGCTGAGGCAGAACCAGGCCCCAGGCCCCAGCATGAGCCAGGGTTCCCTGCTTCGTCCAGCACTGTGCTCCTCCCACACCTCCAGCAAGAGCCAGGACACCACATCAGTCTTTGGAACATGGAAAAACCCTAGCTACCCTACAAACACGAGGGAAAAGCCCACCATCCTGACTCTGAGAAGACGCGACTGAGTGCCAGGTTTACGTCACGCACGCTGCCCCGGTGACAGGCTCTCGGGTGCCGATGGATCCACACATCAAGTGCCCTGTGCAACCAGGAGGGCTGCTGGTGCCTTTTAACTGGCTGCGTTTTCCCTCAGGCTCCTTCCCAGACAGCTCTTCCTTCACACTCCAGACCTCGGGCATCTACTGTCTAGTCCAGTGTCTGCCTCCCCCTCACCTATGGCCTCTGCGCTCCCTGCACTGTCCACCTGCCTGTCCCGGCTGGCGCTCCCCTGCCAGGCACCACGGGCCTTCTCATCTGGGAGCCTCTGGCACCAACCCCACCAGTCACTGAACCAGGCTCACCTGCCTGGCTCCTCACCGCACCCTGACTCCAGCCAGCGCTCTGGAGAACAGCCCGCTGGTCTCTGATCTTGTCCTGAGCCCTCCTTCCTGGGATCCCCTCTGCCCTGCTGGTCCTCCAGCCCTCTTCACCTCCCGGGCTCCCTAGGAAGCCCAGGCCTCCAGGGCACGGGGCCTGCATTCACACCCCAGCCCTGGGGCTTCCTAGCTGTGTGACCACGAGTAAACAAGCCAACTCCCCCAAATTATCTCCCCCTTAAAACAGGCCGGTTGTTAAGAATCTCAGCCCTGTAATAAGGGCTCAATGAGCTCCTATGCATACGGAGACAAGCACTTTGTCAGTGGTACCTATTATCTGTCATTAGCATGTTTTCGTCTTAGCAAACTCACTGTAAGACCTGGGATCCCAGAGTGCGCCAAGGGCAGAACCCACGTCTCCCTGCCTTCTGAGCCCACGGAGCCCCACGGCCTCCACAGCAGGGCAGGGCAGGGCAGGGAAGACTGCTCTACGCAACCCTTTGCAAATACATTTTTTTCTTTTTTTTTTAAAAGATGTTTATTTTATTTATTTATTTTTACGTGGTGCTGAGGATTGAACCCATATGTGCGAGGCGAGGGAGCTACAACCCTAGTCCTTGAAAGGAGGTAAAACAGGTCATTTCATAGAAAAATTCACCAAATTGTTTTAGAACATTTACAAAGATCAGTTTTCACATAGGAAGTAGAAAAAGTTACCAAGGAATTGCCCTATGAAAAAGAACCAAATCCAGACAGTTTTACAGGGAGATTCTGCAAAACCCAAACACCAAGGCCACTATAGAAACTGCTTCAGAGGATAGAGACAATAAAAAATTTCTGAAGTCTTTCTCTTTTTGAAGAAAATATAAAAACGATGCCTTAACCTGAAGGCAATAACATGAAAAAGAAAATCAAAAACCAACCTCACTTATAAATACAATGCAAAAATTCTAAACAAACACTACGAATGGAAACCTACAAAATATATCCTATAGTAGCATGACCTCGTGAGCAAATGGGATTCACTGCAGGGGCGTCAGGAGGCCCGACACTGGTGAGCCTACTTACAGAGTCCACCAAAGCAACACATGCAATCAGGGATCATGCAATTCCCTCCACGGACCACGCAAACCCCTTTGACAAAATCCAATGCCTTCCAATATTCTTCAAAGGTAAGACTGGCACTGACGAGATACTTCCCAGCTTGATCAAATATGTATACAAACATTAACATTTAAAAAAGAGAGAGAGAGAGAAACAGGACATGTTCATGAGGAAACACCTCAGGGGGTCCCAGGAAGGAGACCAAGGGGAGGAGGCCTACTTTCTCCTCACCTCCAACACCACCTTGCCGGAACGGCCTGAGTGCACCTACCAGACACGCCAGGGCCTGGAATTACTTTTCTGAATTTCTCAGCTCAAGAAATATGTGTATAGACTTCAACAATTAAGCACACCTAATCAAAAAATCCAAAATCTGAAACTCAGAAGGTATGGATGTTGGAGCATTTTGAATTTTCTATTTTCAGACTGGGGTGCTCCGTTTATATTAGCTAATGACATTAGAAAAGAAGACAGTTAGGACCTCAAAAAGAAAAATAAAAAATAAAATCATTTGCAGCTAATGTTAAAGTATACCTGGGGAATCAAGAAAATCAATAACAAAACCAAAAAAGATAACGAAAATTTTCAAAAAGTAGCAGAAAATGTGAAAACTATAGTAGTCCATGTCCACAATCTATCAAACAGACAGCTTGAAGGAATAATGGGAGATCCTATTTATAAAGCAATAAAAAGCCTTTGGGTGGGAAACATAAAGCCAAAGAGATGTCAGTTCTCCCCAAGTTAACAAATGCAGTCAATGCAATTCCAATAAATATACCAGCAAGTTCTGCTTCGTTTTGCTTTATTTCTGGAACTAAACAAATTGATTCTGAGGTTCATATGGGAATAGGAACCAGGGAAGCCTAAGGGCAGTGAAGTGGACCCAGTCCTCAGTCCCTTGGAGTGACCTCAAGTTCTCCCATAACAACAGCATGGCACTGGTGTGCACTCCAGTGGGGCTGGCAGAAGGGAAGACAAAGCCCAGAAATGGACCCAAGCGCGTGTGGAGACGCAGTGTGTGAAAAAAAACAGTGCCTCAAAAATCAATGAAAACGACGTCAGCTTCATAGTGGGGGCTAGTAGCCCCAAAGGGTAGCCACTTAGGAAAAAGATAAAATCCCATCAAGAGATGAACAGATAAAGAAAACGTGATACATATACACAAAGGAGTTCCATCATGTCATTTGCAGGAAAATGGACAGAACTGGAGACCATAAGTTTTCAGCGAAATAAGTCAGACCCAGAGAGAAAAGCATGCTGTTTTCTCTTATCTGTGGAAGGCGGAGGGGAAACAATGGATGCCCTGAAGATAGCGGGAGACCATCAGAGTGGAGGGAGGAGTAGATCCACATGCAGGATCCAGGTGATTCTTACGTATGTGGGATTACAGTGATATGAAACCCGCCATTCTGTGTAACTGAGATGCACCAATAAGAAGTCCCCACTGCTGTCCTCCATGCCCGTGCCATAATTCATGATTTAAACACTACTGCTAATACATAACTCTTACTGTGAAAAGAGATAAAATTGAATACATAACTTACATAATGTGCTGGGGAAAAAAACAAAGATACCTGAGAATCTCAACATAAACCATGAAACCACACAGTCCTGGAAGAAATGGGAGATGAATTCTTCCACAATCTGAGCGTGAGGAAAGATGGCTTGGCTCAGTCACACGCGAGGAGAAGCGGATCACCCTCCCACAGAACAGGAAGAGGAGGTCTGCGGCCCACCAGGCACTCCAACACCCACCTGGGCCTGCCCTGCCTCCAGTAGGGGTGAGGCCCTGAGCTACCTGCTTGTCAGAGGTCTTCCTCCCGCGAGCTGCAACTTCCAAGGACTCTCCCAGCCCGTCAGAACCTTAGCTCACGAGCCCTGGGTAGTTTCCAAGGTTCACCTCTTTGCACTCCTGCTGGGCCGCACCCTGGCGGATCTGAACCTCTGTCATCCCATCCTGCTGGCCTGCCCACAGCCCCGCACATGCTGCAGTCTGCCTGTGTGGGCCCTGCTCGTCCCCAGCACATGCCGCAACCACCTCTTCTCCCTGGCTCTCCATGGCAACAGGAGTCACAACCACCTCTGGTCTGCCCTCAGTCGGATTCCCATGGTGCACTGTGCTGAGGGCCCATGTCTAGCTCTTCACCGGGCAGAGGCAGACAGGGATCCCCGCCTGGCATGCCATATATGTGTGGCGAATTAATTCACTTCCGTGTGGCTAGTTCTCCATAACACAAAATCCCTGAGGTTTGTCTTAAAGAGAAGACCGCAGAAAGGACAGATTGTCCTTTCACAGTAACTCTGTCTTCCGTGACACTCTTAGAACATGCATGTGAAGAAGATCGACTCCGCAAGTTCCTTTTCTCAAGCAGCTGGCCACCACCCGTCCAGGACCTTCCTGATGAACAGCTCAGGCATGTGCTCGTGGGGCACAGAACCATGTGAGCTAGGTGGCCCAGGCCCAAGTCAGCGCTGCATATTTTCCCTTATAGGGTTACAGTCCAGGCTCCCCCGCAGGCACCTCCAAATATTTCCACAGGCCTCTGCAGATAATCTACGGTTAACATTTTTTTCAGCACTAGGGATCTGCAGATAATCTAAATGCTTAAAGGTTGATCAAGAAATCTCAGAAATGCAACCTAGCTTTAGATGCTGTCTGGGTGGGAAGCTCCCCCTAGGGCTGCGAAGAGGTTCTTTTAAAATGGAGATACCACTGCCTGAAAGATCAGAGAACTCTGAGTACAGGTCACTCTACTTTTCTGGCTTCTAGTTCTCTAATCTGTGAAGTGGGGATAAAAGGGGCTATCTGCCTGGCAGCCTGCAGAGAAGACCCCAGGCTGAGCCAAGAGCCTGGGGCTCCATGCCCATCAGCATGAAGGGAACCGCACCTGAAGAGAGCAGGCACCATCCACTCGCCAGGAGGTCCCAGCATGGAGGGAAGCTGACCTTCCAAGATCCACCAGCATCCCAAGGGAAGGGAGAGTCCTAGGATGAAAGGGAGAAAGAACTCCAGTGATAAAGTACTGTCTTCTTTGGATTTATTGAGCATGCGGGGAGTTTGGGCTGTACAGGACATCTCCAGGAAAAATTCCAGGCCCAAGGACAGGGAAGAAAAGTGGAAAGCACAGGCCCTTCCCATGTCTGAGTCATACTGTAAAAATCTGTGACAGGCCCTATTTTAATTTCTAAAAGGTTAGATCTGATAGTTCTTTTGTCCCCTACCTGTAGGGATTTAATACCTGGTAAAAAGCTATAAAATCCTTGTTTCCTGTCTGTTTTGGGTGTATCTGTGCACAACTGAGTATTGTATATTGTGTCTACATATGTGCCTATGTCTATATCATTTACATGGTACCAAACTAAGCATATAGATAAATAAGCACAAAGGAAGGAAGGAAGGGAGACAGGAAAGAAAAAGCTAGCTGAATGGATCCAAATGCCTGTTCACGTGAAACTGGTTACATAGATAGGAGTAAAGATGTCAAAGAGTACTAACCCACAATTTTTCTAGGTAGCCTGCAATCAAAAAAGCATGATTTCTATATCCTTTGCTTTTAAGATTTTCCTTTGGCAGGAATAACTAAGGATGTAAACAAGTTATAGAATGTCTAAGTAAGTTGTAAAAGGTTTCTGGAAAGTAGATCTCAAAATTCATGTATATAATTAAGTTGGCTAAATCAGCAGGTCAGTTAAAGTTAGTTAAGGGATTCTTCCCCCTAAGGTTAACCTTTAATATGCTCATTATGTTTAGAAACAACAAGGACTTCTTCTTAAAGCATTGATCTGCTCTTATCTATCAAGACAATTTCTTGTGCCCGTTAAGTTTTATTACTTAGAGAAATTAAGTCTAATATGGATTAGGGTTTGTACCTATTTTAAAGTCTTAAATGATTACATAGTAACTAGTTAAATAAACAACTGTTATGTATACATCTAAGAACTGTTTGAGCCTTGTCTAAGTTTTTTTATTGCTGTTGTTGTTTTTTGTTTGTTTTTTGTGGTGCAAGGGATTGAACCCAGGGCCTTGTGCTTGTAAGGCAAGCACTCTACCAACAGAGCTACATCCCCAGCCCTTGTCTAAGTTTTAATGTAAAAGTTAAACTTAGCTAATAAGGACATCTGTGTAATTGTGACCCAACCATTCATCACTGGCTTCTCTGTACGTCAGACATATTCATGTTCTTGAAACGTACAAGCCTTTACACGTGTAAAGCGTAGGGGAGCATTTCTCCAAGTTGGTGTTCTCCGAACTAAAATCGTACCAGCAGTCTCCTTTAGATTCATATAGAAATGACCAATTTGGTTGGTATTTATGTCATTTAATGTTTTACAACTGAATAAAGGTAAGCTGCTATTATCAAGAAGTTTCACACATATTTGTGTTACACTTTACATTGGGATGGGAATTTAGATATATTATTGGAAGGTAATAAGGAGAGTTTAAGTTAAGAGCTCTCTTAGCCTTTCTGTTGATTAATCTTTCAGATGTAATGTTGTATTATGTTAGCTGATATTCAGATAGATTCAGGAAATAATATGAGAGAACTCTGTACAATGATATTTTAGAAAGAGACAAAGATCAACCTTAGAAATAAAGCACTTTACCTAAAATTTGTCAAGATACCAACCTCACCTGAGATAAGACTCTGCCTTTCACCCTACTCCATGTTAGGATGGCTCCAAAGTAGTCCAGAATTAAGCATATTTAAAGTTATGTTCAAAAGATAGATTTCTGTTATAAGGATTACTATGATCTTGAAATAAACAAGGAATATAATGCATAACTAAAAGGTTTGAGATTGTATAAATTATGTTTCTTGGTTCATAGCTATCATACAAACTGAATATGTATTGCTCTTGTTAATTTCACTTTTGTATTTTCCTTGCAAAACTTTATAACTATTGCCTGTTAATGTTTTGCAGAAGTACTGCTTCTAATAGGACAACCTGAATTAATGTGAGACAAGAAGCCATCACCTACAGGACAGAGAGGGTATAAAGCTGACTTCCAGTATTAATACTGACCCCAATTAAATGGAAGGGGTAACCATAAAATTATAGACATTGAAGTTAAAACCTAGTATTACTACTTTAAAACTGGTGAAACCTGCCTGCTGGATGTTTAAAACCAAAACATGGAGACCAAAGTCAAGGAAGTAAAAGAGCTAAGGGGGAAAAAAAAAAAAAAAAAGAAAACAGTCAATATTCCGGCCCTTGCCCTCTGAGGTCAGCCAAAACTCAGGGAACAATAGGAATTCTCTAAGGGCCTTGCAACTCCAGAGTCATCTGACATCCCAATCAGGGGATCAAGAGGACCCTAGAGAACAGTAAGCCAACCAGTGCACATTCTGCAAGAGAGTCATTAGAGAGGGAAAGGTCCCTGATTTTTCTAATGGAAGTCACATGTGGTCAGCGAGACTCTGACCCTTCCTAGCAGACAGCACAACTGAGAGGAAAAGCCGGGAATCTTCTCACAGGTTCCTAAGAGTGATCCCTGACAAACCTCAGCCGACTCTTAATAGTAGATAGAAAAAAAGGTCAATTTTGACCAACATGGTCTTAAACACCTGGCAGAAGAGTATAACCAAAGCACAGTTGTACACAAACATTCAAAAGATAAGACAATGACTCTTTTACCCGAGATGTCAGTCCTCCCAAAAGTAAGAAAAACTGGGAGGTGATAACAGAGGAAGGGTCTTCTTACAGTTTGCTCTGAGTCAATTAGAGACCTATCTGTGCTTTGTGTGTGTGTGTGTGTGTGTGTGTGTGGTATGATTATTATGAGCTGCTGCTCAGACTCCCCTTCTAGAGGGGAGTTTGCAATTCATCACTTCCAGCCTGGTAGCTTGATTTTAATCAAGACCTAGAAAGAAGATGTCTTAGTCAGCTTTTTGCTGCTGTGAATAAAGGATCCAACAGGAACAACGATAGAGAAGGAGGGTTTATTTAGGGCTCATGGATTCAGAGGTCTCAGCCACAGAAGGCCCACTGCACTCCTCAGGGCTCAAGGTGAGGCTGAACATCATGGCAGGAGAGTTTGGTGGTGGGAAGCAGCTCACAATATAGTGATTAGGAAGCAGAGAGATTCCCCTCTCCAGAAAAAAATACACACCTCAAAACCACACCCCAGTTCCCACCTCCTCCAGCCACACCCACCACTTCAGTTACCACTCAGTTAACCCCATCAGGGGATTAAATCGCTGATTGGATCGAGACTCTTACCACCCAATCACTTCTCCTCTGAACCTTCTTGCGTTCTCACACATGAGCTCCTGGGGGACACCCACCTCCACCCCATGATGGAAGACAAGCTACAACGAGCTGGAGAGGACCTATCAAGTGCTCCTCATTGCCAGGATGGCTGTCCGATCTGCTGTAAAGGGGAGGACTCGTGACCATGGCAATTTCCCCCTCAATAGATTAGCATGTCTAGGAGGGATGGTAATGTCAAAGGGTTCAAAGACACAGATGAAAATGAGATCGAGGGTATAAAAAGAAGAGGGGGACTTGGGAGAAACAGAAGGTCCAGTGGTCCATATGGTGTTTAGCTTTAACTGGGATGTGAGATCCAGTCGCAGCCATTTTAACCACAGCCCATCCCTTTACCTGCCTCAATATTAAACCAGTCGGTTCTGTAGACTGCAGCCCTGAGCTCCTCCTATCAGAGCAAGGGCAGCACTGATCAGGGAAGAATCAGGGGCTGCCCGCCCTGGGCACTGCTCGCCAGGCCTGGTAGCACCCCTGCTGCAGAGGCAAAGTCTGCCTTGCCGAGCTGCTTCCCACCCAGCCTGTGTTTGGTTCCTTGCTGCACCTGGTATTTCTAATACTATACACATCTTGCTTTTAAAGGAAGCTCAGCCCTACCTCATACTGCATACAAAAACTACTACAGTATCAAGATTAACTTGAACTAGATAACAGGACTACCTGTAAAAGACATAACTTTATTTCTTTCCATATTTTTATTGGTGTATTATGAATACACAATAGTGAAATTCATTGTTATGTATTCGACATGCGCATGATATAACAATACACTTTGGTGACTATCATTCCCCAGTACTTCCCCTTTCCCTCCCTCCTTCCTCCCCTGGTCCCTTTCCTCTACTCTAGTGACAACCCCCACGCACATCTTTCTTTTCCTTTTTCCTCTCTGGTTTCCACATATAAGAGAAAACATACGACCCTTGACTTTCTGAGTGTGGCTTATTTCAAAAGGCTACACCTTTAAAACTGACTTTGCAGCAAAGATTTCTTTAAATAAGACATAAAAAACACAGAACTAGAAAAGAAAAACTTTATAAATTGAACTTCATGGAAATTTAAAATGTTTGCCCTTCAAAAGATAGTTTTTTAAAAATGAAACAAGAAACCAGAGATTGGGAGAAGATACATATCCAATAAAAGACCTGCATTCAGAACTTATTTTTTAAAAATCTTATACCTACTAACGCTAAGATAATTCAATTTTTTAATTGGGCAAAAAATCTATAAGCAGACGCTTTACCAAAAAAGATGTGTAAGTGACAAGTAAGACATGAAAAGATGCTCATCACCATCTGTTATCTGGGAAACGCACGTGAAAGCCACAGTGAGATGCCACCACAGCCCAAGGAAGTGGCTAAAGTCCAAAAAGGCCCATGCGTCCTGTGGGCTGGGGCGGAGAAGCGGTGCGGCAGGAACGAAGCACGCAGGCCGCAGGAGCTGCCCTCCACTGGGGCCCTCACCCTGCCTCCTCCACAGGACGGTCTCTCTCCCAGGACCCAGGAAGGAGGGCACTGCTTGCTGGGGGCGGCAGGGGCAGCGGGGGAGGGGGAGGAAATCTCCCGTCTACCTAAGTGACACGTAGGCTCGGCGCAGCATCAGACACGGCGCACCTGGGGTGCTGACGCCCCAGAGGGAGGTCAGCAAAGCCAAGGAGAGCTTCCTGGAGGGACAGGAAGAAGAGGCCGAGAGGAACCAGAGCTTCCCTAAGACAGAACCCAGCCGCAGCCTGCAGTCCTGCTGCGCGTGAGCATTCCCAGCAGCTCTGCACAGAAGTGAAATGCTAGACAACCCGACCCAGCAAGCAAGTGGGAAACAGGTGGAGGAGCAGAAGACGCTGTGCGTCTGCACACGGGGGCGTGTGTCACGAGGGCCCCCAGGCCCCAGGCCAGGCTCCTGCCAGAGCATCCTCGCTCCCGAATTCCGAGGCCCATGTTGGATCTATGACAGGTCAGGTCGCACAAAAGACTAAGAAAAGAAAGAGCCCTCCTGGTTTACCAGGGGACACGCGCAGACAGAGGACGTCAGGGCAGCCATCTGTGCGTTCAAACGCCCAGCAGTCCTGCTTGGCCTGCTGGCCCACCTGTCATTCCACCTCACTACCTAGAGAGCCTCTTCCACGCGTAGAACCTTCCTCGCCTGCGACACTGTCGCGGGGTCACCACTCAGAGCTGTGGGAGAAAGGAAGGCTGGGCCACTTGCCCTCCTCCTCCAGCTTCGGCCCCACTTCCTCTCTGAGGGCCTCTGTCCTTGAGAAGGCTCCCTCGTCCAAAGGGCCAACAGCGCAAGCAGCCCCATGTCCCAGAGAACAGACACACCACGGGTGGTCAGCGTGCACACCAGGTGTGTCCAGTCCACGAAGGAGGGAGCTCCTGACACGCGAAGCAACGCGGGGAGCCTTCGAGACCCACTCTGCGTGACGTGATCCTTCCGGCTCATCGCCTCCCATGGTCCCCTCGCAGCTGCCCGTGGCGAGCCAGTCACTACCCCATGTTTCCACGGCACTCCTGTATTTCTTGCCTAGGACCTTAGCCTGGTCTCCCAGGAAGACCCTTGTCCTTGCCCCTCATCTGCCCTGTGGATCAAAATTCCTCTGGCACAGCCAGATGCTACCTGCTCTGAGAGCCTTCTCAGAGGGATCCTGGCACTGAGCACCCGTCTGCTACCAGGACCCTGAAAGACAGGCTGACTTGCCAGTTTCTTTATAAAACAGGAATCTTCTAACGACAATGAAGAACACTGAGAGAGGGAAAAAAAGAGTGCCATTTCTTTTATGTTTTTATTTGTATTTTTAATGTTTGGACTGGGGATTGAAGTCAGGGGTGCTTCACCACTGAGCCACATCCCCAGCCCTTTTTATCTTTGATTTTGAGAAACGGCCTTACCAAGTTGCTCAGGGCCTCCCTGATGTGCCCAGACTGGCTTGAGCTTGCAATCCTCCTGCCTCAGCCTCCCAAGCCACTGGGATCACAGGCGTGCACCACCACGCCTGGCATGGCATCATTTCAGACAGTATTAAAATATGAATACATAAGGATACGTCTCACAAAGCATGCGACAGGAAGGCCTCCACACTGACTGCAACGAGACGTCAGGAAAGCTCTGTGAAGATCTCCATCAAAGGAGAAGGCTGGCACCAGCGGACTCGGGAGTCCACACTGCTGAAAGTGACTCTCTCCAGATTCATCTAAAGACTCAGTGCAGCACCAACCAAGGCCCAGAAGTTTATCTGTCTTTGAAAGAAGAAAAAAAGAGAAAGCCAGTTCCACAATAGACATGAATGAAAATAACCAGAGTAGCCGAACCATGCTGAGGACCTTTGGAGGACTTATGCCAGGCTGACCCCAAGGCTGCAGCAGTCAGTGTGGGGTGGCACTGGTGTTCAGGTGGACCAGTGGGACAGGGTCAAGTCAGGGAACAACCTCACTTAAGTGACAAGCTGATTTTTGTCAAGGACGCTAAGGCAATTCAGTGGAAGTGGACAGTCTCTGAACAGACAGTGCAGAACATGTGAACTTCAACTGGGAAATGACCTTCACCCCTCAAATCATACCATACAGAACATGGACAGAGATCCGAATATGAAACTGAAAACATCTAGGAGAAAACACTTGTGTGTTTAGGGTAGGCAAGGTTTCCAAGGACAACAAAAGTACTAACATAAAAATAATCATACACTGAACTTTTGGGAAGAAATCACTGAGAAATGAGAAGAAAATATTTGTACTACATGTATCGAACAAATCATTTACACCAATACATTGAACGCTAAGAACACACAAAGAAAAACTCAAAAAAAAAAAAAAAAAACAGGCAAAGGAGTGTTATAGACATCTCACCGAAAAAAGATGAATGGCCCATCAGAATATAAGATGCTGTGTCACGAGTCACTAGGCGGAGGCACATTAAAATGACTGTGATGCTCTGAACCACCCGCATGGTGACCTCAAGTCAAGCGGCTGAGAGCTACCAGGCCTGGCAGGACAGGTACAGGGGAACCTCCCTGCACTTTCCTGGTGGGAGGGCCCAGGACAAAGGCCGTGAGTGGATGAGGCAAGGGATTTCTGTTTTCATGTACTGGGCTCTGCGGGCCAAAGCAGCACATCATAGTAGAAGAACAAGAGTCAGAAAAACCCAGCAGTCAAGGTGAAGTGAGATTAAGGGCAGCAGGCTGGTTGTGTCGGGTGGACAGCATTTTAAGACAACGTGCTGGTACACCCCAGCAAAATACTTAGGAAGCAGAGTCCGGCCAGCTGCGGTTCACAGTGCTGTTCACAAGGGAGAGCCAGGATTCCAGCCACCAGTCCAACACAGTATGGCCTGCTCATTACCTCTGGCCGCCCTTCAGGATGGGGCTTCTATTCAAGGGCCGGAAGACAACCCTGAGCAAGGGAAAGCACAGCAAAGCACAGGCGCATCAAAATAAATGAAGCTTGTACAGGCAAACAGCCCAAGTGGCTGGAAAGGACAGGAGCAATCCAAACTCCAACTGTCCTCGCCTGAAACTTACAAGATCCTGACATACAAGTCGGCTCTGTTCTCCACAGGGAGCATCACACAGCCCTGCACAACCCCCGCCCACAGCTGGGCCAGGCCAGGGTGGGGAGGGAAGGCAAGGCTGCCTGACGCCCCGCCCACTCTGTGCCTTTTGTCCCCTGAGCAGTGGACCTGTACAGAGGCAGCCAGGCTGTCACACCACCACCCCGCTGCCTTCCCTCTCAATGCCGAGGCTTAGAGCCCCAGGGACTCCGACACCCACTCCGTGCTACGTTTTTATGGCTGCAGAGAGAGATGGAAGGATGTTCAAGGGCATTAGACAGATGATGGCCCAGGAAAGACTAAAATCCAAGGCTGGCTGCCCAAAAGGGGTTCTCTCTGAGGTCCCTAGCTCTGAATCACTGCAGGGCTCGGGCGGAGTCAAAGTGCAGGCACAGCTGTCTTGGCACCTCCTCTAGGCAGAGGCATGTCACCTACAGAGCCACTTAGGCTTGGTGACAATGAGCCAGACACCAGGTGTTGGAGTCCACCTCCAGCTCGGCAGCTGCCAGAGGGGCAGGCTGCAGGACCACTGGGACAACAGGCTTTGCACAAGAGGGAGCAGAGACTGAGAGAGCTGCTGAGACCTCTGCACGCCCCACAAACTGCAGGGAGAAGGGGGACACGGGGCTCAGAGATGGCGATCATGCCAGATCCAGGTGGCCCTCCAGGCTCCAGCTGCAAGGCCCCACATTTCCAACAGCTGAGAGAACCGTTGCTTCCTCTTCACCGCCATCTTTCCCACTCCCAACTTGATTACATGAATCTCTGGTCATTATTTCATTAAACTAACAGCCTGCCCAAATTAAGTCATTAGAGCTGTAACTTTGGGTGGGGAAGAAAAGGTGGAGGCAGCAGCTTTTCCCAGGAGAGCACACATTCCCGTTGCACGAACCCCATCATCTGAAGTCCCCCAAACTACTTCCTAGACTGTTCCCTGGCCCCAGCCAGCTGGGGCGAAGCTGCACCCCCAAGTGGGATGTGGACACCTCCTCCTTAGTAGGCACAGGCAGAGACTGTGGGTCAAAGCCCACAGCCAGAAAACAGCAGTACAAGTCACCCACAGCGCTGTCACCACCGTGTGTCAGATACTCCTGTGATAAACAAGGAAACTAAGGCACCAAGGGACAAGGGGTGTGTCAGTCACTCCACAGGGGTGGCAGGAACCACCTGGTTTAGTCTAGTGTCTTCTCACTGGTCTAAACTCGGCACTGCCAGCAGTAGCAGATGACAACACCTCTTTCCATCAGGCGCTGGAAACTGTCTGGGAAGACTGGCCGCTGCCCTCGCAGCTCCAGGGCTGCACTGTCACACAGGGTAGGTGAGGAAGCCAGCAGCAGAGGGCTGTTAGAAATGCTTCCTCTCCGCCCTTCAGAACTCCCTAAAACTCCCTTCAGACTCCCTAAAAAAGCACTTTCTAAGCCGTCTTGGGGACACAATGGCCCAGAGGGCTTTTACCACAAAGACTCTGACCCTGAGTTCTGGGCTGGGGCCTAAGAGTTTGCATCTCCAAAAGTACCAGGTGACACAGGTGCTGTTGGTCCTTGGGTCACCCTGGAGAACCAGGTCCTAAAGCTGTCTTGATACACCAAGGAAAGCGTGTCTCCACCTGTGGATGTGACCAGCAACAACACTGACCCGCTGCCCTCGTCACGCACCTCCCCCTCAGCCTCAGGGAGCCCCAGGCCTCCACGGAGACTGCATTCCAACTGCCAGGAAGTGACCAAGTGGAGCCACTGTGCCCCAGCGCTGCACTTGGCCTCTGGCTGACACTCCACCCTCAGCTTCCACACGCCCTGAAATGCAGGGCCAGGCAGGGACTGTGCAGGCTCAACCCTGAGCCCTCCACCTGCAGCAGGGACCACAGTCTAACTGTGGTCAACACCTGTTTTTGTAAATGAGGTCTTGAGGGCACACAGTCCCTGGAGCTTGTTCACTTATCACCTCCAGTGGCAACTGTCAGCTCGGAATCTGGGCGACTATGAGGGAGAGCGGAGCAACTGAGATAGAGGGCAGCGCCACACGGCGACCAATCACAGGGCAGGAAACTCCTCTGACCCTGATGAAGCTTGCTTCAGCCGCTCTCTGTCCGATTTTATTGGGCCACTAGCCGTGCCCCTGAGCTCATGTTTGGTGCCGAAACCCAGGAGGGTTTTCGGGCTTCCCCCATCGGGGCTGAGGTTCACCCCTCCCTCAGAAGAACCGGGAGATTCCGCTCCATCCCATTTCCCTTTATTGGGCATCAGACAGGGTAAGTCCCCTGGGTTTTCCCATTTGCCTTCCCAATCTTCACCCTCCGATCCACACGGGGTCTGTCTACTGCGTGCACCACAGACGCCCCCCACCCATTCCGTTTGGACTCTGGTCACTGTGGAGATGCCCTGGCCTCCAGTTAGCCCCCCGTTTATTCCGTTCCAGACCCCCGAAAGTCAAGACATTTTGGCTTTTGGCCCATCTGCCATTTTTCCAGTGTACACAAATTAAAATTAGGACGCCTTTTTCTGCTTCTGTACATCTATCTGGGTAAAGTTGGATGGCTAATGGGAAATAATGGTAGCTCATTGGACCCCCAAACTCCTTTGGACTGTCTCCACCATAATTTTACTAAACTGGGACTCCCCCAAAACTTAAGCCATAAGCAGCAAGTTTTTACTCGACTGTGGCCAAGCCTCAGTATGGTTTAGATCTCAAGATGGCTACCAAAGGGCACTCACGACCATTTGCAAGCTTTTCTTTTTGGAATTTGGCGCTCGCCCCGCCCTTTCATCTACCTGTTCCACCACCCAAGTTCTCCTCTCCAGGGACTGGTCTCAAACCCTGCCCCCTCCATGCTCTGGCCAGAATTCCCTTCCTCTTCCTGTCCTCCTCCTGCACACCCACCCCCTCCTCCTGCGGAGGCAGCTCCTCTTCCTCATCCTCCTCAGAGCTCTCCCACCTCCCCTCCTCCTCTAGAACATCCCTCCTCCCCTGTTAGCACTCGCACATGCACACGACCTCATCAGACCCTCCCACTGCCTAACCCAGAGGTGGCTGGTGCAGAGGGCATCGTGCAAATCCAGGTTCCATTCTCAGTCCAGGACCTTTCCCAGATTGAGAACCATTTAGGGTCTTTCTCTGCTGACTCCTCTGCTTATATTAAGGAATTTAGATATCTTTCCCAGACTTATGATCTCATTTAGCATGTCTTTCTTCTGTTCTTACCCCAGACTAACGATTAACTAATGTTGCCTGATTAATATTTTGCAGAAGTACTGCTTCAACAGCAAACACCATAAATTAACTTGAAATAGTAAGGCATCACCAACAGGACAGACAATGTAGACCCCAATTAGATAAAAAGGGGTGACTATCTGTAGTCATAGACATTGAAATTAATGCCCAGTACTCTTACTTTATGACTGGTAAGACTAACTTGCTGGATGTTTAAGATCAAACTTAGAAATTGAGATTAAATACAGAGGCCAAGAAAAGCCAGTACTTGGCTCTTGCCCTGAAAGTCAGCCTGAATCCAGGGAACAAGAGAACTTCTATAAGGAGCTTTGCAACTCTGGGCCACACGACCTCCCGATCAGGGAGATTGATGAGATCATTAGAGGATGAAAAGCCAATCAGTGCACCTGCTGCAAGGAGGGTCATTGGAAAAAGGAGACATCCCTGATGCTTCCAAAGGAAGCCACCTCATTGAGGAGACCCTGCCTAACAGACAGCACTATGGAGCTAAGAAGCTGCTCTTAAGTTCCCTACTAGTGACCCCTATGGGAACTCAGCAGACTCTTAACAGACAGGAACAGGTCAATTTGACCAGCTTGGTCTTAAACACCTAGCAAAACAGTTAAAACCAAAATACAGCCATTCTTGGGCATTTAAAAGAAACAATAGTTAAATGCAACCTAAGATGTACACTTCTGTTAACCCCCCTAGAATAAAGACTGAAAGCTACAAGAGAGAGATTCTTAGGCAGATGTACCTGCTAACTATCAAGAGAAACTGCCAGAATCAGGAGTTTTTAGTCAGTTTAAGGCCTACAGATCTTCCTAAGTTACATAGGTAGGCTTAATCTATGCTTGCTAGTCACAGATCTCTACTAAACAGGTTATACCAACAGGAGGACTTGGTTATGCAGTCACTGCCAACCAAAAGCTAGAACAGCAACTCCAGAAGGCAGTAGAGGCATCTGCTGCCCCCCCCCCCGACATCCCTGCAAAGATGAATAACATTTATTGCTCAAATTTCCTTGCAGAACTATTGAGCACTAGATCTGACGGTAGATAAAGGGGGAACACGCCTCTTCCTAAGAGAAGAATGTTGTTGCTGCATCAATGAAACCGGTCTAATGGAAAAAATGTTGAAACTCTCAGATGTCTAAATGAAAGCTTGAAGCAAGAAGAATCAAACTACCCCTGGCCAGGATGGCTGAACTCCACTCTTGTCACCTGGCTGACCCCCACCCTTACTCCCCTATTTGTGATAGGATTTCTGCTAATGATTGTTCCCTGTCTTCTCAGGTTTGCCCAGATCCACATGAGTGAGGCTGCCAGGTGACCTACAACCAGACACTCCTACACTCTTACAGCCACCTCCCCACCCACCTAGAACCCGAACCTTTTCTTCCCCACGACACCCCCTAACATGCAGGAAGTAGCCAGATGGACTCTGGTGCCCTATATCACCAAAAAAGTCAGGATGTGGTCAGAATTTGGGCGACTATATGAGGGAGAGCAGAGCAACTGAGGCAAAGGGCAGTGCACCACACAGCGACCAAACGGGCAGGAAAACTCCACTGACCCTTACCTCCACCTGTCACTCAGCAGGACCCCCGCCTATTCTGGCCTATAAAGACCCTGGGCAGCTGGGGCCACGTGTGATTTTCTCTGGCTCCCTACCTTGACCCATACCCCGGAGGGCTGGGAATTTTGCCCGAGAGCCAAATTCCAATAAAGCTTGCTTTGGCTGCTTTCTGTCCGATTTTATTTGGCCACTAGCTGTGCCCCGCCCCCAAGCTTACAGCAACAGAAACCTAAAGCCAAAATATTTACCCTGCACCCCGAAATCTCTGACAGCCTGCTGTCCTATCAGCTGTCTGCGCACAGTTGCTGCTTGCTCATGGTCCTTAAAGACAGATGCCATAACCACATGTCTCCCACTGCTGACCGCCAACTGCTCCCAGGCAGGGGAACTCCAGACCGGCCGGCCCAGTCTGGTTCAGGCACCATGCTGTCACTCGGGATGATAAGAAAACACCCAGAGCACCATGAGATCCAACTATGCCCAAATTAGGGTAGAAAAGAGGAGGGACTCTGATTCCTGGAAGTCTCCTCCCTTCTCCAGGAGAAGCCTGACAACAGTGTGCATGCCACAGCCCCTCATCACCCAGGCCTCCTAAAAGCCCAGACCCCAGGCCTGAGGGGACAGGCCTTCAGTGCAGGAGCACCATGCCCCTGCCCGAGCTCTGCTCCTGGTATTTAATAGGAAAAGAGCCTGCAGATTAGGTAACAATCGAGTTCATTATGGAAAGCTGTTCTAAGAATTCAGGGACAGAAACTCCACAAAGGAAACCTGAAATTGAGACAAAGACACTGTCTTATCTCTGCAGAAAGGACAGTGCCAATTCAGTCCATTCAAAGGCAGGAGAGCCTGCAACCTGAACTCAATAAGGGAAGGCCACAGGGGCTTTGCATGGTGCTCACTTTCCACAATGAGGGATCTGCACTCAAGGGACAAAAGGCCCGGGGCTCTGCCTCTGAATGCCCACCCCACCCCCAGCTTCCATCACCATGCTCACTGGCCCCTTGGGTAACCAGGCTTCTGCTATCTGGTCATCAGGAAGTGCTGAGCCCCTGGGTTCTACTTCTGTCAAGTCTTTCTGAGAGCCCAGAGGGAGAGCCTAGGAGGCCCTGACAGCTGGCAGCTGCTCTCCTGGACAGGAGACTGGCTGCCCGGCAGATGGTTCCCCGCTGAGCATGGAGGTGCAGGGGCCGGGCGGTCTACCACACTCTGGGAACATATGTCAGGGAGCTAATGGAAGCGAGGCAGAGAAGAGGGCTGTCTCTCGACTCGAGACGCCCAGGCTCAGGCGGGGCTGCGAGCTGACTCCAGTGAAGCGTGAGGAAGCTGCCTGGGCACCTGCCTCGAGGGCACTGCACAGTGCCGTGCCTCTCCTCAGTCAGGCTGGCCCGCAGCTGTGGGTGGTGTTAGGGGCTTTCATACCGTGGTAAGAAGCCACACGTGAAGAGCCTCGATACACGCTGTCGGCTGCCATCGTGGTTGAAAGAGTATTGCCTGTACACAGAGGTTTGAAGGATCTCCACCTGCGAGGGGCTAGGCCAAGTCAACGAGGACGACAAGCCCTTGCCTCCTAGATGGCCTCCCGCACAACACCCTGCAGCTCTTGCACCCACAGATCCAAACCGTCCCCTGACTTTCTCAAGAACATGAATTTTTGGAATCAAAGCCCAATACCCCTTGATTCAACAAGGCAAAAAAGCTACTCTGTTGCCTCATCATTTACATGAGAGGTGTGCAGCTGAAAAGTGTTTTTTGTTTTGTTTAGTTTTATTTTTTGCAGTGCTCAGGATGAAACCCAGGGCCCTGTGCATGCCAGATAATCACTCTTCCAACTGAGCTGTATCCCAGCCCTGAAAAGTGCTTTGATTAAGGAATTAACCCAAAGGTCCCACTGCTACCGAGAAGATGTTCTGCGTGTGACTAAGACACAGAAGAGCCCAACTGGGAGAGGCCTGTATGTAATCCACAGCCTTTCCAGTCACAGAAAAGGTCCTGCTCCCAGGATAAGGGTCTAAGCTCACCTCACCTGTGGGCCTTTGGCCTTCACTGGTCAGTAGTGATGTCCCCGTTGCCAAGCCCAGCAGCCCAGCTCGGTCCTCACCACGCGAGCTGGCGGCGTCTGACACACTGCACCTATCACCTGCTCCTGGTCTGTCAGCTACCTGGCTGCCTGGTCTCTCTCTGCTCCTCGACCGCTGGGAAGGCCATGGGCTTCCTTTCCTCTCCTAACCCTACCCACTCCCTACGTTGTGTCCTCCAGGGCTGTGGTTTTAAGTGCCCTCTCTACACAGTCTAACTCCACATTGGTGTCTTCAGCTTAGACCTCTGCCCTCCATGCCAAACCCCACTTTCCAACTGCCTTCAGGGGGCGTGAACTCAAGCTGACCTCACTGACAAATCCCCAGTGCTGGGCATGCGGCCGGGAGCAGCCGCAGGGTGGGACAAGCACAGTGGGGCCGCAGGTGTATGAGAAGCAGGCTGTGCAGCCCGCTCACGGTCGCTCCCTGGCAGGCGGCTGTGCGCCATCAAGGGACCACTCCACGAGAGCTGGGCTCCGGCCTCCCGGCTACCAGCCCAGACCCATGAAGTCACCCTAAAGCTGTCCCACGCTCATTTGCTCATTGCCAACCATCGGCATGGCACAATGTTTCCTTTCAAAATGCACGGGCACCTGCCACCTCCCCTCCCTCGCTGTCTCCAACCAGGCCCAGGCCCCCATCCTGGGCCCCAGGCACTGGAAAGGTGCTGACTCTGTCACACAGAGCTCAGGCGGGAGAAGGTCCCATGCCTGGGGAGCATGAGGAAAGGGCACACGGAAGTCTTTGCCCTGTTTGCAACTTTAAGTCTGAATTACTTCAAAATAAGAGTAGACAAAGGACAGACACCCCACTCTCCCCCCCGTGAACCCTTCCTGTCTCCCCCTGGCCACCCAAGAGGCGCTCCCAGCAAGCCCGTTTATTCTTTCAGGCAACACTGAAAGGGCCCTTACCAATGCCACAGTTTAGATATGGCTCGAGTGTGACCCCAGGGTCACGAGCTGGGAGCTCATCCTCAGTGTGATCCTGTTGAGAGGCTGTGGTGCCTTTAGTGGGGAGGGCATTACTGGCCCCTCCCCAGTCTCCCTCTGCTTCCTGCCTCACCATGTCATCCTTCACTCTCCCCCCACAATGACAGCTGCTGTGATGTGACCAGCCAAGGGGGCCTCACCAGAGGCTGAATCGATGAGACCCTCCCCTGATCTTCAACTTTCACTCTTCGGCACTAAGAGCTAAATAAACCTATTTTTTTTTAGAAAGCACCTGGCTAAAGCAGGTATTTCCTTACAGTTACAGAAAACTAATACAGCTGTCTTTGGCCTGACTCTGCTTGGCAACAGGAGTGAGTGTGTGTCGCTTTTTAAAGATCGTATACACACACGCACACACATGTATTTTATGAGTACATATGCCCAGCCCATCTGTCCTTCACTCCTTTCCACTTCATGGGAAGGACATACACAGAAACAGAATTTCAGAGTCATCTCTGAGTCCTGCGTTGGTGAATACATGGGCATGGGACAGGTGATGTGGGCACCCCAAGTGCCCAGTGGAACTTCCCCAATTGTGGCTACCTGCTTCCCTGGTCACCACTCTCCCAAGGGTCAGTCCTGGCGCCTACAAGGGCCTGCCACACTAGGCTTACAAATACTGCCCAAAAATAGGGGCTGAGTCGACAATTGCACAAGCTGGAAAACAGGACAGGTTCACAAACTATCTTCCCGTCTCATCAGCAGCAGCAGCGGACAGACCTAATAAAACTTGATCCCTGATCAGATCTCCCCCATCCCCAGGCCTGGAAAAGGCAAGGTTCCAAAAGTCATGACTGATAACCATGCAGGTGGCTCTCAGCTGGCTCATCCAGAATACTATAGGAGCTGAGAATGGACACAGCAAGTGACTGGACATAACAGCGGGTCAGGAGGCCTGGGTAGGTTTCCACCTGAAAACACCAACTGATTGGTAGTGTCACCTGACATGTTTCAATCTTCAAATAAAAAGTCCAACTGGAGATCTGGGAGGCTCAAGAATTCCATCATTACACCATAAATGCTAATGTTCACATTTTAGTAATTAAAATCAATCTAACTCAATAAAAAAAGGCAATTCATCACTACATCAGTGATCAATGACCAATATGCCAAAACCCCTCAGAGGTCTTTACGTATTCATGGCTTGAGTGTGACCCCAGGGGGTGTTCAAACTCCTGCGCTTCCTTTAGAACTAAGTCACAGCAAATGCCTCCAACAGCCTGCCAGGAGGACTTGTCTCCAGCAAATTCACATGGAACAAATCCTGACTCACCAGAACCTGCAAGAATGCCATTCTCAACAGTAACAACTAGCACTAAAACCACCACGAATCCACAGTCCTTCCAGAAGAATGCCAGAGACCACCGCACACCCAGAAGGCATCCCTTCTGCCTTGTTCAGGAACCAAAGACACCTGGAGAAGTGTCTCTGCTCACATTTACTCAGCAAATTGTCCCTGCCTGTGTGTCCTGTCTACAACAGCCACTCTTTCAGAGCCTGAAACTGCCGGCTAAAATAGCAACCTAGGAGACCTAAATGAGGCCAGGAGTACAAACGTGAGGAAACCACAAGTCTGAACAGGCGGCAGGGGGGTGGCCGTAAGGACGCACGTGGGTGCCACACTGCTAATGATGCGGGCAGCTGTCAGGAAATGCCCTCGTCCCCCAAGCCCTCTCCTCCACTGTGTCCTAACCAAACCAGCCTCTAAAGATCCATAAATCTAAAGACCCCCCGTGACCAGCAAAGAACTACAGGTGCAACTTTCTAAAACAAGTGAAAGTCTGGGAAAGGAATAAACATTGCCACACCTGCACCCTGGGACAAGAAAGCAGCAATTCACTGGAGTAGAGGAATGAGAAAGACAGGCCTGTGTACACAGGATCAGAGGCAGCAGGACCCACGGTTAGAAAGACACAAAGACTGCTTGGCTCAAAGGCTACTGAAAACAGCCCCTGGACCACAGCCATATGATCCAGGAGTAGCCAGCAAGATTAATGTCCCCTGCAGCAAGAGCACCCGCACACCATTCTCACCAGCCCCAGTTTGGTGAGAGGCCCGAGCAGGAGGGAAAGGCTGCGTGTGCACCTGCAGGACCTGCAGTGGTAAGAGGTGTGCCTTCCCAGAGCAGCTAGGCAGACGCCCTCCCTGCCGACACCAAGGCTTCAGGCCACACGGCAGGGACAGAACTGGACCAGCGAGAGTTCTTCTGTAGCTTTTCTAAGTACAACTTGAGCATCCACATCTGAAAATCTGAGATGCTCCAAAATCCAAAACCTTTCCAGCTTCATGCAGCTCAATTGCAGATTTCTGGATTAGGGAGGCTCATCTAGTAAAGGCAAGTATTCCCAAATCCCCAGAACTCCAAATTCTGAAATGCTTCTGACCCCAAGCATTTAGGTGAAGGGGTACTCAATCTGTCCTGGTATAAAATCTGAACTCAAAATCCCAAGAGGTGTCTTATTAAAGGTCAGTGCTCAGTGCCTGCCCAGATGATCATCTACGCAGCCCAAATGAAGTTCTCAGGCTCATGTCCAAACAGAGAGAATCCGGGACACTGCAGAGGGCTGTGCCTCTCATTCACACCAAAAAGTACACAACTGACCACTAAAGACTTTGATTTGCTTATGCACACACCAAAAAACAAACAAACAAATAAAAAAACACAGATTTGAAATACAGTAGATATAGATATGACAACCTTTGGACAGCTCTACTTTCAAAATTTTGGGTGGAACAAATAAAAGTTCATGATTTTCTAATGATCAATCATCCATCTTTACTGACTGTAATAGGAGCAGTCTTTCCAAATCCAGCATGAAAAAGAACCCAGCTGGTTAGGGAACAGATCCTAATCATTTCTCAATGGGCTCTGTGGGTCCCAAGTCCCAATGCAATACATAGAAGTAAAAGTTATCAGTGGCCTACCATCTGAGCACTTACCCCGCCTCACCATCTGCCTCTCCTTCACGTGAATTTGACACTAATGAGACTCCCTATAGTCAAGAGAGTGGCTCTGCATCTGTGTGGCTACTGTGACAGCTGACACCAGCTACACCATGGCTTCCCATTGTACCTGAGCTGTACCCTAAACAGGGTACCCTAAAAAGTGCCTCCATTCTAGACTGAGAAAAAAACAAATCGATGTTTTCCTTTTTCTAAAGTCACCAGTCCCAAGATTCCTATTTTCCTATCTGCTCAATTAAACATCCGAGAACAGTAGAAACTGAAAGGCATTATGAAAACTGCCTCCTCCTCCAGATACAGACCCGTTGTGATGAGACAAGGAAATAATAGGAATCACTACAGTTGTGTGTTATGTAGCAACAATAAGCTGTCTTTGGTATTTGCCTGGACTTGTAAAACTAAAATCATAAACAGCGCCTGGTGACAAACTTGCTGTGTGGCAGGATGACACTCCTGAACAATGCCAATATGAACCTTTATCTATGATTTGAGTGGAGGCTCCTAGTCTAGTCGTGTTCTGGTCTTTATCAATGAAGACCCGAGCATGGCTGGACTGAAGATCACTACTTAAACCCCTGGACTTTTGGAGCAAGCTGTCAGCAGCACCGTGACCAGAGGACTCCACATCGCTTGTCTCTGCTGCTGTCGGCTGCTGTCACACCATCACTGATTGCTGATCACCTGTTGTCACTGAGGCCAGACGACTGACCACCTCTCCCACGACGGCTGCCACCCAGCCTCCAGCTTATCGGACACCCGAGGACATCCAAAGACAGCCAAGGAGCTGAGAGAGGCTATGGCTGAGAACCACCCCCTCGGTCTTGCTGACTGACGTCTTGGCTAAGAGATGCTGCATTTAGTCCAAGGGGGTTGGACTCTAGGTGAGCAAGGGAGTGAATCTTCAATGTACTCGAGACTTGCTATTATTAGGAATGTTAAATTGAGTGTGCATTGTGTGAATAAAATCCACTTATTGGAACCAAACTTGATTCCTCTCTTACTCACTGCTCGCGACACCCGTGCACACCTGTCCCCCTGCTGGGTTCTGCTCCCACCTGTGATTTTCTCCCCATTAGGGCCCATTCAGAGGGAAGGCCCTGAGTGATGAGGGTAGTGTGGGAGAAGCTAACTGGTACCTGGAAGAGGAGCTCCAGGGCTGGGTGGCTCAGTCCCTGAGCACAATGCTTACTCGCTCTAAGCTCTGGGTTCAATCCCAAGCACTGCAAACAAATTTTAAAGAGGAGTAGACGCAGCATTCCTCCCAGGTGACCTGCAGCAGCCTGCCAAGCTGAGCCCTCACACCTTCTGTCTGTACAGGAACACACGCGTGTGCCACCCACAGGCACGGCTTGCTCCCTGCCCTGAGGGCCACCTGCAGGGGTTCTGCTAGAGGACTGAGGACCTTGCCCTCTTCCAGATGAGAATCTGAAGGTGGTCCGCCATCCCACTACAGTCTGAAGGGCCTCTGCTTATTACAGGCCCTGCTCACACAGCAGCGCTTTCCATGAAGTGGTGGAGAACGAAAAAGAAGGCCACTCATTCACTCGGCAAACAGTGACTCTAGGCCAGTGATACTGCAGGGCACTCTAGACAAACCAAAAGGTGCGAGACACTGATTGAGGCCATGGAGAATGTCCGGCAGGAAAGACTGTCCCTACCCCACAGCTGGGCAATGCCAACTTGGTGATAAAAGGGGAGGAACATGAGAGATTGAATGTAACAAAGCCTTGGTAAATTGACACTTCTCATGAATTGCCAAAAAAGGCGATGCTTCCAGACGGCTCCGCGCTTCAGATGCTCACGCACTTTAAGGGAAGTGTTCTGTAGGCCATCTGGTCAGTGCATTTTTGAGAAAATGTCCAACACAGGCAAAAGTATATGTTTATCTGAACGCTTTGTGAAATGCACGTGCAAGCTGTGCTAACAGATTTCCCCGTGTTTTGATGAATTTGCCATCTTGCCATTGATGCCTCCATGTCTTTTCTTAATTACTTATAAATAGCACAAACACCCCAAATTGCAAATCAAGGCAAGCTGTGGTGATAGCAGACAAAAACTGGCTGAATCAGCAAGAGACCCAGGGCTGTCAGACGGATGCCGCAGAGCCGCCTCACTTTCCTTTGACATTTGAAGAAGCAGAGAAGGAACCAACTCTCCACATGGACAGACATGCCCTTTATCCTTCAGATAAGTGCATGAAGCGCTGCGGACGGTCCGGCCCTCTCCTGTTCAGGCCATTTCAATGTCTGCCACACACCACAGAATCCCCCCAACAGCAGCTCTGTGCCAGGGCCACTGCACCCACTCTGTAGATAAGAGAGACGGAAGCAGAGGAGCAAGTGGACTGCCCGGGACAACGGGCTGATGAGAAACCCAATCCGCAGTGGAAGCCATGCCAAGCCCTTTCTCCATCACACCATCTAGAGGGAATTCCGGTCCCTTCCAGAAGCACGAGCAAGCCAGCGCCATGGACGCTACATTAAGTCACAGCGGCTGACTGGCATTCTTTTCCTCCAAAACACTAAAGTGTGTGCGTGGAGCAAGCTCCCGACGCCACGCGCAGCATTTCATCTCACCTCTCACTGCGACTATGAATCAGTGCCATTTCCTTCCCCGATCTGTAGATGAGAAAACAGAGGTGTACCAGTTGTCCACAGTCACAGGTTATTTAGGAGCTTTTTTCAAATTTTTGAAAGTAAACACTGCTTTAATCACAAATACTAAATAAACTTAAAAGTGACTAAGAATCAATAATAAAAATTCAAAATCCTACAAAACAGTGACACCCGCTTCAACACAATCCCCACTCCAGCCTGCCGGAGGGGCAGCGGGTGGTGATGGCATGCTGCGTTCCTCCAGAGTCCCTCCCTTGCACCCAGACACGGCTGCACACACACGAACGCATGGGACCCCACACGTGGCTGTGGTGCAGCTGCTGTGACCGCTGGACACCATCATGGAGAGCAGAGCACCTGGGCAGCGTGGACGTTTAGCCACCCACATGCCAGGGTCCATCAGACACCCACCCCAGCCCTCGAGCAGACACACAAAGTAAAAGGTGTGGCGCTGACACAGACACAGCTGCAGGCAGCCCTGGGCCCATGTCCCCTCCTCAGCCATCCCAAGTCCAGCCACAGTGTCTGCACAACGGAAGACCACTGCCACTGTGGTCGACGGTGTGTCGTCCAGCATCCTCCACGAGGAAGGCTTGTTGCCCACCACCGGACCCAAGACAGGCACCCCTCCCCATGGCCACCAATGCCCAACACTTAAGCACAGCGAAAGGTCCCCAGTGGTGTGGTTGAGGCTGGCGGGCCACCCGCAGCCCCATCTCCGCGGCCGGCGTCTGCTTCCTCCTTCCCTGTGTGGTGTGGACCCTAAAGGCTCTCTCCTCGTCATCTGCTGCCACAGTGCCTCTGCTCCCGACACCCTGGGCACCCCTCCACTTCTCCCCTCGTCTCCCACTGCCACCCCATGAACGACTCCTGCAATTATGTGAGATTAGTTAATTGGGAAGCTTGTCACATGATAATTCCTTTACATTTCATAAAAAAAATACTTGAAGACATGCCGGTGGAGGTGCTCAAAATCTTCAGCAAGCAGGGACACGCCGAAGGCCCCCGCCTCCCCTGCCTCCACATGGCACCTCCTGGGGCCACCCTGCGCAGCACTCATTTCAGTGCCTCCCCTGTAAGGACGCACAGGACCTACAGGCAAAGGACCCACACTTCTCCTAACCAGACCCGCTTCTTAAGCCCCTGCCAGAGCTGGAAGGGCAGCAGACACGGGTGGAGCGGCACGGCTCCTCTGCCTCCGAGTGCACCACGCCAGCCATCACAGGAAACACAAAACACCTGGCAAAGCTGGGACCTGACTATAATCTGAGAGACACGGACACCAAGTCACAAAAGAAAAGGGGTCAATGAACACAAGGCAGATCACTTACTTCACAATATTCAAGCGTGCAAATTAAAATGTGTACTGCCTATTATTCATGAAATAATGAGTGACTTTAAGTGATAATAGTGTAGGTTAGCACTCAGCAAGATGGCTACCCAAGTAACCCTGCTGAGCAGAAAGGAAGGGAAACCGCCGCTGTGCGCAACAACTGCACCTGTCCATGTGATTCGAACTCCAAAGAAAACATGCCAAGGAAAACCAGAGGCACACACTAAGTTCTGAGAAACAGGATTTTCCTACTGAGCATAGCAATGTGAGTCCACAACTCAAACATCCAGGATCACCCAAACATCTAAGATATCACCTAAGATCATCATAAATCGTGTTCTGAGGGAGTACTGAAAGGCGTGAAAAACGCTCAGATATTTGTAAAAAAATCTCAAAAAGATATTACAACCATTGTACTAAAATATATACAGGACTGGGGTGCAGCTTGTGGTGGAAAGCTTGCCTAACATGCACAAAGCCTGGCCTTGAGCCCCAGTACCACAAAGTGTGTGTGTATTTGTTTATGCTTAGAAAAAAAACAGACCTGTGCTTGCGTCCCTGTCAGGGTCCCCAGGCGCACCCCGGGGCCCGCGACCCAGGACTCAGCACAAGGCACTCACAGCTCTGGCTCATCACAGCAAAGGGGCTCAAAGCAGAATCAGCAGCAGGAGATGTGTGGGGCCAAGTCCAGGAGCCCAGGCGGGTGTCCAGAGCCCCTCTTGGTGGAGGCTGGGGACGCACTTGACTCCCGAGCAAGGAGCCCTGGCAGCACGTGTGGCAGTGTCAACCAGGGAGCCCAGGAAGGACTCTGTGTCCAGGGCATTCACTGGGGCTGGTCCCCTGGGCTCCTTGGAGGGTCTGTGCCGAAGCTCCAGACTCCCAGAGGTGGGGCAGGCGTCTACACAGACCCCGGAGGCACAGGGGCCTCCCCTCAGTCAGGGGCCAAGCTGGCACACAGCCTGTCCCAGACGGGTCTCGACCGCCCTGAGAACTCTCCACTGCACCAGACCACAATGTTAACAGTGGTTATATTGCTCAAGGGACTTACCATCTTCTTCACCTCCATGTGTTCCCAGACTCGCTGCAATTGAGCATGTGTCTTACTGAAAAATCAGGGAAGAAAAGTTATACTCTATGAAGTTCTGTTTCACCTGTTTTATCTGTATGGTATCAATTTTCAGATTGGCATATACTGATATTTCAGATTGGTTTACACTTTTAGGGAACAGAAATTTCTCTGATATTCAGAAAGTGTCAGAAGAAAGACACCAGCCTGCTGGCCAAAGGGAGAGGAGAGCATGAAGGCAGGAGAGTCAGCAGGTGAGAGGGCGGACGAGGGCCAGCGGGTCCCCGCGCCAGCTCCACAGGCAGAAGCTGCGCAGAGCCGCGCAGCGCCCGCGTCATCTCAGGGGGTGGGCACCTGCCGTACAGAGCTCCGTTCCCACACCGTGTGGGACTTGTGAGGACTCCCGCGGTCAACACCAAAGCCAGCGGCCTCGTTTCCCTCCCACGGCCCCACCATCAGAGTGTCAGGGAAAAGTCCAGGAAAGAGGGCTGAAGACACAGGACCAGGAATGGAGACCACTGCCACCCGCGACTGCACAGCTTGGAGTCCAACCGCAGGGTTAGATTTTCTTGGGTGTGAAAGGGAGGGAAACGCTACCTGCCTCAGAGCCGCAAGGGTCCAGGGACAAAAGGACGAGCAAGCATTGATCAAACACACTAAGCTACCAAGGTGAGCCACGGCCCTAGGCTCAGAAGGAGGCGGACAGGAGGCTGTGGTGGTGGGGAGGCAGCCCCTGCAGCAGGGAGACAGGTGGGGGATGAACCCGAACCACCACGGACAGGTGCGTGACGTGGGCAGGACAGCAACCGTCAGTATTTCACAACAGCGAAAGATGCTGAACATTCCCAACACCAGGAAATGATGGTGTCTGGGATGACACAAGCTAGCAGGCTGCTCTGACCATCCCACAGCGCGGGCGTGTATTGAAATGCCACACTGTACCCCAAAATAGGAACGACTACAAGTGTAATCAAAAACACAAAGGTGATCTTAAAGAGTTCTGTGGCCTCGGAGACGGTACTTTCTATGCCTCAGTTGCCTTATCTGTAAAATGAAGATGCTAACAGTGGGGTCATGACCCTCCTGGCAAGTGAGGCAAGCTACTGAGTGAAGGTGCTGCTGGGCGGGACGGAACTGTAGCTACCTGCTTGGAAGCACAAGCAGCTTGAGGCGCTCCACACCTACCAGTACAGAGCCTTCGCTGACCCTGCAAAACCCCTGCGGGGAAGCAGAGCAGAAAATAACGGGCCCTTGGTGATCCTGTGTGAATTATCCGTGGGCAGAGGGCCCTTTGGCAGGGAGAGCACAGAGAGGCAGCGGAGCTGCCCTGTGCCCCTACGCCACACTCTCCTGTGCCCACTGGCCTTCTCAGAGCTACACCAGCCCAGGGCTCCACAGCTGGGACTGCCCACACAGAGCTGCATGTCCAGCCGGGCCCTGCATCTTCTCCCATGCCAGGGAGACAGGACCCCAGGCTGTGCACCTGAAGCCTCAAGTCTGGCTGCTGGCAGGTAACCTTCTGGGAGATTGTCCCATAAAATTAGTGCCATACTTCTCCAAAAGGAAATGTGACTTTTATAGAAAAATCCACTCCATCAGGGAGAAAGGTCTATAAAACCACAGAAGGATAATACACTTGTACAGCAATAAATTAGATTCATCTGTCAAAGACTGAAATCCCAAAGCGCTCTAGGCACACAGCTGCTTTTCTGAGCTGAAATTTAACTCCAACAGAGAAACCGGTCGACTTTTCTAAAAAAAGATGTCTTTAGAAAATATCTTAAATAAAAGTTCCTTTAACCCAGTTGTCATTTTCCAGGTTGAATGCCACAGCTGACTCCGTAAGACAACGCACACGATGGCAGGTCACCATGGCCCAGATTCCAGGCCAGGCGCTGTGGTGGACACAGGTGACCAGGCAGGGCTGGCCCTTCAGGAGCTCATGCTGCAGAGGGACTCCAGAGGACTTCATTACCATTCGCACAAGCACAGCTTTGGCCCCAACAATCAGGGGCCTTCAGAAGGCCACATGCCCAGCAACAAGGAGACCAGACAGGAAGCCCAGGGCCTCCAGAATGGAGAGGGACCTTGAGAACCCCGGCCCACATGGAGCAGGATGTACTGGGGCCTGAGCCGAACAGGCCCGGTACAACAGTGAGAGACTGCTCCAAGGAAGCACCAGGTCCCCGAGGCCGGGTTGGGCCCTGGCTTCTACGAGAACAGAGGGGGATGGGATCATGTACTCCACAGTGCTCTTGAACAAGAAGCAAATACAAAAACCACGGAGGTGAAATGAGAGCCAGGGCACTCTCCTCCCGCTCCCAGCAGAGGGGCCCCAGCCTACAGCAGTGCATGGGCAGCCGCCGCTGGCTCTGCCTCGGGAAGCTCCCGCTCAGCCTCCCTGTGTCCCTTGGTTCTCCTAGAGCAAAGTGGGTGACATCTTTGTCAGACAGGCCTCAAGTCACCAAACTTAATGTTTAGCTGAGCAATGAAGTTTTCTACCATTAGCCTCAAACTGGCTTCTGTACAGTCCTATAGCATGGGTCAAAGAGTGTCCAGATGTCACATGGTATAAAATGTCCTCTGCATAAGCCAGAGAAATCACACCAAGTTGAAATGTTCTACAAGGGCATTCACAGAAAAGACTTGGTGACTCTGCTTCAAAGGCACACACTAACCTACAGCTCACCTCCTCTGCAGCCGCCTTGCTGAGCAGCCACCTCTACCATGCTTTACTAACGCCAGGAGAACGAAGATGACTGTCCCCAGTTGAACAAAGACCACTGAGCCCTTCCCCTGTCTCACAAATGATGACTTTGGTCAAAATTGGGCAAAGTCCAGAAAACATAGATAAGCATTCCCCGAGTAACTGTCTCCTTTGTCCATTCCTGAGGAAGGGAGAGAAACGAGGCAAGTCAGACAGAGCCCAAAGGGCCTTCCCACAATGCACCCCACCTCCTCCCGCAGCCAAGAGGTCTGAGGCCCAGGGAACGGAAGGGAGCAACCTGGGTTACTGGCAGAACCAAAATCACAACCAGGAGCTCAGCCTCTGTGCCAGATCTCATGTAACAATACTGCACTGCTTTTCAGGGAAGAAGGAAAAATTCAGGCCCAAGCAAAGGCCACTCAATCCACAATAAAACCATTCAAGAGGCTCCACATGAGCTCTGGAGAGCAAGTGTCCCATGTACACGTGAAGGCAGTTTCAGCTGAATTTCAACTCACAGTTTAAGTCCACAAAGCACAGCCCTGCTTCAGGTTCCAAGTGCACGTAGGTACCCCGTTTTCTTGACCTATCACGTCCCAGGTGTTCATATGTCTGTCCATCACACAAGAGAGACTGCTGCTTGCTCATCAGGGCAAGGTCATACACGGTTTCTCCACCCCCAATGCCTGCCCATACGACACTCAATAAATGATTACCAAGCTAAGTTATTAAAATATTTTAGATTTGCACTAACAAAACTGAGCTAATAAGTTTTACCAATGCAGATGTCACATCACATGGCCCAAGTCTCGACATATGGATTCATCCTTCATTCTGACAGATTAGGATCTACCGTTTAGAGAGCACCTAATATGTACCAGACATTGCTAAGTGCTGAGAACCCAGCAGTGACAAGAGCTACAGTCCTTGTTCAAAAAGATGAGATCATCTTGTGAGGAACAGAAGGAGTGAAACATCGGCAGACTGAGGACAGAAAGCTGAGAAAATAAAGGAGGGTTGCACGGCAGGCACCAGCCATGCTGGGCAGCTCCAGAGTACCACACCCAAGGCCTCCTGGAGCAGAACACGTCCCGGGCGCTCACAAAGCTGCAGCGTTCCAGAAATCAGGCAGAGCAGTGCACAGCCACATCTTGGTTCAGGAAGAAACCAGAGAAATGAACCAAGCCGAGTGGTTCACTGGTACAGCCTGAACCCGCTTTTGCAGCAGCGGTCTCATGAGGAAATCCCTTGGCTACATTCATTTGAAGTTCAAGGTATTTAAGAGGCCAGGTGTAAACCCACCAGATAAAACTAAGGCAACCTTGTTTCAAGGGCAGGGCTTGGCACAAGAGCCAGCTCTGAATGCTTACATGTAAATCAACGAGGACCAGGAGTTACAACTTCCTTGAGTGCTTCCCTGCACCAGGCACTGAGCCAAGCACAGAGCGCACAGGTTTCATCTCAGACCCAGAACAGGCCTGGGAGATGGCAGTGGCCGTTATCTTACCTTGTAGATAAAGAAAGTCGGGCAGAGACAGGCTGAAAATGTTGCCCAAAATTACACAGCTGCTTAGCAGAAGCCAGGCAGCCTGACTCCACAGCCCTTGTGAAGAAGTAATGTCTGTGTGAACAAGTCCCACCATTATTAAAGAGCTCTTCCTCAATAAAACTAGACTCATCACAGCCAGGCACGGTGGCATACACCTATGATCCCAGACACTCCAGAGGCTGAGGCAGGAGGATGGCAAGTTCAAGGCCAGCCCCAGCAACTTAGTAAGACCCTGTCTCAAAATTTAAAATATAATTTTTTTAAAGGTTGAGGGATGAAGTTCACTAAAGCATCCCTGGTTTCAATCCCCAGTACCAAAAAGAAACCCCAAAACAAAACGAACAAAAACTAGACTCATCATGACACTTTATAATTAACTGTCAAATTATTGTTCCATAAAGACAAGGGGAGCCAGGCACAGTGGCTCACACCTATAATCCCAGTAGCTCAAGAGACTGAGGTAGGAGGATCGCGAGTTCAAAGCCAGCCTCAGCAAAAGCAAGGCACTAAGCAACTCAGTGAGACCGTGTCTCTAAATAAAATACAAAATAGGGCTGGGGATGTGGCCCAGTGGTCAGGTAGCCCCGAGTTCAAACCGCAGTACCTCCCCGCAACAAAAAAGACAAGAGGAGAATGGACAGAGATCAGAATAAACTGAAAAACTGGGAACGTTCACAGTAGATGTTAGCAGGACATGGCATGCATGCCATTCCTACATTTGTTTGCATGATATTCCTTTAATCTCCCCAAAGCACCCAAAGCCAGTCTTATCTTGTGAAAGCACAGGGCACGGCTATCACCTGGGCCTCAGACCCATGGTTCTCAGGCTTCGCAGTACATCAGGGTCACACGGGAATCTTCAAAATGACAGCTGCCCAGGCTCTGTGCCCACAGATTCTACTTCAGCTGGTCTGCTGTGAGTACGCGTGCTTTTTTCAGAACCCCAGGTACAGACAGGGTTAAAAACCCTCATTCCAGGTGCTCACACACTTTAGCTTGGCTCAACAAATACCACTGAATAAGCGCTAGGGATTGAGGCCAGATAAGACAGCCTCTCCCCATTGACCCTGACACAGCTCCAAGATGGCAAATCCACCAGAGGAGCAGGGGACCAGGAAGGCAAGATGACAAAGGAACTCCAGTGGCCTTCCCATTCTTGGGGAACAGGAGACGGAAGCAGCGACACAGCAGTCCACACAGAGACTGAAGCGCCAGGACCGCAGACACTGCTCACAGCGGCGGAGGGAGCCGCAAAGGCCCTCCAAGGCCCTCTCCCTGTGCACTTCACTCTGCAGACCGAGTCTCGCTTCCATCGACTGAGAGCCCTTGGCCTCCACAGACCTCCCTGCGCCCCCTCCCCTTTGTCTGTTTGTTCCGTAGCTCCATGTTTCACATCTGACGGTGAGTCTTTCATTTTGACTTGATTTTCATATAAAGTGTGAGAGCTAGGTCAAGGTACTTCTTTTATTTTTTACTTTTTTATTTTTGTCTGTGGATATCCAATTGCTCTAGGCGACCAATGTTTCTTAATGGTATGAAAAATATGCTAGTCACTGGGCACCGTCGTGCAGCCCTGTGATCCCAGCAGCTCAGGAGGCTGAGGCAGGAGGGCGTGAGTTCAAAGCCAGCCTCAGCAAAAGCAAGGTGCTAGTAACTCAGTGAGATCCCGTCTCTAAATAAAATCCAAAATAGGGCTGGGGATGTGGCTCAGAGGTCGAGTGCCCCTGAGTTCAATCCCTGGTATCCCTACCCCAAAAAAAGAAAAATTTGCTAGTCATCACCTGTTCTGATGACAAGTATTGTTGTTCTGAGATTTTAATTCCAGTCATGTGCTGGATGAAGTAAAATGTATAGGTTGAAAGATTGAAAACATATATAGTCTCATCTTAAAATTCTGATTCCTACCCATGACATCACATTTGTGTGTGTGTGTGGTATCACATATTTTTAACAAGGGTATTATAAGCCCAAATAGCAACTAAAACTGTACAATAAGAAAAACAGCACGTGGCTATTAATTAGGGTTTTCTTTCTCACCACAGCATATCAAAATCACGTTCTAAGTACGGTGGCAGGATGATAAACATGTGGATCTAGAGGGAGCCTGAGGGCCACTTCTGCAGTCCTAAAACACGGGCTGAAGAGCCAGCACATCCGCTCTCTGAAGGAGGTGCCCAGGCTCACCATCCAGGTGGGAAAGGCTGCCCCTCGTTGCACCAGCCGAGCTCAGCACTTCCACCTCCAGAAGCTAAGGCCCACTTGGGCACCAGAAGCCCTCTCTGAGTCAGTCATCGGGGTTTGGTCCACTGTGCCACTTCTCAACCAAGTGACCAGGAAGTGGTCTTTAGCCTAGGGTGAGCCCTGTGGACTGACAGTTTAGAGTGGCCAGTTCTGTGATCGAAGCTAAGTAAAACCTTCTCTCTCACCTTCCCAGGCTTGCCCACATGCAATCAGCAAAGAATAGCCAAGGAAGGAACGAAATGATCAATGTGTGACAGAAAACACTTTCTGAAGTAGGGGAGGAAGAAGAGAAGACAAGAGGAGGAAAGGAGGCTGAGAGAAGCTGTGACTGAGGCCTCCTCCTCGTGGGCAGGTGCGCCATGCAGTCAGCCGCCCACCTGGAGCTCTCTGGAGGTTACAGAAGTCAGCCACACCCTATAAGGGGGTGCAGCATGGGCAGGAGAGCTGTGATCCCCCAGAGAAGCCACAGACAAAGTGACCCATGCAGGAGGCACCAGCTGTGATAAACACTTAGTGGCCAAAACTGATGGCATGCCTTCTGCACAGGAGACAACCAAATGAAACCTGCAGAAACAGCAGGGGCAACACGCCGCAGGAGCACGGTGCCACTGTGCAGATCCCAGGACACTCTGCTGCAGAAACACCCATCGCTAGAGAAAGGCACCACACACACATCCACCACGCTGTCCTTCACTTCCACGTCTTAAAAACTTTCTCCCTGCCCTTAAACATGCGTCTTGATAACAAACTTCACCCCTACTGCAACACCGGGCTCTCAGCAAAACCCACAAAGGAGTCCCACGGCTTCCTCCCAGTGGCAAACAGCATGCTTTGGCCAGCAACGGAACCCGCCTAGCGAGACACCAACCAGCTGCTTACGGCATACCACTCGGGCCTGGGGACCCCTTCCTTCCAGGAGCCAGGGGTGATAGTGCAAATTAGAGATGCGGAAGTGCTCCACCTTCATTCAGGCAGTTTGGAGTAATGGTAAAAATAAACACCAAGTGTCTCTGAAGATGGCTCAAACCAGAAGAGACCGAACACCTGCCTCCAGTGAACCATGCCACCAGGCTCGACGAGAGGCCCCCTCAGGGCACCATCTCCTTACCAGGTCCCCTCTCACCAGCAGGTCCAGTGCCTTGACTGGCCCTCAGCACCACCATCCCAAGAATGCTCCCTGGGAAAGCTCCTGGGACAGCACATGACACACCGAATACATTCAATAAGTCCTCTGGAAAACAATGACTGTCACCAAACAAAGTGAATTCTGTGCATGTGGTGCTGCGATGGACCCAACCTCGCAGAGGGGTTCCCTGTGACAGGAAAAGCCACGTAGGAGGGCGCCTTAGAAACACATCCCTGCCACTCTGCTTATCAAGGCAGGAACAGGGCAAGGGCGGACCCATCTCCAGTAACATTCCAGCTATGGCTCGAACCCAGCGCAGGCCTCCAGACTCCCAGGAGAATGCTGGTACTCAGCCCATAAATATTTCGTTAAAAATGTTTTGCTTGCCTTGAAAATATGCCCTGCCGCAGAAAAGGAGCACCATCTCCCTCGGAGCTGCTTGGCCCAGAGCCCTGAACTCACACTGCTGGGAGAAGAGTAAGGCCCGGTGGGACATTACGGCTGTGCGCCGGGGGGACCCGGGTGTGGGTGCCGGGATCCACACCAGCTGTCAGTGGCCCAAAGACACAGCAATTGCCGGCACAGAGCCAAGACTGGTCACAGATTCAAAACAGATCCCACTAAAATGCAGAGCCTTCAAGTAAGAATGAGCACACTCAAGCACAAGGGTAGAGTTTCCACATTTTTAGAATGAGAGCAATTTTGAATTTTTCAAAAATGCTATCTTAAAATAGTGTTACTTGATTCTTAGATCATAAATGTACATGTACACACACACACACACAAACTGTACTAGTCAATGAGTATATGAATTGTATTATTCAATTTATATGTTTGGAAAATTTGACAATACCCAGTCACTATGCACAATCTTCCTGGACTAAATTTGTAATTTGATTTGCAATCATCCAAATTTGGGATCACCCTTCTTGGAGGATGACTAAACCCTGTACTTGCTTCCCAAAATACTCTTGACAGCCATGTAGAAAATATACTAGGCACAAAAGACTTCTGTCAATTAAAAGTCACTAATGAGGCTGCCAATCTTTCTCAGTAAGATAACTACGATTCCCAAAAGACAAGTGGTCTGGACTTCTCCCTGAGAATAACCCTTGTGTCAAAAGGATTGAGAGGTCCAAAAACAATTTTTTTAGATAGGTTTGAGGTTAAAAAACAGAAATTCCACATTGTCTTTTTATCTGCACTACATTTTAAGTCCTGTAATTAATAAATAATTCTCTAAATATGAAAATTCCCTTCTAGAGAGAAGGCTTGGACTCTCCAGAAGAGGGGCTAAACAGTATATAACTACTAACTCATTAAGGGCAATATGTGTTTTATAGCAGCTTGTCTCCAAAGAAAGCAAATCTTGAAATCAGAACACTAAATTCAGGTCCTAGCTTAACCACATACTATAGACCAGGCAAATTATCTAATCTCTCTTGGCCTGTTTCCTGCTCTTTAAAATGAGAGTAAAGAATTTTCTTACTCATGCATAAAACTGACAAAGAATAAAAGGTGTGGGAACGCTCTGTGTTGGCAAAGGTATAGAAAACAGGCAGTCTTATGCGAGAGAACACAAAATGGCGCGACCTGGGGGAGCCACAGCACCAGGCGCCACCTAACAGGCACAACCTCACCCAGCCACCACCTGGAGGCGTGACCCGGGGAGCACATCCTGCATACAGAATCACGGAGGACAGCACTCTGCAGCTCCAGGTGGGAGCAACCGAACGTCATCAACCAGGAGCAGGCGCTACCTGCAGGTCACCCCAAGGACTGCTTCAAAACGAAGACGCGACTCTCCACAAGTGCGGGAGCAGGCACAGGACATCCCAAGGTGCAAACGAGACTGGCACAGGCGGCGCACAGAGCAGCGCTGGGGCAGGATGGGCTCCTCACGCACCGGGGCCTGTGGATGTCTCTGCTGCTTAGATTCAAAATAAATGACTAATAGAGGGACAAACTGGGAACTACGGCCACCTAAAACACAGGACCGCTGTGCTCATTAAATAAGGGGAACCGCGTACTACCAGAGTTCCAAGGCTGGGAGGGTAGCCGAGTCTGGTCAGAGAGGGTTGCTGGAGTCCTTCAAGTCCTGCAGGGACGAGAGGCAGGAGTGGCGACAGGTTCCAGGTGGAGAGAGCACCTGCAAAGACCAAGAGGAGAGGAGGACAAAGCCTGAGCACAGCTCCTGGGCAGCAGGCTAATGGCAGTCACTGAGAAAACGGACTACACCCAGGTCACAAGCCCTGAGGCCAAGTCAAACCCTGCACCTTGTCTCAGTGACAGCCGAGAAGACTGCGAACAGATGCAGGATGCCAAACGCAAGATTCAATCCAGATATGTGAGGTGGCCGCAGAGAGGGGGGAACGAGAAGCAGGAAGCGATCTAATATAGACAGGACATGAGCAAGGGCGTTTCAGGTCTCAGGTGCTATCTTTATATGCAAAGAAGGGCACCAACATATTTTATGGCAGCACCGATATTCCAGAGCCATAACAGAACATCCTAGACTAGGTGGTTTAAGCCCAGAAATGCATCTCTCCTGGCTGGAAGTGGGGTGTGCAAGACCAAGGGGCCAGCAACTCCCTCCCAGCGAGACCCTCCTACCCTCACCGACTCCCCATGGCAAGGACAGAGCGCACTAGAGAAAGCTCTGTGGCATCTCTCCTTGTGAGGAAGCCTACCCTGCCCCACCTCGCCGACCCTCGCCTGGCCCCAGCACCTCCAAGGCCATCTCCTAGCACTAAGCACTGGGAGGAGGGCTCCAGCACATGCACTGGGGAGTGCAAGGCAGTCCCCACTGCTGATCACGCTGAGAACAGCAACCAGATGACCAAAAAAAGCCACATGTAAGTGAACACACTGAGACTCTCTATATCTCTGATGATACGTAAAAGCCAATTTAAAATTTCTGTAATAACGAGTCAGAAGCAAAGATCAATGAAGCCAGTCATAAAAACACCGCACTTCAAGCCACATGCTTGGCCCCTCCTGCAATCCCACTGTGGCACTGGGAGCATGGTACTTTATTTCTGACTTTGCCACCAAAAGAGCTGGGCTGTGTCTCTGAGCAGGGTCCAACAATAACTCAGTGGACTGGCCCAGGGGACCTCTAGGTCCTTCCCAAGTCAGCCAGCCACAGACACCTTCGTACCAACACAGGTTACAAAAATAAACTGCACAAACGGAAATGCCCAGGCTTTCCGGACACCAAATGCACAAAAGAAGAGATGCAGAGGGCATCAGACCCACGCGCAGAGGAGCAGCTGTGGGTGAGAGCAGACCCTAAGGGTGGGCAGAGCAGCGAGGCCCAGGCAAGGCTGAGGGCTTCCTATTGTAAATCCTCCTCAGTGGCCGGCTACTGGCATCCATTCTGACTGAATTTCAGCGTGCAAGGCTTCCTCCAGGGCACACAAGTATCTAGAAATCTCCCACACTCCTAGCTGGTCATTTAGTATTTCACTGACAAAAGAAAGACTAGAGGCTGAACCACAGGCAGGGCCAGGCTGCACATGGAAGCAAGCTACACATAGCCTGTGGCCCTGCCAGAACCCAGTCCCCGGCCCATGGCACATCCAGGAGGCCAACCTGCAGAGCACACTCCCAGGGGGACAGGCGCCATCTCTAGTGACAACCAGGGGTCCGAGATGGCACCTGATGACGGGCCCACAGCTGCCCTGCTTCCAATTCCAGACCAGCCACAGAAGCCCAAATACGGCCCTCGCCAGTCTCCCAGGACACAGGTGCCCCGTCTCCAGGCCCAGCAGAGCCTCCCTCTCCACTATGAAGCTGCCCTGCCCCCCCTGCAGGTGACCTGCCAGACACAGTGATTAGTGGCCAGCTCCCAGTAAGCAGCCTTTGCTTTGCTCGAGTGGGTTGTCTCTTTATTTCCACAAAGGAAATGAGGGGCTTCTCTCCATGTGGTCAAACCATATAATTCTGAAGCCCAGCGTGGCAGAGTCCAAGTCTAGAGAGATCAGTCACTCCCCCACAGCTGGGGAAGAATCCAAGCACTGCAGAAAGCTTTTAGGAACTTTGTAATCAAACCTGTGGCTCACAAGCATTCACTTTCCCCTTAGAACTATGCGATGGTGAGCAACTTTGTCAACTTCCCTAAGCCTCTGTCTTCATTTAATAACACATTTCCCTGGAAGGCGGTATTAAAGGGAACACCACAAGTGCAATAACTGACAAATGCCAGGTGCCCAACAGTTTTGAGTCCCTTCTCTTGCTGCCTGTGCCCTAGGGAGGGACGCCAGAGGTCTCAGAGAAAGGCCGAGGACTCCCCGACACTGGGCATCCTGCACTCACACCCAGTGCGGGGGTGGGGGGGGACCCACACTTACGCATGGTACCTACATACAGTATTTGTTTTGCTTTTTCCACGCAGGTGCTGGTGGCTTCTAACCCTCACACTGTATGACCCATAATTTTTTCTTCACTACCCACACTTGCATTTTAGCAGATTTGAATGGACCTGTCCTCTTCAGAATGAAACAAACATTGTTATCGGCAATACATTACAAAAGGCACTTTGTCCCACTCTGATCCCACAAAAAGCTGTCCAGGAACATTCGGGCTGGTGAGGAGAATGTTGCTCAGCAGGTGTGGACAGACACCTACCCTGGTCAGGTTAGAGGTTGCACGCACTGGCCTCTAGGGGACGTGTGCTTCTCACGCAGTCACCAAGGAGAGGGCAGGGCGTGGGGCAGCCAGGCCCAGGCACTGACTGCTCAGCGTCCCATGTCTCAGTCTCCCTCCCTCCTTTCCCCCACATGTCCAAGGCCACATGGCTGCTGCAGGGCCGCTTCCCTCAGGAGTCAGTCCAGTGATCTCAGCCTTTTTTCCAGCAAAATCACTCTTCTACTTCCACCTCGAAAGTAGATAAGTCAGAGACGAGGGCCTTGGGGCAGATCTGAAAGGTCCCTGTGTCCAGACCTCAGGGGACCCTCCCAGGGTTTAGAACAATCCCCAAAATTCAGGTCTAGGCCTAAAGGGGTAAAAAGACACCTCATGTACACAGCTTGGTCACAGAGCAAATGCACACCTGTTGGTGACAAGTTTTCAGGAGATAAATAGTAAAAACTGTCAAGAGCACCCAAGCCAGACTGCCCAGGTTCCTGCCCTACTCAAATACCAGCTGGCTGTGTGGTGCTAGACGAGGTGCCGGGCTGTCTACGCTCAAGTTCCTCGCTGTAATGTGGTGACAATGATAATGCTGCTGTAAAAATCCAGTGAGTTACCACACACAGAGCATCCAGAATAGAACCTACCGCACAGGAGTTCAAGAAGCATGTGTTAAGTGAATGAATAACTGTTAGCCTCTATTAAATATGTCCGGACTCTCACACCATATTTACAATGCACAAAAAATGTCTGGAGTTCTTATATAACTATCAACAATGGCCACCACTAGAGAAGGGGGGATACAAGTTTCAGTTTGTTACCCTATTTATATATTTCTGTATCATCTGACAATTTTAAACCACATGTGCATATAAATTTGCCTCACAGCCAACTAGATAATGTGATTTCTAACTAAAAAAAACTCTGGGTTCAATCCCTGGTACCAAAAAAAAAAAAAAAAGAACAAAAGCAATAATAGATGGAAACATTCACCAGAGTGCCTGGAAGAGGCACTCAGCAGAGAAGTGGAGATGGCAAGCTGGAGGTAAGGATGGCTGGGCTCCCAAGAACTCCACATCCGTGCTGAGCACTTAAGGCCTCCGTCAGCCCAGAGACAGCCCATCTGTGCTGCGTGGAGGGCTGCTCTTCAGAACAGGCAAGTCCAGGATACACACTTGAATTAGGAAGAGGGGGTTAAAATAGAAAACATGGTACCACATGCCCTCAGGATTCATCCCAATTGCCACCTTCACCTGTGTCCCCACATCAGAGAGTTTAAATCAATAGGAGTCTGGGTATTATAACATTTAGGAAAGCCTCACAGGTTTCAAGTGCCATGTAAAACTCCAAAACCATCTCCAGACATTCCTCTTTCCTTGCTGGTCATCAGTGGCAAACCTGTTCATCACACACCCCCAAGAGGCACCGTGTTCAGATGCAAGAAGCCATTTCTCCAAATGTCCTTGAACAAAATATCCATGTAGACCTCTGCCCCCAATCTAGTTGTCCACCATGGCTCAAGATTACTCTAGCTTGTACTGCTGTAATCTAATGCCAAGAACATCACTATCACTTCTCATTCCCTTCTAAACAATTTTTATAATGAAAAATGGACCCTGTCAGGGTTGGGTCCCAGTGCTACAGCAAACTCTCATTTTTCTTTCTTTCTTTTTTTTCTTTTTCTTTTTTTTTTTTTTTTTTTTTTTTGTGCCAGGGATTGAACTACTTAGGGGCACTCAGTCACTGAGCCACATCCTCAGCCCTATTTTGTATTTTATTTAGAGACAGGGTCTTATTGAGTTGCTTGGCACCTTGCTTTTGCTGAGGCTGGCTTTGAACTCACAATCCTCCTGCCTCAGCCTCCTGGGCCATTGGAATTACAGGCGTGTGCCACTGAGTCTGGCAGGAAAATTATTTCCAACCCAGAATTCTATACTCAAGTCAAGCTATCAGCTAAAAGTGAGAGGAAAACGTTAAACATTACAGAAGATCCAAAACAGAATTCTTTTTCAGAAAGTTAACTGGTGAATATGCTTAACCAAAACAAGAGAGAACATTGTAAAAAGGAGGAATCCAACCCAAGAAAGAGATGAAAGGAATCCTCAGGGAGAGAGAAAAGACCTCAAGTGGACAAATGAGCTGCAGACCCAGGCTAGATCAGGAAGAAGGTAAGGCCCAGGAAGGATTACTCTAGGAATGGATGAAATGGAGATTTCCTGATGCACATGATGAGTTGAGACGAGATCCGCATTCTTGGGAGGGAGGTGAATACAAGACACAAAAAGAAAAAGAAGCAAAACAAAAAAAGGCAATTGTTAACTCAAGAAAAAAGAAAAAGCTATGAAAAGAAATGTGATCAAAATAGACTATCTCCCCTAGTACCCCCGCATAGGTCGAGGGGAATGGAGGGAGGGAAGGGGGTGTGGGGGGAAGAAGATAGTAGAGTGAAACAGACATTATTACCTCATGTACCTATATGACTGCATGACTGATGTGATCCTACAGTATGCAAAATCAGAAGAATGAGAGATCACACTCCATTTACATATGGTTTATCAAAATGCATAAATGCACTCTACTGGCATGTATAACCAATTAGAACAAATAAATTTTTTTTTAAAAATAGGCATCCATAAATAATATTTACATAATCATAGTGCTGCTGAATGTTTATTTACCACAATTTTTAAAATGATTACTGTGATCTGTTTGATCCACAAAACACTTCCAAAATCAAATGTGTGGGTCTTCCCACACCAACCCACCGTGAGACCGACGTGCATCCTACAACCCAAACAAACTCTGATCAGCATCAGGTCCTGCAGGAGAAGGTGGCAGGCCCACCAGGCACACTCTGCCCCACTGCACAATCAGCAGCTTGCCACGTCTTTCATCTTTCTGACCAACCAGCTACCCATCCAGGCTTCCCAAACCCCTCCTCGGGCTTGAGTGTCTGTTACAGCAGCCCACAGAGCTCAGGGAAACCCTTCTCTATCAGTTTATTACCAAGGACACAACTCAGGAGCAGCCAAAGGAGAGGGCTCAGGGGACAGGCACAAGCTGGGGTGCGGAGCACAGAGCCTCCTGGAGCACCACCGAAGTCCACGGCCGGGAGCCCTCCTGACTCAGGGTCTGGGACTTTGTAAAGGGTTCTCCGTGTGGGCTGCCCTTTAAAGTATTCCACCTCCAGCCACTGCACCTCCCCTGAGGTTGGTGGGGGGATAAATTTCTAACCCTCTCATCATGCCCTGATCTTTCTGGCCACCAGTCCCCAGACTGAAGGTGTCTAGGGATGGCCCGCCACCCATTATCTCATTATCATGTCAAATACGCCCTTATCACTCCAGTGATTCCAAGGGCTTAGAAGTTCTTTTGTCAGGAATTGGGAACTAAGACCAAATATATGGGGAAAGGTGTTCCTATCACCCCTGTGACTCAGGAAACCACAAAGTACCTCAGGAGCTCTAGGCCAGGAAGCAGGACAAAGACCAAACGCATATTCTTACACTCTCATCATCAATCATCCTAGGAGGCTGGGGACAGGTAAGGGGGTAGCAGGAGCAGGGGTAAATCCTCTGCTTCCATAGCTGGATGCCGCACACACACTCTCTAGAACAAAGAGTCAACATGCTGAGTGACAGTCTCTGGGGCTCAGAGTCGGGTGGAGAGGGGGAAGGGTAAGGCAGGCAACTGGCATGTTTTTGTTCTAAGCCTTGGAGAACTTTCAGATCTTAAACTATGTGCCTCTACAACCTAGTGAAAAATGAGTTTTTAATGCATAAACAGAATCTGATACTTGACCAACAAGAATATTATACCATGTGGTATATTCTTAAATTTTTTGGAATCCAATCACTTGGAAAATGTAGAGAAAGCTATAAATCACACATAGACATGTGCATGCAAAACTCTTACACAGAATTTCAGAATTTTATAAATTTCTGAAGGTCAGGTTAAATACCTCAGAATTATAGATTCCAATTTATTTTTTTGCTTTTGGTTTTTGCTTTTGTTTGCAGTGCCTTGGTTAGAAGCAGGGTTAGAAGCAGGGCCTTGTGTGTACTGGGCAAGTGTTCTCCCCCAAAATAGACCCCAGTCCAGATTCTAGTTTCTTAAAGGAAATTTATCTTACAGCAGAGCTTGTCATTTACTGTGTAGGAAAAAAAATGAAAAACTATCAAAAATTCCTGATGGTCAAATGAGATCTACAATACTTGCTGACCATCAGTTGCTGCTTCCTGATTCCTTCCGGATTCACATGGTTCCCGGCTCTCAGTGAAGGTGTGAACCTTGTTTACTAGCTCTTAGAACTCAAAACAGTGCAGGGCTCTGAAGTGCAAGAGTGTGAATCGCTGCGTCCATTCTAGAAAAAGACAAGGAGTCATGCACTTGGCTTCCTGTGAGGAGCCCTCCACCTTGAGAAGGAAAGGTCCCAAGTCCCCACATGCAGCTTTTTCCATAGAGGAATCATGCTAAAACTCACTGGCATGATGTCTGTAGTCAGAGCAGGCCACTCAAAGGCCCCAAAGCCGCCAAAATGCTCTGTTTCTGATGGAACCGCCTCCACACTGACAACCTCACTAACAGCCCCACATCAGGTCCGAACGGTTTGTCTTTTAAGAGGCCTCTGAGCATTCCTGACAATTTGCTTAAAAATGTGATGCCTTAGTTTATGCATCTATTAACCGAGACTAACAATAACTTGGACATTGTAACAAGAGGACCAGTTCATGCTGGTGGGCAGACGACAGCCCCAAGACGTCAGGGCCTTAGTTCCTGGAACAGGTGACCATGTCACCTTACATGGCAAAATGGGATAGAGATTTTCCTGGATTACTTCAGTGTTCCCTCTAAGTCCAGCAGCATTTAGAAGCTGGAGACTTTCTCTAGGAGGAGAAGAGCACAGAGAACAGGAGTTGAGAGCTTGAGCAGGATTCCACAGTCCTTGTTGCTTCTGAGCTGGGGGGGTCACATGCAGGGACAGAAAGAGGCACTGAGGTGGTCCACAGTTGGCAGCCAGCAAGGAAACAGGTACTGGTCCCACAACCACAAGGAACTACATTCTGCCAATGCCAAGTAAGCCTGGAAGCAACCCTTCCCAGAAACTCCAGTACAAATTCTGAGGATGCCTTGATGTTTACCCAGTGAGACCCAGGTCAGACCTCTAACCTACAGGACTGTAGGTACCGTGCGTGTTGTCTGAAGTCATTAAACTTGTGGTCATTTGTTAGAGCATCTGTAGGAAAGTGATACAGTGATGTTGATGAAATCCCCAACAGAGTGTCTGGTATAATGTGGGTATTTGACAAAAGTCTACTGACTTCCTTAAATCAAAAGGTAGGACTGGCCGTATTCCATCTGAAACAAAGGATTACAGACTTGTCCTGACAAACAGTGACTTGAGGAACTATAAACTTCTCATAATGCCTACGAAAGCCTTTCCTTTAACTTATATACCTACCCAGACCTGTCTTACTGAAAACTTGAAGCATCACACCAGGGACTAAATGCAGGTGTGTGTTTACCACCTGGACCGCCAGTCACCCATAGGAACCTCTCCCAGCACTTGCCTACACACATCCAAATCTGCTATTCCCACTGCCTGTGAGCACCCCTCTTCCCACAAGGCACTGAGGCCCTGCATAGTGCTTCGGCACATCACAGGAAATCCATAGGATGTTTGACGATGCAACATATCATGGTATAACTTGATATCCACACAGACGAGAGTTCGCAGAGGCCCAGGGCCAGGTTCTTTGGCCTTTGTGTTCCTCTTTGTGTGCCGCTGATGTCTAGGGCGTTGGAAGCTCTCTGTAGAGGTGATGAAGACAAAGAAAAGCTGAACACTCACAAATAGCTCTTCAGGCAGGGGCCTGAGGAGTCACGGGCACCCCTCGGTGCCAGAGCCAGGCCCACCCAGATGTGGGAAGCTCACTAGCACCGTTGTTTCCCATACGAACGGGTGAGTGCTCTCCCCACCTTGGCCTCTCACTGCCCTCTGCCTTCCCCAACCACAAGATCGCTCACTTGGGAATTGAAATGTTAAGAAAGAAATTATGCTTCGTTAAAGGAAGGCTCGCGGGGATGTAAGCAGATGGGAGAGATTACTAAAGACTCAATTGTGCACACCTCTCAATAATTTTGTTTACAAAAGATAAATGGTAACTGAATATGAACTTGATGATGCCCCAAAATGCACATCAAACAATGTTGGCCAACTAAAGACAGGAACTGTAAATGAAGTTGCCTAACAACACATTAAAGACCTAGAGCATATCAAATTTGGAGTTTTAAAGAAAAACACAGATACATTCGATTATTAATAAAGCATTTTTATCAATCTTTGTCAACGCAATATTTTACAACTTAGAAAATTGTTACATTTATAGTGTCATTTGATCCTCAGAAAAATCTTTTGAGTTAGGCAGAACCGGCATTACTAACGGCTAATGTCCCTTAGGGATGAGAACTGAAGTTCAGAGGATAAACGTGGACTTCACAGAAGCCTTTGTAGAGCCGTTTCTAACGGAGTCCCCTGCACAAAAGAACCAGTGTAAGCTATCCTTAATACACTCTTACATGTCCTGTCAACATTCAAAAAGGTTCAAGTGGCCTGCAACAGACATCTACATGATCAGCACCTGACAGTGGAGAAGAGAGAAGCCCTGGGTAAGCAGGGCAGGCAGGGGGAAGGTGAAACAGAGGCTCAGAACCACGGCTGAAGGAAAAGCAGTCTCTGAATCCTAGTTCTAGGCCAAAGGTACTTAGGGGAAACAAGATGATTTACAGAAGCATCATAACCTGAAAAAGGGGACGTACCATCATTGTTTAACACACTCCTGCAGCCAAACCAATCTCTCAGACACCCCACACCAATGGCATCAAACCAAGGAGTGCTCCAGTGCTGTGTGAGTCATTCTGTCCCAGCCCTAGGCCAGAGCAGAGGGCAGATCTGAAGGGTGCAGCTCAAACGCCATCTCCTCCATCCCCACACGTGAATCTACATAAAAGTCAAGCCTGCTACAAACATTCTCAGTGAAGAGCAAGCATTAACTAGTTGAGTCTCAGTTAAAACATTAAGAAAACCATGAAGAAAAACCAGTCCAGTTTTTCTAAAGTGAGATTCCCTAACTAAACGAACCACCTGGAGCGTATAACAAAGAACCTTTTTTAATTAAGAAAAGAACACAAATCAAAAAGTGCTACTGACTGAGGTAAAATCGTAATACAGCAGCATCACTACTTGACCAAAGAGCTATCATCTATTTTTAATCCTGGTAATTATCCAAATAACTAAGATCAGCAGAGAAAATTGTGTACCCTTTCTACAGAGACATGTGGCTTGAAGAAACTCAAGGACACCAAAATTCCCCCTTATCAAATAGATAAACTGAAAAGGGGTTTAATGTCTTAAAGGATTGGTTTCTACATTCCTTAAAATCAGAGCTTCCTTATAGGTCATTTAACATATGATGAAACGTTTTGCAAGTTGTAATTTTAAACTATGCTTTAAGCTGTTACATAAAGCCATGTGCATCTACTTGAGGCAGCCTCGAAATTCTATTCATTTCAGAGTCTCCAAAATAAAAACTCTGTTATGAATTGGGGCACAGAAAAGCCTAAAGTTGACAGACTTAATGATACTTAAACATTGATAAAATGCTCCAGAAAAAAAGATCTGTCCCTGACAATTTCATAAAGAGAGAAAAAAAAAAAAAAAAACTAATGGAATAGAATGAAGATGTTGCAAGTATCACATAATTATGAAGAATACACAACACCAAAAGGTTACTTAAGATCATTGTAGATGCTTGTCCTTAACACTGACATAGTATACACCATGCAACCAATCTTGTTTAGAAGAAACCAAAAAGGAAGAAAAGGAACTTTCTCTTTAGAAGACATTTTCAAACATCTTCACTATTTGTACCATTGCTACTGAAAGAACTTTCCTCTGCTATATTTGGTTGAAAGAATGAAAGGTTAAAGGCTGAGGAGGATCTTGGAAATTATTCAGTTTAAGACCCTCAAAGGTGAGAAACAGAAAGCCCAGATGAGGCGGTCTTACAGGAACTAACAGTAAATGAATTCCAGACCCAAAATTAGACTCAATAAATTCTAATCAAGTACTCTGCACTGTGCAAGAAATACTAGGAAGTAATAGCAAAAAAATTAATTTAACAGCCCTTCGGTGAGCCAAGGATCTGAAGGTCTACACTAACACGGAAGACTGGATTCGGCATAGAAACAGGCCTCTCTTTGGCTGCACCTCTTCCCTGCTCCGGGCACAAACTGTGCCTCCCCATCAGAGCATATTTCAAGCTGTGCTACAGTTAACCACTTACTGCCCAAACCCACACTGTCCCTGAAGACCATGCACTCCTAAAGGGCAGGACTTCAGGCAGGGGAGGCTTCAGGGGTCAGGTACCACTAAAAAGAATGGCTAAGCAGGAGCTGAATGACTGGAGCTGGGGTGGGCAGCATAGCTGAGGACAGACTAGAAATGATGAAGGGCCCTAAGCTTAACATGGACAGCAGTGGCAGCCAAGTGGTCAGCACAGCTGCCTTGTAGACCAGTTATTTGGGCAGCGTCTCTCGAAAGGATTTCAGGCCAGATATGAGCACTTCTTGTGCCTACAGTTGTTTTCCCTCAGCTCGGTAAAAAGGAAATGCTGTGTTGTCTGATTTTGCATCACCCAGGAGGAGAATCTCCCTGGGCAATAATAGGTGTTTTGAAACGTTTGATGGAAGGATAAATGATCCCACTTTACTTAGCCTAAGAAACACAGAGGACCTAGGGACAGCCTCAGGTCTTCTCCTCCATCCTAAACCAGAGTTTCCCCCTCCCCAGATCTCACCCGAGCGCTGACTTCATTAATCTGACCTCCAACTGTAACTGCCTTGGCCTCTTTCCCTGGGTGTGGATTCTCCTGCTTCAAACGCATTTTCCAGTCCGCCAAATTCTTGGGAGAGTTTCCTCCCCCTCTCCAAGCGCTGAGAGCTGCAAAGTTAATTCTGGCTTTCCAGTTTTGGTGCGCGCGCGCGCGCGTGTGTGTGTGTGTGTGTGTGTGTGTGTGCGCGCGCGCGCGGTTCCTCCTTCCTAACGGAAGAAATCAAGAAGTGCTGGGCAGAGGGGCTCTGCTCCCTCCAATCACAGCCGGCTTCCCAGACTGCCGAGCCGCCCGCAGAGCAGGAAACTCAGCAGCCAGACGTGGTCCCAGCCGCGGTGACAATCCCGCGCTCCCCGGGGACCCGGCTAGGGTAGGGGAGCGCAGCCTGTCGCTCCCGCAGCTGCTCGCTCTGCAAATAATAAATCAAAGAGCGGTGGACAGTGCGGCCGCCCCGAGCCAACGCGCCCCCGCCCCCGCGCTCAGCCCGGCGCACCCCGCGGTGCACCCCCCAACACGGCTGGTGGTGAAAAGGGACCACAGCCCAGAAGCCACGCGGGAGGGGACGAGCGCCCACGCGCAGGTCCACGCTGTCACCCTCAATGACACACTGAGGTGTGAGCCGCTCGCCCCCGGTGGGACACGGAAACGGCCCCACGCGCGGTTCCACGCTGTCACCCTCCGGCGCACTGAGATGAGAGCCGCTCACACCAGGGTGGGACACAGACGTCTGGCCCCCACGCCCAGGTCCACGCTGTTTCCCGCCGTGACACACGAGACGCGGAGCCACGCGCAGGTCCACGCTGTCACCCTCAATGACCCGCGGAGACCCGTGCCCAGCGCTGGTCCACGCAGTGCCTCGGGCGGCACAGACGCCAGCGGGCCTGCCACTCGACCGAAGGGCCGGGAAGGGCCCCAGGCGCGGGTCCGCGGCCGCCCTCAATGACACTCGGAGAACCGGCCCCACGCGGGGACCGTGGGCGAGCCCGACTCGCAGGCGACCGGGACTCATGCGCGGGTCGCAGCGGGCGCCGGGCCTCGGTGCCGCCCCGAGGCGAGACAATGCCCAGGCGCAGCGCCGCGCTAGGGCCCGGTCGGCCCGGTGGGTCCCCGGCCCGGTCCCACCCCGGCCCGGTCCGCCGCTCAGGGCGGCGCCCGCTGGGACCCGCCACGGCCGGTCGCCGGGGCCAGGACCCCCGCCCCGCCCGCCACCCCGCCGGCCCCGCCGCCAGCCTCACCTCAGGCCGCGCCTCGCAGCGTCACTCCCGCCCGGGCGCCGGCCGAGACAGCGCAGCCCGCAGCGGCAGGCGGCAGAGCGGCGGCGCCTCAACAATGGAGCCGGGGCGGGGCCCTCCGCCTCAGCAAGCTCGGGCTCCGCCGGCTCCGCGCGGGGCTGCAGCCGGCACGGGGCTGCAGCCGCTGGCACTGCGCAGGCGCGCGCAGCCCCGCCCGCCGCAGCGCCCCGCCCCGCGGCCAGCGCCCGGGGACCGCCCCCTGGCCAATGAGAAGAGAGAAGCGTGGAGGGGGCGGGGCCAGGGAACAAAGGGAGGTCGGGCGGGGCCTTGCGGGCCTGGACCCGGGGCTGCCTGGATGCGTAGCCGCTGGAAGCCACAATGCCGCGGAAAGGCTGCCGGTGCTCACCCCAAACCCCGAACCCAGGTTTCAGAACTGAGAGTGAGAAACAGGCTTGCTTTACCGAGGGAAGCTGAGGCCCAAGGAAAAAGATCACCTGATGCCGCAAGTCACATAGTCCCTTCCATCGTTTGCGTTTTAGTCATTCAGCAAACATTTCGAAGCATGCGAGTGTTCTTTAGCAATGGCATGAAAGCGAACTTGGGCGTCCCTTGAGTTCTGCCAGGCAGAACTTTTTTTCGTCTCACTTTAATGCCTGATAAAGGAGCCAGGAGCCCGGGGCTGATCATGCCCTTTCCTGCCCCAGAGCTTTAGTGTTGGCCATTCCCCGCCCGAGATGCACCCCTCTCTCCACCTGCCACCCCCATTTACCCAAGTATCAGTCTGTAAAACCTGTCCTGGTGTTATCAGAGCTCTGGGGAAGGCGACCCACGGTCTAGGTTTTCCACTACCTCGCTGGCTGCTTCTCTCCCTCCGGGACCCACCCCCTTCTCTGCACAAGCTGACATGGTAGGGTGTCCCCTGGCTGGAGCCAACAGTCTGTCTGCATGAATACCTTTCCAGAACACCTCACTGTCACTGGCTTCAGACACCAACCACATGCTCTGGTCGCTGCCAAATCACTCCAGCCCTGACCTCCTATAGACTGCCGCTGGAATCCCAGGAGGCACTTCACACTACTCATGGCCAAAACGAGGTGCTTCCCTCACCACCCCCCTGCACCTCCACATTCTTCCCTGTAAACAGTCCCTCTGCCCCACTCACATCCCTCAGCCCTCACCTTTCCCACAGCACCAGGTCACCTCCTCATGGCCCTGCTGGATTTTTCATTTGTGTAGGCTTCTTCCAGTGAGGTGAGGCCTTTCTAGGACCCAGCAGGGACCAGCCCTGAGTCATTTGTGTGTGCAGAGCAGGAGCTGGCATCCTGAGGGCACACAAGGAAGGCTGGCAGGAAGGATGGCCGGCAGATGAAGGATTGACGGTGGCAGTGGCTGATCTGTCCCCCCTGTCTTCACACACATGGATATGCCCATGTCTGCTTGTGTGTACACACACACACACTCACACACACACACACACACACACACACACACTCATGCACACTGAAAGCCTGGGCTCTAATGGGATCTACTAGCCAAGTTCCTCCATGAAGGTGAGAAACTTCTCCACCCCTCTCCAGCCATGGCCCCACTGTGGATTGGGATGTCCCTACTGATCAGGAAAAGTGACCCCATAACTCTGAAGGCCCCAGGTTTCTGCACATGGCCCAACCTGACACACTCTCCTCTACATGCCTGACCAACTTCTACTGATCCTTCCAGTCTTACCCTTAAAGTCACCTTCCAAGAAGCCTTCATGGCTACCCCACCACTACCAGGCAGAGCTGTGGCAGCCACACCCCAAGGTGCCCTTTCATGATTCATGCCCTGTGTAACCCCTGCAGCCCTGAGAGCTGGCGGAATCTATCTCGATTCTGCCCTTGAAGGGGGTAGTGGTGATGGAGTGTCACCTTCATGCTCACTTTACGTTATATAGGACTCCACCCAAGTGCACTACAGAGAGAAGTTCCACCTGCTGACTTTCGAGAAGGAAGCTGTCTTGCTGAGCAGGCCTTTGCAGAGGCCCACCAGGCAATGGACAGGCTCTGAGAGCTGGAGAAGGCCTGCAGGAGGCAGCCGGCACAGCTGACATCATAATCAGGGAAACGCTACACTCTATGAAGTCTGTTTCACCTGTTTTATCTGTATATCAATTTTCGGATTGGTATATACTGATATTCAAAAATAGTGTAAGGAGAAAGACACCAGCCTGCTGGCCAAAGGGAGAAGAGAGCATGAAGGCAGGAGAGTCTGCAGGTGAGAGGGTGGACGAGGGCCAGCGGGTCCCCACGCCAGCTCCACAGGCCGAAGCCGCGTAGAGCCGCCATATTGTGGGTCTCTTGCTCACAGTGGCTAATGACATCCAGGTCAGCTTGGAGTTGAAATGGGCTGGCTGCCCAGGGTGAAACCCCCGAGCCTCCTCACCAAGTCCATCAGCACGGCACATGAATCGAGTGGCATCGTGGTAAATGCCATGAGGAACGATGGAGGAAAACGACGGCTCTTCTAATTTAAGACATAGAATATGCTGAGTTCATTCATACAATTCCCTTCCCGAGGTTGGTTGATTTTTTCAAAAAGAGTTTAATGATTTTCCCAAAGCATGTGGATGATATAAATACCTAGAGACCGCTGTGAGAGACATTTGACTGCAGGTGAGTCTCACCTATAAGTATTGAAGTGAACTCGAAATAAGACAGCAGCCAAGAATTCAATAGCACATTGAAAAGCAGAATAATAAGATACCTCATTATTAATTTATACCTGTTAGAATATTCTGTTATTATAATGATAAAAAAAAAAAAAGAACAGTAAGTTCTGACCAGGTAGAGTTTTTCCCAGTAAGGCAAAGATGGTTTAATATCAGACAACCCACTCATAGATTAGATTATGTCAAAAGGCATTCTAAAAAGAAAATTCTTATGATCAACTCTGAGAAAGTGACAACAGTGGGCCTCCATTCTTCCAGCATTACTTCCAGGTGGCTTTCATCCTGAGTCCCGGGGGGTGCATGCGAGCCAGTGACTCAGACTCACTCATCCAGAGCTGCTTCGTGTGGCCAGCCACTTCCAGGATCATCTCCTGAGTCCGACCGGCCCAGGCTTTGGCACCCTTCCAGTACTTCCCAACCGTGACTTCATGTTTTCTTCTCATGTCACTCAGGATCTAGATGAGGTCCATGTCTGGGCAGAATTCACAGCCACACTGACTTGGCCACCCACCTGGCCCTCAGGAAACTGATTTCATTTCCTCCTTACAGTTTTGTTTGTTTGTTTGTTTGTTTTTGTTTTTTTTCAGGTAGCCCAGCTTCTACATCAGATGTCTGATCTGTATCATAGGTCAGGCCCGGCCCAGGTCAGCCTGCCCCATACCTTGTGCTGTTATGGGCTGATTTGAAAATTAAGCCAGGTTGGCCCCATTTGGTTCAGATATCCCATCCACCCTGTGTAATGCCGGCCCCCCTTTTCCTCAGGAGCCCACTCTCACAGAAGCTGACACCTCCCCCACCCCCACTTGCTCCCTGATCACATGATCCTTGACTTACAGAATGTGCGCTTGCCCTTCTGAGCATGTGCTGAGGATTTCTGAGAAAATATGCTTTTTGTAACTTGTGGTTGTAACTGCCACCCCGCCTCCCCCTTTCTTGGTGGTTTTCCAGTTTTTAAGTGACCCTCGACCCCTATGTAGGTGTCAGAGATTGAAGAACTGTTTGCTTGCTGCTTCCCCGGTCCTGGCCAGAATAAATCCTTTGTCTTTTACGTCAAAAGAACCCAGAATTTCATTTAGGATTTTGGAATAGCACCTTAACAGTGCCAGTGATTGATGTTGGCCCACACACTCAGATGCAGGTGTTGATGTCAGACTTGGTCTGGAAGTTGTCTTAGTCAGCCTTATGTCACTACAGTGCAATACCTTGGACAGTCGAATTAGGAAGACTGATTTAACTTATAGATTGGGAGGCCCCAATCCAAGATTGAGTGGCCCATAGTGGCCTCTCCAGAGCACGGTCCCTCCTGGTGGAGGAGAAATGTAACAAACTATGCCCATCGCCAGCCAGGAAGTGGAGAGCATGGACTAAGGTCCTGCAGTCCCCTCTGAGGGCATGCCCCCAACAACCAGAGCACCTCCCGCTGAGCCCCACCTCTGAAAGCTCCACAGCACGTCCAAATAGCGTTGCCCTGGGGACCAAACACTTAAACAGGCACTTTTGGGGGACACTATCCATCGTCAAGCCATAGCAGCAGTCGGCTACCACCGAAGGCTGCTGCCATCTGCAGCGATCCTGGCCTGCTCAAAGGGGCCCCAAGGGCGGTCCCACCCCTTGAAGGAGTGACTGTGACTTAGGCAGATGGGCACCCCTGGTTTTGTTATGTCACACATCTTGGTCTCCAGCTAGACACTGACCTGCTCCAGGGCATGCACCATGTGCAGGTGGGCGGACAGGTGGTCCCCGAGGTTTGCGTGGCGACCTTGTTGCCTACTAGCAGCCCACTGAACCTAGCCAGCAAGCCTGCTGAGCCGCCATCACAGTCCCTGCAGGAGAATGAGTTTGTGCCATGGGCAGAGGATAAGGACAGGCAATGCTGCCCAAGCCCCATGGATGCTGGGCATGAAAAGTGCATAGAGCTGCCACCCAGGCCCCCCAAGGACAACAGCTGTAGAAAGTCACAGCCAGGCAGACGTAAGTCAGCAGGTAGACCCAAAACCAGGCCCTGATTGTAGCTGGCTGAGAGAGAGCTGATGCCAGGAAGCACCGGCAGGGAGGGGCTGGGGTCAGCAGGGAAGGACCTGGGTGGCACAGGACTGACCCTGAATGTGTAGGAGGGTCCTCCCCGAGGCACGGCAGGCCTCGGTAGAGCACCAGGACTGGTTGACTCACCCTGGCATGTTGGCCAGGCTCCCGGATGCGCCATGCAGCTTCCTGTCCTCAGGCCTGGGCCGGCCTGCCCTCCCCTGCCTGGAAGGCCCGCCCCCCCACCCTCCCTGGCTGACCCCACTCACCCCTTTGGACTCAGCTCCAGGGAACTTGGTGATGAGTTGGAGGCCTCCCAGACGCCCCGCCTCGCTCCTACTAGCTTCTTTCCGTGCTCCCTCCCTCCACACCAGCTTGGGGCCCTGAGTCGCCATTGACCATTGCTTTGCCTTCTCTTTGTGTTTGTGATCCATCCTGGAGATCAGGGAGGTCTCTTATTTATGTCTGTTCTGGGATATTCGGATGTGACAGTTTGAGAGGGAAGTGGAATCATGAAAGTCTTTGAAGGAAGGCGGGAGCTGGTCAGATGGGGTGTTCCAGGCAGAAGGGAAAGGGCTTGCTGAGGACACAGTGCTGGGAGGAGGGGAAGAAGCTGCTCAGGAAGCTAGTGTGCAAGACGAGAGGGGTGAAAAGAGGCTGGAGAGGGAGGCGGGGCAAGCAGTGACCACAGGAGCCAGGATTTGAGCAGGGAACAAGCCCATGAAGTCCCCCCAGGAGCTCAGTCAGTCTGCACTACAGAGATGACCATGACAGGCAGGAGTGGCATGGCATGTGGTGGAGACACTTGGGCTATTGCAGGAAGGCGGGGGCAATGGCGAGCGGCTGAGTGCTTTTGGACCTCGGGCAGTCAGAAAGCAGGAAGCCTCTATCGCTCCTGGAACTGGTCCGACCATGGGCCTGGTGCTCCAGGGAGTGCTGAGCTCCTTCCTCTTCCATCTGCCAGAGGTGCTTTCCAGCTCCGTGTGCCTGCCAGCTCTGTGGCTTAGGGACCCCATCCAGCTGGGTCTCTGCAGAGGCCATGCCTGAACTGGAATAGGTGCCTAAAGGGAAGAGGTGGGCTGCTCACCAAGGACAGGGGTCTGTCCACTCTGGGAGGGGGGATGTGAGAGGAGGGGATTAGCTTCTGGAGTGGTCCAGTTTAACAGATGTAATATGCATAAACCTGTGTGGTCCATGGGTTTCACCTCTGGAGGGACAGCCTGGGTCCCCAGAAAGGGCAGAGGAGCCGAGGGGAGACCACAGCCAAGGCAGAGTTGTCCTCTTGCAGCCCCTTAGAGACCAAAACATGGGCAGGGGGAGGCCCGGAAGGTGAGGAGTAGCCATCTGGGAGTGCAGGGAGGGAGGCCTGAGGCTGGGGTCAGGCCATGGGACATGACTGCAAGACATGACTGCAAGCAGTGGGAGCTGCTCTATGTCCTCACAGCCAGGACCATCTAGAGGCCTCAGGGCCAAAGGTGATGGAAAGCAGCCTTGGTCTCCCACGCCAGGCCTCCTGACAGAGCACTGTTCTCCACCATCTAGAACACAGCCGACTGCCACCTTCACTGGCACAGCACAGTGTCCCCACAGCTGGAGCTGGGAATCCAGCCTCGCCTCACCCATGACCTCCTGGGGGAGGTAGAGCCCCTCCTCGGGGGTCTGGAGGGAGGCAGCCTTCCAGACCATTTCCTGTGCCGGCACAGCAGGTCACGGGTAGAGCTCCATGCCTGTGGGTGAAAACGCTCCAGGAGGGGCGCTGCGTGTGGCTGGGCCTTGGAGGGCCTGATGGGCCACCCTGTGCTGGGGGAAAGTCCGCATAGAGGACCAAGTGGGTGGCCCCCTGCATAAGGTAGTACCCAGGGCAGCTGAGGATTCCCAGGAAGAGTCCCGCAAGGCGCCAAAGATTGGTCACGGGGATGAGCCCCTTGTGCATTCTTGCCATAGACCCAGCTGTGCCACCTCCCTGTCTCAAATGAATGGGTGTTCCTTCTGGGCCTCTGTGCAGTTCTGACCCATGGGCTGTGACTAGCGGCCACATGTCACTTCTGAGCTGAACACTAAGACCAGCTGTGGGACTGCCCTGCGCTTTCCTTGCCACAGCTCTGGTCTGAGTTGAGTGGCCTGCAGGGCATGGCTGCCCTGGGGATGCGTCCAGGAAGGAGACTCTGCGGCCTCTGATCTCTCCTTGCCCCACCTGCACTGTGGGCCCTGACATAGGCCCCAGGTAGTGCTGCTTCAGGATAGTACCATGGGAATACTATAAGACTGGCATGGGAGACTGAGCCAGACTTGGTCCTGGGCCTCCGGGGTGGGAGGGGATGATATTGTGAAATATACATTAGGTCTTGTCTGTTTCCTGGCTTACAACTCCTAAGATCCTTGAAATTCCCAAAGTGCTTTCTGCATGCTAACCAACTGACCCATTTGACTGGCAGCTGCTAGCCAGCTCCTAGATGGGCTGGTCATGGGAAAGACAAGGCAGGATGAGAGGGCTGGGACTTTCACCCTTGCCTTCAGCCTCTGTGGAGAGGGACCAAAGTTCGAGCCGATCACAGTGGCTGTGATGTAATCATTCATACCAACATAACAAAGGCTCCATAAAACCCAAAACGATAGTGTTTATGTGGTCTCCTGGGTGGCCGGACAGAGGGCGGTGCTCTGCGCCCCTCTTCATCTGCCTTGACCTGCACCTCTCTCCATCTGCACCCCTGGTGATATCCTTTATCATAAGCTGGTTAACATAAGTGTGTCCCTGAGTTTTGTAAGCCACTCTAGCAAGTAATTTGAACACAAGAAGTGGGTTGTGGGAATCCTGATTTATAACTGACTTGTCAGAAGTAAAGGTAAAGCCACCTGGGGCTTGTGATTGACATCTGAGAGGGGGTACCGTCTCTAGGTAGATAATGTTGGAATCTAATTGAGTTCCTGGACACCCAGCTGGTGTCCACTGAGAGCTCTGCAGGACAGGGCCACACAGTGTGCTTCCCCTCGCCCAGGTCAGGCACAGATGGTTGTGTTGCAGGCAGGAGTACTCACTGCTGCACCCCATGGCAGATCCTGGGGCCTCCCGTGGCTCCATCTCAGGTGGAGGCAGCTGTACCTTCTCACTTCTGGAGCTACCCAGCCATAAGCCAGATATGGCTACCTTGCTTTCAATGAATTAAGATTTAAAACTTGTGTTAAATCCCCCAGTCAGACCAGAGCTATTTCAAATAGCAGTGGTTGCTGTATTAGTGACAGCATGGTTGTAGAACGTTCCCAGCATGATGCCAAGTGCAGCTGGATGTCTCTGATCTGGAAGCTTCCATGCCTCAAGACACTTTCTGGTAGGCACAGGACCTGCAGCCTGTCCTACAGTTGCTGAGGAGTGCTGGTGGGCTTTGAGTTGGACGGAGGGACACACAGGCACTCCGCAGGCCTGAGGAAGGCACCATGAGGAATTCCAGGGTGGGTGGGGGCTTCAGGGAGTCAGAAGGGCTTGGGGGCATTTCTGAACAGACTGAGGAGGAAGAGCAGGACCCACCTGGAAGGAGAAGGCTGAGAGGGTGGAAGGGATTGAAGCCCAAGGAAACGCAGTGTAAGCCACCGTGCTGGGACTTCTGGGACTTGAAGGGGTGGGGATGGCAGGCCTGGCTCTCAAGAGCATGGAAGAAGGCCATTCGAGCTTGCGGGACTCAACTGATGCTTTCAGAACATCACTCTGGCCGACTGGGAAACCTGTGCTGAGAGGTAAGGGTGGCGGGGGCGTGGCCTGGGTGAACACGTGTCCTGATTTGCCTGTGTCCAGGGTCCTTGGTCACAGTGCCACCTCTATCTTAGAACGTCTAATCCCATGATGTCACCTGTGCAGATGGACAGATGTGGTGATGCCTGAATTACCAGCACTTGCTGAAGGGAAGAGGCCCGCAGGACGCACCCCTTCTGGGCTTGCACACTGGGTAGACAGTGGTGCCATTCGCTAAGCAGGTTCAGGCTGTGCACTGGACGGACTTTGGGGGAAAACCCAAGACTCACAAGTCTTTGGCATAAGGCTCAAGGCCAGGAGACGTCTGGCCCCAGGATGGCTGCGGCCCTCCCTGGACAGACCCTGCCTGGGCACTCCTTCCTCCTGGCCCTCCCCAGTCCTGGGCCCAGCACCTCACCGACGGTTCCAGAACGCCAGTGCCACTGCCCTGCTGCTCCATCCGCCCAGAACGTCCCTCCCTTGCCGTCCTGTAGTAAGGCTGACCTACCAAGACTTCGCTTGGGCAGCACCTTCCCCAGAAGCCTTGCCCGGCCTTGGAGGTGAATCTGAGGCCCCTGTGGGCCTTCCCCGCAGAGAGCTTCCGCCTCCTGGTTAGTCTCCTCTGCCTGCCCCGGGGCAGGCAGGAGCCAGGTCCCACCCACCGCTAACACTCGCACCTGGTACTGGCCTGGGGAGGGCTGCGGAAGGCTCCTGAGCAAGCCCAGGCTAGACCCAGGCGCTGCCTCTGGTGGGGGTTCCTACTCGCTGTCGCAGAGGTTGGAGCCCTCCTGGGGGCCTGGCCCTGCTCCACGTGCCTGCCCACAGCTGCACCTTGGCACTGTTCACAGCACAGCTGTCACCTTCGGAAATCACGCACGCATGACACAAGTGGCTGTGTACTTGACAAGTTACGGTAGGTCGTCTTTTATTACCCCGGTTCCCCGGGTCAGATGTGACTCTGGGCGGGCGAGGAGACGGGGGTTTCCAGTTGTGCAGGCTCGGATTGCTAAATGGCAGGAAGCATATTAGGAGCTGAAAGTCCCCCTCCGCAGTAAAGCCAGGCTGGCGAGAAGCTGAGCCAAGCAGGACTTGGTGTGTTCCAGGGCCGTGAGGAAGCGGAGCGAGGGCGACTCCCAGTGGGAGCGGGTGGGCACACAGGACCAGAAACGGAGCCCAGCATTCCACCACCTCCCGCTGCCCCTTGTCAGGCCCTACCCACCAGTAAGAGCAGACACAGGGCCTGCCCTCTGGGGAGCCTGTCAGCCAGCCTCTGCTCCCCGGCCCCTGCGCCCTGCTGGCCTCTCAGGTTGGAAGAGACATCTCCACCTTCTCCTCACAAAGTGCTTGGTGCCTGTGTCAGGGTGGTGCTCGGGCACAGGGTCCCCAAGAGTGTGGTGTGTCTTACAGTGGATAAAGTGAGACACTGCTGGTCACCGCTAGGTCAGTGCACGGGAAGCCGCAAGGGACTAGGCTGGCTATGTGGAGACCTTTATTCCAGAGCCATAGGGAGAGACTTGGAAAAATCAGGGCAAGGAGTAATGGCAGCCAGGAGTCACACGTACTTACAAACAGCACCACTCAGAGGGTCTGTCTTCGGGGCATCTGCGTGACACACACCGGGAAAGACAAGAGGATACGGCCAAGGAATCCTGTCTATCAGGGGCACCACGAGCAGGGGCCACAGGGACCCGCATGGTGGGTAAGGCAGAGGTGTTCCCCTTCACCGGGACGTAAAACTAAACTCTGCACGTGTGTCATCTCATGCGTACATAAACTATGCTCTTTAAAAATAAAAACCTCTGTGTTACTTGAAAGGTCTCATCGGGGCCTCTCGGGGCTGGCCTGGAGGGGGCCGAGCCCGGAGCACTGGTGGGCACCCGTTGGTGGGCACTTATCCTAGAGACCATCACGGGCGTGCAGAAGCTCGCATGCCCCCTGCTTGGCACTGCCCCAAGCCTGGGTTCTGCTCTCCTGCCTGGCCTGCGAGTCTGCTGCCTGCCGAGTGGCGCGCCCGGCTCTGAGGAGCCGTGCGCTCGCACCCCGACGGCGCCTGCCACCAAAGAGCCTTCTCACAGTGCACGTGCGACCACCTCTGCATCTCAGGGCCAGGCACGTCTGGGCGTGCCAGAAAGGTGGGCCGCCACTGTCTGGAGACTCGGCCTGGAAGCCAAGCCGGGAAGGGGTGAGTCAAGCTGGGGGTTGTGGCCCTAAACTAGAGGCAGGGGCATCTCCGGCAGCGTCAGGGGACCACGGCTGCTGGGGCCCTCCTCCTGCCCCGCCCAGCTTCCCCAGGCCCCCCACCTGCCCCACTGACACAGAGAAGCCACGGTGAGGTGTGGGGTGGGGTTCGTGTGGCTCTGGCCGGTCCCTCGGCTCTGCCTGGCATGGGTGGGGTGAGGGCTGGCAACGGTCAGAAGAGCAGGGCTTTCTTCTTGAGGTCATTCCTCTTCCACAGCGCGAGGCGGTCAAACTCCTCAGTGCTCATCCCGAACACTGCCCGGAACTCCTCGGGTGACAAGTGTCTCTTCAAACAATGGAGAACAGTGGCAATTAGTGGCTTCACAGCTGGGCCCGCTCTCCTCCCCCTCGGTTCAAGGCCGGGCTGGTGCTGCCTGTGGTCCCCTATTCCCTCTTTGCAAGGCAGGAGCCCAGCCCAGAGGAAAGAGCTCAGCTGGGGACACAGGGCCAGCACAGAGCTGGGGCCCACATCCTCCACCCAGATCCTACAACACGCCTTCCCCACTTACCAGGCCCACCAAGGCACTCTGGGACAGGGCTTCTGCCTGCCTGCCACGCCCTAGCGTCCTGTAGTTGTCCTCAAGAGGCTGCGTGTACCCCTTCACTGCTCAGCTGGTGTTTGTGAGCAGGAAGTGGGTGGCTTCCAGCTCCCCGTTTCCCAGCTGAGGAAGCTGGGGTGTGACCAGGGAGTGCAGAACCCGGGCCCAGCCTGAGTGTGAGTCCCCACTCTCCCTAGTTACTCTATATCCTGGAGCCCAGCTCCTGGGTGGGGCAGCCTGGAGAGGCTGTGTGACCTAATGGTCAGGAGCCTTCCACCAGACAGGTAATGGACCTGACCTCGAGAGCCTCAGTCTAGGCATCTGTGTAGTGGGGTCGTCCCAGGAACGAGTGAGTCCCTGCAGGCCAGCACCCAGCAGGGAGTCCAGTCGTGGACAGCAGCACAGGTGTCTGCCACCCGCCAGCCCCGGGCACTTTGCCGCCCATGCAAAACGCGCCTGCCTGGCTACACTCTCATCTGTTCTCAGAGGCTCAGGAAGTGGTTCTCTCCTCGAGACCTGCTCAGGTGGGCTCAAGCATCCCCTTCCTGAGGAGTCTTCTTGAAGTGTGGGGCTCAGCTCTACCTGGGAGGGGCCAGAAGGAGGCTGGGGGTGGGGAAGGCAGGAGGAGGTCAGGCGTGGCCCGTCAGCTGTGTGGGAAACCGGAGTGGTCCCTCTGTAAGTGAGCAGAAGGACCTTGCCCTCAGTTTTCCACTCTTAGCTGGGGACCCAGGAGAAAGGAACCGGGGACTCAGACAGGCACTGAACACCACGGCCACAGCATGATTCAAAGCCACCAAAAGGTGGAAAAAGCCCCGGGCCCACCCCTGGAAGTGTGGACCCATCACACAGAGGCGCATCTGTGCGACATGGTCGTACTCAGCCTGAGGAAGCAATGAAGTTCTCGCTCAGGGCTCAGCGAGGGTGGCCTTGAAAAGACCAGGCCCAGGGACAGAGAGAAGCCAGACGCACAGGGCCACCTGCTGCAGGACCGCAGTCCAGATGTCCAGAATGGGCCTTCCGTGAAGAGAGGAGACAGGCTCGAGGTTGCCAGGGCGGGTGGGAGAGGAGCGGGCAGTGCCTGGTGAATGCGTGGGGGGTCTCCTTTGGGGTGATGACCATGTTCTGGAACTGGACAGTGGGGAGGCTCATGCAATGCTGCGAATGTAGCAGGTGCCACAGAATGTACACTTCAGATGGATAAAACTCTTGCCAAAAACAAAGTTACTGATACTACAGGTTGTCTAACGATCAAGAGAGAAAACAGGTGGAGACACATGCAGCCTCCGAAAAGTGTGGACATTTGTGAATGTCACAAAAACCACTCATCTTTGCAGCGTGTACTGGGTTTGAGGTCCAGCTGTGGGGTGATCTGGAGGAGGTAAGCCGAGACCCCCCAGAATCCTGGGTCACAACAGCCATGGCTAATGGAACCTGGCCGGAAGTCTCTGACGCATGTTCAGCAAGGCCCCCAGGAAGAGGTCCTCGGCCACTTGCGCCCGTCTCAGTGTGCGGGCAGGAAAGAATCCTGGCACTTGCCAGAAACTGAGCACTTGCGTGGCACTGAGCTTGGGGTTGTGTGCTGAGAAATCTATGCCTCAGTCCACAGAGAGTCAGAATCGCCACTTCAGACTCTGCCTTTAAAGACATTGATGATGCACTTCGGGGGTCAGACCTTCAGAAATACTGTGTGTCATCAAGAGGAGGGAAAGGGACCCTCCAAGGAAACCCGTTTCCAGCATTTCTCTACCAGTACTGCGTGCCCGGGATCCAGAGGCCTTGTCTAATACTGGGGAGCTGCATCTCGGGTCCCTGGGGGGCAGGGAGTTTAGCCACCAGGGATGGACTGGCTTCCTGGTGCTGGGAGACTCCCGCCTCAGCTCGAGGAGCCGGGCCCAGGCTGCCTGATCGTGAGGTTCGAGGGAAAAGACGAAGGTTAGCATCAGGTCCCTGGTTTTCTCAGGACTGTGTTTGCTGGGGACTGTGCTGGAGGAGGGAGGAGAGAAGGGGACAGTGGCCGACCACACTCAGCACCTGTGCTTCGGACCTCAGGGGGCCGCAGGCAAGACGGGCAACAAGGAAGGAGGGAGGGACACCCGGAGGGAGGAGGGAGGAGCTCACAGGAGAAGCCACACGACCAGGGGTGGTCACCTGAGGGTGGCTGAGGTGGGCGTTGGCCAAGGGGATGGAGGGAGCATCCATCATTCTGAAGTGACCGGTGTCCTGTAGGAGAGCGACACTGTGACCCAGGTGCTGGAGGCCCCAGGAGCCACCAGGTTTGTCAGACAACAGCAAAGAGAGGGCCAGGGCGGTGTCCCCAGCATGTGGGCTGGGTGGGGCCCCTCGTGTGGCCTGCGGGGCTCACTCTGGCTCTGGGCTCTGGGCTCAGTGTCCTCTGGTGGGATGGCGTTGGGGCCCACACTTCTACCCTGAACTGTCCTTCGTCAGCAAGTTGACCTCAGCGCCTGCTGTGAAGCTTCAACAAGAGTGGTCACAGGCGGCAGGGACGAGGGTGGGCAGGCTACCTGGCTAGCAGCAGCCTGGCAGTGGTGGCTTGGTGGCCTGTGCCAGCTCGCCTGTATGTCCAGGCAGGGCCTCCCAGGATGTGGGCGCGGTGCTGATGACCTGACCTCAGTAGCGCGGCTATGACCAGGGTGGCACCTCCACCCTCCTCCCAGGCCTCTCGGGCTCTCTGCGTGGCACAGGCAGGGGTCTAAGGGCTGAGAGAAACACCCAGGCCTGAAGCACGTGTTGGAGCCCAACAGCCGCAGGACGGCATTAAGAGGTGGGCCTTCTGAGCAGGGTGGGCCGCAGGGGCTCTGCCCTGCCGATGGGACCAGAGGCCACTTAACAGCCGGGAGGGGCTGCCTCACCTCTTCCCACCCGCTGCCCGGCCACACCGGGATGGCCGCTGCCAGGAGCAGCAACACGCTGAGCCCGAGCCTTCCCTACCCCAGCCTGCTGCGGCCATGACCCTGGGCCTCCTCACCTGCAGAGCTGGGATTAGCCACCCAGCCCAGGGCGGTTGCTTTGCTCTCTGCTGGCCTTCAGCTCTTCTTTATCCCCCGAGAGGCGCCAGGCTGGGCACACAGAAGCCAGCCGGGGCAGCCCAGCCCACCCTGCCCCACAAATGCAGCCAGCACTGCCAGCAGCACCCCAGCCCTACGGAGTTCCTGGGAGAAATGACTCTGGCTTGACCTGGGAGTCACCAGCACGGGTGTCCTGAGCAGGCGGACCTAGTAGCCACGTCGGTCACCACCACAGTGCACCACAGCTCAGTGGCCAAGGAGCACAGGGAGGGGCCGCTTGCAGACCCCCACCAGCCCTCTCCTCCCGGGCTCTCTACAGAGGCAGCCAGTGGAACCACAGGCAAGTTCCTGCCACCCACGGCCAGCCGGCAGATCTGAACCCCCGATTCTGCAATGACCAAGGACTGTGGGCCAGGGTGGAGTGAGAGGCGTACCAACATCCATCCTGGGAGTCCTGTCCTCATTCCAGAATCAGAGATGTGGTGTGACTTGCCTAAGGTCACAGAGCTGGGAAGCAGCAAGCAGGCCTGGGGTCCAGCAAAGTGGCTGGAGCGCCCAGTCCTTCGCTCAGCCCTCCTCCCTCTCAGCGAGTCTTCTGAGACCAACTCGGGTTAGTGGTGAAGGCCGCGGGGCCGCACTACCTCTGCTCCAGCAGGGGAGAGCCACCCCAGGCCTGCTGGCCCGGGTCTGCTCCAGGGCACTCCTTCACCCCACGCCCCGCACCCCACCAGGCCGCGAATCCCCGCGAGAGGCCTCCCAACGCCTCTTTCCTCCCCAACCCATAGTCCCAGTGGACCCTGCTGCTGGCGGGGTCTCTGAACCAGGTCAGCGAGGGGCGGCATCTCTCCTGAGGACTGGCTCCCTGGGGTCCACTCAGCCCGCCACTTCGCCTTGCTCGGGGCCCCTCCCTGCACAGTGTCTGCTGAGCAGGCGCCTGGGCGGCTTCCTAGTGACTCGGCCACTCTCCGTCCACCTTCAGCTCTCTCACAGCCCATGGGCGGCGGGGGACAGAGGCTCAGAGGCTGCGGTGAGGCGGCTCCCAGGTGATGCCAAAGCGCACCTCATCCGGCCTTGCGGCCCCCTTCACCCCCTTGCTCCACGGTGGGTGTCCACAGGCTCAGGGACAGGTCATGACCTGCACGGCTCTTTCCAGTGTAGCCAGTGGCTCCTCGGGTCCTACAGGTCCTGACTCAAACTTCTCCAGAGGCCCTCTTGGCCTGCACTAGCCCACAGGCTGCAGGGCCAAGCCTGACCCTGGCCCCAAGGCACTGCTGACCTGGTCGACTCAGCCCCAGGAGGGAGCCGGGCCCTGCCCTGCCCAGGGGCAATGTCTGTTGGCAGTGCATCTGTAAGTCTGTCTCTAGCTCCCTTCCACCGCCACCCTGCTCACAGCTGCTGCAGGCCTGCTGGCCCTGGCCTCACTGGTCCTGGCCTCCACTGGCCCTGGCCTCCACTGGCCCTCTGATTCCAGTGCTCTCTCCAGCCTCCAGAACTGCATGCACTGCCCTTCTGAATCTCCACTAGGCCAGGGAGCATCTGGTGGCTTCAAACCCCTGGCAGCCACCACCAGCACGTGGGGGTGCCTCTTCCTCAGACCAGTCGGGTTAGACAGAGGAGGAGCTTGCTAACGGCAGGGCACGGCTTCTCGGCACCCCTCACCAGGGGCTCACCACTTAAGCAAACCAGGTATGTGTTTAGCCTCCCGGCCTGACAGAGGCAGCCCAGAAACCACAGGGTGCCCGCAATGCACGTCTCCTGCAGAACTGCCAGCCCCGCTGTGTGCCAAGTCCGTCAGATGCACTCCCAGTCTGTGCCAGGAACTGAGACACAGAGCTCAGTCTGCATGTGTGTACGCGTGCACGTCTCTGCCTGGCGTCCGCACCTGTGCTCGTACGTGGCACCTAAGCCTCTGTAGGCGCGTCTCCCTCTGTGCACACATGCAGCTGCCGTCTGCTCCTGTGTGCCCGGGTGGGTCTCTGTGCACACACGTAGGTGTCTGCTCGTATGCGTACGCACGTCTGTGTGTGCTCATCTGTGCATCCACGTGTGCGTGTTCCTTTGCACAGGCATGTGCGTGTGTGCCTGTGTCCCAGTGGTGCTGGCTTAGCCGTCACACCCTCTTACCTAAGAAGTGCCACGTCTGTGTGAGTGCTCTGGGAGGCTGGGCCCGGGGGAGGCCAGTCCACAGGGCAGTGCAGTGGCTCCAAGGGACACCTTGGGTTGAATCCCTGGCCCTGCCTGTGAGGAGCCAGGGGTCTGGGAAGGCCAGCTGGCCACCGTGCCACGCGGGGAAGCCCCTGTGGAGACACATGACGCTTGGAGGAGCCTGGCAGAGTCCGGCGGGACAGCGCTTGTCAGCCTGCACAGCGGCGGGGGGCTGTGGGGCGTGAGAGGCCTTTCCTGGCAGCTGACTCGCCTCTGTTCACACACGCCCACTGCCCAGCACAGACGTGGTGATCTCTCTGTTGGTGAAATCAACTGTGCCTGCCGGTACTTGTCCGGTGGTGCCCAGTGAATACTTCTGAGCAATTAAATGAACTCCTGACCTCCCAGGAGGGCAGCACCATGTTCCCTTGACAGGTGAGGGGCCAGGCTCAGAGTGCTTAAGCAACTCACCCAAAGTCACACAGCAAGACATTTTGGAGACGACTCATGGCAGGTCACCTTGAGTCTAAGGGCTCCCTCCCACCAGGGATGCCACCCGGGATGGCAGGATCTGCCTCTGTGGCAGAAGGATGATGTCCTTTGCTGAGTCTGGGGGCAGGAAGGGCTCAGGTTAGAGGACTTGATTCTGCTTGGGTCACAGAGCTCCGGCCCTAGGACTTGGCTCCTGGCCTCGAGGCCCCCAGAGGATGACTGTCTAGTGCAGGAAGGGCCCGAGGTCCTCAGAGACAGGAGGGCCTGGTCAGGTGGCCCGGGGCTGAGGCTCAGAGCCCTGGGACAGAAGCGCCCCTCTCAGGAAGGACATCACCTGGCGTCCACCTGCAGGTCCTGCTATGCTCATTGGCACCACAGGACCCACCCCACCCTCCTCCAGAGTCAGAGGGGATATCCTGCCTCTTCATTAGCTCAACAACTGAGCACCTACTGTGAGCGCAAGGCTACGTGGTGCTTTTCAGTGCGGCCAGGCCGAGCGTCCCGGTGCCCTTGGCCCGCCTCGTGGGCCAGGCTGTCCATCGTATCATTCCAGGCTCGCTGACTCGCTGGCAGGCCGGCCATCAGCAGAGCCCGGAGCCCTACCTGGAGTGTCCTTCCCTCGCCCGAGCGTTCTGCACCTCTGACTCCTGCCCTGACTCCCCAGCACCACCCGGCGTCGCCCACCCGTCTCCCAGGAATGTCACCACGACACCTCGCCTGATGACAGCAACCTCCCCGCAGCCATGCGGCCTGAGCGTCACGATGCAGCCACAGGGGCTGTTTAACCATGCAGTCCCCGACTTTAGAGCCATTTTCTCAGGCTAAGACCCTCACTGCCATGGTCCAGGAGGCTGCAGGACAGCCCCCTCCCTTCCCAGATCAGGTCCAGCCACCGCAGCCCTCCAGCAATCTCTACACAACCCCAGGGCCTTTGCACACACAGCTTGCTCCTCATAGAATTCTCTGCCTGTGTGACCCAATCCTCACTCACAAAGCAGGCTGGCACACACACACGTGCACACACATGCATTCTGTACCCTGTTAACATTTACTCATCTTAAACACTCACACGGGCCGAGATCCTCTCCTTCAGAGTCCTAACGCTGGCCTCTGTGTGATCGGACACCTCACCTGGATCGCAGGTGACTGTGTCTGCCTACCAGCACAGAGCTCATGACGGTTTTGGCTCCCAGGCAGCCCCAGGGATCTGCTCAGGGGCTGGCGCACATCCACAGCCCAAGTGAGACTCGGCTAAGTACTGCAGTGCTGAGGACAGCACTGACTTCTGACAGCACAGGCCTGGGGGTCGACCTGCGGGGGTCTCGTCCTGCAGACTGTGAGCCCAGGGGCTGAGATGAGACTGTCTCTCCATGGAGCTAACACAAAGGAAGCACCGTCGAGAGGCAGAAGGAAAGGGACGGGGTGCTAGAGACATTTATCCCTTGATCAAGCCATACCTGAGGGGGCCCTTCAGTTACACCAGCCAGTCAGTTTCCTTCATGCTTCAGTCTCTTTGGGTCAGGTGCCTGTCATTTACAACAAAGAAGCCAGAACAATACACCTCCGCCCCAGGCCTGCAGCCACCAGGGTCCTCGTCACCTTCCGCCTGCCACTACCAACGTGTTGAGGTTTGCACAACGTCTTGTCTGCATAGAGTCACTCAAGGGCCATAAAATCCACGACCCAGCGTAAGAGTCTGAGAACAGCCGGTCCAGGAAAGCGGTGCCTGCTTGATGCTACTGCTACAGTCCCAGCACCACCCCAGCCTCCCTGCAGGCTTCCCCCGTGGGCGATGCCCTTTCCTGCCCCTGCCCTGCTCAGGAAGGTCCTGCCCATCCTTCAAGGGTGAGACTGAGCAATTGCTCCTGAAGCCTGGACGTGGAGACGGGGCAGAGGACAGGTAGTCTGCATAGGTGACGAACGATCAAGTCGGGAAGATGAGGGCTGATCATCAAAGCGCAGGAAACGGGTGACGAGCACTGCAGGGCGCTCCTTTCTGCTCCACCAGTCGCACCCACCGTGGTCCCAGCCAAGGAGCTGCTGAGGAGCACCCAGGCGCTCTTCCTGCCTTGGGGCACGTAGGCAGGGTAGGAAGAGGAGGTGGGGACCGAGCTCTGTAAGAGACAAGGCCGCCCCACCCACGGCACCCTGCTCTGGGCCCCTTCTCTCTGGATCCGTCTGCTATCTCTGTTCTGCCTCTTTCTTAAAGAACATTCGCTTTCTGCGTTTCTCGGGTTTTGAAGATTAAACCTGGGGAATGAAGACCCAATTCTGATTTCCAAGACCGGTCTCAACGTGGCCTCTCCCGACGTGGTCTCCCGGCTCCACACCCCGCACGCCAGGCTCCTGCCGGCCCCCATCTGTCCCGTCTTGGAGGTCGGCCCCTGGTGGGTCTGCCTGGTCTCCGCCCAGCCTGCCCTCCTGGCCTGGGTGCTGCTGGCCTCTGGCTGAGGGCACGCCTCCTGCTCCCTCTGCCGCAGCACAACCCTGTGGCGGGGGCCTGGCAGGGCGAGGGCGGGCCACACGCACACCGCGCCTCACTGCTTCCCAAGCCTGGGGTGCAGCCAGCCCGTGGCCTCTGCTCCCAGGAGTCTCGAGACTCCCGGCCCCAGGCAAAGAGTCTGTCGAAGGCAGCGAGACTTTCCCAAAGAGACCCAGGGAGAGGCCCACCGGCTGACACCGCTCACGCTGCAGCCTGCGCCTCAGGACTTGGGCCTGCACACAGTAGGCCCTACACAGACCTTGCTTTCAGTTAACAGACATCACCCAACACTACTCTGAGTGACGTCCTGCTGAACTCTCAGACATACTCCAGCTCTGCAGGGACAAACCGCTATGGCCAACGGAGACCCCGAGAAGCTGGACCCGTGGAGCCGGGCCGTGCTCAGCACCCGGGGAGATGAGTTTGACACCACGTCAGAGACATCTCTGCAGACCCGCGTGGCAGAGGTGATCTCCCCTTACCTCCAATCTCGTCCGGTCCACATCTTTGGGCAGCTTCACGCGGATTCGGTTCGTGACGATGAGCGCGTCATACGGGTAGACCTGCAGGGAAAGCCACGGGCTCACCGGGAAGCCAGAGGGCGCAGGGCCAGGGCCCACCAGAGGGCAAAGCGAGGCACATACTTGCGATGGCATGGGACACAGACATGTCATAGGAAAAGCACAAGGAAAGAACGCTTAACCTGGGCTGGTGCAGCTCGGCCAGACACGGTCAGCAGCAGGCGGCCTCTTACCTTGTATTCTGTAAGACAAGAGGGGACACGGAGGGCGGTTTAGGAAGCACGGACCCCTGAGCCCCTAAGTCAGCCTGGCCATGCATGGTCTCTCGGTCCCCTGAGCAGCCTGCATGGGTCTCTCTGGGGCTGTGGACGGGCTCAGAGCAGGAGGCATGGCCAGGAGGCTGGAGGAAGGTGGGAGGCTGGCAAGGCACTGGGCTCCTGGGCTGAGATGCCGTGGCTCCTGGCGGTGGGCCGCCCTGAGACCCTGCCTCAGTTTACCCATGCCTGCAGTGGCACTCCAAGCCGACCTTGTGGGGCCTGCCCTGGAGACAGACTGCAACAGACCCTCCCGTGACTGTCTCCCCTGCCTACTCTCCACTTCCTTCCTTTACACCAGCAAGCTCCACACCCTAGATTTGAAAATGCTTTTCTTCCAGACAAAAAGGGTCTTAGTAAAACTGAAGTGTGCAGAGAGTAGGGCCTCAGAAAGCAGGCTCTCCAGGACCTGCCACAACAACGCAGCCGTGAGGGGCCGGTCTTCGAGGGCCCCTCATGCCAAGCGGGGTCCTGACGTGCCAGCTCTGAGGCTGGGGACATGCGCGACCCCCAGAGGATCAGGCCGCAACCCCCCGATGCTGTGCCCCACGAGCAAACCCGCCCACAGAGCAAGGCTCCGGCATTGCAGGGGTGGCCAAGAGGCGAGCAGGCCAGGCACAGACCCGCTCGGGGCTGGGCAGCGGCCTGGGTGCAGCACCTGCCACGTGGTCAGGTGGCCACTCCAGCAACTCCACCTGCAAGCCACCCCCGGCCTGGAGCCCAGTGTGTCACACGCATGCCAGTAGCCACAAGGGAACAGGGTGCTCTAACCCGCTCCTGCCCAGAAGCTGTTTGTCTGGGACTCTGCTTCCCCAGCAGAGCTGGGACAGAGCGCCCGTCACCAGGCCCACCCTGCGCTCCAGGCGGGAGATGGGGAGCACCTGAGGCAGATGGTCGCTTGGTCAGCTGATCCTCCCCTGGGGCCCTGCCCATTGTGCCTGGGGCCTTCCGCCAGCAGGCCCCAGAGGCGGCCTCAGAACAAGACTGGCGGACGTGCTAGACTGGCCCAGTCAGAGACCCACCGGGTCCCCGCTGTGTGTACCTCGAGTGCCCCAGCCGGCATCCGGGTCTGCTCCGCAAGGGGCCATACTGGCATTCTGGAAAAGAGAGAGAGAGAGGGCGGCAAGAGACGGGCTGCAGGGCTGGCACGGGGCCTGGGGACCGTCCTCCTCGCAGGCCTTAGAGGAGGGCAGCCAGGCAGCCAGGGCTGAGGGACGGGCAGACGTGAGGCCCAGCTCTGGAGGCCTCAGGCGGTAGCAGCAGGGAAGGCTCAGCCGTGGTCCCCAAGCTCACTCTGCTCCCCTCACCGCAGGCCCCGTCCTCTGCCCAGGGCTCTGCTGACCCCGGGACCAAGTGTTCCCTGAGCCCTACGAGACGGCCAGGGCCCCCGCTCTCCTCCCAGAGCCCCCGGCCCCGCTACGCCATTGCAGGCACCTGTGTGCCTGTCAAGAGGGGCCTCGTCCGCACCCTGGACCTGCGGCTCCGGCAGGCCTGCTGATGACCGTTTTGAGGATTGGAGGAGCCGGGCTCAGGCCCAGCGCCTGGGCAGTCACAAGCCCTCTTCATGGAGGACGGCGTTTCTGATGGTAACACCCAAGGGCTGAGGCTCTGAGAGGGCGAGGGGCCGAGAGCCCCTGGCCACTGTCCCAGGCACCTCTGCCACCTGCCCATGGCATCAGCGCAGACGTTGCCATCTTGGTGCATCACGACCATCCGTGTCTGGGATTCTTTCCTTTCTGCCCACCTGAAAAAACTCATGGACACATCCTGCCAATGCAGGGCCCCTGCAGGGGCTGGTTGGCCCTCTCCTGTCCTTCTCCCACACTCTGCTGGCGCCTGGCACCTGTGCTCAGAGCAACGCTCAGATGGCTCACGCACCGCGGCCCACCGTGGGTTGAGCCCCTGAAGAAATGCCTTATTCATGCCACAGTCCCCAGCACCTGGCCCAGAGTCTAAACGGCATCAGGACTGTGGGCTGGTGCTCCTGAGGCTGGGCCCCGGGCTTACATTCCCAGAGTCCTTCAGCGCAGGGGCGTGTGGGTTTGGCCCAGTGGGTACTGTTTCAGCAACAGCAGGGAGCTGGTTACGGCCGAGAGGGTGCGGAGCAGGAGACCCCAAGTCCAAAGCTCTTCATCTGACACAGGGACGCTGAGGCCCAGGGAGAAGCGGGGACCTTCCTCCTGCCTCACAGCTGGACCCCGCCGTGGGGACAGCGCTGAGTGGGTGAGTGAGGGGGGCTGGAACTGGCCTGGACTTAAATTTGATATTTTGTTCATCTTGGAATTTCTGCAGGAGTTTGTTTCTAAAAGTGTTGCTTTAAAATCCGATGCATCTTGACGCTGAGCCTTCTGGTTGGGGCCTCTCTCGTTCCACTGTCCCAGTCCCAGATCCTGGTCAGGTGTCCACACCCATCCAGGAGCTCTCCACCACCCAGCGCCTCCGCCTCTTCTTCCCGGGCCTTTCCAGAAAGTTTTCTGAGACATTTCTGGAGCCTCAGACCAGCGCCCAAGGTGCACCTCTCCTGCCAGGGAGCCTCCCTAGAGGCATGAAGCTAGCTGGACCTGGCTCTGCCCGCCTCTGCCCTCCTGGCCTGGCTGACGTGGAGGAGAGATACTGCCACCTAGTGCCCGCCGCCTCACACCACGGTCGTCGGAGGCCCAGGCTGCCTCCCCTGCAGTAGCACCAGCTCGAAGGTGGGGACCTCAGAGGGAGGGGGGCATCGGCCAGGCAGGGGAGGGGTGCCAGGTTGGTCTGGAGCAGGGAGAGTGGAGTCTGCTTCTAAGTGCAGGGAGACGGCTCTGCAAGTCCCCTCTGTGCCAGCCAGCCTTGTCTCTCCCTGCTGAGGACTGGCAGGAGAGCTAAGAGCAGGTAGGTGGCGGGCTCCCTGTAGCTCTCAGGGTATTTGGAAGACAGCACATTATTTATCCCTTACATTTGTTTGGCACATATCATGTGATGGCTGCTCTACAGATACATTCTCCAATCTTGCTGAAAATTCAGGAGGTGGGCATTATCATCACCATTTTATGGATGAGGCTCAGAGATGTTAAACAACTTGCCTGAGATCGCATAGCAAATACACAGAACTGGAGAAATTTGAACCCATGTGTTTTGCTTTTCCAAAACCACACCAGGATGGCTAATAGGAATGAGATTGTGGCCATTTATCCCTGACTGCCATTCTTTTCTCACTAAAGCTCATGTTGGAATGTGCCACTTCAGTCAGCAATCATGACGGGGAAGAGGGCTAGGAACTTGCTTTTAAATCTTATGGGACTTACGAACAGATTCATAACCCAGAAGCCATTTGTTTTCATCATAACATTAAGAGGCAAGGATTTTTTTTTTTAATTCTAAGAAATGAGTCAGAAAATTTTAGAAACTTGCTCAGATAGAGCTGGCATGGGACTCAGCGCTGCCAACTCCACAGCGCGTGATCTTCCCGGCACTGCGGTTTGAATGGATCTGTTAAGATCTTGTTTGTATTCATGTAGACATTTTCATAACTGTTCTACAGATAAGTGGGAACCCGATTGAAATGATATTCCCACGTGCCAATTAGATCACACTTCCTGTGGGGTGCTTCCATTGCTGTTCATCGTTGTTTTTCTTCATTGCGTCCGTGTCTTATTTTGACAGAGCCGCTCCTGACCGGTCGTCCTTGCAGCTCCTCCAGGTCTGCATGGCCAGGCTGCGGTGCCTGGGGGCTGAGGTGCCCTCGCCGGGCTTCACCACGAGCCGACGCTTCCTCTTTATGCCCCCGATTCTCTGAATGTATTTCAACCTCGACTTCCTCCCCTGAGGCTGACATTGCCGTCACCATCTCCCATTTGTTCTTAGCTATTTTAGCATCTCTTTCTTACCCTTTTACTTCTACTTGTTTACAAATGATTTCCAAGTGTGCGTTCTGCAGTGACACTCTATGACTTTGCTATTCTTTTGACCCAACTGGACAGCTTCTGTCTTTCAATAGAAGGGATTCAGTCTGTTACCATTAGCAAAATGGGACTTCTGCTAGGGAGCCTCCACCAGGCCCTGGGGGCCGCCGCCACGCCTCTAATGCCTGACTGGTGATATGGTCCACGTCACCCAGCCTCACCCCCGGGGGTCTGCAGTGGTGGCTGTCTCGGGCCACTCTGTGGGTGGGTTGAGAGCATTCACTGCTGGCCAGGCTTGGCTACCGGGCCATCTGACCTTTGAGAAGCGGTACTTTGGATTATTGGGGCCTTGTCACAAATTCCTCTTGGAGCACAGCCCAGGAAAACCTGTGCCCCACGAACTCCTTTCTTTTCCCCCATCAGACTACACAATTGGTCCAGGTCACACGTGTCCCGGCCTGGACTCACAGGAGGCTCAGAGCTAAGCCCTGATGGCCGTCCTCACACAGTGGCCTTTCTGCTTTGGACATGATCTTCTCCTCAGTCTCCTGCCTGCCCCAGCCTTCCCGGTCCCTGGGATTACAGGTGTGTGCCGCCACACCTGGCTCCTCCCCGCGCTCTTGAGATTTGGCATTCACAGGATTTTGGTTTCACTGCGATGTGCTTTTACTTAGGCCCCTAAGAGCTCTTCCTGGAAGAAAAACAAACCAAGGAACCACCTAAGGAGTGACTCCACAAAGGTACGCGGACAAGCACCGGTCGGGCAGCCCGGGGCAGGGCCGGAGTCCAGCTGCTGCACCTGGCCACGTGGTAAAGACTGGTCATTAGATCATGTAGCTGGCCTTCCTGCTGAGAAGTGGGCAGACGACACACAAGCTCTCAGACGGTTAAAAATAAAGCCTTGAAATGACCGTTAGCAGGGAAAGAAGAGGCCCAGCACCAGGCCATCCGTGGTGGCAACCGACCCCCCCCCCCCCCCGGGCCAGGAGAAAGCCAAGAGTCAAAGTGAGGGCGACCCCAGCTTCACGGACTCTGCGAGCCCTTGGCCAGCACGCCCTCCCCCATTGGGCGGAGGACTGGACACCAAGTCAGCTCTTAGTCCCGGCAACCCAAGACTCTGCTTCCATTGGTCCTGGGAGGGATGGAGACTATCCTCCAGAATGTCAGACCAGCTGTTCTCCACCTGGGAGGTGGCGCGCCGGGAGACCCGACCTCCGTGGGCATGGGGCACCACCCGTAGCTTCGCCATGTGAACCGAGGGCCTGTCCTGGGTGAGGGCAGGCTGGGAGGCGGTGCCTTCCCTTACTTTCCTCCCACACGCTGAGGAAAGCGGCAGGACCTGCCTGGGTGGGGACACCTGTCTTGGTCAGAGGGTACACACGGTGCCCACGGCCCCTGGGCGGAGAACAGCTGTTCCAGATCAGATGAGAACGTGACCGACGGCTCCCCACTGCCCGGGGCCCCTGACTCGAAGCAGAGGCTTGGCATGGCTGGTGCCGTAGGAGGCCTGGGCACAGAGCCCTCGGCCCTAGTTTCCCTGCAGAGAAGGAAGGGGACAGACTGCTTTTCGAAGAAGCTTGCCACATGCGCCGTCCTGCCATTCCTGACTGGAGGAGCGGTGAGCGGGGGTCCATTAGAACCCACCACGCAGAGGCACCTGGGCCTGCGGTTCTGGACCTGGGCCAGGGACACAGCAGCAGCGCACCTGACAGCCCAAAAAAGCAAAGCCCAGGGACTCCCAGCTCCCGAAGTGTCCTGGAGCCCTGACCCTGGGGAAGGAACATGACAGGTGCCCCTGGGCTGTGAAGCCAGAATTGGGGACAGGCAGTTAGTGTAGAAGTAGGGGATCTGGTCAGATGAAGGAAATGGAGGCCATGAGAGCCACCTGCCTCTGGAAGTTGGAGACTGCCCTGGGAGAATGGAATGTCAAGGATCTCTGAGCCCATTGATTACCAGCTTTACCTGCCCTTATCAAGGACTGCAGGCAGGGAGCAGCTAATGAATGCCCCTGGGCCCTAGCCTGGCTGAATCACCTTGGCCCTCCCCCTGCCCATCTCACCTGCAAAACCAGGTCCAGCCACTTAGGCAGGAAGGAGAGATAAGGGGGAGAGAACTGAGAACAAAAGGGACCTCAGCCTATAAAAGATGTGGGTGCGCTCACCTCTTGGAATTCTAGAACATCAGCCATGGCCCCTTCTCCCTCCCGGGAGCAGTCTGTATCTTCACCTTTAAATAGCACCTGCTTCATTCGCTTGCCTCCGCGAGCTTCTCTAGCGCTCAGACCTCAGCACCCGAGGAAGCAGCACTGGTCACCGGTGAACGGTGGTGTCAGCTGCACCCTGCCACCTCTGCTCCCGCGCTACAGGGCCCGGCCTCAGTGGCCTGCCTGGCTCGTTTATGGATAGACTCCCACAAGCTGGGGAGAGGCTGCCTGGGTGGTGGAGGTCTCCCGGACTGTGTCCATGGGCCGTCAGCAGCCCAGCCAGGTGATCCTCCCTGGAGGCCCCTGGGGCTGTGGGAAGAGGGTCAGAAGTGAGCGGCTCTCCACCAGGGTGGACTGAGTCAGGGCACCGGGAGGGCACTCAGGTCCCGGGTCCTGAGCTCTCGGGACGGGGAGCCTCTGCCAGCTGCGAAGGGAGGCTCGGCAGCACAGTGGCCTGCTCTGCATTTAAACGGTGGGACAGGCAGAGGGGTGATCCTAGTGACTGTGCCACATAGTGAGGGTAGAGCCAACGGCGTCCCAGCCCAGACGGGGCTGCCAGGCTCCCACTGGCTCACAAGATACAAGAGCCCTTCCCGAGCCTTACTGGGCTGTGCTCAAGAGAAGCAGCAGGCCCGAGGGGCGTCTTGGACCAGGGTCTGCTCACTCTGGGTTGTCCCTGCCCCCGCCCCCACACTGAAGTCTTCCTGAGGCCTGTGACAGAGCGGGGGAGACAGGCAGCCGGTGCTGCCAGGTCTGTTCCACCTGGTATGGGAAAAGCAGTGGTGGTGGCGGCAGCGCCCAGGCGGAGGAGCAGACAGAGGTGGGTGGCGACTGGGCCCTGCCTCTCCTCCTGGCTGTGGTGAGGAAGCTGGGGCTGTGTTGGGGTGGGCAGCAATGGATGGTTAGTATGCCACAGGCCAGGAAGGGGTCAGTACCTACCCGATGGTCCAGGCCATTCGTCCCGTGTCCTGGGAGAGAGTCAGATTTGGAATAGGGGAAGCCTGAAACAGACACAGCACAGCCTTGTCACTCGGGCACTCTGCTGGCTGGACCGGGGCTCAGACAAGGAAAGCTTCCAACAGAGGGGCAGGTAGGGCTGGACCGGTGACAGCACGTAGGAGGCCCCTGAGGATCCTTCAGTGTGGCTCCTGTCCCCAGGGCATGGACTGAGGAAGAACAGGGCAGGGCCACCTCCCCAGCCTGCCCTGACCAGGCTGTGCATCATGAGCTGGCGTCAAGGGGGGCCTGTAGACAATTTTATTTTCTAAAAACTCTCAGCTGTTTGTGGTGGGGAATTTCACATGAAAATCCAAACTGCTAGCTTCTCTCCAAATAAAAATGTTGATTTGAGACCCTGGGCCTTGGACCCTCCCGCGGGGCAACAGAAGGGCTGTCACTATGCTGTCAGAAGGACTGACCCTGCATGGACCCAGGACGGGGAAGCCACCCGGGTGCCCTCCTCAGTGCTGCCTGGGGTGGGGGCAGAGGGCGCTCTGCAGGGAGGAAGCCACCCGGGTGCCCTCCTCAGTGCTGCCTGGGGTGGGGGCAGAGGGTGCTCTGCAGGGAGGACTGCCTGGCTCCGGGTGGGGCGTGTTCTGGAAGGAGGGAGCTTGGCAGAGCTGGCCCCCAGCAGGTAGGGACTCCACACCAGCAAGCACTCTTAAAGGCCTGTCCCTCAGCTGTCCTTCCACCTTCCCTCGGGCCTGAGAGAGCAGGCACAGATCTGCCTAATCTGGGTACCCCCGCCCTGGCAGCGGCCCAGCATCTGGCAGTGTAGACCAACCTCCCGCAGGGTTGAGGCCAAGCTCACTCCTGGGAGCTACAGGCCACCTGTGAGGGCAGCAAGAGGATGGAGGTCCCATCCCTCAGGGTTCACGAGGCTGCGTGCACGTGGAGGACGAAGGCCTGAGGGCCGCGCACACCCGCCTGCCCACTCACCCACTTCTGAGCCTCCCGCCTGCTCCTGAGCCCACTGCAACCAAGCCAGCTCCGAGCATTCCCAGCACCCGGTGCCACCCACAGGACCCACAGGCCGTCACTCAGGCGCAGCACAGAGACGCGACTGCCACCAAGGCCACGTGAGGCCTCCGGCTTCCCGGCTGCAGAGGTTGGAGGTGTTCCTCCACCCACGGTACCAGATGGAGCCGCAGCTCTGCTTCGCCACTGGATGCGATTCACGGAGCTGGAGGAGCGGCCCGCCGCATCGCCCACTGCTCCTCTCCGCGGCTCCGCGCCTTCGGGTTGGAGACCTCCGTCGGCCTCTTGGAGTCTGCTAGTGACACATTTTCTTGGTTCTCCATTGTCTGAGAATTTATTTCCACTCCAACTGAGGCAGCTTCTCAAGGACCAGAGAACCCACGCGGGCAGCTCCTCCCACACGTCTCCAACCTGCCGCTTCCTCTGGGTCGCGCGGTTTCTGATGAGCACCGGCTGTCACTCAATTGGCTGTGCCTGCTATGGGTGATGCGTCTTTTCTCACGGGATGCTTTTAAGACTTTCCTCTTCTTGTCCTTAATTTTCAGAAGTGTAATCATAATATGCTTTAGTGTGCAGGTTTTGGCTTCTCTTTGGGGTTCAGTTTCTTGGACCTGTAGGTTTATGTCTTTTGCCAAGTTTGAAGTTCCCATCGTTATTTTTGTCTTCGAGCCCATTTTCTGCTGTCCTGGGACTCCAGCAGTCGGGCGTTCTTCCCTGGGCGCCGGGGGCTCTGCTTGCTCCTTTCTCTCTGTTGTTCAGATCGGATGATTTTCTCGCTCTCTATGCCAGGTCCCTGAGTCTCTCCCCTGATATTCTACTCCTGAACCCATCAGTGGATCAATTCTTTTGCTCATTTTATTTCTCAGTTCAATTGCTTCCATTTTATTTGTGAATAACTTCTATTTCTTTGGTGAGGTATTTTCAGTTGCTTCCGAACTATTTATAATTGCATTATTATTATGGATATCTTAAAATCCTTGTCAAATAATTCCAATGTCTGATTCTTCTGAGTGTTATTATTTCTGGATTGTCTTTTCTCACTGCCATGGTTAATTTTATGGCTTTTGATGTGATGAGTAATTTTTTTATGGAACCCTGGACATTTTGGATATTATGTCAGGAGACTGGATCTTATTTAAGTCTTCCATTTTAGCAGCTCTCAGTCTGTTCAGGTTCAGCCTGTAGAGTCTGGTCCTTCATAGGCTATGGTTCCAAAGACAATTTAGTGTTCAGAATGCTTCTCAAAGAGCCAGTCTGGCTTGCTGCACCCCCTGGTTGATGTGGCTGGTGACCCCATGGAGGTCAGGCATGCTACCTTGGGTCGCCTCTGACAACAGGGAGGAGGCAGGAGACCCTGGCCATGGAGGAGACCATATCCCAGGCCTGTTCTTTGGATCTGGCCTCCTCCTTGGTATCTGTGAGTGTGGCTGGGGAGGGTGACATCTTGCACACTGGCCCCCAGTGGGAAGACCACCTTCTTCCCCTCCTGCGGTTGTTTCTGTCTTATCTCTAGGTTCCTTCATTTGTTTTTGGGGGGAAACAAGGGGAAGAGTCTATGTGACCTCATCTTTTGAGTTGCTATCTAGACCAATTAAAATTGGTCTCTTTGTGGGAGGGACCAGTCACTGGTTGATTTCAAAGGTTGATTTAAAAAGCCTCTTCACACATTCAGGATCTCATTCAACTCTCACTGGCCTGTACATTGAATACAAGCCTGTTTTATAGATGAGGAAGCTGAGGCCTAATGAAATCAAGTGGCCTGTATGTAGTCAAACAGTTACTAGCTAGACAGGGCCCTGGACTTCTGGTTTTGGGAAATGTCATCTCGCCTGATCCCAGGTCTGCCCTGGTGGGTGTGCAGGCATGTGGTCTTCTAGGGACCCACACGTCTGATCGAATCAAAAGGACTTTAAGAGCGTGTGGCCGTGTGTGGGCACTCAAGAGAGAAATCCACAGGGAGAAGCAGGTATGAGGACCTGGGTGGTCATGACCCTGGGTCACATCGGGCCCTGCAAGCACTGGACACCCACATCCAGGCTCGGCCCAGCCATGCTGCCTGCGCCTCTTCTCACAAGTGGCATGTGCCACCTGCCCTTGGCACTCCACGGGACTGCTTCTGGGGCCCTGAGCACCTTCTTGGGGCTCTGTCTTCTTCTAGGCCAGCTTGCCAGAAGTCAGAGAAGCCACTGGACATTCAGGAAATGGGTGGACGGTTGTTCCTGATGCAGCAGGAGACACGTGGTCACCACAGCGTCCCAAGGTGCTCTATGAATAACTGACCAGCAGGCCACCCCCAGGCAGATGACCATTGGCTCACTGTTGTCCAAGGCGACTTCACAGCAGCATGGCGTGTGGAGCGATGGTCCCTCTCTGAGCCTCAGCATTCCCGTCTGAGGACAGAGGTGACTGCAGCCCCTTTATCCCTGAGTGACAGTGAGCAGGAGGCCCTTGGCTAGTCTGAGCTTCAGGCTTTGGAACCAAGTCGAATGTCCCCAGCTGGCTGCTGCGGGCTTGTTGTGGCATGGCCTGTGGGCTGTATGTGCCCCATCTGGACGTCCCCTGAAGGCCAGGCCATAGGATGTCCTGTGCCTCATCCCAGGGTCTCCCTGCCAGGAGGACTGGGTCATCCTGGTTTTCACAGATGAGGGAATTTCAAACTCGAGAGCTGTTATTTTGTGCCCAAGGTTACACAGCAAGTGAGAAGCTGAGATTTGATGCTGGGGGACCGGCCCCCACATGCAGTGCTCTCTGCTGACCTCTCATGGTCTTCTGGACACACTCAGAGCTCCGGATCCATGGCAGCCACCTCCTGTGCCTGCCCACTTTGTCTGTTGACCTCTCGTTCTCCCCCAGAGAGACTGTCCACAGGCGGGTGCTGAGTGAGGGCCACGTGTCCCCAGAGGCCCACGGCAGCGTCCTTGGAGAGCCCTCCCTCCACGGACGGGCGTTTCTCCTGGGGGAGGGGAGGAGGCTTCCCGTCTGTGGGTAGGGCTCTCCGGACCCCAGGTGGGGGAGACACGGGACCTGGAGGGTGACCGCCCAAGATGAGGGCTCCACTGTGACGTCTCGGACACACGCACTGACCACTGCCCACCCTGTTCAGTCCTTGGATTCAGGCAAGCTGGGCACGAGCGGCGTGGGGAGGCTTGCTGAATGAGAGCAGAGCCTCCACTGACCCTGGCGAGGGCAGCCGGCTGCTCCCTGGGCTCCAGAGCCTGCCTGAGCTGTGCCAGGAAGCTCCCTGGGGGGCCTCTCTACCCCCAGACCCAGACTCCTCTCCCGCGCTGGGGCTTCTCTGACCTGGAGCTCCCACTGCTCTCCCTGGAACCCCGCGGTGGGCAGGGGGCAGAGGTCACCTGCCCACGCAGCAGGAGATCACCCCTTCCAGAAGGACCCAGGCCATTGCCTTGCTAACAGTGTTCACACTGAGTGACCTCCACCTACCTGCTGGACACCAGGGCAGTGGACCTGAGCTCCCAGCTCCCTCGGCCTCTCTCCTCTGCCTTTCCCTGCTAAGAGTGCCACAGGTCGCCCGTTCTGGCTCACTCTCCGCTCCTGCTCCTGAGCCGCCTCCCTTCCTCCCTGTGGGTCTGGACCATCCCCACCTACCCGCCTGTCCTTCCCCAGCACATGCAGAGATGGCAGGTGGAAGAAGTGGCAAGGAGAGAGCCAGGAGAGGGGTGGGGTGGGGCCGGGAGCCCGTGCTTCGGGTCTAAGTGACCAGCTCAGGACCGCTGTGTGCCCGCGCTCAGACGGGGTGGTCCTGGCAGGTGCGCAGGGTTCTGCATCTCAGGTCCCAGCCTGTTGTGAACTGAGCCTCCGAGTGCCTCCAGCTTCTCGTATGTCGGGTTCCCCAAGGGGCCGTGAAGAAAGCGACCTCTTTGTCCCTCTCTCTGGAAAAGGCGGCACTCCGCTGCTCCTCACAGCGCCTGTGCCAACGTGTCCCGCTCACCGGCCTGCTCAAGGCTTCCGCTGCCTGTCTGGGCGCCAAAGTGGCCCCTCCAGCCGCCCTCTGGGAAGCTGTCTAGCAGGTCAGACACTGGAGATGACGCCCGTTTCCTGCTCAGCCTGCCCCGACGGCGGCCTGCTCCCTGTGCCCACCCCAGGCCTCCCTGTCCCACACAGAACCCTAGGCCTAGCTCCCCTCCCAGCCAGGATGCCTCCTGATACTGCCTGCATTCGCGGGCCTGCTCAAACATACGTCAGATCACCTGAGAATCCTGCTCTCACCCCTCTAGAACCTTCTGACGAAGGGCTAGTGACCTGGCCCCACGGCCGAGCTGGTCCACCTGCCCATCAGGCCTCCGCTCTTTCCCAGTACCCAGGCTGTTCAGGGCTGCCCTCAAGTCCTCCAGGGTCCACCCCTCCCGACTGCACGCCCTCTGGGACCCAGCTCCTGGGACAGGGAGCCTGGCACGTGCTGGTGACCAGCCCCCGTGCCCTCTCTGTGCCCATGCTTTTCTGGGTCTGAGACGTGCAGATCTCTCCCCACGCGTTGGTCGCAGCCCCTCCATCAGGAGTGTGGTCCACCTGAGATCCACAGGTGGCCAGTCCAGGGCCTGCTCCTCCCCTGAACAGACTAAGGAAAGTGGGGAGGGTTCCCCACCACGGAACTTGGCAGGACCCGCAGGGGAGGGAGAAACACCCCCTCTGACCGCCCCTCCTGCTGGCCAGAAGAGAAGCCAGGGCCAGGGTCCCACAGCCCCTGGGGGGGTCACAGGGAGGGTAATGAGCAACAGCCAGCATGCTCAGTCCAACAAGGGACTTGACAGGGGTCTCACAGTGGAGGGGGCACACAGAGGGTGACAGGAAGACCCAAGCCAGTCCCGGGTGGAGTGCCCTCACCAGGTCTCCCTGCCCCACCTTGGCGGCCGCCATCAGCCCTCCTGGTCTCCAGCTCTGCACGGCATGAGCCCACCCACCCACCTTCACCTCAGACACAGGGGTTGGGGAAGGGGCTTATTGCCTTGCAAACCTTGGTACTTTCTCGGGACTAAGTCCTTGGGACAGGGTATGCAGCCAGCCAGGGGTTGGTGTCATGCTGACACACCTGCCATCACTGTGCGCGTGTGCACGATGACCTCAGAGGAGAGGACAGCGCCTGAAAGGTCAGGCTCCAGGGACCAGAGCAGGAGCAGGGCCCCTCGGGCCAGGCCAGGCCAGGTTCCAGGCCCCCTCTTGTTCCTGCCCAGGAACTACATGAGCCTTCCCCCACGACGCCTCTTCACGCCAACTCCTTATGACAGAAGGGAGCCCGGCCCTTCCTGTGCAGAGACAGGGCCTTGCTGACAGACTACCACACAGAGCCCAGATAGCACCTGAGTACTGCTGAAGGAGGACAGAGGAAGCCTACGGCAAACCCCACATGGCATCCGAGAGGGTGGCGGGCCCAGCTGGGAGCCACGGCTGTGGGAGAGGGTCACCATGCTGTTTGCCATTCACCGTGGCTCCAGTACCATGTCTGCACATAGTAGGTGCTCAATAAATCCTGGGTGGAGGAATGGATGAAGGACTGAATGAATCCAGTTCCGTGGGATGTCTGGTGGTGTCACGGGTAGGATGAGGCTGTGACCAGGCCCTGTGGGCCAGAAGGCGCCTGGGGGCAGGCGGCAGACACCAAGCCCTGCTCCCACCACCCACCCCTGCCTCTCCCAGCTCCCTGCAGGCTGCTCCAGACCAGGGGCAGCTCTCCTCTTCTCTGCCTCCCCCTCGGTGCCCTGCTCAGCGTCTGGCACAGAGTGGGTGCTCAATAAATACCCGTTGAATTTAATGCATCTCAATTCAACCAACATTTATTGAGCGCCCGCTGTGTAGTGTCGCACTCCTGCCTCCCTTGGTGCACTGCAGAGGGGCGCCGGGTGCAGGCAGCGGCCCTGCTGGGGGAAACTCTCGGCCGGAGCTCCAGGCAGGTCTGTGGCCTCGCCTGGCTGAGTCACAAAGTGGGCACCGCTCCCCCTCTGCCCCGTCACTCCCACAGCTGGCAGATGGCAAGGCTCCCCCAACCTGGACACGCCCGGCAGCCTGGCCCGCCCGGTTCGGTTCATGCACATCAGGACAAACACGAAGGCGCGGTTGTGATGCTGGACACAGTGGCTTTGTGCAGGAACCGCAGTCAGGACCCCGGCAGAAGCAGAAGGCCACACAGCACGAGCTGGCAGGGCCCGGCCTCCTGCAGCGCTGGCATTGTGCAGGGAGCTCCCCAGTGAGACCACATCCCCACTCTGGAGCTGGGTGCCTGCAGGTCAGTGCACCTGCATGGAAGCCATGGCCCACATGCCGCTTGAGGTGGGGACACAGGAGGAGCTGACAGATGAGACGAGGGGGACGCCACGCAGGACAGCTGGCACAGCAGGCCTTGTGGGCACCAGCACCGCCACGTTCCCGCCTCAGTCAGCCCCAGCCACCCTTGCCAGGCACCTGCAAGTGAGTAAGAGGTGCCGGCCACATGCAGGTCACAAGGTAGGCGGCGGCAGGGGACGTGCCACCAGACGCCTGTGTCCTGCCCGGCTTCTCCCTGCACAGAGCCCCGCCCTCCTGGGTGCTGGACCACAGGTGGGCCACACTCTCCAGTGGGAGCTGCTGGGGCCATAGATACCTCCCGCCCCGAGAGTCTGGGGGAGGTCAGGGCACTGGCCCCGCTGACTGAAGAGGCCTCCTGCCCCAGCAGGGGGAGGACTCATGCCCTGAAGCCAGGCCACATGTGTGGCCGAGAGGGCAGCCTCTGAGCTGGTGCACGGGAGCCTCCATCTCCCAACACAAGCCCAGGGCGGACATGTGAATGTCAGGCAGTGAGACCACCGCTAGGCACGGCCCTGGCCCACACCACTGGGCAGCGGTCGCTGGGGTGCAGGGAGAGCTGGAGACCTGCGGGCAGCCACCTGCAGGTGGCATAGGCAGGAAAGGAGGGACCAGCCCCCACTTCTGCCTGCCATGTCCTTGTGGGACCCCCAGGGGTCCCTCCCCACTGGAAATGTCTTGGAGTGCTGTCCCATGCCCTGGGGCCACCCTCCAGGCAGGACGGGCGCACCGTGGGGTCCAGACGCCTGCTCGCAGAGACCCCGCACGGAGCAGAGCCTCTCTTTCCTGGTTATTCTTTGCTGCGCGCATCACCTCGCCTCCCCCATACCAGGCCACGTTCCTGGGAGGACACCAAGAGGGTGAGGGTGATGGAGAGGGTGACAGTGATGGTGAGGGTGACGGTGAGGACCAGGATGAACGCCATGTGTTTACTGAGCACCTACTACCCGCTAGGCGGGGCGCTACCCAAGCACTCAGTTCAGGTCCCCTGAGCAGCTGGGAGGCAGTGGGTAGAGATGGTCCTCACCACACTGCGGGTCCCGGGCTGGACTTGAGCCAATGTCAGTCTCACTGCAAAGCCTGGTGCTTCCTCTGCCTCTCGCACCCTTGTCCTCCCCCACAGCCTCCACATCCCACCTCCGTCCTAGCCTCCCTCACTGAAAACAATTTGCCCAGCCTAGACGCTGCTTCCTGGAGACCTCAAGTCTGCTGACCATGGCCCACTGCAGGTTTTCACCTTTCATGGACAGTACCTTGCACTAAGCATGATCAGGAAAATTTGAAAAATTTGAATATTTGAAGATCATTTCCTATTCAGTCTCCGTGGCACCCCAGAGCCAGGCAAATAGCAACTTTTACTGCTGTGAAGTCTGAGGCCATAAGGCCTGGGACTCTCCAGTGCCTCGTTCAGGGTACCACAGGGGACAGGACAGTGCCCCATCACCAGCCAGTCCGGCCCCGCCTCCTGGACCATGCCCACACCTGCTCTGGAGGGACTGGGTGCTGGGAGCTTCCTCATGACCTCACGTGGAAGCCCACCTGGTTTCTATTCTCCACCAGCTCTGAGTGCCACCAGGAGCCGCACACTGGGGCCCAGCGCAGCCAGCCAGGGTCATCAGAGAGTCCCCTGCATCTGCTGGTCTGCTCTTACACTTTGTTAACAAGCACGGCTGAGGCTGGGGCCCCTGGCTGGACCCCTTGGTGGACACCTTTGCTGGGCCCCTGGCTGGGCCCCTTGGTGGCCCCCTTGGCTGGGCCCCCTTGGCTGGGTCCCCTTGGTGGCCCCCTTGGCTGGGCCCCTTGGTGGCCCCTTTGGCTGGGGCCCTGGTTGGTCCCCTTGGTGGACCCCTAGTGGACCCCTGGTGGGCCCCTGGTGGACCCCTGGCGGGCCTTCCCACGTACATCGCAGCTCCGGTTCAGCAGGACCACTCACGTGAGTAAAAGCTGTCTCCTTGCACTCTCTGCAGAGGGTCTTGCTCGGTGCCGCTACTGTGGGACAGAGACTGGCTGTCCAGGTCTGGCGAGTTAGTCCTTGTGTCTGAGTCCCCCTTGAGGAGGAGCCAGCTGGTCTTCTGCAGAGGAAAAGAAGTCACATGAACTCAGGTCATCTGCAATGGGCAGCGTCTGACCGGACCTTCCAGTGGCTTGCTTTCTTCTGAGTGACGAGCTAACCCGCGGTGAGGAAGCTCACTGGGTGAGAGATCCAGCTTTCAAGCACACCCTCACCGTTCAGGGACTCGTCCGCGCTCCTGGGGCGCGGAGCATGGGGGGACAGTGGTGTTGCCATCTTACGGAGCCCCAGTGCTTGGGAGCTCGGCACCCCATGGCTGCAGCAGGGACAAGCAAGCGTGAGGAGCTCAGGGTGGCCAGATCCTGCCTGCAGTCACTCCTGAGGCTGAAGCATCCCGGAAGGCAGCCCCGCCCCGGCCCCAGGGTCCCTTAGCTGCTCCAGAGCTGCAGGGCTGCGTCAGAGGTGCCACCCTCCAGGAGGAAGATGTTCACCCTCTGCCGAGTGGAAAACACCCGAAACCTGCTCCAGAACCACATCCCATGCTCCCAGACACACTGTCAGTGTCCTCAGTTGCTGATGCGTGACTGCGGAAGCGGCATGTGGCCGGGACTTGGGCAGAGGATACACGTGGTCTGAAAGCCAGAGGGGCTGGTGGGCCACCTCTGTTCTTTGGGGACCAAGGAACAGGGTAAGAGGAGGAGCCAGGGCTCCGGCCGGCAGGGCCATGGCAGAGCTTGCTCAGGGCGTCTGCCCCTGATTACCTTCCTGTTATCCTGGTCCAAGCTTCCATCCTCCCCGTCCAGTCGCCTGGCGGCTGGAAGGGAAAAATCAACTGGTGAAGGCAGGACGCCATTTGCCCCTGTCCCCGCACAGTCATGCTCTGAACCCAAGGCCGTCCGTGCAGGCATGAGTGCCTCCAAGGACCGCCGAGGACGCCAGGCCAGAGCAGGCCCGGGAGGCTGCCTGGGAGGCAGGTGCAGGGCTGGGCATGAACAGCGGTGGGAAGTGACGGGCACTCTGTTCTAGCCAGATGCCCAGGTGGAGGAAGGAACTGCGCTTTCAGAGGCGTGGTTTGGCCTTTGAAGAACACAACTTTCACCTCTCCAGGGGACACCAGAGGAGCAGGTCTCAGCCAGAGGGCTCTCGGTGCCACCTGGAGCTAGGTGCTTTACCTCTCACCACCTGTCCCCACCAACTCTGCAGGAAGGAGCTTTGCCATTCCACAGACAGGGAGACCAAGTCTCCGCGAGAGGCCACGCCCACACTCAGGGACTGGCGGGGACAGAGGCTGACAGGAGCCCAGGCAGCCTGAGGCCAAAGCCCTGCCCCTGCCTGCCCCGGCTCCCTGCTGCCCGCAAACACAAAGCAGCGAGTGAGCTGTACCACTGGACAAGTCCATGAAGAACAGTAAAGACAAGAGAATCCAGACAGAAACGAGCTCAAGGACACAGAGCAAGGGGGCTCATTGCCGCAATTTGTTTACAAGAATACTATCCACAGCATTTGGGGAAATTGTCACCCAGCTGGGCTGACATTTTCAACCAAGACTGAGCAGAAGACCGTACAAGGTCCTGCTGACATGGCCCCCTGTCCAGCCGCACCCAGAGACCGTTGTGTATTCCAGATGAAGATACCGACCCCATGCACAGAGCAACTAAATGGAAACCCGGCCTCCTTCCCAGCCTGCCATGGGCCCAGGCCTGAGCAACATGGAGGGTGGGCTCTTACCTGCAGCCTGCGGTGGGCTGGGACCTGTCAGTCTTTTGGAGCAGCCCGCCTCCTGCACCACCGAGGACAAGACTGACACCAGGCCAGAGAGCTGGGAAATTGGGGATTGGGCTACAGGACCTTGACAAGATAAGGCCAAGAGTGAAGTCTGAGCATGTCCACACGGGACGCACAGGCTCTGCTACCCTCCACGGCAACACGTCTCTCCTTCCATGGAGAGACAGCCACTTTCAAAACGAAGATAAAACCCCTGTCCTCTCCACTCCCAGAGGTGAGGGAGCTAGCCGGGGCCTTCCCAGGAGGTTGTGATGGAGAGACAACAGGGTGGGAGCCGAGGCCCGACAGTGTGGCACTACTGTTGCCTGGACAACAGCTGCCACCAGGCAGCGGTGCCCTTGAGTGTGGCATACATCAGTCCCACACTTGGAAGCTGCTCAGCCAGCAGCAGGGGCGAGAGGCCAGTGGCGGCTGGGAGCCCAGGCAGCACCACACCACCCACACTGGAGAGGGCCTGGCCATGCATGCCGCAGAAAGAGCCAACCTGGTTCCCGGGAGCCAGGGGCCACCCACCCTTGGAATGATCTGCAAGGGCAAAAGCAATTAAGGGGCGCTTTGAGGGCCTGGGGTGCTCTGGCTGGGAGGACGTTACACAGTGTGGACAATGGTCAGCCAGGCGTGTTCTGGCTACTGAGCTGCCTCTGGGCTCAAGAGCAGCCCTGCATTTGCTAAGAGAGTCCCTCCGCGACTGCTCCAGAGGCCCAGGTGTGCATGGTCTACAGGCTGGAGCCAAGGGCTTCCCACAGAGAAGTTCACCAGCCTGCAAAGTGCACCAGAGGCTCTCTGAAGAACTAGGAGCTTGGGCAGGAAAATACAGGCAGCTGGCACTCTGCACCATTGGTGGCTTGCTTCCTTAACAGCCCTGAGCCTCAATTTCCAGATCTGTAAAACGGGCAAATAAGGCCTACACCTCCAGGTCAGGAGGAACAACTCAGTGAAGGCCGACCATGGAGTGCTGAGCCTGAAGGCTCCAAAGACCCCTGCAGCAGGAGGGCCTAGAGGCCAATGCTGAGGCTAATCTGCAGGGTGCTGTTTGGGACGCGAGGAGAACACAGACCCTCTCAGGACAAGCAGGGAAGGATTGGGTGTCTTGTGTACACCCCGTGGTCCTGAGTCCTGGGATGCTTCCGCCGCTCCCCGCGCCCTCTCTGCTGGAGGCACCGCAGTGAACGCGACGCTCCGGACTCCTCCCTAGAGCCACAGCAGGCTGGCCTTCCCTCCTCCCATACCCCCTCCACCCTCTCGCCTCTGGACGTCCCGCAGCCATGTCTGCGTCCCCCTGGCTGCTTGTCTACTCCTTCCTATCCACTCGTTCGCCACGCACCCCATCGCACACCCACCGCCAGGTAACCTGCTGCTCATCTGAGCACCTAGCCACGCATCGCCCCCTGTGAGCCCTGTGTCCACTCCCTGGCTCACTGAGGTGTCCACGCAGCTACACTGTCCTCTCTCCCCCTATTCTGCCCTCCTCCTTAGCCAAGACGCAGGAAGCAGAATGCCCGGGCACCACCTTTGTCCTCCGGCCGCTGTGAGAGGGACAGGCCTTCAGCAGCCGTCAGGATCAGGCCAGGCTTTGATGGGGCAGTCGACCAGAGGCACTCCCCAAGAGCATGCATGCATGAGCACTTACCGAATACCTACTCCTGGGATGGGCCCCCTGCCCTGCCTGGGTGGTACCAGGTGTTGTGCCCCTGTGGAACTCACTCAGGTGAGGAGGCCGAGACCAGAGCGAGGTGCAGAGCTGTCCCCAGCGCCCCGTTTGTTCTCCCTGGCAGATGCATGCTCCACGGGACTCGGGAGGTGTTTGTGTGGCTCGACTTTGCTTGTGGTGACTTGTGTGCAAATCCACCTCCCCCAGACGGCTCCAGGAGGGGCCTCACAGCTCACTGGGTGCCTCGCGCGGTGGTGCAAGCATGGGTGTACAGAGGAAGCAGGGGTCGGGTGCAGCGCAGGGGCCCCCTGCTTCTGGGGACCCTCCCTGTTACAGGGCCTGTCCCAGGAGTAGGTATTCAGTAAGTGCTCACACATGCACACCTCTTGGCTGGGCCAGCACAGGCAGCTCCAACCTCCAGGGTTCTTTGGTGTCTGGGGGGAAGTGGGGCTGGGGGATCTGGTCACGGTTCCAGGGGTGTCGTGCTATGCCTGGACTCCGCTTCCAGAGCAGGATGGCCACAGGGCAGGACGGGCTCAGGAACCAGGCCCAGGCTGGCGCCCAGGGCTGCCATCCCCCACGCGGGAAGGAGTCGACTGGACTTGGGAAGGTGCTCAGGGCTCACTCCTCAGGCCAATCTGTCCCCGGACCCTGTGGGCTCTGTAGGAGGCTGGGGGCTCTGCTCCGCCCTTCAGCAGCTCTGAGGAATGGCCCCATCGGTGCCTCTCATCTGGGATATCCAGCTCCATGACTCACACGGAATTGGAATTACAGAGAGAGGGGGGGAGAGGCAGGGAGAGAGAGTGAGCGCGGGTGCACACATGGCCGAGTCCTCTAGAGTCCCAGTTCCATGGGTCAGGTGCCATGTCTGTCACGCACAAGTCCCCAGGGCTGGGACAGGGCCTAGCACAAAATGCAAGCTTGAAAAACGTTCCTGGATGAATCAGTGCGAGCCGTTCAGACCCCTCGCAGCAGGCCGCCTCGACCACTGGGTCAGGAGGACAGTGTCACAGGCTGCCATCAGGACTGCCAGTGGCACTGAGGCGCAGCGCTGGTGTCCCAGCCTCCTCCCTCCCTCTTCCACCTTGCAGGGCCTCCAAGCCTCCAGGATACAGGGCGGTTTCTTCTGGGGAAAGGCGGCTCCCCACTGCTGGCCCTGGGGAGCCTCTGCAAGAAGTTTCCACTTTCCCCCCAGATTCAAGCAGGCCTGGCTGCCTGCCCTTTCCTCACATCCCAGAAAGGACCCCAAACCCAAGTGAGAGTCAACCCCAGGAGAAGAGGCCCAGAGAGGCACAAGTGGTCGATTCTTATTTTCAACCAGGGTCCAAGGAAAGAGTGAACGACCCCGTGCCACGCCACGTGGAATGGTTTGGAGTGAGGTGTCTCCCAAAGGCTCCCGTGGGGGACAAGGCAAGAAGGTCCTGGGGAGGAACGGCTGTGTCGTGTGAGCCTCGACCTCGGCGCGTGGACCCCGAAGGCGGTGGGGAGTGGCCGAGGAGGGGGGCAAGGGCATGCCTCTGGGGTGTGTATCTTGTACCTGGCGCCTGGAGTCCCTCTCTGCTTCCTCATCACCACGGAGCTGCTTCCCTCCACTACGCTCTTCCACCACGACGTCCTGCCTCACCTCGGGACCCAGTGAGTGGAGCCCGCTATCTATGGACTGAGACCTCTGAAACTGTGAGTCCCAGATGAACTTTTCCTCCTCTAAAGTTGTTCTTGTCAGGTCTTCCAGTCACAGCAGTGAAAAGCTGACTACACACCCTGAGTCACTTCCTGCGTCTTGTTGGGTGGGAGACTGAGGACAGGAAGGAGGACCGGCGTCCTTGTGCCCAGCAGCAGCTGCAGTCGGGAGCAGCCCCTGCCTCCCAGGCCATGCCGGCTCACTCTGCGTCTGTGCTCACATTTACTTAGAAACCGAACAGCCGATCTGGTAACTTCAGGGCCCTCCCTGCCCCTGGCAGAACTTCCTGGGGAATTTCGGGGAAGCACTCATTTTCAGGAGTTCATCTTGAACAGTCTAGAAACGGCCACGACATCCCTCCATCGGTAGCCATACCATTGGAAACTCCCTACTACGTGCCGAGCACCACGGTCACCTTCTGGAACGCCCCTCAGAAGCCTGTGAGTAAACTGGCCCAACCCCAGAGGAGCCGGGCCCTGGGGAAGGCAGGTCTGCTCCCCGGGGCGTAGTGGAAGCTGAGGCCACGACCTGCCCCAGGCTGTCCCCTAAAGCAATGGGACTCAGTGCCGTGAGTGACCCCCACGGGCGCAAGACAACACAGAGCCACACTGCACCTGAGCCTCGGAACTTCTGGAAGCGTCAGGCCCCGGCGCCTGCTGCCTCCTGCTGAGGGCGCCAGAGGACTCTCCTGGCATCCACTCTGAGGGCCAGGGAGGCCACTGTCCTGCCCCTTGTGCTCTCCTGCCCTGTTGTTACCTCTTCACTTCCTTTTACTTTTGCTTCCCGCCTTTCTCCCTCCCTCCTTCCCTCCCTCCCCCCTCCCATTTAAACCCTAAATAATAACCAAGCAGGTTAGAGCTAAGGCAGACAAACTGTCAGCCTCGATTGCCAGCAGGACTGCAGCAGGTCCTAGCCCGGGTCAGGCAGGCCCGATAGGGTGCCATGGGCAGTGGCCAGCCACTTCCCCATCGCACCGACGGCAGCCTGCTGAGAGGAGGCGAGCCTTACCTCAGGCTCCACCCCCACGTCACAGGCTACCAAGTGCCAGCCCAGGGCTGGAGGCCTGGCCGCCCTGGAGGCTCATTTCCCAGAAGCAGGAATGGGACTCAGGCAGCAGAAGAGAGTCAACAAAGGACTTCCAGATAAACTGTGTGGGCCTGAGGAGGTAACCGGGACTCCTGCTGCCGTGCATGATTACAATGCACGGTTTAAAAAGGAGTGCGAGACAGAGAACTAGAAAGTAAACGCATTAGTAAAAACACTAGGTTCGAAAACTTGTTGAATATGTCACCTTAGCTAATTAAATGGCCCAGGAGTTCCCACCGTTCCCTGGGGTTTGCAGTGGGTGGGTTGGGGTTCAAATGCTGCGGCCCAAGCTCGAATGGCCTTCCTCTTTCCCCTCGAAGCCCACAGGAGGTTGTCCAGAGGGAGCAGGGGGCTGCGTGGGCCTCAAACACCCCCGTGCACACTCATGCACATGCCCCATGCACACACAGCATCTGAACATGCGTGCACACACACACACACATATACTCTTCCAACAGGGACACTGTTGGAACAGGAGGTCCAGCACGTCATTACCTAGGGTCCCCTCTGGAACTGTCGGGGAGTCTCTACGCATGCCCTGCCAGGAGCAACGCAAGTGGCTGCTTGTCACAGTCAGGGACAGACTAAGCTCACATTCAGCTCTGGACCTTGGCCGAAGGCTCGGCCGCGAGCAGGGGCTGGTGTGAACTGCTTCCTAACAGAACCCTGTGATGATGTTCTGGAAGGCGGGAAGGGCTTTGTGACGGCTCAGGGCTTGAGAGGTAGGGATGCCTTGCCCCTGGAGAGGAGAGGCCTTTACATTCAGACTTAAGAGACACAGAGGTGGCCCTGGTGACGGAGCAGTCGGACCGGACCCCCCCCCCCCCCCACTGCAGGGTTCGTGAACAGGCCCAGCCAGAGGCAGGTGGGTGGTCATGCAGCTGATCTGCCATCTCTGCCCCTTCTCAGGACTGGTGCCCCTGTGTGGCACGTGTAACCACACCTCTGAGGTGTCACCTAAGGCAGAGCAGTGGGTGATAGCAGGCCCACCAACCCCCATCTTGGGCTCCAGAAGCACGCCAACTTCCATGTGGGCCTTCCAGCCTGGCACTGGGAGAGTCCCTTTCTGGGATGCTCCTTCCTCTGGCTGGGCCTCAGTTTCCCTCTGAAACACGAGGGGGCTGGTCTGGGCAATCTGCAAGGGCCCCAGAGTCTAACTAGCCTGTCCCCTCTGTTCCCTCTCAGAGCCGTGTGCTCTCAGCTCCGCTGCTGGATCCCGGTGCTCGGAAACCCAGACAGCTCACTCTTTTTTTTCCTTCTCGGGAAGAGGAAGGATGGCAGGAAGTGCAGGGCCTTCTGCCACTATGGAGGGAATGGACAGCGACCCCTCCCCGCTCACACGGCTAGGCCACTGACCCTTCTGCCAGCCACAGAGAGCTCACAGGACCCTCAGACCTGCCGATGTGGGAGGTGGCTGTTTTCCCTGGTGCATCTGACAGGAACTCCCAACATGGGATGGAATCCCTCGTCCCATCTGTTGACAATCCCATGCTCCCTGCACTCTACGGTGGAGAGTGTGTCTCCAGGCACAGCTCCTGAGGGCCTCCTAGCCAGCCCAGGCAGAGGGCAGAGACAGGGGACAGTCCTGCTTTGCAGATGAGGAAACGGAGGCTCAGGATCATGAAGCAGCATGCCCCTGTCACCCAGAAATTCCAGTTCTGATTCCTGCTCCAGGAAGCCAGTTATCTGCCCCTTGCTCACCTGCCCCAAGCAGGCTTGTGCAGAGAGGAGGAGGAGGTGGACTGCACGCGGGCCAAGAGGCACCCTCGCCACAAAATGTCCCCAGGCTCTGTTTGCTGAGGCAAGAAGCCCCTTTACTTGGGGGCAATTTCTATTGTGAGAAATTCTCAAGCAACAGGACCATAGTGCTCACGCAGGTACGCGTGCCCGACTCCAGATTGATGCCTGACTCCAGATTGCGCTCTTTCTCAATGATCAGGCAGGGTCGGGGCACAGATGGAGAAGCCTCTGTCCCTTGCCAGGTTGGTGGGGATTACTTTGGACACTCCCCTCACAGCAGCATAATCAAAGCCACCAAAACCCCACCTGGGCCTGTCTGCGTGCAGTGCCTGGGGTTCACAGGGTCCTCACTCAGAAGGACTCCCACTTCCTGTCTGAAGAGAGGCCTCTGGGGCCTTCTAGGAAATTTGCATTTAAAATTCAGACAGCCAAGGGCCTCCAAGCCGTCACCACAGGGACCAGGGCACAGCAAAGGGTGCATTCAGAAGCAAGGGGGTGACAGGCATGCAGGGCAGGGCGGACAGCAGCAGACTCCAACTGTACCATGCTGTTTGTAGATAGGGGGTTTCCTATAGATGTTATCTTTTACGCCAGTGTCTGGGAAAGAAGAGACAAAAGGAGAGAACAGGAGGGTGGGCGGCAGTCAGGAGGGGCCCGCCCGCTGCTGCTGTCGGCCACTCTCACTCGCCAGCCTAGAACCACTAGAATGGGTCCAGCCCCCTGCCAGTGCTGAGGGTGAAGCCCTGCACCCCACCCCCCGAATCGAGCACCCCCACTGCAGATGCCACCCCTGATCTGAGGGCACAGGGAGAGAGCAGCTAGGAAGGGCAGCAAGCCAAAGTCTGGGGCCCTAGTGCAGCTCAGAAAGGCCCTTCTCCAGCCTGTCCCCAGGAGGTTAAAATTTCTCCCCGGCATCCTTGGCACGTGGGGAGAAGCTCAGGCAAATGGCAGTCTGGTGTGCAAACTCTCTGGAGATTTTAAAAGAAACTCAGAGCTTGAGGAGCAGGGGAGAGGACTGGTCTGTGGGGCACCCACTCTGGCACCCCAGGTGTGCGTGGGAGCAGGCAAGCGAGCCGGGCCTACCTGGGACGTGGAAGTGGCGCGGTGCCTGCTGGTAGCTGGAGGAAGGAGGCCTGCTGTCCGAGAGCACCGAGAGGCTGGGGGTGCTGCGGCCACTTTCACTGCCTCCAGACGGGAGCGCAGGGACAGAGGGGCGGAAAAGCAGAGCAGAGAACCTCAAGCAAAACGGCTGGTACAGCAAGCCCACCTCCTGCAGGAGGAACACCCCAACCCTTGGCCCAGAGAGGGACAGGGTCCCAGGACTTTCTGGACCGGGCCCAGTGACTTGTTAATCCAACCTGAGCTGGACCCTGCCCAGTGGCCCCTGGCAGGGGAGCAGCCTGAGGGCCAAGAGCCTGTGGGCGCTCCAGCAGTGGGGCTGCCGCGGGCAGAGCCCGATCCTGGGTATGCGCCCCAGCTGCCCTGGGCACCCTGCGGCCTGCGCTCTCCAGCCCAGGCCTGCCTTCCCCTTAGCCTGTGCGCACAGGGCTGCTTCTCCAGGCACCTAAAATCAGCTTCATGGGTCAAACTAAGGCACTGGGATGAGTCCTTCAAAGTCACTGAGTGATATTTTGCTAAATACATAAAAAGAGAAGCCCAGCAACCATCAATTTCCACCTCCCTGAATTCATACTTTTTTGGCAAATGCAGTGGAAAGTAGCTTCCAAGCCTGGCTCCAGTTCTTTACCCCATCTGGAAGTGGAATCTCTGCCTGGGAAGGAGGTTGGATTATCAAGTCACCAGCGAGACAGCAGGGTTACCTGGTGAACGCCCCATGCCCCACAGCTGCGTAAGGAATGAGGTGACAGACAGTGTGATGGGCTCTGGACACTTGGTGAAGAGGACCGTGGCTCACAGCAAGACACCCGTTAGCCTCAGGGAGTTGCAGGACACTGGGTGGCAGCTAGGCGGGGGAAATGGACACTCTGGACTTGAGACCCTCCCCATTGTGTGGCTGGTCCAAACAGCAGGACCCAAGTGACCTTGCGGTAAAACAGAACACCCACAGAAGTGAGGGCTGAGCTGGCCTGGAGGGGACCTGCCCGGGACTGCAGCAGGCTGGACAGATGCTGGCTCTGGAGGAGTGGGGCCTGGGAGGGGGAGCCAGGTGCAGTGGGAGGGCACGTGGGGCAGAGGGCTCGGCTCCGGTCGACCCTGCCATGCCCACCACTGCCCACACAGGCTGAGGCCACACGGGTGGGCTGACGCTCACTGGCACCACCTTCTCCCACCTGGGTGTGCGTGCTGATTTCTTCTGTTGACACTGATGGGCGTAACTACTGCCCCTCAGAATAGCACGGCCCACCCTGGGCTCCACCCTAGTCCACGGGCTCCAGCACCTCCAGGGGCTTCATACCAGGGGGATGGGACCCCTGTGCAGGGAGAGGAAACCACAGGCCCCTTCTCCCCAGGATGACTGTGACTAGACCCCCCCAAGGACAGCGACACATGACAGAGCACAGCCTTTAAAGAATGCATCCGTACAAACTCCAGAAGGTCTGAGGATGGTTCCCGGCAGGTGCCATGCCCCCGCACGCCTGCCTCAGCCCGCAGCCTTGCTGCCGCTCAGGGGCCAGGTTCCTCCTCCAGCTTCAGTGGCAATACCCCCTGGCAGGAGCTCAGGGCTCCTCCTGCAGGGGGTCATGTCCAGGGGGCTTCTCACACTGCCAGGGGGCTCCAGCGCCCTCTGCCCTGGGTGAGCCCTGTCGTGGTGGGCAGCCCATGGCTGTGGGTGCATCCTCGTCTTCCAGCTTAAACATGGTTTCAGGTAGTCCCACCCCCAGCCCGTCCTCTGGCTGATGCCCCGCTGCAGGTTGGCACAACAGCACCACCTTAAATGCCACACCGTGAGGGTGGTGCCTGTTTCCCCGTGTCCTCCCTCTGTCCGGGGATGACACATCATGTTAGCTGACGTCTCCCTTGTGCCTCGTGGGCAGGCCTGTTTCCCAGATCTCCCTCGTGCTCGATGACTGGCGGTCCTGGAGAGCGCTGGCAGGCTTTTATCGGGAAGTGCTTCTGCCGGATTTGTCTGTTCCTTTCCCAGGACACACGGTGCTCTGGGGGACGCGGGGGGGCGGACCACAGGGGTGGGGAGCCACCCTCGCTGTGGGGCAGACCAGTGACGGCTGTCAACAGGGCTCCTTGCTGAGGCCACAGCTGGGCTGGCAGGGCCCTCTTCCTAAGCCTCCTCTCTGGAGAGAAGGTCCTAGGTAAGTCCCCGCCACACGGGTGGGGTGCCCAGCTGCTGAGGGAGCGCCTGCTGCGCTCAGCTGGCAGATCTGCTTTCTTCCCTTTACTTATGCACTCGGCCCCTTCGTCATTCCAGGTGGGCTCAAGGAGTCGGTGGCCTGCTTCGGGTTATAAGGTGACGGCCTCACTTGGTCGCTCCCCTGTGCCAACCCAGGCCCTCAGGCTCTCTGGGCCTGCTCTTGTGGGACCTTTTCAAGGTGGAACCAAAGCAAGTCTAGCTCCGGGTCAGGCCCAGGGCCATCAGGACCGCGGCCAGGACAGGTGCGGGACTTTGACAGCAGCGCCTCCCACCTGAGTCGTGGGCCACAGCCGCCCTGTGGGGTTCAGGGCCCAGCAACAGGGCCCACTTCAGCGCTGAGGGAGGGGACATCGGCAGATGAGGAGCTACCCAGGGCAGGGTGGCAGGTGGGCGGCTGGGCTAAAGCTTCTCCCTCCCTTCCTCCTCATACCGCATGGGTCAGAGGAGGCTAGCCAGTCAGCAAGTGGTGGCTGCCCAGACCCAGGGCCTCGGCAGCATGGAGACCCCTGGGCACCCCACACCCGTCCCTGCCGCCTGCTCTTCAACAGCCAGAGGTCAGATTTAAACGATACGCTACCCCAGGGACACACCAGGGACCGAAATCCACACTAAAGTACAAATGCCAGGGGGCCCTCTACTGAACGTGGGTGCCGGGGAGGGGCCTGGGCACTGAGCCTCAGTGGGAAGGTGGGCCTGGGCACTGATGGGATGGGAAGAGGGGAGAGACACACGGGGCCCCTGGCCGCAGCTGTCAGGCTGGGTGAGCACCGGCCGGCCCGGGTGCGACTCTCTGGGGAAGCCCTCCAGCCACAGTGTCGTTTGGCACGAAGCTCTGCAAACAGAGCCAAAGACACCCAGAGCCAAGCTCAAGGGCCTTCCTAGAGAGGAGCGGATGCCAGGCCCACGGCCAAGTGAGAGGTGGGCAGCTGAGTGCTCAGAGCCTGGGTGTGCTGCAGTCCAAGACCTGGGGAGAAGGACTGGGGAAGGCTCCCTCTGGTGGCCTCGGAGAAGAGCCAGGTGACGTGAATGTGGACGGGGTTGAAGCCTCCATTCTGGCTCTGCTTTGGGCTTGATCTCAAACCAGGAAGTTCCCTCTGAGCCTTGATCTCCTCCGGGGCAAGTTCTGCAAGGACCCTGGGACGCCCAGGGTCACAGAGGCCATGGAGTCAGGCTGGGGTAAAGCTCTGGGGCCAGGCTTCCTGCATCTGACACAAGAGAGCAGGGCAGGTGCCTCCTGGCCTGGGGATGCTGTGCTGGGCAGTGGCACAGAAGGCCCTGAACCACATCTTGGTGGGCAGTGGGTGGGGCCTGAGCACAGTCCCCTCTTTGGGAGGTGGGAGGAAGGACTAGCTGCCTTCCACTCTGCTGCCTTCCCTGGCCTCTCCCGGGGCTGAGAATGCGTGCTGCCCACAGGCCAGACTGGAGCCGGGGCACTGCAGCCTGAAGGCCTGCCCTGGACTGGGGTCTCATCTGGGCCTTTCCTCATCTTGGAGTGGTAAGAATTCCAGGGTGGAGACTCAGAAGTGGGCGAAGAAGACTGACCAGGGGAGCGCTGGCTCCAGGCCCTGCGGGAAGCTGCTCATGACGGCTGCCTGGAAACCAGGAGACAGTGTCAGCAACAGCGACTATTCACTGCCTGGATCCAGGGCCTCGTACTGGTGCAGAGGTGGGAGCTCGGGCTCCCTCAGACTGCGCACACGTGCAGCGGGGTCTCGGGCTGCCCCTGCTCCGGAGCCTGCCTCGGGCTCTGTGTCCCTCCCAGCCCGTGGTGGGGAAGGTGGGGGATGACCTGGGCCCCTCTGGGTGGACTGGCTGGTGAAGCCTGTGATGGAAGCACATGAGAGAGTGGCCCCCGACCGCCGGCTTTCCCAGGATGGCGCATCCAGCTGCCTTGGCGGCGTCTTCTGGAGAGGTCCTACTCCACACGGCAAGGGACGGGGACTCGGCCAGGTCCCGTGCCTGCGTCCTCTCCCGCCCTGAGTGTCCGTGGCGTCTGTACGCTGGGCTGTGTGGAACGCCACAGATGGCCTTCGACAGCAGGTGCATATCTTCTTGCGGTGGCAGAGGCTGGGGGTGGCGGCCGGGGCAGGCATGTGTGGCCCCCTCTGAATGTGCACAGACACGTGTGCAGGGCCCCTCCTTACAGGGCCACCAGCCCTTGGGGGACCTTGTGCAACTGACCGGATGCACGTTATCAAAGGTCCTCTCCAGTCACATGGGTGGGTTGGCCAGGACCTCAGCATGTGAGTGTGGGGGACACAGTCCAGTCCTCGTGTGGAGGGGAGCAGGAGGCCTGCCTCCTGGGGGAGCACGGGCACACATCCTCGCAGGGACGGGGGGCAGTCTGTGTCCTGGGAGGAGCCAGGGTCTGGAGCTGCATGGTGAGCCTCCTGGCCCTGCCAGGAGCTGCGAGACCGAGGCCGGCACCTTGCTCCCCAGCAGAGCTTCTGCTCCTGAACCGACCCGAGGCAGCCCAGTCCGCGGGGCCGACTTGGGGGGCAGCGAGTCGTGTCCAGCACAGAGCAGGCCTGCGTCCTCCCCCACCTCTCAGGGCTCTTCCTCCTCTGCACCTCGCCTAACCAGCTACCAGCCTTTCCCTGCCAGGAACACGCACACGCCAACAGGAATGGAGCTGGACACACGGAACACAGACCACAAGGGGCACGGGGAGGAGACAGAGGGCTCAGGAAGCCATGCGGCCGACACAGGACGAGCAGCCCACCCCCAGCGCTGCGCGCCTTACCTCGGAAGTAGGGGATGTACTGGTGTCTGAACACGGAGGTGGGGCTGGGGTGTTGGGACAGGGAGAGGCAGCTACTGGTACCCACACTCACAGTACCAGCTGCGGGCGACAGAGAGCAAGGAGTCAGCCCCGCAGCCCAGGCCACGGCCGTCCTGGTCCCTACTGGCCTAGGAAGAGCTGCGCCTCCCATCTCCAGGAACACACCAGGAGACCCTCCGCAGGGTGCCCACCAAGAACATGGCGGAAGCCCAAGGCGGCAAGCCCAAGCCTTGGGCTGGGGCTCCAGGGAGGACGGTCCCCTGAGACATGCCTATCACTCCACCTGGGGTTTTCCTTGGGATCAAGGACCCAGTTGGAGGGCAGCTCCAGAGGCCAGGCAGTGGTCTGTCACCACATCCTCAGGCCTCACGGTGTGTCCCAAGCCTTGGCCTCTAGCCTTAGCCTGGACCATAGCCAGCAAGCCCAGGCCACCCTGCGATGTGGTGGCGAGTGGTCCAGTAAGCAAGGGGCCTGCGGAGGACTCGGTTAAGCTGACCGTGGTCACTCACAAAGGCCCCACTACCTGCCTGCCCACTCACTCCCCACACGCATCTGCTCACTCAGTCACTCGCTCAGTCACTCAGTCACTCAGTCACTCATTCAGTCACTCACTCACTCACTCACTCACTCACTCAGTCACTCAGTAACTCACTCACTCACTCCCTCAGTCACTCACTCAGTCACTCAAGTCACTCAGTCACTCACTCAGTAACTCACTCATTCAAGTCACTCAGTCACTCACTCACTCAGTCACTCACTCACTCACTCAAGTCACTCACTCAGTCACTCAGTCACTCACTCAGTCACTCAGTCACTCACTTACTCAGTCACTCACTCACTCAGTCACTCAGTCACTCCCTCAGTCACTCACTCACTCATTCAAGTCACTCAGTCACTCACTCACTCAGTCACTCACTCAGTCACTCACTTACTCAGTCACTCACTTACTCAGTCACTCACTCACTCAGTCACTCACTCAGTCACTCAGTCACTCAGTCACTCACTCAGTCAGTCACTCACTTACTCAGTCACTCACTCACTCAGTCACTCACTTGCCCACTTTCTTCATGCTTGCTGGGCAGATGGACCAAGCACATTATAAAGAGTCAATGAAAGTGACTTTGCAATGAATGACTTGATTTTTCCACCAGGTGTGCAAACATCAGAGCTGTCATCACAAATGTGGAAATGGGGTCATGCACAACTGACAAAGGAAGCAGCCTGGAAAAATCCCTCAAAGAGGCAGCGTTCATGTGCATCCCCCTGGGCTTTGACACTCTGGGCCGAGGAGTCTCAAAGCTGAGGTGCAGCAATGCAGTGGGGCAGGTGGGGATGAGGTGAGGGGTGGAGGGATCCGCTGTGGGGCGCCCCTGACCGGGGAGCCTGCCAGGGTTCTCATGCCCATGTTCCCACAGGACTGTTCCCCTGCAGGACCGGCTGAGCACAGGCGAGGTGCGAATGCACGTTCCAATCCCCCTCTGGCCGCTCTCCTGCCTCCTCAAGTCCTCTGCCCGCCGCCCCACGTGCTCTCCCACCTTCTACGGACGCGTGAGCAGGACCAGCGTTCCTGGGTGTGTGCTTCCAGGCAATGCTCTAACCAACAGGGTACCCTGCCGCCTCTTCCCGGACAGGAGCGGGATTCTTCCTTCATGTCACTAACTCCACCAGCCACCCCCGGGCAATCCCACCCTTCGGTCACGTTCCTAGTTGCATGAGAGGCCGCTTTGTAACAGCAAAACAGCCACGAGGACAGTCTGATCAGGGGCCAGGGAGCCAGGGGACCCAGTACCTGGGCGACTGTGGTGCTGGGGCGACCGTGAGGTTGGGGTGTAGCGCCCGAGGCTGACGGAGCCCGCCGAGCTGGGGCTGGAGGTCCGGCACTGCCTGTAGGACCGGTCATCCTGGTCCCCCTGGGCGGGAAGACGAGCTTGTGAACACCTGCAGCGAGAGCTCGGCCTGCCCCTTGCCCGCCCCTCAGCGTTTGTCCCCTGGCCCCAGGGCTGACTGGACATGGCCCAGATGGAACCTCCCTGCCAGGCCCCACCTGAAGAGCCAGTTCAGCCTGGCCGTGGTGCTGACATGCCCCTTAGCCTAAGCATGCCCCGTCCCATCAGGCACTGGGCCTCCCTCCGTCGGGGCCTCCTGTGGACTGGGGCTCCAGGGGTGGTGGAGGCCTGATGGACCTGTATCCTCCGTGTCTCCTCAGACCGCCCCAGCCCCTGGGGCTTCTTGAACCGAGAGTGAGAACCACCGAGTGCCTCTAGTTCCAGACGGGGACTCCTCGTGGGTGAGCTGGGGGCACCAAGGGCTGTGGGTCACATTCAGGGAGGGAAAGGTGCCCACAGGCACTGGTGACCAGCCCCATCCAAGCAAGAGAGGGCTGCTGGGAGCAGTCAGAGCGGGTGGTGGCAGCATGAGATGGCAAGGCACCATGGTGTGGGAGCAGCCTGCCCCTACCCTGCAGCGTGGCACGTGGCCTGGACCATGCCAGCCCTGCCCACCACCCTGGCAAGGGCTGGCACCGCTGTCCACCCCTTGCAGTGTCACGGGGATGAGCGGGGTCTGGTCTGGTGCTCGTGGCTGCCCTGGCCGGCCTGAGTTGACCTGCAGCCTGGGGCTCTCCTTCCCACCACCCCCTCAGTCGCCTGGGGCCACTTCCTGCGGGCACCGCCCAGCCTCAGTCCTTCCTCTCCTGTCTGGCTAGAGTGCTGTTGTCCCCTCCCACCTCTGGCATCCTCTGCACAGCCCTGCCACCAAGGTATACCTGGGGCTGTCCTCTCTCCTGGCCCAGCCTGGATCCTGGGCTGGCTACTGCAGGTTGAGGAGCTTGGCGTGAGCTGGCCACTTGCCTGCCTGGCTGTTGCAGGTCTGGATCCAAGGGTTTGAGGTTTGATGCCCACCTGCTGCCTGTTCTGAGGCAGGGTGGCCTTCTTTGCCGCACAGCAGCAGGGTAACCCGGCTCCTCCTGAACCCCAGTGCTGTGTCTAAGGGCAGGCTAAGGAGCCAGGCAGAGGGACAGGCAGGGACTCTATAGAAGATTCTGGTTCCCCAGAACTATGAGGGAGGAGGGGGAAGTCCTGAGTCCAGCAAGAGAAGGAGGTTCCATCTCCTGGGGCCACTTCTGAGGGGTGGACTGGGAACCCCATGGAGGATGGGTAGACAGGAGGCAGGTGGTCCCAGGGCCATAGAGACCACCAGAAGCCTGTAGTCTGTGTAGACTCCTGCTGACCAGGCGCCTGCTGGTGTCCAGGTGGGGCTGCCTTCTGAGAGGCAGGCTTTGCCAAGGCTGGGCTCATTCTCAGAGCACACGTCTCACAGACCTTTGCCACCTCCGTGGGAGGAGCTGCTGCCCCTCCCAGGATTACACTGTGCAGGTAATTGGGCAGTGCAAGAAAGGCCAGCTGGGCTCACCAGAGGTCACCTGTGCTTTAGTGACTTAGGGCACCACTGTGAAGACAGTGGCCAGGGGACTGCTCATCAGGACAGGGGAGGGGATGAGGGGGCCGGAGCCCAGCAGGGGGCCCAGGTTCTGCAGCCCAGTGGTGCAGGAATCCTCCTGTCTCTACAGCTCGTGACCCTGGAGAGTTACTGGGCTTCCCCTCGCCTGGGCTTCTCCGCACATGCTGGAGAAAATCATAATGGGCACTTCCTGCAGTGACCATGGAGCAAATGCGTTCCTGGGCATGAGGCGCTCGAGACGGTATGAACACAGGGCAAGCTCTCCAGCGCCAGCTGTCGCTGTTCCCTGTTCCTGAGTCCCGTGACACCCACCTGCAGCTCCCGGGCCCCGTGCAGGCTGCAGCCTGACTGGCTACCTACATCGCTGGCCAATTGCTGAGAGCCAGGAACGCCCTGGGCTGCTAAGGAGGCAGGTTTTTGCTACAGAGGTCCTTTCAGAGTGCTCCTCTGCAAGGGCCCAGGAGATTCCTGTGTCCTGCTTGGGCATGAGGTGACCCTGAGCTAGCCCAGGGAGCCACGACCCCAGACCACAACCTGCTCGGGTGATGCTGTGCCCCAGGCGTCCATGAGGGCAGGGCCGCAGACACAGGGAAGCATGCAGATGAGGTGCGATTATAAAGATAACCAGCCGAGGAAGGTGGCCAAGCCCTGGGGGCTGCAGCCAGGAACCCAGGCCCTTCCAGGGCACCTCGGCTGGTCATCTTTGTAACCCGTGGGCGGCAACTCCGTAGCAAACAGGGCACAGGCAAGAGGGGGGTTACCTCAGTCGGCGTTGGCGAGAGCAACTGAGGAGACTGTGGACACAACAGAGTGACTGTCAGCACCTGGCACTAGGCAGCTACTCTGGGGACAGAGGGGCAGTTTGGGGACCGGCAGGCAATAGGGGTGTCACGTGCACCCGCGGACTTGAGTCACCACACAGAGAAAGACCCCACCCCTGGAGACACGGTACGGCCTGCGAGGCTTCTTTTAGAAGAATATGGCCCAGGCACCAGAGAAAGGGCCCCAGGAAGGGCTTTGGTGCCAGTAGGCCAGGGCTTGGCAGGCTTGTGGTGCCCACCACGGTGCGCAGAGGCACGTCTTCCTGGAGTTAAAGGCTCTGGCCCTGGCCACACTCCGAGGGCACATCACCTGGGTTCTCCCTGGAAAGGAGGGGAGAGGGGGCCAGCGGACAGAGGGTGACCGGGAGCCTAGGGCTGGGGTTCCCTGTCGATCCCTTCTCGGCGACGACCCCTGGAAGGCAAGTGGGTCTGCCGTCCAGCCCGAGACCAGTGTCTGCTCTGCACAGTCCCCGACCTCCAAGGACCCCTAGGGACCATCAGTAAGCACGTTCCCAGCCGGGGCCCGCAGGGCTGGGAGCAGAGAGCCGGGCCTGGGCTAGGAGGGGTAAGCACAGCCCGGCTCAGGACCCACGTCCATGGGCGCGATGCTGCTCAGCAACTGGGGACATCGTCTGAGCCCTGGATGCAGGGCGAGGGTGTCGACACCCCACATGCGCCCACATACCTCTGTTCACTCCCGACCCTCCCACGTGACCTCCTGAAAAGCAAGCCCTCCAACCAGGGAGGGGCCGGCTGCCACCCTGGGCTGACAGGTGGAGCAGGAACTTGAACCAGCTCTAGAAGATCAAGGACAGCCAGGATGGGGTCCTGGGGAGAAGGACCTGGATCTGGGTCTCAGAGAGACCAGAGCCACCTTGCTCAACCTCTCTGGCCCTGAACTGGTGCCTGTGCCTGAGGCCAGATGCTCAATGGTGAGGACCTGCCCAGCTCTGGCACGGGCAGGTGGGTGCGGCTGGACCACCTGCCTTGCCCTCCCTCTGGTCTCTTGGGACAGTGAGGTTTGTCCCTCAGGCTTCTGTGCTGTGGATGGGTCCTGGGGTTTCGGCCCTGGTTTCCCTCATTTTGAGAAGTCACTCAAGTGAGAACCAAAGGAACTGTGCTTGAAAGGACCCAGCTCCCCTGCCCCATGAGCACGGGCGTCTGGCCACACCTGGGCAACACACTGAGGCCCACGGCCCAGCACCTGCAGCCACAGGTGCTCCAAAACCTCAAATCCCAGAAAGAGAAGTGAAAACCACCTCCGACTGCCACGCCAGCCTTGGACAGGAAGCCACCATGTAACGGAGGATGCTCTCCCAACACTGGGGAGTGATTCATGGTCACAAGGTGGGTGGAACTGGTCCACGGAAGTCACCGAGGGGAGCCTGCTGGCTGGCGGGGTGGGTGTGGCAGGAGCATCCGGGCAGAGGAAAACCTGTGTTCATGCTTCATGAAAATACACCAACACTTCAGGAGCCAGAGATTTTCACGGAATTTCTACCCCTTTTCCCAAAAAGCAGCATGTTCCCTGCTCCCCGCTCCTCTAAGGAGCTCTTGCAGGCTCTACTTGAGCCAGAGCTCTGGGGACCAGTGAGTGGGGTGTGGCAGGGCCCCGAGGGGTGAGGGAGCACCAGAGCAGAGGACACTGACTGGACCCCATTCAAAGCCCACACGCGGGAAGACGCCTGGCCACAGGTAGGCCGTACCTCGCCGTAGCTCTGCCTGTCCCCCGCAGAGTGGCTGACATAGGGCGAGTAGGAGATCATGTCCGGGCGGTCGATGTTGTAGATGGCCTTGCTTTTGGGAAGTGCCGCCAAGTCCCTGTAGTCCAGGATCTCATCCCCAAGCTTGGCCTGAGGGAGGAGAGAGCAGAGGGAGGGGAGTGAGCCTGCGACCCAGGCAGCAGCCACCCCACCACCACCTCGCGGCCAGAGCACAGCCCCTCGAGCGCCGGCGGGCAGGGACTCTGCTGGGACGGCCTGCCCCGTGCCAGCCACGAGGGCCACACGGCCTGGAGCACACCTCCCGAGCCTGTGTCCTCCTCTACAGAGGGGCCCCCGTTGGAGAGGTCAGGACGGATGTGGCCAGCCGGGCCTGTGGAAGGTGAAAGGCAGGCGTGGACAGGAATAGGCACGTGTGCGCGGCACACGTATGCACATGAGCACACGCACGCACACTGGTGCCGTGTGTGTCTATGCTCACAGCGGACACGCCTGTCTGGCTGGAGGGATGCTCCCCACACCTGCATCTCTCCCACCTGGTGTGCACACTCGTGCGCCCCCGGCCTGGTCCCCGGGCCTCACTCACACCTATACTCACACCCGTCCTGCACGTCGGCACACCTGCCTGCACACACACGATCACCCCCATACCCACCGAGTGCACGCATCCACATGCACGCGCACATGCTGGGCACGCAGCTTGGCACCATGAGCATGCGCACCCGGGTTAGCCCTGGCCCACACCTGCCCACAGAGGGCACTCACCTGCGCTCGTTGACCCAGCATGGGAGGCCTGGCTGGGCTCAGGGGATCCTACCTGGCTGGCTGCTTCCTGCTCATCGCTGCCTTCTCCAGTGCTGCCCTGCTGCTGGCACGTGCATGCCAACGCCCTGCCCGCCTGCCCCTCCACCCTGGCTCTGGGTGCTCCTCAGGCTGCCTGGGCACTTTCCAGCCACAGGTGGCTCTGACCCAGACCCTACTGGCCCCAGCAGCCTGCCCAGGGCTCCCCTGTGGGGACCTCCAACAAGGCACCCTCAGTAGCAGCACAGGTACTGAGCCCTTTACTATGTACTCACAACAGGAACTCTCACAGTAACTCCTTTTAACAGACAAGGAGCCCAGAGAGGCTGCATAACTCATTCAGAGTCACACAGCAAGGGCAGCATGGCCCGGCTGCAGGGCTCTCCCCAGCTCCGACTGAACCAGCCCCTCCTCTGGTTCCCTCCTCCCAGCTAGGGTGGTGGTATTTTTTCTTCCTATGGGGGAAGGACTGATCTCAGTCTGTGTCCCCAGCCAACACTAGAGGGTTCCCGAACCCCACCTCACTCCCCATCGAGTCCCTCTCCCTAACTCCAAGCTTGACATAGCCAAAGTGCTGGACACCCTTGCCAAAATGAATTAAAATCAAAGCGGCATTTGCAAAAGTCCAAGGCGCTCCCTGGTTTCATCTCCAGTGTGTCCAGCTCCCAGCCAGGGCAGGCACATAGGAGGTTGACCGCAGACCCCAGCGGGGAGTGGGGACTGAGCAGAGGCCCCGCCGGAGACAGGAGGGCTTGCTCCCGCAGCTCCCTTCCAGTGAAGGGATCAACCACAGGACCTGCCCACTGGCCCCGACACCAACCCTGACCTGGGAGACAGACCTGGGTGCTCTGGCTGTGGGCTGCGGGCTCTGGGAGGACGTGTGTCCTTGGACTGTGGCCCCGTGCTCGGATGTGTGAGAGGCCACGCACCGGTGAGTCTGCATCTGGCTGAGCCACCCCCGCGCAGCTGCCCTGTTTCTGGCCAGTGCTGCCTCACGGAACCAATCTAAGAACTGGTGGTTTAGGTTTGGGGAGCTGGATTCCCGATTCTGTTTAGAACGGAATCAGGTGCGCACCTATCTACACAGCGTGGCGACTCCAGCCGGGACGCTGCTTACCCAGCAGAGCCCTGCACCCTTCCTTGGCCCACAGGCCACCTGAGGCCAGGGGCTCAGGGTCCGCCTCCTGTGGGAAGTCCCTGGGAGGCATGATCATGGCCTGACCCCATCCGGGCTGGCTTCCCAGGGCCCTGGGGGCTTGGAGCTCAGCTGTGCTAGCAACCACCTGAGGGAGAAAGGCCCCGCCACTGTCATGTGCGCATGGAGCCGTGGGGCCTGGAGACAGCCCGGCTCTGCTGCTCACTGTCTGAAAGTGGCATTGGGACGTGGGAGGCTGCTGCCACCACTCGATGCCGGCTACGTGGCCGCTACAGAGACGGAGCCCTTGGCAAATGCCATTTTTAAGCTCCAACAGCAGTGGCGAGCATCTGTGGAGCACCTTCCAGGTGCCAGGCCCGCTACGCACTTTGTAAGCATCTGATGATCCTGACGAGCATTAGATTCGAGGTGATGACAATATGGCACGGTGGGCTGGACCTTGCCTCCCCAGGACCTCAGAGTGACAGTGTGGAGACGGGCCTTCAGTGTTCCTTAAGGTGGCGTGAGGTCTGTAGGGTACCCTGATCCAGGACGCCTGGTGTCCTGATAAGCAGAGGCCATCAGGACACAGACAGGCACAGGGACAACCCTGTGAGGACACGGGGAGAAGGCACCGTCCATGAGCCCAGGAGAAAGGCCTTAGGAGGAACCAGCCCTACCCACACTTGATCTTGGACTTCAGCCTCCGCCCATGAGATAACAGCCTCCCTCATTCAAACGCTGTCTCCAGCTGTCATGGCAGCGGAGCAGCTGGTAGAGATGCCAACAGTAATGTTGGCAGCGAGGGATGCCTAGGTCCTTCCTCTGGGCCAGGATTCGTGCCCAGGGCCTCCTGCAAAACACCTCAGTGAGCCCTGGACAGTGGGGCAGGGTCTCCTCACCCTACAGATGAGCCGCCAGAGGCTCAGAGAGGAGAACGTGTCACCCAAGATCGCACAGCTGGTTTGACGACCTCACACTAACTCTCAAGGGGATGTCCCCAGAGGGCCACAGTATGTCACCCTTCAGGCCAGTGACAGAAGAGTTAGTTACTCAAGGAAAGAGTGTTCATCATTATCACCCTTAAGAATTAGGGCAGGAGAAAGTCTGTCAATGACCACGGGAGGGAGGGTGGAGACGCGCAGAGAAGTGCAAACCCAGCTGCACCCTGTTGCAGAGAACCCACTGCAGAAGAGACTTGTCCCATGTCACCTGCCATTCTGGGCAAGGATGGGATAGGGGCTGGGCCCCCTCCCCTGATCAGCCAGCCCGCGTGGCACGCTGGGCCGCTTTCACAAGAAGGTTGGCAGATAGCACAAGCCCGGTCCCTAACGCTGCCTCTCAGAGCCACGGCCATCCACGACTGCTAATGAGATTCCGGCGTGCCCCTCCCTGCGGTGCCAAGCACACCTGCACCACCCATGTGACATTTCTATGCCACTGTAGGCAACACCTCTGAGCCACCCCTTTGCCTTCTGGTCACTAGAGAGTTGGGGTGAGTTCCAGGGGAATCAATCCCAGGAAATCCGCACATGCGACTGCCCAGGCCAGTGGCCAGCACACGGGGCCTCACCCCTGCCACCCTGGGTGACGGGCGCAGGCCCCACTTACGTAGATGACGCGGCTGGGAGACCCTGAGGTGCTGGAGGCAGGCACGGAAACGATGCTCTCCGAGGAAGTCCTGGTGTCCTAGGGAGGAGAGCATCGGCGGCTGAGCCAGGGCCCCGACCCGGAGCCCGTGGGTGGTCGCCACTCTCCAGCAGCACCACCCACCAGGCTTTTGGTCCCTGCCCCTGCTGGAGGAGTGTGGACCAGCGACGGGAAGGCCTCAGGCGACAGGCAAAGCAGCCCGCAGCCTGGCGGCTGGCAGAACCTCCCTCTGCGTGCCAGGGCAGCTATGCCCCACTCCACCCACCAGGCGTCCCCCTTCACCACTGCCCGCTGCACAGAGACGCCGTCCCTTCTCGGCGTGGTCAGTGTGCAGCCTCTCGGGAGCAGTGCTCCCCAGCTGACCCCGTGCCACGCCCTACCCCTGGCCACCGCCAGGGACGGCTGCTCCCAGCCCTAAGCGTCCTGGGCCAGGCCTCTCCAGGTCTGCGTGAGCCCTTGCCACCAAGCGCTCTGCCTGGGACCTGCCCGGGCCTGCAGTGCTGCTGTCTGGGTGCCGCCCACCAGCCTCTGCAGGGCCTCAGGGGCTTCTGCTGTCTGCCTCTGGGGAGGCAGGAGCCTGGGGTCCCTCTCCCTGCAGCCGGGTCCTGCACAGAGCCCCCAAGGCCTCCTGCTGCCATGCCTGGTCCTGGTACTGGGGGGGGGCATCTCCTCGGCCCTCTGGATGGTCTGTCTAGTCTTGTGTGTCTGCCGTGGTGGGCACCAGCAGCCTGGGAGGTGCCATGTGTTAGGGACCGAGCTGGGTTCCCGCAAATCCCCAGACCAAGGGTCTGGCCCCTAAGGCCCCGGAATGTGGCTGTGTGGAGACAGGATCTTTCAGAGGTACTTCAGGATGGGTCACCAGTCGGCCTGGAGTCCTCAGGAGGAGAGGAAACCAAGACACAGATGCACACAGAGGGATGACCATGGGAAGACACAGGGGGATGCTGTCCACACACCAAGGAGAGAGGAGCCCGCCTGCCGGGCCCTGATCACAGTCACAGCCTCCAGAGCTGCAGGATGGGGGACCTCCGTGCTCCGGTGCCTGGTTGTGGGGCCTCGCCAGGGAGGCCCAGGGGCCAAGCAGGGGCAAGCCCTGGACCCCCTCAGCACAGCTCCTGCTCAGCACGACACCAGCAAGGACAGGAGGACACCAGGACCAGATGCAGCCGTACTCAGCAGCATGGGCACAAACCTGTAGGGCACAAACCTGTAGGGCACAGGGCGCGGTGCCCGGGCAGGCCAGGCTGCAGGTGGGGTTGTGCATCTAAAGGGAGAAGGCAGGTGCACCGCCGCCCTCAAGCGCCTTGGCTGCCCATCTGGCTTCAGGCCGTGCTGGCCCCTCCTGGAGCCCTGCCCTCTCCTTCGGTCCCCGGCCCTGGTGCTGCACACCTGGGTCTCAGGGCCTGCCTGACCCTCAGAACACAGGCTTCTGGGTGGCAGCTGGGGGTCACCTCGCAGAGCCCAAGACCTTGGCCACTCCAGCTCTGCTGGCAGCGAAGGCGGCCCACTTCCAGCCCACAACCTGGGTTTACTCCTTCTGCTGCCCCTGGAGCCAGACGAGTCCTTTACTGGCCCCAAGGGTGGCCTGCATCGATTTCATGCATTGGAAACGCCTTCGAGTCAGCTTCTCCATGAAACCGAGAACCTCCCAGCAAGGAGCCCCCGTCCCTGAGGCTCAGCTCCTGACACGTGAGGCGCAGCTGGCCAGCCATCACTCCCACGAGGGCTGGTCTCGAGAGGCAGCCTTGGCAAGAGCGCTTCCCTGCCACAGATGGCATGAGCAGGCGGAGTCCCACCCCACTGAGTGCGCCTGCCAACTGCACAGGTGTCACTCAGCCTGAGCAGTGGTGATGGCCTGTGACCCCTCTCTGCACCCAGCTCCCCACTCTGCACTGTGGGCATGAGGAGGAGGGCAGGTCCCACCTCACAGTCAGCCAGGGGACTCAGGTGCGGAGTGAGAAGACAAGAGCCGTTCTGATTTTCCCTTCCCCACTGCCATCTGCCCTGTAGAACTTCACAGTGACTCCAGCAGCATGCCTTCCCAGGGCCACGTGAGGGGCGGCGGGGCCTGGAGCTCGCCCGGCTCCAAGTCCTGGGGAAGCAGCTGTCCCGTGGGGCACCAGGAGTCTGGCTGATGGACACCCAGGTCCAGGCGGGGCTGAGGCAGGGCCAGCTCCCCATTGGAAGGCTTTGCTGCATGTCAGTACCCAGGCTTGCTTGGCCGCTCTGGCTGTGCTGCATTCTGGTAGAACCTTCTTGCTCACAGCCAAGCGTCATGTGTCCTGGCCTCTCGGCAGCCTCAGCATGCCCGATGGCCCCCACAGTCTCCAACTGCCTCCCAGGCTCCCGCCCACAGTGAGCAGCTCACACTCTGCACCCGGGAGAGTGCTGGGTTTTTCCAAAGGAGATAAGGAGGTGCCACCATGGAGATCATAGCCTGGGGGGCCAGACTGGCTGGTCCAGGCTTTCTCCTCTGAAGTCACCAGCCCCTGCTGTCTGGGCAGAGCATCCCTGTGGCTGACCACTGATGGCTCTCTGGGCTCAGCTCCAGCTTCCCAGTAAGCTCAGGTGGCCCTGCCCCACGGTGGCCTGAAGCCCTCACCAGTCCCTGCCCGTAACTGGCTTCTCAGGAGCATCGAGTCTCAGCCTCAGGAAGCCAGCTGTGGTCCCCCACCCAGCTGGGCTGGGCGCTCCTGCACTGCAGAGCCTGCCTGTTCCACATCTGCCCCCACACTGGACATGGGGCCCCTCAAGGACAGGGAGCCCACGAGTCTTAGGCATCCCTGGCAACAATTCAAAAACACATTCGGAGGACGCCGGGGCTGTGCATTGAATGATCACTTGACCAAATGCCCAGAGAGGCCCTGGGACAGGGCCATGAGACCCACACCTTCTGATGTCCGCTGAGCATCCTTGGTGGAAGCCCACAGACAGCTAATGTGGGGCCCTGGTTCTCAGGAGCCCCATCCTCATGGGGAGAAGGGCGGCCATGCAGCCAGGTCTCGCAAGGGTCCAGGCTCAGGCCCTGGCCTACGCTACTGAACAGAAGCCCTGGGCAGGGTGGAGCCATCTCTTCTGAGTGTCCTGAGCTAAGACTGATGTTGAGGGGCACTTGTTACTGCTAAGCCCCATGACAGGTGAGTGACGTTTCATCCTGACTCCTGGGGGACACGGGGAGCCACCTCCACCTCAGTGACAGATGTCAGAGAGCTAATGATGCAGATGCCCCTTCCTGCTGTGTTGCTCGGGGGCTGTGACCCTGGCCACCAGGCCTGGCGTGCTGGGCATCTTCCTGGAGATGAGCAGTGGAGGATGGCTCTCCTGCCCCCAGCCAGGCAATCACTGTGCCACATGAGAACTAGCCCGTAGGGGACCTGAGTGGTGCCCTGGCACAGCACTGCAGGACAGCTCTTCTCAGGCTACCCGCTTTGCCCATTGCTGGCTGCAGGCAGCCCCGATCATAAAACAATTGTCCGAAACCTCTGCAGATGACAGGGCTCGGGACGCTGACCCACCACACAGGCAGGAGGACGGGGACCCCTACATCCCCATCTGGGCAGCCTCTATGTTAAGAGAGCCTCCCTCTGATTGGCCAGGGACCTCTGGGGTCAGCAGGGTGACCCTTGATGCTTAGGCTGCTACTGCTGCCAGCCCCCTACAGCCCAAGCCAGCTCTGCAGCAGCACAAGCCACTCTGTCCTGTCCTTGGGGTACCTGGCTACGGTTAGGGGGCCTCCCTCTCCTGGCTGGGGTTGTTCTTAGGAGACAGGATATTCCCCAACATACACCCACACGTAAGAGCACGGCTGGGGCCTCCTGACCTGCTGGGCTCGTCCACCAGGTCCCTTCGGTTGACCTCGGCAGGGCCTCAGGGCAGCATGGAGGGGTCCCCCACACAGTGGTTAGTACCCTGTAGCCACATCAGGGTCACTGGCTGTGACTGAGGGTAGGGATGCCCAGGAAGGCACAGAGTAATCATGGACGAATGAGCCAACTGAGGGGATGATGGGGTCTCGCTGGGGGCTGCTCAATGCCCTCCAGGCTGTGGAAGCCAAGGCAGACTCCAGCGCTGTGCCGGAGCTGTAACAACCAGCACAAGCGCCTGCCCAGAGGAGAGCCACTGAGAAGGGACCTGGGCAGCCAGCGCTGCCCCACTGTGCCACTTCCTGTGACCTTGCCTGGTCTCCACCCCATGAGTCCAACCTGGCTCAACACCTTCTGTGCTCTTGGTCTTGGTGGCCCCACCGAACATTGCAGGCTTAGCTCTGGGAGGCCTGGGCCTGCATCCTGACCCTGATCCATGACAGCTCTGAATGCCAGCTTCCTTCCTACAGGGGTGGTTGCTAGTTCCTGTGTCCCAGATGGGGACCCCGAGCTGCTGCGCTGGGTCACGAGGGTTCCGCGTCTTCAAGGTTCCAGTGCCAAGGGGCTCGGGAGTCTGGGTCGGTGCGCTGGACAAGGCCTGGTGGGGAGGAGGTGGGGCCCAGGGTGGCTGTGCTCCTAAGGCTGCACCAGGACGTGGCCTGAGCTGTGGCCACATGCCATTGGCCAGCCAGGCTGGGCCCCTGGGACGCCTGGCTCGTCCTCCTCCCTGCCTCGGAGGCCCATGGTCCCCAGGCCTCAGCTCACTCTCCAGTTGAGCTGCTTCGCTCAGCAGTTCCTCCCCAGGGCTCCGCCACTTTCAAGGAGCGGGGATTCCGGAACAGGGGCAGAGTGGAGTGGGCCAGGCCCATGCGTGTGACGGGGTGGGGGCTCCTGAGCCCCCGCAGGGTGTGATGAGGATGTGGGGTCAGAGAAGTCTTCAGCGGTGACCCGCAAGGTCGCCTTCTGAGCCCAAGGTAAAGTTTGCTGGGCTGAAGTGGGTGGGGGGTGGGGGACCCTCTGTCAGAGGAACAGAGGGCAGGGTGCAGGAAGGGCAGAGGCGCAGCAGCCTGTGGGGGCAGTTCGGCCTCCTGGCAGCACCTCAGCTGCCTGCCTGGGCCTGCCTTGGGGTCTCGGCTCGCCGGCCCAGCCCATCCTCCTGCTGGGCTCTTCGGGTGCTCAGCCAGAGCTGTTTTGTCTGGAGGGCTCCCTGGCAGCTGCCTGGAGGGCGTCCTGTGGTCCTTGCTTGTGACCTCAGGGTCCCCCCAACCCCTGCCACTCCAGTCCTTGGTGCTGCCCTCTGCAGTATGCCCACCCTGGCCCCACAGCATCAGCACCAGGAGGGCAAGGTCCTGCCTGCCTGCTCACAGCTGTGCCCCTTGCCTGGCACACAGCAGGGTGTCTAAACAGTAAGACTCTGGCCCTGCCCCAGGAGCTCTTGGCCTTTGCCCTACCTGAGAGGAGCATCTTTGTTCTTGGAGGGATTGACCACACCTGACCAACATGGGGCAGCGAGGTGGCCACCTTAGAAAGACCAACCACAGGACTGGAACAGGGCGGGAGACAGGGTCATGTGGCATCAGCTAACGTGGCACATGGGTCAGGAGTCAATCCATCACACCTATGTCACAGACAAGTAGTCTTGGGGGCCCGGCCGGCCTGGCCGGCAGCACCCTGCATGTTCTCTCCCACATTGACGCAGGAAGTGAGGCGTCCTGGCTCTGGGGGCGGGAGGGGCGGCAGGAGCGCTGTGTGGGGACCACGGACTTTGCCCGGGGGCTCCCCCTGTGGCTGGTTTTACGCCCGTCCTGCCCTGTGGTAAGTCATGCCCAGGAGCACACTCTCCGTGAGGGCTACGAGCCCTTCCAGGGACCGTCAGACTCGAGGGCAGCCCTGCATGTGCAACTGGTGTCCGAGTGGGGTGGGGACTCCACTGTGCAGTCACCCTAGACGTCCACAGGTGAGCCAAGAGGTCAGCAGGCCAGAGCAGAGCCCTCGCTGGGCCTGCATGGTGGCCCTCCTGCTGCACCTGTCCACCTGCTCCCACCCCTGCACCTCCTAGGCCTGGCTGCCCTGTCCTGAGGCCTGTGGCACTGGCCAAGGAGTCCACATAAACTGGCCAGCAGCCTCCTGAGTGGGAAGACCATGCACCAGTGGAGCGATGTCAGGGGGACGGTCCACCCACCTTGGTTTTGTCCTCAGTTCTGGCTGCCTGCCGACACGCCGGGTGCCAGATGGAAGAACCTGTAGGCAGATTCCCGAGAGGAAGGGTCAGAGCCATTTCCCATGGGGCCTGGCTGGGGTGGGAAGTCGGAGGAGGAGCCAGCGTCCAGCATGGACATTTGCCAGCCATCTCCCAAGTGACCCTGAGTCTGCGCAGTCTCGCTCTGCACAGATTGGTGCTGGGCCTCCACCCCGGGGGGCTCACGGCCCGGATGTGGGTGGAGACAGGAAATGAAGGGGCAAATGCACCCCTGTGAGCTAATATCCCCACGGGAGGCATTTCGACGTCCTTGGCACTCAGAGGCAGGGCATGAGGAAGGGCTCCCTGGGCTCCTTGGTGGTTATGCTCCTTGGTGGCTGCCACTATCTGAGGACCTTGTGCTCCTCAGCCGATGCTGTGGAGGGCACTGGGTCTGTTCCCAGGGCGTGTGGAGGGCTCCAGCCCGTCCTTCATCTGCCCCACCCCTGAGGCTTGCTGTGCCCCAGGTTCCTCACTGTTAGCTCTGCTGGTCACCAGGTCAACAGCCACGCCGCCTCCACAACCAGGTGGCCCAGCGCCCCACGTCCTGGCCCTCTGCTCGTTTCCAGGCAACCCCGACTGGCTCTGTACCCAAGGCTACTCATGTAGCTACCACCAGGCAGCTCTCTGGGTGGATCGGCCCTGGGGGGAGGTGATATGGATGAGGACCTGGATGACTGAACGTAAGCCAAGTTAGTCGGGCTCCCGGGGCTGGACACAGGCGGCCCTCCTCCCAGAGCTGGACGCCGGCTTCTCCTCCAGGCTTCCTGAGCCCCAGTCCCACCCGCGCTCCCCAGCCACTCTCACGCACCCTCCCTGGCTGTGTGGTCCTACCTCTCACCCACCGTCCCCTGGGGTGGCAGCCGTGTGCCACCATGGAGCCCCCAGGCAGGCCACAAGGGCCTGGCACAGAGCAGGGGCTGAACAGTGGTGTGGGATGAGGGGACTCCTCATCTGCTGCGGGCAGAGCCTCCCAGGCCACGGAAGGCATCTGGCCAGGGAGCTGGGCTGTGCCTCGTTAGAGCCGCCTGCCCCGCAGAGCTGCATGCGCCGTCTCCAGAAAATTTGTACAGTCATAGAGGTGACAGATGCTCCTTACTAAAGTCCTTAGAGACTGAAAAGGTATGAATGAGAAAATGGAGTCATCTGCTGTCACTGGCCCTTGCTGGCCAGCTTCCAGGACACACGACCTGCTGCTTGGCCTGTCAAATCGCTGTGCTGTTTGGCCACGGCCGCACGATTCCCCAGGGCACGCCCAGGGCCGTGTGCGTGGGAGGCAGGCTCCACACCTGCTGCATCCAGCACATCCCACACTCTCGCCTTGCCCCGCCTCGAGTATGACCTCTGGGGACCTGTCACCCCACGTGTCACGGAGGCACATGGCTTTCTGCTGTATAAGTAGGTGGCGCTCCTCACCACGCGTTCTCCCAGGGCTGCCTTGCTTCTGGACCAGGGTATGGGGTTCTGCTCCCCTGGAGTCAGCACATGGAGTCCTGGCTCCCAGCAGAGGACACTCTTGGGGCTCTTAAAACTTGGGGGCACCTCTCCACTTTCCACCCCGCCAGTGGATGGAGGGGCACTGCCCTGAGTTCTCGCCACCCCGGCGCCCGCCTTGGGTCTTCACTGATGCGGGGGAGAGGTGGAGTCTATGTCAGGTTTCAGCTGTGTTCCTTGGTCACCAGTGAGTGCCAACTCCCTGCCCCATTGTGTGTTGGGAGGATCTCAGGGGGATTAGGGTGACCTGGAGATCCTGGGTCAGTGGAGCCACATATCAGGGCTTTGGTGACAACATGATTCCCTGTCAAAGAGCACCTTGACTTGACAAGCAGGGAGGCCAGGCCCAGGGGCCACTGAGGCTGCTGCCACAGGGTCCTGTCACCATAGAGCAGAGCTTGAATGCCACCAACCTGGTACAGTCGCCACTGTCCAGTGTGGGGAACCCAGGGTATGAGAGGGGGCTGGACAGGCTCAACCTCCCAGTAGGTCTCTCTGTGGAGACCATGTGCCAGCCTAGGCCAGAGTCATGACAGTGTCCTTGTTCCCCAGAACTGGGTGGCCCTTGATGCGAGCTGGTGCTCCTGGCCCCCACCTAGCCCCGCTGTCTGATCACCACTGACTGTGGGCCCAGTAGGGAGCTCCCCTGCCAGGCCGGCCCAGGCTCTCCACGGGAGAACAGGACCCCTTTCAGGGCCCTTGGGCACAGACTCAGGGAACAATAGGCCTTGCCAGGACGCAGCCGTGCTGTCTGACATCACCCACATGCTGGCCTCAGAAAGGGACGTCTGTCCAGCACACGCCGAGGAGATGCCGCTGCTGAGCTCATTCTGCGGCCGTCTGCTGGAGGGCAAGGCAGGTGCAGCTGCTGCCGGCTCTGCCTCCCACCCCTCTCCAGGGCCCCTCAACCCTCGGCCAGCCCAGCTGGCTCCCAGCGACTGGCCGGCTCACGCCCAGCCTGCGGCATGGACCCCACCAAGGGTGGCCTCTGACCTGGGGCCCAAACAGCACGAGTGATCATTACCTTGAAGATACATCTCCTCGCCTTCCGCAAACATCTGGCCGCACCTGACGCATAGCGCGCAGGAGGGGTGGTAGTGCTTCTGCCCCGCCTGCAGGAAGGAGAGAGGTGTGCTGCAGCAGGGCCGCACAGGGCCCTCCAGACCCCGGGCACCACTACAACCGCAGACCCTGCACAGGGCCCCACCCAGCAGGAGCCCCAGTCCACCACAGGGCCCCTCTTGGACTGGGCGGTGGATGGCCAGGCTGGTGGAAGGCTGGTCCCCTTTACCTCTGCCTCTCAGGACGTGGAGGGGCCGTGGGGGGCGGGATAGGAGGGAGAGGGCACCGCGCCCCCAGGTGGAGGGCCAGTGAGGGGTAAGAACAGCAGCGTGTGTTTCCATCTCTGTTCCTCAACTTAATTAGCATTTTCTATTTTTATAATTCTTAAAATTCATTAAATTCGATTATAAATATTAATACTGAAATAACCTGAACAAATTACATGAGTTGTAATGAAATTTGGCTTATTTCTGGCTGACACGAAAAAAAAATCACACCAAAATATCATGTTCGCTGGTACTGGGCGGTGGCCATGGCTGGCCTCGGGCAGGGCGGGCGGAGCCGGGTGCTGCCGGCAGAGGGAAGCCCTGCTCCATTCTTCTCTGAAATGGGAGACGCCTGGTCTCCACTGCCGCAGTGCCAACCCGGATGGTCTCTGTGCTGCAGGAGCGGGTGGCAGGGTCACGTCCAGCCCTCCCTGCTTCCCCGCGCCGCCTCCGCGGCCCCTGCCCAGTGGAGAAGATTCCAGGCGGCACTCCCCACGACAGGGGCCCGATGGCTGCGGCCTGACCTTCAGGCTCTGGGACCCTTTCCGGCACTGTGGGGCTGCACCCTCGTGCTGCCAGCCATCATTCCCGGCCTCGGCCCAGGCTGTCTCTCCTGTCCCCGGCTGCCGCCCTGAAAGTCCTCTGCTCATTCCCATGCCTCACCCTCAGGAGACGTCCCTGAAGCTGTCCCCAGCCTGGTCCCTCCCACCCGGTTCACGCCGTTTGCCGTTGTCGTCCCACCAGACAGCGAGCCTCTAGCCTCTGGGATCACCAGTGGCCTGCTCTTCTGGACAGCAGGCCACACCACAGTGCCTGGCCACAGGATGGGTGGCTGCTCTGGGATCAGGGGTCTCAGTGGCTCACACAGCTCACGTGGCAAGTGGCCAGAGGCGCCTGCTTCCCGGGCATGAATGAGAGGTGGAGACAGCTCTCCCTTACAGAAGTGGGAGTCACCGTTATCGGCTGATGTCACATTTCAAGGAGCCCAAATGGCAAGGTGCTCCAGTTTGCGACCTCTGACCTTCCTTGCACCCACCCCATCCAGGGGCCCCTTGGCTTCTGTCTCAGAACCTCGGGGACAGCCCTACGAAGGAGGAAATGACAAAGGTCCTCCTGAGGTCTACATGCCACGCGCTTCTCAGCAGCAAGGCTGTGGTCTGGACAGTTTGCTCCGGAGAAGCACGTTACCTACGGGTTGTTTTAACCCTGCCATGGCCCACGAGGGGCGCTATCACCCCATTTCCACAGAGACCCCAAGTGTGGGGGAGTTCAAGAAGGTCACAGGCAGAGGTGGAGCTGGGGTGGAGCCCAGCGCTCCCAGCACAGGGGGGTGAGCCATGCCCGGGGTGCTCAGTCCCCAGCCTGGAGGTCCTTGACCTGGAGTGCAGACCCCACCCGCAGGCACCCACCCCGCACCCTGAGCAGACACGGCGGAGGCGCACATGGGCCTAAGGTTCAGCAAAGAAGACAGCTGCAAACAAGGACAGACCCGCTTTCCCCACCTTCAAAGGGAGGTTGTTGGAGTGGGTGGGGGCTGCTCTGGGGGAAGGGCTCAGAAGGGCCCAGCAGACATCTTGGGGCTGGGCAGGGTTTCTGTCCGGATTTGGTTTCTGTTACATTGGCATGCATCCATCAAGCTGCACAATGTATCCAATTCCAGTGGGTTCTACTCTGTGTCTTACACACTGCATGTGCTACTACAGGACCTCATAGAAGAGCCGGATGGTAAAACCATTGTAAGAAAACAGGAGGAAATCCACACGACTTCAGATTTGGCAGTGGATCCTTAGATTTGACACCAAAGTATGAGCAAAAAGGAAAAATTTAAATTGGACTTTGACAAAATTTAAAACTTTCGTTCATTGAAGGACCTTAACAGAACAGTGAAAAGACAAACTTTGAGAGAAAATCTTTGCAAATCATATGCCTGATAAGGGGGTTGTGTCCAGAATATATGAAAGGTTCCCTCCACTCAACAAGAAGAAAAGCAATCCAACTAGGAAATGCGCAAAGGACCTGAATGGACATTTCCCCAAAAAAGAGACTCAGATGATCAACTGGCTCATGGACAGGTGCTCGGCATCACTGCCATTAGGAATGCAGGTCCAACCACCAGGACAGCCACCAGAGTGACCACAGACAGGGAGAGAGTGAGGGCTGGTGAGGTGTGGAACAGCACTTGTGGGCCGGGCATGGCCAGGGTGCAGCTGGTCAGCTCCTCACTCAGCTGAACACAGCACTGTACAGGGACCAGAAATCCACAGCCTGGCACTGAAGGAGAACAAAGGGGCCAGAACGGGAGTGATGAAGGCCTGTGCACAGGAGGACGTGCCCGGAGGCCCAGGGCAGCAGGACACATGCTAGAAGGTCCACCCCAAGTGTCCCTCGTGGGTGGAAGATCCAGGCACATCCGCACCACAGAGATGGCACAGTAGAGGAGGAAGGCAGGGCTGACCCAGGCCGTGGTCAGATGAGCCTGGACGACCCCCACGTGAAGGAACCAGTCACAGAGGCCACGCGCGTGTGATTCCTCCCCGAGGTCCGAGAGCCCCGGCTGCCCAGCCACGTGGGTCAAGGCGAGGCTGTCAGGTGCCCCGCGTCAGTCACACAGAGCAGCCAACAGCACAGGGACCAGGCCGTCTGTGCTCCGACACTGTCTGCCCTCCTCCCTGAGCCATCCGGACACCCTGGGCCAGCCTGAGCCTCTCACCGGAGGCAGGCCCTACTTCCCGGCTAGGTCCAAACACAAAATCTGATGAAGGGCCCTCCGCCCCCTGGAGACCCAGCCATGCCTCCTGCTGCCCTGTGTCCTCACTGGGGTCCCCCTGGGGGGGGGGGGGGGCAGGCCTGCTGGTGTCCAGGTGGATGGCTCCAGGGTCTGCTCACGGCTCGCTGGCCACGTTCCAAGATTTAGATTCCTTTTCAAATTTCCAGAAGTGAATTCAGTCTTAAAAGACCTCCTTACCATGATGCGGAGAGAAGGCGAGATTCATGGAGAAGAGAATCCAGACTCTGAGCAGGGGCCATGCCACCTGGGAGCATTTGTTGGCAAGTGGCTCAAAATCTCCTTGGGCTCTTTTTTTTTTTTTTTTTTTTTTTTTTTGGTACTGGGGATTGAGCCCAGGGCTGCTTTGCCACTGACCTACATCTCTAGCCTTTTTATTTTTTATTCAGAGACAGGATCTCACTGAGTTGCTTAGGGCCTCACTAAATTTCTGAGGCTGGCCTTGAAATTGCCATCCTCTTGCCTCAGCCTTTCAAGTCACTGGGATTACAGGTGACAGCCACCGTGCCCCACCCCACAGGGCTCTGCACCCTGAGCTCTTGTAGGGGCAACTTGCCCGAAGAAGAACCCTTCCCTGAAGGAGCCCCTGACCTGGTCCCTCCTGCCCGGTTCACACTGTTTGCCATTCCCCCACTGGACACCGAGCCTCTGCCAGGGCAGGGGAGCCCTGGGAGGTCTGCACCCCTCCCTATACCCTTCCTCCCCTGCCAGCCCCAAACACAGGGGCCAGGGACACAGCTGTGCCAGTATCCAGGACGCTGTGAACGGTGTGCAAGGAGGACAGTGGCCTCGCTGCACGTGGGTCACGTGCAGAAGCAGGAAGGCCACGGAAAGTGCGCGGTGCATGCCTTGCCCGCCTGCATGTGCTGCATCCCCACCTGTGTCTGTGCATCTGTGTATGCGAACGTTAAAAGGGCCCCTTCCGAGTGCTAGTGCTAGTGTTTGATGGTGGCATGGGTCATGCTGATTCCTTGGCTGGCTTAATGATCAGCAAGCACTCCATCTCAGCATGGCTTTAATTAGACATTGACTTCGAGCGGGCGCTTGGGAAGCTGGCTTCTCTGTCCTTGGGAATGCTCTTGGTGGATTGGAAGCACATGGCTTGTTTTCTACCAATGACAAGCCGCACCTGCTTAGGGACAGTGCCCACAAGATGACAGGAGGAGGCCAACCATGAGCATCCTGGGGTCACAGGAGATGTGACCGGGCTGGAGAGAGTGGGAGTGGCCGCCTGACAGGGCAGGAGCAGCCTGGCGACCCCTCTCCACAGAGGCCTCCCATCCTCAAGGTGGGCCTTCCCCTTCTTCCCAGGAACCCAGCCCCCAGCCAGGGTGGGACATCGAGTGCAGCCTGGGTGTGTGAGGTGGAGGAAGGGAGGGATGAGGGAGGAAGAAGCCAGGGAGAGGTCCCAGAGGGACAGACAGACGCTGCGCTTCCTGTCACCATGGAGACAGACTCAGGTGCTCCTGCGGCCCAGAGAGCGGCACTGCCAGGGTTAAGCGAGGGCTCTGTGAAGAAGGCCCCGCCCACCCGCTCCTTCCACACCTGCCCTGGGCACCCAGCGGGTGCTGAGCACAAAGGCGTGGGCTTCCTGAAGGAGCCTCTCCCCTCCGCTCAGCTCCAGCCCGGCGACCTCACCAGCCAAGGCAGCTCTCTGCAGGGGCCACGGCTACCTCCCTGGAGCCACACTGCAGCAGCCTCTGCAGCAGCCTGCTCCTCAGCGAGTCCCCCAGACTCCCAGCTGTCCATCTGAGCCAAAGGGGAGGGGCACAGACACCAGCCCCTCCCAGACCCCAAAAGACCCCCGCATGAGCTCAAGACAGGACCCGAGATGCAGAATGCAGGAGGCGCCACACTCAGGGGAGGGGAGGGGAGCGGGGAGGGAGGGCCCGTCACCAGGGAATGCACACTTCACGGGCAGGCTGCTGGAACTCAGCACTCAAGATGGCTCTGTGCCCGCCTCCCCCAGCACAGATGAGGGCTCCTGCTGCTGGAGGGGAGCCCAGGACACTCTCCTGCTCACTCTGAGGACAGGACAGCCAGGGCCACCCACAAGCATCTTAGGTGGCAAAGGGGGTAGCAAGTGCCCCCGGGGCCTCAGGCTGACCTGCGAGCCCGCCCCGCTGTCCCACACGGCTCTCGTGAGGCCCCCTCCACCCCTCCAGGTGCCCGGCCAGGCCTCCTACCTGCTGGTGTCCCGGCACCGCAGCCCAAGCAGCGGCCCAGCAGCGGCCCTGCTCCAGCACCTGAGCCCGGCCCTGCCTGCGGGGTGGCACCTCACCCCTCTGCCGGCATCCCAGATCTTGTTTCTCCCCTAGTTCTGTCACTCGCTCCTGCTACTCCGCCAGAGCCCGCTGTCCCCAGCCGGGCGCCAGCTCCGTGGCGGCTCCTCCCCGCAGAGCCCAGCTCCTCTCCGCCCGCGGCTCCCGCCTCGCACCGCGGGGAGGATGCTCGGAGCTCTGTGGAGCTGCAGACTCCCCACGCCACCGCGGCACGCGCGCCTCCCGCAGGGATGAGAGCAAAGCACAGATCTTCCCAGGGCCCTTTATCCTCCGCTGCCGACAAGGAGGAGAAGCCCAGGCCCGGTCAGCACCCGGCAACCAGGGTGGCCCCTTCCACGTGACCCAGAGTGCCCTGTGGGCACTGCTCTCACACACCAAAGCCCAGATTCTGCGAGTGGCCCAGAGCAACCCTTCAGGGCTGCCTCTGCCTTTGCAATCCACCCCGGGGGCCTGCTGGTGGCCAGGGGTAGAGGCCCCTCTGCATCCATCACCACAGGCAGCGCAGGGTGGGGTGCAGCACAGACGATGCCCGCTCCTGACTGTGGCTGCTCATTAGGGGTAGTGCTGCGAGAGATGCAGGCTGTCGGGGCTCGGCTCGCCCAGGCCTGGCCCTCTCTAGGGCAAGGGCTGCTGCCCAGATGTCAGGAAGCTGGACTTCCCGCTGTCGGGTCATGCATCAGGGTGTACCAGGCGTCACAAGGTGGACCCAGGATTAAGTCAAGGCGCAAACACGTCTGTATGCAGGCAGAGGCAAGTGGTGGGGAGGCCACCTGGGCTTGAGGCCAGCTCTGCCTCCTCTCACAGTGACTATGGCCCAGCACACACGGGGAATTCCCACACCTGGCTGAGCTCCAATGCCACATGCATTTCAGAGGGGGCATGTGGGTCAGCCAGGTGAGCCAGAGGGAGATGCCAGGTGCCCAGGGCACTTGAGAGGAGGGGAGAGGAAGGCCCGAGGGTCCTCCACAGAGGGGAGGACAGGTTGATAAGGGGAGGTCTCCAGTCAGCTGTGAAGGGAGGAAGGACGGGCAGCTGTTGCAGGGACACCAGGCCCAGCTGGGTGCCATTTTCAAAGGGAGACACTGTGTTGCCTGAAGGGCAAGGGCAGGGGAGGAGGACGGGAAGGTGAGGTCCAGAGAACTGGGCGATGGGCAGGGCCCAGGCACAGGAGGGGACTGGGGAGAAGGGATGGGTCATGGTCCACATCCAGAAGGTATGCATGTTGGACGGGACATAGGCAGACGAGAGCGTCAGCGTCGCCGTAGGCTCCGCTCCCAGGCAGCACGGAGACCAACATGGAAGCTGGTGAGGGCATGAAAGACGGTCGCAATGCAAGAGCCACCCCGATTAAAGTGACTAAAGACACTCGGCCCTGTGACACTTCGTTCTCACAGAAGAATGTCCGCGGCGGCATCCTTCACCTGTAGTGAAAGACTGGAGGTGCCATCCACAGCTGGGGCCCGGCAAGCCCGGGGGTGGCCACACAGTGGGCATGGCACGCGTGGGCTGAAACAGGCACCTGCGAGTGAGTCTTGAACCTCACGCTGTGGACGGAAGCTGGTGGTGGAAGGCCACAGCCACGCGTGCGTCCACGTGAGTGTGCAGGACAGGAGCCACAGCAACGGAAGGTGGGCCAGGCAAGAGAGGGCCAAAGACTACGGGCTCCCTTCAGGGTGACCAAAGTGTTCAAAGTGGACCACGGCAACCGCTGGACACGCCTGTGCAGACACCGGACAGCCCGGGCTGTGTGTGCAAGCTGCATGGCATCTCAGTAAAGCTGCCAGAAGCCCCAGACGCCGGAAAGATGCCTGTGTACGACCCCTGGCAATCAAGAACATCCCCTGAACTGGAAACCTGCGTTGGAGGACATGGCGAGGTCATATCGCAGTAACAGATGGACATCAACCGCATCATCGGGAGGTCCGCTCGGCAGAGGGCAGGGGACCACGCAGGGGCTGTTCCAGGGTGGGCGCTGTCCAGCCTCCCTGGTCTCCGGCTGGGCACCGAGACGGTGCCTTGGGAGGGTGTGGCAGACTGCCCTCCCAGGGGCAGGGGCAGGGGCAGGGAGGGGCTGGAGGAAGGAGCCGCCGGGTGTGAAGCGAGGTTGGAGCCACGTGCGCGCACCCTCCAAGTCACCGGAGCTCCAAGCCCCTGGCGGAGCAGGGCACTGGCTGTGGGGCTGGGGGAGGCCCGCTCACCCCTGCGGGCGGGCTCTGGCTCCCAGGTCACCTGCCCCTGCCGCCTCCCGCCACCCCAGGCTCTGCCCTGCCCTCCCTGGTACCCCTGGGGCTGCTCTGCGCCTCTTGACCAGGGCTTCCAGCCCCTGGCCTTGCCCAGGGCTCTGCTTTTCCCTGAGATCATCACTCTGGGACCAGGGCCCACCGTGGGCTGGCGATTCCCTCCACCCACCCAGCACCCAGGGAAAAGCCAGGAGTCTGCAGGGCAGGTGGAGCTGGGGACTGGCGGGGCCGGCCCTGCGCCCTTCACACTGGACCTGCCCAGCACCTGCCCGCCAAACTAAAGGCACAGCCACCGGCGCCTGGACTCTGCTCCTCCTGCAATCACTGCTCAGGCTGCCTGCCAAATGACCACTCTGCCTCCGCAGGGACACAGTCCTGCTGCAGCGGGCCCACCCTCCCGGCCCTCACTGGAGTCCCACGTGGACAGAAAGGCTGGGCCGGGAGAGCCCCAGGCTCCCGACAGGCCCTGTGCCCTGTAGAGGGGACAGAGCGGGTCTCTGGGGAGGTCCACACGGAGCTGCAAGGACAGTGGGAGTGCGGGTGGAGGCTCCGGGAGCACGGCAGAGGCGAGGCCGGGGCCCAGGCGCTGCTCACCTCCAGCACGCGCCCTGTGACGTACTTCTCACAGCCGTCGCAGCGGATGCCGAATTTGGCGTGGTAGTCGGTCTCACAGTAGGGCAGCCCGTCCCTGTGAAGAGACAGCAGTCAGGATGGGCAGGGTCACCCTGAGGACTGCTGGGCACTTAGCCCCCAGGATGTGACCACTTTCGCAAGGAGTCCCATCAGAGTGCGGGCACCACCTCCCACGCTGAGCAGCAGTGCCAGGGGCCCACTGGGCACGCACAGGGCTGGCCGGAGGAGTGACCATGAAGAGTATCCCCCTCTCAGTGGAGAAACTGAGGCACATAGGGCCTGTGCCCGGCCATGGGGAAGGCCAGTGGTGTCCACCCCTCTGTGCTCCCGGGCTGTTGGTGGCACTGGGATTGAGTGTGGATGGAGTGAGACCCTCTTTCTGGTCCCTGGCTTCGAGTCTGCCCCACATCAAGTAGGCTGTGGTGAAACCGCCGGAGCGCCCGCCAAGCAGGACGGCTGGGCCACACAGCAGCCCACCGGGGTCTCCTATGCCCACTGAGACACTCTTCAGACCCAGCCCTGTGGGTGGGGAGGGCAGCTCGGAGGTGGTACTGAGGTGTCAGGGGGCCCTGCTCAGTGTGGGAAGGGGCCTGGGACAGCAGGTGGAGGACAGACTTGGACTCAACACCATGTCCCATCTGTGTGACAGTGGCAGGTCACTGAACTCCTGAACTGCAGCTCCCATTGGTGAAACGGGAGAAAGATTAGCAAGGACCACTCCAGAGCGTGTGGTCAGCGCAGCACCGGGCGGGCACACGCCTGACAGTGGCTGAGGCCATGCTCCTTACTAACCAGGCTGTGGCCCAGGAGGGGCCAGGCATGGAGGTGGCCGGGAGGAGGGGCACCTGGCACTCCAGCGGAGGCCCCTCTCCAGCACCACGGAGAGCCGCTGGGCCTCTGGAACAGCCTGGGGCCGCTGAGGTGAGGGCCGCCTCCCTCCCTCCACTCTCTGGGGGACATAGCCAGGGCTACGTCCCCTCTGTGATGGCCGGTCCCCTGGGCCATGAGTGGACCACCTCTGAGGGAAAGAGCGGGCCCTTCCTTCACACAGGAGAGGAAATGGGGTCCTCAGGGTCATTTCCTGCGGCTGCCAAGCTCAGGGCCCTACCCCGCCCCACAAGTGGGTGTGTCTGTGGCAAATCCTGGAGGTTCAAAGATGACATCTCCATGGAAACCCCACATGTCCTCCCCCTCAGTTCTGGGACAGCTCTGGAGGCTGCTAAGTAACACTGGCGGTGTGGGTGAGCGGCAGCGGCAGCGCTGCGTGGGGGTGGCAGTCTGCTGGGCCTGGGCACTGCTGTCCCTTCCACTGCGAGGTGCTCTGCACTTCCCTGGTCTGCCTCGCCCTCCCCGCCCACGGGCTGTGATGGAGGCTGGGCTCATGCTTCCTCACCACCCCACCCACCCTGGGCAGAAGCTCACCTGTTGGGGCTTTGCCCTGAGAAGCTTCACCTGGAGATCACGGCAGTGAGAGCCATGTTCAGAGATGGGACAGGCCCCTGATACCCCCACCCCTTCCCCTCTGTGACATCTCAGGATCGGGGGCTTGGATTCCACACACCTGCCCCCGTATGTGCACATGTGCATGTGTGCGTGTGTGCATGGGTGTGGGAGTGCATGTGCGTGCATATGTGTGCATGTGCATGCATGGGCGTGTGCATGTGCATGGATATGTGTGTGTGCATGTGTGTGTACATGGGTGCATGTGCATGCACTATATGTGCGTGTATGGGTGTGTGCATGTGCATACGTGTGCCCGTGTGTGTGGGTATGTGGACGTGCACTGTGTGCGTGTGCGTGCTCACTCATCCTCTGTGTGTTTATCACAGGACTTTTCCACTGGTCTTTCCCTGTGCTACTCAGGTCCCCCTGGGAGCACGAAGAACTAGCGCAGGCTGGGATACCCGCTGCAGAGGGTCCTGACCTCCAGGAGGGCACCTCCCAGCACCGGGAGGGGCTGTCCTTCACCATTTGCCCTGGAGCTCCCCTCTGCACCGTATGGGGCTGTCTGCATCAATTTCTTGTCCCCAGGTAAGAGTGCACCCTGGCCCAAAGGACTTGAAATCGGCATACTACAGTGACGCAGCCACATCAATGTTTACAGCAGCTCAACTCACAACTGCTAAACTGTGGAACCAGCCAGCAGCAGATGAATGGATAAAGAAAAGGTGGTACCCACACACAGTGGAATATTACTCAGCCTTGGAGAATGAAACTGTGCCATTCACAGATAAATGGATGGAACTGGAGATATCATGCTCAGTGAAATGAGAAAAATCCCAGAAAGCCAAAGGTGAGTGTTCCCTTTGACATGCAGATGCTGACTCACAATAGGTACTGGGAAGTGGAGGGTCACTGAATTAGACGGGGAGGAAGGGAGACAGGAATGGGAAAGACAGGAGAGTGAACCCGAATCAACGTCCCTGCGTTCGCGCATGAAAACGCGACCAGTGAGACTCCACATGGCGCACGGCCACGAGAACGCGCAGGTGGCTCCATGTGCGAATCACACGTCAGACCACATTCTACTGTCATCTGTGACTAACGAGGACAAATAAAAAATTCAAAAAAGAAGAACAGTCCTTGGCTCCTGGCCACAAGCCCCCTTGAGGCCACAACAGCCCCAGGAGGCGCCCCACAGCCTCTGGTAAATCAGGCCCTGCCCCGCCGACCCCCTCCCGCTCGTCCCCGTGTTGGGGGAACACTGCCGGCCACAGCGGGCAGCCCCAAAGGCCCTGCTCTGCAGAACTCGGGGTGTGTGGCCACGGGGTCCTAGCCCTGACCACCAAGACGGCCAGCCCTCTTTTCCTGTCCCTGGGGCGGGTATTTGCTGACCATGGTTTGTGCTCACAGGGTGTCGAACATGAGGAATGTCCAGGTGTCCCGGAGGTGGGGGGCGAGGAGACCCTGACAGGGTCAGTTTGTGCTGACCACAAGCCCATTTCTGACCTCAGAGGGAGTGGAGCCTCTGCCACCACTTACAGAAGCAGAACTGGCCGGGACCAGGCGGGGAGGGCCCTGACCACAGGAGGGGGCCGCCCACTCACTTGCTGATGTACTCGGCGTTCAGGAGCTTCCCGCAAGCCTTGCACTTGAAACAGCCCAGATGCCAGTGCTTGTCCAAAGCCACCAGGGCCTGGCCGTTCTTGATCTCTGAGCCACAGCCCCCACAGCCTGCAAGCAAGAGCAGAACAGGACGTCCTCACAGCGGGCCTGCCTGTGGGCCCCGGCAAAGGTGACCTGGAGGGACACGGCCCTCACCAGGGCGCCCTTGCTGGCCCAGATGGCACGGAGCACCTGGAAGAGGATGGAGAACAGGGACAGAAGGCGACCACACTGGCCGGCGGCTGGCGCGGCGAGGGTGTTCCTGCGTATGTGGAGTGTCGACGGGGCTGGGAGAGTGGTGGGCACCTGACCCAGGCCTGGACACAAGTAAAGGGGACGGGGACACTGACCCGAAGACTGCCTGGGAATGGAGGGTGCCCTCACTTGCCTTCCCGCACAGGTATCAGGGCACTAACTGGCCCATTCTGCCTGCCTGCTGGATGGTAAAGGACTTTCCCTGGGAGTGAAGAGCCAGCCCCCTGTGAGGCCAGCCTCCTGTGAGGCCAGCCTCCTGTGAGGCCCGCCCAGGGCCCGGAGAGGGAGCAGTGCCCTCATCCCACCGGCCTCTGTGAACAGGCTTCTGCCTGAAAGCTGAAATCGGGGGTGGGGGTGAGGCTGAGGCAGGAGGATCACAAGTTCAAGGCCAGCCTCAGCAAATTAGTGAGGCCCTGACCAACTCAGTGAGACCCTGCCTCTGAATAAAACACAAAAATGGGCTGGGGGTGTGGCTCAGTGGTTGAGTGCCCCTGAGTTCAATCTCCAGTACAAAAAAAAAAAAAAATCAAAAAAACTTACGCACAATCACACAATGTCTTAGAAACCCTGTGCACAGCCAGGTTCAGAGGACACTGACGGCAGGAGGCAGCCTAGAAACGTTGAGACTGGAGGCGGGCGCTGGGATCCACAGTGCCCGTCTCCCCGGGAGGTCACACTGCAGGTGTGCAGTACAGCTCGGCTTCTCCCAGTCTCCAGGCACTGCTTGGGCTCCGGCCTCATCCCCACAACAGCACCGGGGAAGGGCCTGCTTCCAGAAGAGCAGGCGCCTTCACAGCGTCCACTCAGACAGGGGCATCGGGGTGGAGGACCTGGCTAGGGGGTCCAGGTGGCCGGGAGCTCTGCCAGTAGTGGCCCTGGGCATCTCCACCAAGGCCTCTGCTTCGAGCCCACTGAGATGCGGTGCCCGCTGAAGAGAAAGGGATCGCACCTCAGAGGCCAGAGCCCCAGCCGGTCACTCAGCCTGCCACCCAACACTCACACCAAGCTCTCGCCTGCCTGGGGCCCTCCCGGAAGCCCCGTCATCTCCAGTTCCCTCTCGGCTGTCTGGGATCCCTGGCACGTCCTGCATGACATCAGTCCACCTGGGGACTCTGCAGGTGGAGACGCCCAGCGAGCCCTGCAGCCTGACCAGTGTGTCCCCATGTGGCTGGTGCTCTTCACCCTGTGGCCAATGGCCTGGTCTGGGCCCCTGGCCAGCCTCCCTGTGTCGCCCTGTCCTCCCAGCTCAGATGCCCTGGGGCCTCCAAGGCCGCCCTGCTCTGCACCAGATGCTCAGGCCCCGCCTCCAAGCGAGCTGTCACTCACGTGGCTCCTTGAGGATGGGAGGGAGACTCAGCAAGGGGGAGCTGGGGCAAGGTTGGCAGCAGGAGCCCGCATGAGTGAGTGGGGTAATGTCCAGGACAGTGTGGCCACGTACACGTGTGTGTGCATGTGTATGTCTGTGTGCAAGTACGTATGGTGAATGTCGTGTGTGCACGGCCCTCAGTATCCACAGGGCTTGGTTCCAAGACCCCTGAGGATGCCAAAGTCCATGGGTGCTCGGGTCACTGACACAGGGCGCCTTCTGCGTGCAGATCTGCAGATCTCCTGCAATCCCTGGTGCAGGTCGGTGCCCCCAGACCACGGCTGCGCTGTGTTGTCGGGAACGCCGGTAAGGAACCGCCCGTCAGTGTTGGGACAGACATGATGGTTTCTCACGTGGCTTGAAGCAGACCCAGTACCCCCACCCAAAAGACCCTTTCCCTGATGAAGCTTCTCTTCTCTTCAGAGAGATTTTGACAGTGTTCACAGGGTCTCGCAGGAGTTCTGCAGAGTGCTCAGTGTGGCTGACGCTACCTCTTTCCTATAAGTGCCAGGTTTGCACACACAGCAGGAGGGACTGTCTAGCCGACCATTTGGGACAGAAATAACTGCTAAGTTCCTGCCCACTGCCACGTAAACAACCGCCCCACTGTGTACAAATCTAGAGAAATGTCCAGACTCAGGGTCCAGTCCTCTGGACCACTGCAGCTTAAATAAGCCTGCTTCCTGAAAATTCCTTAGGCGTCCGGCCTCATCTGTGCTCCAACACCATGAGGTGGAGCCCAGGCATGGGGTCAACCGAACACATGTCTGTGTGTGTGTGCACCTCCCTCTGTGTGCAGGGGGCACTCTGTGAGATGCGTGTTGCTGTGTGTCTACACTTGTGACGGCATGAGCATGTGTCTGGTGAAGCCTGCGTGTGCATGTGTGTGTCTATGCACACATGCGTCTGCAGGTGTGAGTGTGTCTGTGCGCGTGAGCTTGTCTGTGTGAGGGTCTGGCTGTGCACTGAAGTGGGCGAGGAGGGGCCTCGGGTGCTTATGTGGCAGACAAGGAGCTGCACAGGCCACAGGGACCCTGGGTACAGACGGCTCTGGGGCTCAGCCAGCTGGCTCATGCGTGAACGGGACCCTGCTTGGCCCGAGACGGGAAGAATGAGCTCTAGGTCCCAGCGGGCCTGAGTGCAAACCCTGGCCTACCACTGCCCGGCCACACGGGTCTGGGGTGCTCCCCCTTGCATCCACGGGGGATGGCCGTCATGTCAGCACTCACTGCCTGACTCAGGGGCCCACACAGCTGGCCTGCCACTGTGGCTGCGTTGCACTCAGCTTAGCAAGGGCTAAGCAAGACCTGCACAGGCCTGGCATGCGTTCAGGGCTCAGATGCTGCTTGGCAGGTGGACTTACACCAATGGTCATGCTCAGAGGCCTGAGTCATTGCTTTTAAGAATAAAAAAAAGTTAACACCCACAAAACTGTTGGTCAAGCTGTTCCTAAATTATCGCACTGTTCGATTCACATGCAACTATGGAAAACAAGGGAAGAAGAGACTTGAACTCTGGGGCCCTGAGGGAGGGGGCTCAGGACAGACCAGGGCCGAGAAGCTCTGGGCGAAAGCCCCTGCTCAAGTCCAGGGGCCCCGTGGAGCACAGGGCAGAGCTGGCAGCCGCCCTCGTGTTGATCCAGGGCACACTTGTAAGCGCCATGCCAGTGGCTCTTAGGTGGGGCAATCTGTTCTCAGGGCACAATGTCCAGAGACCCTGGAGTGGGGCTCCCAGCACCCAGTGGTAGGGGTTGAGCCTCCTGCTGTGCACAGGAGCCCCCTCAAGAGCCACCTGGCCCAGTGACCACTGTGCTGAGGCCTGGTTGGCATCCATGCAGATGGGCAAGCTGGGCGGCTGCCCACAGGTGGTGGTGACGGGGCAGGCAGCTGGAGCAGGATCAGAACGCGGACCCTGAGCCAGGCCGCCTGGGCCCCAACCCAGCTGCGTGACCACGGGGAAGTCCCTGGGCCTCTCTGTATCCCACCAAGAGGAGTGTATACTGTGTGAAAGGGCAGGCAGAGGCAGGTGCCGGGTCCTGGTGCGAAGGGACATGTGATGGGTCCTGCGGCTCTTCCAGACGGTGCGTGGGAGGAGCCCGAGAGGCCACCACCCTTCCTAGCCAGCAGTGTGCCCCACCCAACTGCCAACTCCCTGGGGGGCTGCCTCCATTTCTCTGTCTGAACCCAGGGTCGTGGACCTCACAGCCTGTCAACCTCATAGCCTGTCCCTTACACGTCCCTGGCCACTCAGGGTGGGAGCTCTGCTATCAGTGAGCAGTGAATGCAGAGACAAGGGTGAGAGAGGGACGTGCCATGGAAACCACAGCCATCGCCAGCACACACGTGGGGCTCAGCAGGCCCTGCATGGCTCTGTGTGGCTCTGTCAAGTGCAGACTCGTCATGCATGACCCATGCTGCCCCAAGCTAAGCAACAGGATGGCCCTAGAGTGTGGCAGGCCTGTGGGGCGTCCCCAGAGTCCCCTGCCAGACACCAGGGCTGGTGATTTGTTTGTGGACCTCCAGCCTCCAAGACTGGAGAGGAATTTTTGTTCTTTGTAAATTAGTCGGTCTCAGGTACTTTGTTACAGTAATACAAATGGATTAAGACACCATCCACTGAAATTCTACCTGCATCCCAAGTGCCATTACCAAGGCCACCTCCTTGGAGGCCTCTGGTCACAGCAAGGTGAGCCCACATGCCCTGGAATTAAAGGCCATGGCCCCGATCTCAGGCCCTCAGTCCTGGCTGCATGCCCCCACCACACTGGTAGGAGGGAAGAAGTCCCCCTTGCAAGCACTCTGGGGCAAGATGCAGGTGACCCTTCAGATGACAATGCAGGAGCCCTGGGCTATGATTCTGTTTCTGGGTGCAGAAAAGCGTGAGCTCAAGGTTTTCCCATGGACTGGGGAAGGGGCAGGTTTGATTATCAGACCATCCTGGAAGCCAGGGAGGATGTATTCTTTGAAAATGCACAGTAGGCGAGTGTGAGACCAGCCTCAGCAGTTTAGCGAGGCCCTAGTAACTTAGTAAGATCCTGTCTCTAAAAAAAAAAGACTAAAAATGGCTGGGATGTGGCTTAGTGGTTGAGCACCCCAGGGTTTAATCCCCAATATTAAAAAAAGAAAACAGAAAAAATGCACAGTTGATATTTTAAAATAAATTTACTCTAAGAAAGGGTGGGGACTTTCTCCAAGAACATTTTTTTTAATCTCAAAAAACCCCTCAGACAGTGTTTCTGTGTCTGGGTGTAGTTCCCTCTTCACGTTGGCTGCCAGGAAGCAATGAACTAACCGTTCAAATGAATACCCTCCTTTTAAAATTTTGCCACAGAGCTTTTGACTACTGTTTTGAATTTGATTATAATACTACTACTGTTTGTGATGAAGATCTTGCAAGTTTGATCCACCCAGGCCCCAGCTGGGGAGAAACTTCTGAAAGGAGGACTGTCTGGGAGAGCCGCAGAGACCAAGCACACACGCAGGGCCTGCCCTGCGCCCCCGGCGAAGGCTTCCTGCGCTCAGGTGAAACCCGGCCAGCACCCTCGTGCAGCACGGCCCCCGGGCTGGGGCGCGGCAGGAGCTGGGGAGACAGGGCACTCGGCAGGGGCAGGGCATGGGAGTGGGGCTGCCTCTGGGAATCAGGAGAGGCCCACCTGGGTCCTCGTCCTGAGAAGTGGCCCTGCCTCAGGGACACCACCGTGACCACGTTGTAGGCTGGCTCAGAGGACTTACTTCCGCAGTGGCGCCTGCAGCCACTGGGTCCTGGGGTGCTGGTCCCTCCCAGGCCCCATCCTGCCCCTCGCCCCGGAAGTGCCGCCCAGGCTGGGAGAGGCCACCTTGCTCCACCCCGACTGCAAGTGGTGACGCTGCTGACACTTGTTCTTCTACAGTGATAAGAAGGGTGTATTGAGCGCCCACTGCATACACACCTGGGCCAGCTCCAGGGTGGAGTGTGGACCTGAGAAGACCCCACAGAAGCAGGAGCTCAGGCTCTTCCAAGGGCCCCAAGGCACCTCTGGTGGCTTGGAATCAGTGCGGGAGGGGAGCTGGGCGAAGGCTGCAGGCAGAGGACGCGGAGGCCAGGAAGGCCTCCTGGAGGAGGGGGCTGGAATGGCCGGGGGAGCAGGGGAGGCCTGGAGGCCCCTGGGAGGGCAGAGCCCAGCACCAGCAGGCCCCGGATGTCCAGCCTGGTGCTGCCTCACACGCCCCCACGCCATGTCCCAGTGCTGCCCTGCCCATCCCCGGCTGTCTCCTCCATGCGCCCCATGTCACTTACTCCGCAGGCCCTGGGACTGCATGCTGCTGCCCAGCACTGTGGGCAGGGAGCACTTCTGGCACATGCATTCCTTCCCGTTGAAGGTCACTCGGTCCCCAGGTGGAAAGGGAAGCCTGAAACAAGAGAGCACGTGACTGGCCAGGCCCCTTGACCGGAGCCGCCCAGAGCACGCCCAGCAGGCGCCACAGGCCACGGACACAGGGGCCCCTCCCAGACACCACCACGTCCCTGTGGGGAGCTCAGGGGGCTGTGCACACCTGGGCCTCCTCGTCTGTGTGGGGGCACCCGCCTCGAGCTCCAGCCTCGTGCCCTCTCAGTTCCACCCTGATGGCCACAGTGACCAGCCAGGGCTGCTGAGCACAAGCTGGGTGCCTGTCCTCTCCCTCGGGCTGTGGCCTGGCCCCCAGTCCACCCACCTCCGTCTCACCAGCTCCAGCCTAGCCACCCCTGGGGCCAGGGGACCTTTGGGAAGCACAGGCTTGCCACAGCCCCCGCTTGGTGGGGCTGGCCCTCATTCAGCAGGTGTCTTGGGCCCCGCTGGGCTCCTCCCTGCTCTGAGGACCGCCTTCTCGTGCGTGCTGGGCCAGGCCAGGGTCTGCAGCCCTCTCACTCCGCCATGCCCTGAAGCTCCCGAGGCCATCTTCGTATCAGTGCTGGGGTCTGCCCTGGGGTCTCGGGGTCTCAGTGTCTTGCAGTCCCCCCAGTAATGGGGACTTGGGACAGAGTGGAGTCCTGCATGGGTGTGATCTGTGTGAGTCTCCAGCTGTGTTGCCTAGAACAAGTTACTCAACATCTCTGTGCTTCTGTTTCTCATCTGTAAAGGGGAACCAACACGACCTGCATCGGGGTTGCCATCAGCCAGCCAGCCCGTCAGCAGACATCGGTGGAAGGTGCTGGCCTGCGGTGGGCCAGGGGGGCTGGAGGCTGGCAGACTCGGGTCCCCTCAGGGGCTACAGCTTGATGGATGCGCCCCATGCCCAAGGTCACCAGGACCTCGACTGTCCTACCGCCTGCTGGTCTTCCGTCAGCGCCTGCTACGCTCTGCCCCTGCCAGTGGCTTGCCTCCTCCCTGGAGCTGTGGAAGTCCCCTCCGACCCTCAGTGGACACCCCGGCTGGTGCCCGCGCTCGCATTTCCTTCGTGTCTTTTGACGTGGTTCCCCCGTCAGCCTGCGCGCCTTCCTGGGAGGCGGCTGGCAGGTGGGCGCCGGGTACCCTTCTTCTGGCTCCGCTTGGCCAGGTGCCGCCTTCTTGGCACCGCCTTTACCCACACGCAATGCGGCGCGCACGCCTGCGGGTCTGGTGTGTCTGCAGCTGTGAGCGCTTCACCAGTGTCTCCAGGGTCCATGGGGGAAGCCCGGGCCCCCGGCCTCGCCTGCTGCCACGGGTCCCTTCAGCCTGGCCCTGCAGCCCCGGGCTCCCCTTCCCTCACCTGTGAACCCCTCGACCTTTGTGTCCTGCCTGTGCCACCTCCGCTGGGGGGCCTGTGGGGTCTGCAGTGTCTCCGTGGACCATGGGTGGGCCCCTCTCGTTGCCATGATTTCCGGTCACCCGGTGATGGGCAGTGGAGGGTGATGGACTCGGGAGGTCCTGTTGGATGTGTTCTATGGTTCTCGGGTTTGCAGTTCTCAGCGAATCTGGAAATGTTCCATCCATTATTTCTGCAAGTACGCCTTGGCCTCCCTGCCCACCTGGGCCGATGGGCAGAGGGACCTGCAGATGGGCCGGGGCAGGAGAGCGTTCATTCGCTCGGCTCTTTCCTGTCCGGTCCTGTTCTCTCCGTGTTGAGTCTGGGGCTCTCAGGCTGTTTCTGGGTCACAACCTTCCCTTCTGCCTTCTGACCTGCTGATCCTCCGGGGACTCCATTTCAGGACTCGCATCCTTGCTCCGAGATCCCGACCGGCTTCTCCTTCCTCCGGTGACGTCTGGCCTCCTCCTTCCAACACGCACATGCATTTAAGCAGCCGCTTCAAGCCGCCGTCCGCAGGGCGCGCTGGCCACTACCGGGCCTGTTCCTGTTCCCTGCTTCTCCTCTGGCCTGGGTCCCGTTTTCTAGTTCCTTAGGACGAGTGCTGGACATCACGGATTCGGTGTCTACGGGTTGGACTTTGCTCTTTTTCCCACAGAGGGGGCTGCGGGCGTCGGCCTACCTGAAGACCAGCACAGTCCTTGTCCTCACTGGCCTGGGATCACCCTGGCCCTCACTTCAGTGCGACTCTCGTCCCATTAGTAAGTCCTGAGTCATCCCCGCTGTGTGTCTTGGGGGTTCCACTGGTCAGGACACAAACCTTCCCCGGGACTTGTAGGGTGCACAGCCACCTGGTCACTCCCTGCCCCCCTCAGGCCACTCCCTCTGTGCAGACACGTGGAGGTGCCCTCCACGGACCTCAGGCAGCTCCCTGCTGCTTTGTCCCTCTGCCCTGCTGCCCAGTCCTGACTCAGGAGGACTCTGCACTGGGTTTCAGGAGGCCGCTGGGCTGGGCCAAGGTGGGGGCACGCTCTCCTTCCCACAGACCCTCCCCCGCTCCGGTGTCTGAAACCAGCTGGAGGATGTGTTTTGTCCAGGGTTCTCGTTGTTTATGCCGGGTGATGAGTCTAGGCCCAAGTATGCCCAGTGACCAGCACTGTCTGTTACTATTTTTAAAGCAGCAGATCATCCAGACGTGATCTTCCAGGCCGACTGTGGCCAGCCAACCCTGGTCGCTGAGCTACACAGAATCAGAGCCTGGCCTGTGGGCCGTGTGGACACATGGCGCCTCTCACAGAGCCTTCCTGCCGCCCAGCTTCCTCTCGCCTGCACCCTCTGACCAAAGCTGCTGTTGCTGACCTGGGTACGTGCTGAGCCACAGACGGAGCTCGGAAACGCCCGGACACGCCCGGACACCGTCCGTGTCCACTGGGGGTGGTGCCACAGGGAGCACAGCAGGAAACAGGCCCTGCCTTTTATTTTCTCACTCTTTGTTTTCTAGAAATGGAACATTCTCCCAGGGAGGAGCGTGGTGGAGGCTGGGTGGGCAGCGCCTGCTGGCTTCCCAGCTTGGCCCAGGGCTGTGGACAGGGGGCCGATGGCCTTGCAGTGAGGTCAGGATTCAGCCTCTCCCCGGCCACCACGCGAGCTCTGTCCGGCACCGGGTGCCAGAGAGGAGTGACACGCAGCCCCTGCCCTCCCAGGACCCCCACCAAGTAGCCACAGCCACAGGGCTGGAGAAGGACACAGTCCTGAGGTCCAAGACACAGTGGGGGCCCTGAGGAGCGGGGGCGGGCACCCAAGCAGGACGGCTCTGCAGGAGGCGCTGGGGGCGGGGCCTGGGGGCGGGGCTGTGCACCTGTCGGTCACTGGCAGGGCCCTGGGTCTGGCGCCCAGGCATACTGAACGGATGGGTGGATGGGACAGACTGGGAAGCCCTCTGACCAGGCCACGAGCTGGGCTGTCCTCTTGGGGCCGCGGGGGCAGCGTGACAGGGGAGGGGTGGAGGCATAGCACGCTAGGCTGTGAGTTCCGGTGGCCTGTCACCTGCAGATGGGGGACACAGAGTGCAGAGCCAGGCTGCAGAGGGACCCGGCAGGGGCCTGGCCAGTGGCCTGGCCTCTCTGCTGGCCCAGGCTTGGCAGGCTGGCTCGGGAGGAAGAGGGCGAGGCCAGGCAGGCCACTCACCGGCAGACGGCGCACACGAAGCAGTCGGGGTGGTAGGTCTTGCCCAGCGCCGACACCACCTCGCCCTCGATGAAGCGGTCGCAGCTATAGCAGCGCGTGCCATAGAGCCGCTGGTAGTCCTGCGTGCAGATGTACTCGCCCTGCCGCACGAAGAAGCCGCCCTCGGCTAGGTCGCAGCCGCAGGCTGTGGGGAGGACCAGGCGTGGCGTGGGCAGGCGGCCGTGCCAGGCCCCCTCCCACACGGCCCTCAGGCCTCCGACCTGAGTCCAGGGGACTTTCCTACACGTGGTCTTAGCCACAAGGCCAGAAGCCACTGGAGTGGACTTCCCTTCAGCAAGGTCCTGGAAAGGGTCCCTCTTTCGAATGAGAAGCAGACTAGCTCAAGGACCCTCCAGCCTCCGTCCTTGCTGGGCTAGCCTCGACCCCACCACGGATGAGGAGTCCAGGTCCCCGGGCCCCTCCCGACAGCCCTCTCTCCAGGGGCTAGAGACCCTGGTCCACAGGGAGGATTCCTAGCCCCTCCTCCGCTCCTCTGGGTCTCCCTGTCCCACTGTCCCCACCAGGTGGCAAGGCCAGAGCCCTGCAGGAGGGACAGAGGCAGGTGGTCTGACTTCGCCCAATTGCAGCTCCCACACTTGGAGCTTCTGAGCCCGATGGGGAGGCGGTTTTCAGTGGGGAACAGAGGCCACCCTCAGGCAGCAGGGACACCCCTGCCACCTCTGCCCCCTCCATGCCCAGGAGCGCTTGGGAGCCAGGCTCATCTCGGAGGGAACAGCTCGCCGCGCGCCTTGGGTGACCCCTGCCACTCTGCTGGGGCTCAGGGAAGCCCTTGGCCCTGGCCCTCTAGCTGTCCAGGCCCCATGCCAACAGGCCGACACAGCTCAACAGCCCCCGAGCCCACATTCTGAACAGCCACGTGGCCCTGGCGCACCTCACACTGACCCTGGCAGGGCCTGTCACAGCCACACTGGGGATGCGGCCCAGGGGTGGCCGTCAGCTGGCCTACCCTCGCCTCCCACAGGGCCGCGCAGCTGAAGCAGGACCACCCAGCGCCACCTACATCACTGTGCCCAGCTATTGGCCGCAAATGTGTTCTAGCCGAGCAGGGCTGATGGTGCCCCTCCCCAGGGCACAGCTGTCTGCAGGGAGGGCAGACCCTGCTGCAGGATGAGACCACCACTCAGCAGAGGGTCTGGCACCAGCTTTGGGGCTCAGTTCCACCTGCCTGGCACTTTGCTGTGTGCTCTGGGCAAGCCCCTTGCCCTCTCTGGGCCTCTGCATACTCATGGGGAACACAAGGCTCCATCACCCGCAGTGGCAGCTGCTGCCGTCACCTTCCCCAGAGGCAGAGGCCAGCCACAGGCCACTCTGGAGCCTCCTCCACACCCAGGCACAGTGTCCTCTCCACCATGACTGAGGCCAGGCAAAGGCGGCCCCCTCGCTGCCCCGAGACACCAAGGTCACCGCAGGCAGTAACGCTTTGGCCTCTGCCTGCTGAAAGCAAAAGCCTGACCCACCAGGATTCTAGAAGTCTCAGCGAGACAGCCACGGCTACCCGGTTACATTTTGCAAAAGCAAATACACTGGCCAAGGCGACGGGAGCTGGGAGTGCAGCTGGACGAGGCCTGGCTCTGGGCTCTCAGGAGGCCACTCTGAGAGGCCGTCAGGAGGCGGGAGGGCTGTGGCAATGGCTTGTGCCCCTGATCCTTCTGGGAACCCGCCCAGGGAAGTGGCCGTGAACACCCACAGGGTCAGTGCAGCCTCGACATGCTGCAGACAGGTCCTGGGGTCAGCCGGCCCTGCCCCCTCTTGCCGCTTCTCAGCTGTGCAACCTCGGGTCACTCAACCTCTCTGAAGCTCAAGGTAGTTGTCACCAGCTGAGTTACCAATACCACCCTTGCATGACTGTTGAAAGGAAAAGCCAGTTAGCCCAGCAGCTGGCTGGACACGACTTGAAGGCAGGACTGGTGGAACAGTTGAGTTTACCCTGAGCCGCAGGGGTGGAAGGAAGTAGGGCCCACAGGGAGGCGGCAGGGGACGAGTTTATACGTTGAAGGAAGCGCTCAGACGGTGACTTCTTCTGTCCTGCGAGTTGATTCCAGGGGCTCTTTACCACAGAGCTACAGCCCCAGTCCTTTTCTTCTTATTACTATTTTCATTCTGAGACAGGGTCTGGCTGAGGCTGCCTGGAACCTGCCATCCTCCCGCCTCAGCCTCCCGAGCTGCTGGGATTACAGGCACGCGCCCCCGGGCCTGGCTTGAATAGTAACGTCAAGTGAATAAATCAGAATTTAAAGGTACGCACACAGCCTGTCTTCAAACTTGAAGAAGACTCATCGGAAAAACAAAATCCTAACTGAAACTGCAGGGGGCCCTGCTGTCTCCCCACATCTGTCCCGGGGACACCGCATGGCATCAGTTACTGTGGACACACAGCACGCCAGCCAGTGGGTGGACTGACCCAGCCACCAGGCTGCCCAGCCCCACGCCTGCCCATCTAAATCTGCGTCCCTCTCTGCCGCTGAGCAGAACACCCTGCTCCTAGCAGGGGAGGCGGGCTCTTAAGACTCCGGGAGCCCGAGACCACTCCTCATGAACCCCGCACCCCACGAGGTGCATTTGGAGGCCCCTTGTACCACTCGGAGGTCACCCCCAGGTGGCCCAGCACAGCTAGGGTGGCCCCCATCAGAGACCACCTCCCCCAAGAGGCCTGCCCTGATCACACACTTCCAAACAGAGGCCTCCCGCCCTCCCTGCCTGCCCCCTCCCCTCCCCTCTGGTGTCCTGAGCGGGATAAAACCTCGCCGGTCCTGCATTCCACGCCCTGGAACTGACCAAGGGCAGGGAAGTCCTCGCTATGATGCATCCCAAGCACTAAGGTCAGCATCTGACACACAGTAGGTGCTCTGTACGAGAGCACTTGTCAACGATGCTGCAGTGCTTCGAACATGGGTTAGGAAGCCGGCCAAGAGCCACAGCAGCTGCGGGCAGCAGCGGAGGGACCTGCACCCAGAGTGGGCACCAGAGCCCAGGCCTGGGCAGCTAAGCGTGCCATTTCCTCCAGGGGTTTCTCAGGCACACCGGGGCAGAACATGCCCAAAGGGACTCCTGGATGGACTGTGGCACCGTCCCTCAGCTGACCAGTCTGCTTTGGTTTGACTGATGACATGCCCATCCCAGGACGGGCAGAACTGAGCCAAGTCACAACCCTCCCATTCCTGTGGCCAGTGGAATGGCCATGTGGCCTAGGTCTGCCCAGTGAGTGCCATGGTAAAGCTGTGGGGGGCTTCAGGAAAGGAGAGGCCCTGTGCTGCGTGACCCCCATGCCCTCGCACGTGGCTTGCCACCCTATGAGGAGGTGCTGTCGGAACTACAGCAGCCATCCCGAGTCCTTGAGGAGAGGCCCATGGCATGCACAGCTGAGATGTGGGAGGGGCAGCTGGGGGTGGGGGGTAGGGAGGGAAGCCGAGTCCTGGTGACCCTGCGGGCCTGAGGCAGGTGGGGGGGCTGCAGCTTCATGAAGGTGACATGTCCATTTGGTGAAGATATGGTGAGCTGGTTCTCCCCCGCCCCCCAGTACCAGGATGCTCCGGAACTGCGTGTTCCCAGGGACCCTGGACCAGACTCCAGCCGAGACCACGGTGTTTTGCTGGGACACGCTGCTGTCTGCAGAGTTCATGGGCCTCTGTGGCTCTACAGTCCTGAGCAGGAGCACAGAGGCCTCGTGGGCCAGGGCCTCGCTCTGGGGCCAGCCTGGCACCTGCCACTGCATGTCCAGACTCCTGCCCACCGCCACTGCGTACCAGCTGGCCTCAGGGAGCACGGCAACAGTGTCCCGGACCCTGGGCTGGCTGCACTGACCTGGCCAGCAGGAAGGGGTGCAGCTGTCCCCGCAGCTGCCCACCCGGGCTGCAGACCTAGGTCAGCTCACAGAGGAGCCTGTGGAGGCAGCGGCGCCTGCGTCCCCCACACGGGCATCATGGAGCCGACGGCGGGCTTGGCTCTTCAGAAACAGTCGGGAGAGCAAACCAGATGCAAACCAGAGCCTAGCGCCAAGGGAGAGCGGCCGAGGGCAGAACTGAGTTCCTTCTCCTCGGGAAGCACCCCCGGAGCACCGCACCCCTTCATCCCGAGGTGACTCTGTCCCGAGGTGACTCCATGGGGACAGGAGCCAGGGTGCCGCACCACCAGCGCCCCTGGTCCACGTCCCAGGAAGCTGTTTCTGGCAGGCACGCTGGCCGTGGTTCTCCTCGCTGTCCTCTCTAACAGCCGAGGCCATGGCCGAGGTCCTGTCATCAACCCGCCCCTGCGGCCTTGTGAGAGAGGTGGGGGGTCCTGGGGAGCAGAGCACCTGAGAACTGATGGGCCAGCTGGGCCGGGCACACAGGGACGCCTGGATCCAGGGGACATGGGGTCAGGGCTGGTTGCCTACCCAGGACAGAGCCCTGAGGCCAGCCTCTGCCGAGGGACCAGGCACTGCTGCCCTCTCAAGATTTCCGAGGTGGGGGTGCAGGGGGATCACTCTGGTCCCCAAGCCACGGGCCCTGCCTCCCGTGTACCCTGACCTCTGGGGCTGGTGGCCAGGACACTTCTGGGGTTTCCCTTCTACAGCAGAAGAGCCCAGGCGGTCCTGAGGTTTGGCATGGCTGGAGCCTGCAGCCCACGCAGAGGAGGTGGAGGCCTCGTGTGGGACGGGCTTCCCTGCGCTCACTGTCCCCTGTCCCCATGGGGGCACCCCGGGTGCCTGCACAGGAACCTGGGAGGGACCACCTCAGGGCCACAGAAAGACCTAGAATGAAAGCTCTGGCCAAGCCCAGCGGCTGGGGTGGGACCCGGGGAAAGTGCATCGGGAGGGTCTTCGGGCCGTGGGCGTTGGGGGGTCCTCCAACCCGGGGCTCGGGTCTGGACGTCACCCCGGGGGCTTTGACTTGCCACCCCCAGCTGTGGTGTCACGCGTCTCTAGGGAATTAAACGCAGGCGCGCTTAGTCCCGCCCACACACAGGGGACCCAGGGAGGCTGGTGGCTCTGCCACCCGGGAGAGAGGATACTGCTGGAGTTTTGGTTCTACTTTCATCCTATCTTTTTGGTATTATTTGAATGTAGTATATTATTTATGTCATTTTTACACCTAGAGAAAAATCAAAAGGCTTTTCCCTTGGAACAAAATGGGAATGCTCCCTTGCTGGGTGAGGGCACCTCGGACACGACCGGTGGAGGCCACCTGCCCCACCCTGCCGATGGCACTGCCAGCCATGAGTGCTGGCCCTCCCAGCCACCCTGGGAAGCCTCTGGTGCTGGGCAGTTGTAGGGGGCGGCCAGGAGCCTGGCGCCCTCCCCACTGAGCAGGTTCCTCCCTGCACCTGGGACATGGCTGCGCCCGAAGCTTGTCCCCCCCCACCACAGGCGCAGCAGGCACGGCAGGCGCGGCAGCCCTCCAGGCTGGGAGTGGACACTTACCTTTGCAGACGAAGCACTTGATGTGGAAGTACTTGCTCTGCACGCGCAGCACCTCCCCCTTGCACACGTTTCCACAGGTGTTGCACAGGATTGCGGTGGCCGGCGGCTGCTCCAGGGGGCTGTGAGCGGCCTGGGGCTGGGACACTGGGAAGGAAGCAAGCAGTGGGTCAGAGGGAGGGCGAGCTCGCCTGCAGGCTCGGGCTGTGCCCCCAGCCCTGCACCACATGGCACCAAGGGGGGACTCCGGTCCACGTTGCCCAGGGACAGAGAGTCAGAGCGTGACAGGTGGCGACCCTGAGGCCACCGCCCCCTGGTCAACTGCAGTGAGCCCCATGCCATGAGCAGCCTGGCCCCTCGCCTGCAGTGACCAGACCGTTGCTACCTCTCTGAAGGGCAACCCAGCCCCTGCTGCCTCTAACGGGCAGGTCTTGCCCAGCCAGGTCTCTGAGGCAGGGCCTCCCCCAGCAAGCCTGGCAGCTTGGGGACCCGGGTCCTGTGCCCTGTGGGTACAGCCCCACGTTCCCCGGGGGAACTGGCTGCACATTTCCTCTGGTCCCGGGACATCCGTCTAAACATGGCTGCTGTCCCCTTAAAGTCCGTCCCAGCGCAGGGTGTTAGGGAGGCGCTGGGAACCCTGGTTGATGGGCTGACGAGAGGGCACCGCCGACCGTGGGTGCCCGGACCGCCCCTGCCCTCCTCGTGCACACCCTCCCCAGTGTGCGGAGGCTGGAGCAAGCACGCTGGGGCCACAGGGCTGGCAAGAGGCAGCCTTGGCAGCAGGAGAGCCACAGCGACCCCCGGGGGGGCAGTGCTGGCCCGGGAGCTCAGGGGAGCGGCCGAGCTCTGCAGCCCAGGGAGGATTGGTCAGGGGGAGGGGCTGCCCTCCTGGGCGCAGGCAGGAGCCACGGCGGGTCCACAGGCTGGGTGGGGAGATGTGGGGGCTGCGGGGGTCTCGCAAGCGCTGTGCACAGCTGATGCTTGGTCTCCAGTACATCTGTGAGGGACCCACTCAGAAGGACTGAGGACCCCAGAGGTCAGGGGCCGGGCAAGCACCGGGGTGCAGCCAGGGACCTGTGGCCAGAGGCCTCAAAGGACAGAACCGCAGCCCCCAGCGTGGGTTCTGATCTCCAGGCCTGTGCACAATCCCGCCGTAGTCGAAGGGCTGTGCAGGCTGGCCCTTGAGGACCTGGAGCACCCGGGAGCTGGCCAGGACCCTGCCTGGCCCAGCACCAGCCCAGGGCCCCGGCGTGGAGGATGCCTCCGGTGTGCTTGGTGGAGACGAGGCTGTGGAGGAGGCCAGAGGAGCGACATCGCTGGCCTCCCAGGTGCAGGAAGGGTAGCGAGCCTGGGGGTGACCTGGGGCAGGCCTCTGACCTCCAGCCCGCAGTCACGACCCGGTGCTGTTTGAAGCCCCTCATCTGTGGGCATCCGTCAGGCAGCTGCAGGGTCTCGCACGGCGCACAAGCCTCCAGATGGGCTGGGGTCTGGGCGGGGCCAAGGCACCTCGCCCGTCCCATCCACTGCCCACCCGCATTTGGGTGCCAGATCCACCGTGCCCAGCAGCTGTCCCCTGGATCCCCCCTTGGCCCAGACCCTGTGCCAAGAGCTCTCTGCAATCGTACTGAGAGAATGAACCACAGGCTGTGCACAGCCTACGGCCCCCCAGAACCCAGTCCCTGGCCCACGGCACAGACAGGAGGCCAACCTGCAGAGCACACTCCCAGGGGGACAGGCACCATCTCTAGTGACAACCAGGGGTCCGAGATGGCACAACCTGATGACGGGCCCACAGCTGCCCTGCTTCCAATTCCAGACCAGCCACAGAAGCCCAAATACGGCCCTCGCCAGTCTCCCAGGACACAGGTGCCCCCGTCTCCAGGCCCAGCAGAGCATCCCTCTCCACTGCGAAGCTGCCCCACCCCCCTGCAGGTGACCTGCCAGCTACTCAGAGCCACTGCAGAGGGAGTCACAGGTGGCCCTGCTGAATGTCCTTGTGGCTGGTCTCCGCTGATTCTACAACGCTCTCAGCCAGCTTCTCCTGTCTTGGTCTGGGTTCCCTTGAGGCTGAATCAGACAGGTAGGGGCTACAGGTGGCAAATCTGGGGGTCCCAGGTGCCAGGAAAGAGAGAGGGACCAGGAAGGTGGGACGGGAAAGACAGAAGCCAAGAGCCCAGTGCTACCGAACAGCTCACCTCCGGGGCCCCAGGGAGCCTGTAGGACCTGCCCAGTTCGTCCTGCTGAGGGAAGAGAGACGGGGGCATTGGTCCCTCACTTCCTGTCCCCCACGCATGAGGGTCACCCAAGGAGGAGATCCCTCTGCTCTCTGGGCTGCTGGGTCTGGGCTGGCCCTTGCTTCCGAGGCCGGTGCTGCAGCACTATGGGTGCTTACGGGGCAGGGCCACTGTCACGGCACAGCGGAACCCAGAGGTGGCAGCAGGACACGGTGCTGGTCCAGAAAGTGACTGCCACAGTTCTCTGAGGGCCTGGAACACTCGGCCCAGGCCTGAGGCTGGCGCTCAAGTATCTGTATGAGAAGGCCAAAGGCTGGCCTGGCCACCAGGCCTGGTGGTCCCCGTCCCTGCAGCGAGAATCAAGGAACTGTAGCCCAGACAGGGGCAGCTCCCCCAGCTCCAGCCAGTCCCTCACCTCCCAGGGCCCCGCATGCCAGCAGCCACCTGGGCCAGGCAGGCAGGACTTTCGTCCTCTGCAGAGCCGGCCCCCCATGCAAGGCTGACCATGGACTGCCTGGAGGAGGGAGCCGGGTCATTCTGGGGACAACGGGCCTTCCAAGGACAGGGACGCTGAATAGCTCAAGGATGGTGGCGTCAGCTGCCTGGGCATGAGGTGAGGTGTCGCCCTAGAGAAGCAGGTGCAGGAGAAGAGAGCACCCTGAAAAATAACTCGGGTGGTGCTGGGCACCCAGGGCTTGGTGACCACACCCGCCTCGCCTTTAAGAGGTCAAGAAGCTACAGCAAAACCATGGTGCAGAGCCGGGCCAGGGCCCTGAGCTCAGCTGCAGCCTGGGGGCACCTGCCACATCTCCCTCCCTGGTGGTGGGTGCGCTCCCGTCTGCACAGCACGCCCGCAGCCCCCTGTGGGCCGGGCCTGCCTGTCTACTGCTGTAGGCTGGAGGGAGGAGCAAAGCCCACTTTCCTCCTGTGCTTGGGCCCAAGCTTCTCAGGAAAACAGGCCTGGAGGGGGTCCGAAGACCCCGACAGCACCCACTCCAGGCTGGGTGGACAGGGGCTGGGCCACGGGGCTCTTGGAGGGGACACGCCAGCGAGTGGCCCTGACCCCATCTGAGCTTAGTCAGAGAGGGGGGGGGGGGGGGTGTCAATGTGGCTCTGTTGTGTCCTTACCTACCAGAGACACAAGGATGACATGCTGTGCTTCACGAGCAAGGCAGGTGTCTGACTGAACTGCAGCTCGAGTCCAGGGGAGGAGAAAGGTCAGTTTCAGGTTCCAGGGGGCAGTGTGGGCTGTGGGGTCAGCGGCCCAGGACGCAGTCTCAGCCTATCCCCTCATGTTGTGACCTTGACAGTCCCTGGCACCCCAGCTCCTGCCTGTCTGGCTGTCCCGTCACCCACCCACCCTCTGCTCGCATCACCTGGCAGGGGAGGTGTGTGGGGACAATGGGCAAAACACCTGCCTCGCAACCAGCCCACCAACAGTCAGCATTAGGAAAAGATGGCCTTCGATGCTGGAAGAGCACAGCCTGACATCGCCAGCTCCCAGGCTGTGGGAACATCTCTGGACTGGGGAGAGCTATTTTGAGGGCGTGACTTGCGGGCTGCACAACCCCACCCGCCTGGAGCCGCTGCAGCAGCCTGGGGCCTCTGACCGCAGGGTCTGAGCTGTGGTGCTGCCCTCTGGCGAGAGGACGCAGGCACTGCGCCTCGAGGGCAGCTCCTCTTGGTGCAGCCAAGTGGGCCCTGCAGGTTTCCCTCCAGCACGCAGCTCCCTGTCTCCACCCGCTGGTGAATCAGGGGGGTCTGAGGTGCCTTTGTGCCCCAAGGCGGGTTCATTCCAGCACTGCCACAGCCGCTGCCGTGCACGGTCGGCACGCACAAGACCCTGCAGGACCCTGTGTGCTTCCTCCTCGCTCTCGTGTTCTGACCGTGGCTGACAACGTGCATCGCGTGCGTCAGGAGGCAGCTGCTCTTCCAGAGCTTGCAGAGTGCCGCTGCCTCGCGCTGCTGCTGTGCAGACTGAGGCTCAGGGACACGTCCCTCGGGAGCCCGGAGCTGGTGCTGGCCAAGGACAGAGTCCCCAGGGTGCAGGGCCGGGTGTGGCTCATCCGGTCAACCAGCCTCCCTAAGACCAAGCTCCACCAACTGGAGGCAGCTCAGACAAGCTGGCCCTGAAGGCCAAAGAGAGCCTGGCAGCCAGAGGGTGCCCACGACACTGGAGAAGAACAGCCTTTCACATAAATGAGCTCCAGCAAAGCTGCCAGGACACAGCGTCTCCGGGCGGGCCGCCTCCTGCCCTCCACAGCTCAGACCCAGGACGGGTGCTGCTCCCAGCCTGTCCTGCCGGGGCTCTGCGCAGCAGGCAGCCAGGGCAGCATGTGGACGTGAATTGCCCCCCTTCTTTCTCTCCAACACCAGCCCGGGCCAAGGGAAGGTCGGGCGTGCTCGGCCTTCCTGCCACCCCCGCAGGCCAGGGGGTTGCCCATCTCACAGGGTGGACACTGAGGCCACAAGAAGCTCTACTCCCCGTGCCGAGCGCTGGGGGCCTGCAGAACACTCACCCAGAGCCCACCCGAGTTATCGATTCAGGGGACCCAGTCACTTAATTTTAAAAACATCTTCAGTGGTCCCAATGATTCCGACTCCAGACTTGGAAACCGCTGGCTCCTGTCGGCAAGGGCTGGCCTGGCCAGCGTCGCCCAAGGCGACTCAGCGAGTCTGGCCTGGAGGACCAGCCCCTGGGCTGTCCCGTCAGAGGGCTGCCTTCGACAATGCACTTGGTGAATAAAGGATGCGTGTCCCAGGCCGACTGGAAAACCACCCAGACAGAGCCTCGCTGGGCGGGGAGGGGCACCCCAGGGCGGAGGGCTGGCCCCAGAGGCTCTTCCAGAGACGGAGGTCGGCGAGAACCGGGACCGGAGCCACGGGCCCCTGGCTAGATGTGAGACACCTGCTGCATCTTCCGGATTCGCAGACTAGACACGACCTGCCTGGGTTTAACAGGGACATCCGCCTCTGGCGGGCAGCAGGTCACCCAGATCTAAACACTCTCCTCCGGGGGTCCCGGTCTCCAGGAGCCCTGCCTCCTGCCTGCCCTAGGCCTTCACTCTGCCTCCTCGGGAAGCCCTCTGGCCCTCTCCACACTCCCTGCAGGTGCCACCACTGCACCCCTGCCTCCAAACATCCTCGGGGTTCCCCAGGCCAGGGCTGCCTCCGCCTCTGACTGCAGGTGGCGTGCACCTGTGCGTGAGGTCTGCACAGGGGGGAGGGTCATCACCACCTGTCAGTCAGCTACCCCAGACAGGCGAGCTTGGAAGGAGGACGGGTGGGAGTCATGCCCCAAGCCTGCACTTAGGGCTCCCCCCTGGAGCTGGAGGGGCTCGGTGTCCGAGCAGGCGGAGGACGCGGTGGAGCGGTGGAGCGCCTTCTCCTGGAGGTGGAGAACGCGGTGGGGCGCCCTATCCTGGGTACTTCAGCCCCCAAAGGAGGGACCCGCAGGGAGCTTGAAAGCATAATGCTGAGGCCCCAGCCTGAAGAGGCTGCCAGCCGGTGGCTCCGCCAGGGTGCTCTGGGAACGCAGAGCGGTGGGGACAGTGGAAAGGCTGGTGGAGGCCAGGGAACAGCAGGAGGGACAAACGGGTGGAGCAGGGACTTTCAGGGCAGTGGCCCTGCTCCAGCGGGTGCTGTGGCGGTGGACACAGGTCATCGTGCATCTGTCTAGCCTCGTAGAACCCACGGCACAGTGGGCCGAGGACCTTTCCACACCACGCAGAAGCCACCAGCCTAAAGTGCTGGCCACAGGGGACCTGGGGGGCTGGGGACGCGTGGCAAGTCTACCGTCTGTTTGCACCCTCCTTTCGGTTTAAAAAGGAAGCAGCACGCTCCGAGCACGCTCCACCAGGACCTCAAGTCGACCTCGACGCTGGGATGATGGGGCTCTCGCTGCGACAACCACACCGCCGTAAACTTGTGGTGAGAACCAACCAGGCGGGGCTGGGACGCTCAAGGACGGGTCACCACCCGCTGCCCGGGGCAGCCTCCATGGGGACAGCAGCTGCTGCTTGGCCAGCAGCGGGGGGCTCTCAGGCCCTCAGCCACTGCCCCCGGGTCATGGCCACCTCGCCCACCTGTGTCCCCACTGGACACCACGCTGCAGGTGCAGCCGGGCATCCGTGCGGCCCCAGGGAGCTGCAGCACAGGCAGGGGAGGGCCTGGGGTGCTGGCTCTGCTGGCTCCGGGCCTCACGTCTGCGCAGACCTTTCCTGTTAGAGCCCACACAGTGGGTATCTGACTCCTGCAGGACATGCCGTCTCCATCACTGTATCAGCCATGGACAGTAGGTCAACAAGTGGCCCAACTGTGTTCCAGTCAAACTCCATCTGCCATCGGAGGTGACGTGTGTGCAGGCTGGGGGGGGCCTCTGAGAGGAGGTGACATGTGTGCAGGCTGGGGGCCTCTGGGAGGAGGTGACATGTGTGCAAGCTGGGGCCTCTGGGAGGAGGTGACATGTGTGCAGGCTGGAGCCTTTGGGAGGAGGTGACATGTGCAGGCTGGGCCTCTGGGAGGAGGTGACGTGTGTGCAGGCTGGGGGCCTCTGGGAGGAGGTGACGTGTGTGCAGGCTGGGGCCTCTGGGAGGAGGTGACATGTGCAGGCTGGGGCTCTGGGAGGAGGTGACATGTGCAGGCTGGGGCTCTGGGAGGAGGTGACATGTGCAGGCTGGGGCCTCTGGGAGGAGGTGACATGTGTACAGGCTGGGGGGGCCTCTGGGAGGAGGTGACATGTGCAGGATGGGGCTCTGGGAGGAGGTGACATGTGCAGGCTGGGGCCTCTGGGAGGAGGTGACATGTGTACAGGCTGGGGGGGCCTCTGGGAGGAGGTGACATGTGCAGGCTGGGGGCCTCTGGAGGAGGTGACGTGCGTGCAGGTTCGGGTCAAGGTACCTCTGGGACATGAGCAGCAGGCTCCGCAGGGCTTGTCTGGGTGTGGCCTGGCCACCTGGTGGCTACTGTCCACAATCTGTCGGCCTCCCGGGCCCGAAGCCCATTGGCCACAGTTGGGTCTGAGTGGTCTGTCTCACTAGGCCAGGGCTGGGAAGGCCTGAGCTGGCCTAGCTGTCTCCAGTGCTCAGCCAGCACTGTCCCCCTGGGGGTCGTGGGCGTGGGCGCACTGAAGGGCAGTGGGCACAGGCCCTGCCTCCGTCGCACTTCCCTGAAGCCATTCCCTCAGCTCAGGACACCTGCCCCCAGGCGACAGCCCGGGGCCGCGGAGCCCCTCACCCTCAGGACGCTGCAGTCGCCTCTTGGTTTCAGGCTGGCCAAGCCTGGCCCAGGCCTCCAGCGTTGCTTGCTGCAAACCATGGCAGGTCACAGAGCCGCTGCCTAACCTACTTAGGCTGACGCTAATTATAACCCGAGCCCAGGGAGCCGCGCCCAAGGCTGGCCCCGTTCTTGCAGGGCCGTCCGCCTGGGCCCAGCAGGCAGGCTCCGCAGTCTCCATTCAGCCCTCCACCCCTGCCCGGCTCCAGCCCTGTCCCTAAGCCGCTCACTCACGGGCACAGAGATGGAGAGACGGGCACACACCACAGCTAGAAGCTGGTGGCACCAGTGATGCCTGAGGCCCGGGCCCAGGCAGGCGTGTGACCCCCGGGCGGTGTCTGCAGGAGCAAACCTGTGGCCCCCAGAGCTGCCCCCCAGGGGCGGCTCCCCCAGCACCCGGGGACGGCAGGCCCTCTTCCCGTCCCCAGAGCAGGCCAGTTTCTCCCCGATCCTTGACCTGTCCTGAGGACAGCGATCTGCTCACCTCTGCGCTGGGTCCTGGGTGTGGACCGCAGGCTCGTCACGGGTGTTCGCCGGGGGAGGGAACCAGGAAGCGTCCACCTTCCCAGACTGGCGGCTCCCGCTGCCCGTTGGGCCCCTGCCAGCCCCGGGGTCCTTCCAGGTCTGCCTCCTCTGGGGGTGGGGGCTCCACGTCCCCCTCCTCACCCAGCAGGCCCAGTCCTATCCTGACACTGTGGGTGCCCAGCAGGGAGGATGGACCTGCCCGCACTCGCCGAGGGGCAGCCCGGGCACCTGTGCGCCCTGCAAGGCCCTTCCCGGGCTCCTCGAGGCTCCGCGGGGACCATGGGAGCCTCCCACAGTACGGCCGCGCCATCCCTCCAGACAGCGGTGGGGTCCCCGACCAAAAGAGCACGACAGAAGCAACACCAGGGGGCCTCCAGGTGAGGTCACAGTGCCAGACTCCCCTTGCTTCCTCAGGATGCTCAGTGGCCATGTTGTGGGGAACCCACAGCAGCCCTGGGCAGTGACCTAGGCAGCGGTCGGGAGCCGTTCTGCCTGGAAAGCCACGGAGCCACCACGTGTGTGACAAAGGTGTCTCCGGAGGACTCCGCCCTGTCCCGACACCCCTCAGACACCGTGCAGACCACCGAGCCCTCTGAGCGCCTGGCTCAGCGCGCTCTGTGCCGCGGTGGTTGGCTGGTTTGTGTGGCGCCATCAACAGCCAGAAAGCCCCCGGCCTCAGAAGGCTGCTGGCTCGCCAGGGCAGGAGCGCCTCGCGCCCTCCGATGGCTGCCCGCCGCTGGCCGGCTCTCCCTCCGCCCCCACCAGCATCGAGTGCTCCCCACAGTGGGTGGCCCGCAGGGGACTTGGGGGCTCTGCAAGGGGACCTGAGCGCACCACACCCACCGCCCTCTGCAGAGCACCGTGGACTCCCGAGTGGGCAGGCCTGTGGTACTCTGGCCGCCCACGGGCTCCAGGGAGCAGGAAGGGGCCTCCGTGTCGGGGTGAGCCCACTGGAAGGGGCCTCGTGCTCTGGAGGAGTGGGAGGAGTGGGGACCTGGAGCCGACGCTGTGGCAGCTTCCCTGTGCTCAAGGAAAAGCCCAGAACCAACCAGCTCTCGCGCGATCCCAGCCTCACGGCTACTTGTCCACCAGGACGGGCTCAGTCCCCGGCCAGCGGCTCATGGGTCACAGCGTGTCCTGCCCTACAACTCTCCCCGGGGAGAGCAGGCAGGTGTGGGGCTCGGCGATGCTCCCTCCCGCCTCTGCACAGCCTCGCTCCAGAGTGCTCCAGAGCCAGCCTCTCAACAGGAGGCGCCTGCCATCTGGACCTAGGGAAGGCAACTGGACCATCTGGACCCAGAAGTATGAGCCTGTCTGAGGCCTCTCAGCCACCCTGGAAGGTGGAGAGTCTTAGGTCCACGTGGCGGAGCTAGGAACCAAGCTCAGAGAGGTTAACCAACCAGTCTGAAGTCACACAGCCAGCAAGGGCAGAGCCAGGATTCCGTTCCAGGTCAGTGTGTTACTGCACCCGTGAGCACTGCGCCCGTGAACACATGCAGTCTACATGACAACTTCTGAAAGGGGAGATCTGAACCCAGCAAGACCATGTGAAGTCTCCGCCAGAAGGTGGCATGGCCGGCTGAGGAGGGGTCTCTGTCCTCCGCCCAGGAGGAGCCGGCCCTGCCACGCCCTGCCATGGACGTGGTGCCTCCAGGACGGGCGACAAGGACTGGGTCTGTCTGTGGGACTCGGGGGTGCGCCATGGAGGCGGACAGGGAGTGGGACCTGCCCACTTCCTGCTCCCCAGAGTCCTCCATGGCAAAGTGCCACCACGAGCCTGCGGACACAGGCATCTTGGGGCGGGATGTGCCCGCGGGGGCCCGGCCAGCCCCGGGGCGTGGCTGAGTCCCGGAGGCAGAGCTGGAGAAGAGCCAGACAGCCCTGCAGGCAGGCTGGCCAAGGCTCCAGGCGCAGCAGCTGTCCGTCCCTCCCCCGGCCACCCGTGTCCCCGCGGGATGGCATTGCGCTGCCAAAGAGCACGGCCCCGCAGGACGGGGGGCATCCGTTCTTCCAGGGGCATCGGGACGCACACAGGAGACCACGAGGGGCCGGGAGGGAGCCCCAGCCAGGCCAGCAGCGCGTCGGTGACGAGGCTTCCAGCCCCGCGAGCGTCCCTCACGTCACGCGCCTGCCTCCTGTAGGTCTCGGGCGTCCAGCTCGTGCCTGTAAATGCTCAGCCCTCGGGGCGTCAGGACGCACGTCTGGGACAGCAGCGCGCAGGGCCCGGGCGGCCGATGAGCTCCAAAGCCCTCAGCCGCTGCTCCTGGTCCCCTCCATGACCCGGGCACTCTGCCGCAGTCTTGGGCACAGAGCTGCAAAAGGCGAGGTCCTCGGGCCACGGAGGGGCTGCTGCCAGGGCCGTGACCGTGGGAGCGCAGCAGGCCGGCGCCAGCGCAGACGGGCCAGCACGCATGACACGCCAGGGTCAAGGGCCCTGCCTGTGTGGCACGGTGGGCACGTCAGCTCCAGCCCTGCCACCGGCTGGCACTGAGGCCTTACACCCCTCAAGCTGCCAACAAGGGACCCAAGGCTCAGAGAGAGCAGCACCCGAGCAAGAGGGCACAGCTGCACCTGCTAGGGGGCTGGGACTGGTCTCGGCAGGAACCAGCCTCTGGCTCCCGGCCCCCACCGCCCACCTGACTTCCGGGCTCTTCCCACGGCCGCCTGATCCGCTGGGCAAGGCAGGCCGGTGTCGGGAAAGCATTTCCTGAGTATCTAATTTAGACCAGGCATCTGAGCCCTTGGCCGGGAGCCGGGGGAGGAGGGTGGTGACCGCCCACCAGCCGGTCAGCATGCGGGGCATACAGCAGGCTTTCTGGCGGGACCCTGGGCTTCGCGCCGTCTGCCTCCTGCCAGCGGGCCCAGCTCACCAAGGCCACACATCCAGCTCACAGCCTGCCTGCTGCGGCCGGGTCCCCACTCAACCTGGGAAGGCCAGGGGAGGCCTGGGGCAGCTGGCCTGAACCACCCGTCTCTGGGGACGGCGCCCCAGGGTTCAAAGACAAAAATGCTTCTCTTCAACCCACAAGGGGAATTACTCGTTGTTAGGAGACAAAGAGACCAAGGAGAAGCCCCTCTACCGTGTCCTCTGAGAGAGCCCCTGGCATGAGGTGGCCAGTCCACCCGGGAGCCGAGGCACTCCTCCAGGGGCTGAGCCCACGCCTGACACTGCCTTCCGCGCACTCCAGGGAAGCTGGCCGCTGGGCAGGAGCACCCCACACACACTCCAGTCGCTCCCCTGAGGGTCGCCGCACACCCCACAATTCACCTGGAAAATGGAGGGTTCATTGGCTGGTGGTATTCAGAGCCGAATGTCAATCACCATGATCAGATGTAGAAACCTCGTCACCCCAGAAAGAAATCCTGAGGTCCCCTCCCCTCATTCCCCCTTTTCCCAGCTCCTGGCAATGTCTGGTCTCTATGGATTTGCCTGTTCTGAGTTTGTCACTCAAATGGAATGGCACCACATGTGGTTGTTGTGTCTGGCTTCTTTCCTTCCATCATGTTTTCTGGGTTTTTCCATGTTGTAGCAGATGTCAGGACTTCCTTCCTTTTCATGGCTAAGTAATATTCCACCACACATTTTGTTTATCCATTCGTCATTTAAAACATTTGGGGGATGTTTCCACTTTGGGGCTCCTACGATAATCCTACTAAGAACCTTCATGCACACATTTTGGTTCAGACATGAGTTTTCATTTCTCTGGGGTATACACTAGACCCCATGCTGGACCATGCGGTCACTGTGTGCTGAACATTTTGAGGGAGCACCTGACTGCTTTCCACAGCAGCTGTTCCCAACAGTCCTGTACACCCTCCCTCCAGCCCGGGGTGTCCCTGGCCCTTGGTTCTAGGCCCCAGCAGATGCGAAGGATCCCACTTTCCTCTGCACGCCCAGATGGCTGAGGGTGTGGAGTGCCCTTTCCAGCACGTGGTGCCCTCCTGCAGGTTCTGGAGGCTGCCTGTCCAGGGGCTGCCGCTCAGGTCCGCTGCTCAACGCCCACGCGTTCCTGACGGAGCCTCTGCCAGGCCCCTTCCCCCTCCGGGGCCGGTGCGCGCCCTCGCGAGGTCTCTGAGCGCAGGGTCCTCGGTTGTGATGAAACCCAATCTGCAGAGTTCTCTCTTTCATTTCCAACAAACCGTGCCTGGCCTGCGACGGTGGCTCTTTGCTGTTTTACCGGCAGTTTCAAGCCTTAGCTCTCAGCACGACCTCACCTGACCACGTTCCCACAGCTGGATCCCACAGGCCAACCACTACTGGCCTCACCAGAGGCCACTCTGTGACCTGCGGGCGCAGTGCTGATCCCCCGGGTCTGTTGGAGGGCCCATGCCAGTGCCGGGTCTGTACCATCACCACGCGCTCCCTGCCTGGGCACTACTGCCCGGCACTGGCGGGTGTGTGTGGGCGTGAGAAGCTGTGGCTCACTCAGCAGGAGGGAGACGCCAACCCCCAGCCTGGAAGCCCCACCAGGACGTGGACGTGGCCGCGCGTCCTCAGCGCCAGGCCTCCGCAGCAAGGACAGTCAGGCAGGGTCAGCTGCCCCGAGCCCCGTGCACGGAGCCCCTGACCTCAGTGGCAGGAGCAGGGACTCCTCTCCCGGGCTGGGCCTGGCCGCCTGGGAGCGAAACGTCCGCACTCCACAGAGGGTCCTCGAGTGTGGGTGCGTCCCGACAGTCCCGGAGAGGGCGGGTCCCACTTCAAGGCCAACCTGCTGGCCCAGCCTGGGCTGCTCCCCTGGGACAGGTGCTGATGGGAAGTGAGGGTCCTGGTCCTGTCCCTGCTGCCGAATGGAACCCACAGGCTGGGAGGAGCCCACCAGCTGCCACTCGCGAGGTCCCGGGTGGTCACTGAGCCCTGTGCCTGCCAGATGCCGGGAGTGCTGGCTGGAGGCCACAGGCCGACCCGGGGTGGTCTCCTGGAGGCGCTGCGGCCTCACTCGAGGCCCCGTGCAGCTCAGCTCCTGGACGCGGGCCTGGGCCCTGCCTGCTGCTGCTTCCGGCCCAGGCTCCCCCTCGCCCCGCTCCCCAGCCGCCCGCACCCTGCTGGCCACCCCGTCACCCGCCAGAAGACACTGCGGCTGGACACACCTCCCTTCTCCGCGGCACCAGGGAGGCTGCTGTTTTCGAGGCTGGGCTTCCCGACTCCCCAGGGGCCGGGCACACGGCCGAACATCCGGCAGCATCCCACCTCTCCCCAGCTGTGAACACCCCGCTGGATGCTCAGTGTCCCCTGGGGAGCAAGCGACCCTGGGCTGAGAACCACTGCCTTGAGGAAGGGGGCGCAGGCATGGAGGCGTGGGCCAGCGACGGGCCGGGCAGAGGGCAGTCAGGGCTCCGACACCGGCTGCTGCGATGCTGGCCCGGCCCCTCCCAGAGCCGCGGCCTGTCCACCTGGAATCGGGTCACCCTCACCTCGAGGCCTGTCTGTGGGGAAGCCCTGCGCTGCCCGCAGCCGGCGCCCAGAGCTGCTGGCTGCCACATGCCCGCCAGAGAGCGGAGCCTGCCCAGATGGCCTCCTCCCCGCGGACCCGCAGAGCTCTCCCGGGGCCCGACTCCCCTCCCCTCGAGATCCAGCCTCCTCCCGGCCCGCGGCCCGAGCACAGGCGGCCAGGGCTTTACCTGCCCCTCCTCCGGGCGTCCCCATGGAGCGTGGCCTTCTCCTGAAGGGCTGCCTCTCCCTCTGAGGCCAGGTGCCGGCGCCGGAGGACGTGGGTGGCAGCCGGCGGGCAGAGAGCCTTGTGGCCGGACGTCTCCCAACGACGCGCCAGAGGGTCACGTGACGCCACCCCCACGCCCACGGCAAGGCAGCCCAGCCCTTCCAGGCACCAAAATAGCCTCCCACACGCTGCCACTGGGATGCGCACCTGTTTCCCAGGCGTCCAGGACAGGGGCTCTGGAAAGGCCCTGGGGTTGGAGGGCAGGGGACCATGCGAACCCCAGTGCCGGCCGCTGGCGGAAGCTGCAGCCCACACAGGGTCCGAGGTCCGGAACAGCACCGCCAACAGGGGCTGCTGGCAACCCGCACCTCTTCTCAGATCTGGGGCCTGGAGGAGGAGACCGAGGCGGCCTCAGGGCCTCGCTCCCTGGAGGCCCTCGGAAGAGCCTTCCGGCCTCGCCCACTTCTGGGGGCCCCAGGCTCCTCGGCGGCGGCCGGACAGCCTGCAGAGCCGCGCCGCTGGCAGAACCGCCCAGAAGCACCCACAAGAGGCCTCAGCCTCGCTGGAGAAGCGAGTGGAGGGAGTCGCGCTGCGCCTGCTCGCTGGGTGGGAGGACTGCACCTCGCAGCCCTGAGAGGGGCGCAGGGACCGCTACCACGGCAGGAGCCCAGGAGGATGGAGCGTGGCTCCCCAGCTGGAGCCGCAGGGACCCACACCCGCTCCAGGCCGAGCTCCGCCTCGCGCTCAGAAGCCAAGTTCCCAGCCCAGCACTGTAGCTGCCTGCGGCAGCCGCATCCCAACTCGGGGCAGAAGCCGGGGACGAGGCAGTGCCTGGGACGGCGGCAGCCCACGGAGCACACGGAGGTCACGGAGCACGCGGAGGCCACGGAGCACGTGGAGGCCCATGGAGCAGGCGGAGGCCAACGGGAGCACACGGCAGGCCATGGAGCATGTGGTGGCACACGGAGCACAAGGAGGCCCACGGAGCATAAGGAGGCCACGGAGCATGTGGTGGCCCATGGAGCACGAGGAGGCCCACGGAGCACGAGGAGGCCACAGAGCACGAGGAGGCCCACGGAGCACATGGTGGCCCATGGAGCAGGCAGCATGCTGTGCCCCGCCAGCACCCTCACTTTCCCTACAAGGAAATGGAGGCTCGGAGGCAGGTGAACAGGTGGAGCCAGCCCCTGAGCAAGAGAGCACCGCAGGCTTGGAGTCTGAGGGGCCCATGGCGGACAAGGGCTGGTAATGGAGGAGCAAGTGACAGTGCCAGCAGAGGGTGACCCCTCCAGTGGGCGGGGAGGCCTGACGGCGGTGCCAGATGCCAGGCTGGGGACAGGTGTGGAAGTGCCACTCTTCTGTGCGGGTGGCCAGCTACCCCAGGCTGCAGCACCCCTGGCGTGGGGACTGGGCGTGAGAGGGGGGCTGGCCCTGGGCGCCGTCCTGCAGCGACTCTTCCCCGTGGTCACCGTGTCCCACAGGGCTGGGGCAGGGGCGCCCCGGCCCTCCAGGCTGGCCTGCAAACTTCGGGCCGTTGGAGCTGTGGCCATTGACCTCCCCACCCCAGAGGAAGGCCAGCCAGGAGCACCAGGTGCACTCCCGAGGGGCGATTCTCTGTGTTCGAGACCCCAGAAGACGGGGTGCGAGGTGGGGGTGCAAGGCCTCCCCGTCCTCCCAGCCACCCCTGGCATGGCCTACTCACCCCTCCTCGAGTTCCTACCCCTGCCCCAACACACCAGAAAGTCCTCCGGAGGGGGGCCCGAAGGTCTCGGTGAGCAGGACACGCCTGCTTCCTGGTGGCCCAGCCGCAGGGTGTGTGCAGATCTCGGGGCCTTGGACCGGAGCCGAGGGGCAGGGCGGTGCTGATGCCTGAGACCCTGCAGATGGCCGCCTTCAAGGCCACCATCACAGGGCATCTTCCCTAAGTCAGGAAAAGGGGTGCAGCGGGGTGGGCCCTCCAAGGCCCTGCCCTGCCTCCAGGCCCTCGAGTCAGGTCCCAGGGCGGCACCTCCTGCAGGGAGGGGGCGGCCGGCTCAGCACACCTGGGTTATGTGTGTCACGTAAGCCATGCCTGCGGCCCTGAGGTGACCCCGTGAGCATCCCCACAGCACAGCAGCAGAAGGCTGGACCTGACAGGAGCCTGGGGGCACCCAGGACCAGCAGCGGCGGCCCAGCACAGACGCGCGGGACAGGCCTGGCTGGGCAGGAAAGCTTTCTGGAGGAGGTGACGCCGGAGCCCAGTGGGGAGGAGGGGCAGGAATCAGCTGGAGAAATAGTGGGTGGTGGGTGGAAGAGAGGGAGGGAGGGAGGGGGCTGGCCTGAGAGCTGGTCCCTGGGCTGCAGTGGAGGTGGGCTGTCTGCACCTGTCCCTTGGGCACTGGTGCTGCAGGGGACGGCAGAGGACACCCAGGGACCTGGCGGTTTCCCCTGGGTGGCAGGAAGCATCTGCACTGGGAAGGGCATGCAGCGGTCGGATGCTCAGAAGAACATTCCGGAGAGCAGGGGGACTCCCCATGGCTCCTGCCCCGCCCAACCCAGGCCACCTGCCGGCGGGGATTCTGCCTCTGCAGCAACACTGAGTTCACTTTTCACACACGGAGAGTCACCAGGTTGCACACATCTCCCAGCTTGGGGGGCTCACTTCACGCTGCTGTTTCCTTTGCTGTGCAGCTTTTTAATCTGATGTGTCCGTTGACTGATGGTTGGTGGGATCTCCTGAGCTGCAGGACGGAGGATTAATATTCATATAATGTAAAGAACTCAGAAAACTTTATACCAGGAAACCAGATAACCCACTGAATTAGTGGACAAATGAATTAAACAGATATTTCTAAAAAGTATAAAAGGCCAACAAATATGTGAAAAAAAATACCTAGCCATCAGGGAAACGCGAATGAGGACCATCAAGAACGCAGACGCCCCCGAACGCGGGGTGGCTCGGACCCACCGCTGCAGCACCGTGAGTTAGGACGGCCGCTTTGGACTCAGTATGGAGGCTCCTCAGACCAGGATGGAACCACCGTGGGGCCGGGCTACCCCGCCTCTCGGTACTCGTCCTGCGGGAGCCGGTCATCACGCTACAGGGACACGTTCAGACCCGTGAACGGCAGCATGGTTCACAACGGCCGGACCACCTTACCAGCCTCGGGGCCCATCAGGGGTGAATGGAGAAGAGCGTTCCACACACGCCTCAGATGGAGATCCACTCGGCCTTAAAGAATGGCATGACGGCACCTGCTGGTAAACGGATGGAACTGGGGAGCGCCATGCGGAGTGAAGTGTCAAGGTCAGATGTCCTATCTCACATGACAAGCTGAGAGAAAAGTCAGACGAGGGACCTCGTGACGACAGACGGGAGACGAGCAGGAGAGGGGCAGGCAGGGAGGAGGGGCGGGCAAGCACGGTACCGGGTCAAACCGGCCGAAGCACACCGCGCGCAAGTGCGAATCCACCACGGCGAAACCCTCTACTCGGTATGATCACTATGTACCATAGGACAGAGTCGCCAGGGGAGGACCGGGAAGGGTGCTCCCGGCCTCTCTGGCCCACGCCCCCTTCCTCTGGTCTCCCGCAGGGACACTCACATGGCCCAAGCGCTGGCCGCCAGGCACACAGACACCCCTCACGAGAGCATGCTGGAAGGTTTAATCACAGAAGGATCTGTGGCGCCTGTGAGGAGGCCGACCTGAGTGCCGCGACCCCTGGGCAGTGGGAGGTCCGCCCTCCCGGCCTGGCCTCCCGGGCAGGACTCTGTGCTCGTGGAGTGAGCCAGTGAGCCAGAGCCGGTGATGCGTCTGCCAGGTATTAATTTTCTCTAATCCTCCTGCCTCTTCCCTTCCTTCCTGGGCTTAGCTGCAATGGGCCCCAGGCCTGGGGGAGGGAGGCAGGAGGCGGAGGCCTGCGGGGTCACCTCCCTCTGGAGCCTGGGGCCTGGGGTCTTATCAGGTGGTCCAGGCCTGAAAAGGAGGAGTGGGCCTCAGGCAAACGTGTGGTGGGCAGACGAGAGTGAGGGAGGGAAAGGAGACCCTCAGGCTTAGAGGCGACTCCTGGCTTGTGGTGGGGGTAGGGTATCACAGGCTGCCCCTTGCCCATGGGTGCTGAAAGGGGGCAGCAGGGGGCAGTGGGGCCAGCATCCCTCTGGAGGACAGACAGCAGCTCCCAGCTGGGGCAGGAGGGGTGGTGTGGCATGGACCGAAGAGATCCCAGGGTGGTGGGGCAGAGCACCACGGGGGCCACCTGCACCTGGCCCCAACCCAGGAAATCTGCGTGACCCTGGTGGGGGGCCAGGGAAGGGAGAAGGCCCCAAATGGTGGACAGTTACTGTCCACTGCAGCCACCTTCCCCTTGGTAACCCACTGTTCCAAAGGATTCCCTGGAGGAAGCTCCTGCCCGCCCCCTCCCGTTCTCAGCCATGTGATTGGGCGGGAGGGGCCCCACCTCCAGCTCTGCTGGGCCCTGATTGGCTTGAGCTAAACTGAAATCTGCATGCCCCATGCCTGGCCCCGATGGCTCCATGGAGGAGGGGGCTTGCTGGGGCTCCCCGGCCCACCCTCCTAAGGACGGCTAGGCTGCGAGGGGGCAGCTGCAGGGCTTTCTGCACCTCTGGGCTGATGCTGAGGCAGAGTCAAAGACAGGCAGAGCTGAGAAGTCAACCTGGGGACAGGGCCGGGACAGGCACTTTGAGCCAGCTTCCCTGTCGCTAGTCGGCTCAGACACTGGCACAGACAGGGGCCTGCACGCTGCAGGCGGTGGCCCTGCAGGTATAGGTGCGCACACCTGTGTGGTGGGGACTGAGTTTGGGCCGCCTGCATCCACACCCTTCCTCGGATCCTGAAGAGAGTGTCTCCTGCCCCATGACTCTGCCCGTCCCTGTGCTGGCTCTGGTCACGGGCACACAGGCCTCGCCCACTCCTGCTGATTGCACTGCACTTCTGCCACTGTGGAGGGAGGTCACACAGGGCAGCCTGTTGTTCCAGGAGGAGGGTGACAGACTCAGCAGCCCTGAGCAATGAGGACTCAGGCCATGGATGCCTCTGGGAGCTGCGTGGCTGCGCGCTGGCTCCCTGGGGCTACGGTGGCAGAGCGCCACAAACCGAGCGGCTTCAAACAACAGAAGTGTCTCCTCTCCCAGTTCTGGAGGCCAGGAGTTCAAGATCAGCATCCCTGAGCTGAAATCAAGGTGTGCAGGGCGGTCCCCAGGGGGGTCCCTGGCCTTGTCCGCTGCTGGTGGCTGCTGACTTTCGACTTGAGGCCACGTCCCTCCAATGGATCTGTGTCTGTGGTCACTGCTGCTTTCCTGCGACCTGTGTACCCTCCTTCTGCCTCACCCTCGTGGGAGCGACTGCGAGGCTTTCTGGAGCCCCTGGGCAGCCCCAGTGCGAGGCCATCGGCAAGCTCGCTTTCTCCCAACTGAGGCGACGCTCGCGGGATGTGGACGTAGATGATGCCGGGATGTGGGGGCGTCCTCAGCCTCCCTCCCAGCAGCGATCTGGCCGATGTCATGCATGAGCGGCATCCACGCAGAAGCACTTCCCCACGTTATCGCGATGGGCTCTGCTCTTTCCTCGTAGCTCCGCTTCTTACATAACGGGGCTGCTGTGACCCACTAAACTGGTTCTGGGCCCACAAGCAGGCTGCCACCGCAGTGCAGGGACTTCTGTCCCAGCCTCCAGAGCTGTCCCTGACTGGGTGGTGGCAGGGTGGAGACCAGGACTTCAGGCAGGACGAGAGGAGGTCCGAATGCACAGCCAGAGGGGCGGGTCCTACACCCCGGCCCACAGCTCTTCCTCTTGCTCCTGGCCATGTTGCCCTGGCCACCTTGCAGCCCTGGAGCATCGTGTGGCCACCTGGGTGCCCGCTGGGCTGCTCTGTGGGTGAGGGGAAAGTGCTGGGTCTGCCCATCTGGCCCAACCAGGGGCCAGCGAGGGGTCTGGTCAGACAGGAAAGGGGCCTGGGTCCCTGGGGCTGCCATGGCTCCTCGTGCCGCCCCAGCTCCCCAGCAGGGCTCCTGCAGCAGGAATGGCCGCGTGTGCACAAGAGGCACAGGGCCCTGCAGAAGCCTGGCACCCAGCCGTGTGCCAGACCCGCCCTGCCCGCGCGGGCTGACGGAATGCGGCGCAGCGCTTCGGACTCTACTGTGCCTGAAACAGGTTCAGGTCAGGACTTCCCATTTGGGGCTCCCAGTGGTCAGAGTGCCTGGGTCTGTCTAGCTCAGTCCCACAGTAATGGCTCCCACCTCCCTGCCAGACTGACCCCTGGGTCCCCCACACAGAGGCCACGAGCTCTCCCAGCTGAGACCAAGCTCCTCGTTCCAGATCCTGAGCCTGGTGCCTCCTACAGCCCCACTCCCTGCACGCCACCCTTGTCCCCGTGCTCTGTCCACCAGGAGTGCCCACCTCCCCTGTGCTGGTGGACAGTGCCTTAGGACAATGTGCGACACAAAGTCCCCTTGAGACGGTGATTCCCAGGGTCCCCTGAGGCATCCACAGACGCTGGCTGCCGTGGCAACAGCCGGGTCAGTTGGGCCACTTAGGCAGAGGTCCCCTTAGGCAACCTCCAGAGTCCTGAGAGCCTCTGTCCCCCAACCCTCCCCCCCAGTGGGAAGCCCCCCACCATCCCCAACCCACCTCCGGGCCCCACGGGAGATGGGAAGACCCATCGGCAGAGATCCTGCCTCCCGACAGCACGCCGTCCACACGCCCACCTGCCTCCCGAGTCGATAAGGACTCGCAGAGCCACAGAAAAACAAGCCGAGGGGACAGGAACCCTGGGAAACAGGTGGCCAGAAACGGAAGCAGGTGGGAACACACCGCCTGCCAGTGCCCGGGAGCGCGCGACAGCCCCCTTCCCTTCCGGCCACAGAGGTTGAAAGGACCCGCCCTTCCGGTGCCGGGTCTCGGGAGCGGGCCAGACGGCCCTCGCGCCCTTCTGGGTGAAGGCCTGGACCAGGGCAGCTAGCAGCCCTCGGGAGGGTGGTCTGCCCTCGGGAGAGTGGTCTGGTAGGAGACACTCTGGCCAACACTGCCACTTCCAGGGGCACCTCGGACACATCACCTGAGCCGGGCTCAAAGACGCAGGTGTGGACGTACCTCTGCAGGTGCTCAGAGGTGGGACACGGCCCAGCCCAGCTCTTGCAGGGAGCTGGCCGGCCAGGCGCAAAGACTCAGGCCAAGGCAGGCGGCAGGCCGCGCCTCCAGCCCACAGTTCTGGGCTCCTCGAACGCAGCGCAACACACATTAGAACAGGGGAGAGGCTGTGAGCACCAGGGACAAAGCAGGTCCAAGGGACGGGCACCAGCTGCAGGGAGGACGGGCAGAGCTCCTCTGTGGGGCCACGTGGGGTAACCGGTGCCTGGCTGATGTGGTTTGTCCCTAGAGGTCACAAGCTGGAAGCCTGGACCCCGTGAACAGTGTGCAGGGGGTGGAAACTCAGAGGCGAGGCCCAGGGGAAGATGACCAGGCCACGGTTCCACCCTCCAGGGATCCAAGCCTCCTCACAGCAGAGGTGAGGCCTCCTGGGCCTCCAGAGCGAGGCTGCCACGGGGCAGGGCCTCCATGCACGAGGCCTGTTCTGCACGCCGCTGTCTCTCTTTGGCTTCTCCACATCGTGACACAGCCAGGGCACCCTGGCCAGATGCTGGCACCCCGCAGGTTGCGCTTTCCAGACACCAGAATTGTAAGCCAAATAAACCTCCATTCTTTACAAGTTGCCCAGCCTCAGGCCATCCATCATAGCAACACAAAAGCCCAGGCAAGCAGGGCGCACGATCCGGGTGGCCAGGGCCGAGGGAGCTCGCTTCCAGGGGTTCAGGCCCGCGGGACGTGCCCGAGGCAGCGTGTGAAGAACTGCGTCTGGACGAGGCGGACAGCAGTGTTCATGGTTCTCCACTGTTTCAGCTTTTCTCTAGGTTCAAAGCTTTTCCGGAATATGTTGCGGAGCTCCAGGGAGAGCGGGGGATAACCCAAGAGCCCCAGGGAACGGGCTGGCGCCTGCCCCGCCACTGCCCCTCAAAGGCCCCTGAAAGAAAGCAGCAGCAACCGAGCTGGTTCCAGCGCCCAAGCTGGCCTCACAGCCGGGCAGGCCCTCTCCTCTCCCGGGCCTTGGTGTCCCTTGCAGTGGCCGACTCCTGGCCTGCACCCTGCAAGCCCACCTCTGGCTCCTCCATCGTTGCCCGTGGGTGGGTCCTCCCGCCCCAAGTGCCCAGGAGGACTGACCTGACACAGGTCACCTGGCTGGGCCCGGGTGGTGGGGGGAGCCAGTCAGCACAGGTGGACCAACAAGTGGCTGTAGAACAGATGGGAAGGTGCACATAGGCCACTGGCCGCTGGCAGGAAAGGTGGAGAAGTGGGCTGCAAACATGTCACCCTCCACCCGCAGGCTGGCATCTCAGGCAAGGGCTCTACCTCGCCAGCCTCAGTACCACCATCTGCACATTTGGACAAGAAGAGCACCCAACTCACGGGTGGTGAGGATGAGTGTGGTGACGAAGGACCGTGAGCCGCATGGTGCGTGTTGCCCTCACGTGCGGCTGTTCACAGCAGCCAAGAGCACCGTCTATGACCCAACGGACGCAAGACAAATGTGGTCTACACACTTGGCGGAATAGTACGTAGCCTTAAAAAGGAAGGAAATACTGACATGATACAAAACAGAGGGACCCGGAGACATGCTGAGTGAGATGAACGGGTCACAGAGCGACACTGCACAGGATCCACTCACAGTGGACTCATGGGAGGCCTCTGGGGCAGAACAATCATGGAGCAGGAGTGTAGAAGGGGGGTGCTGGGGCTGGGAGGTGGGCGGGGCTACTCTTGGGTGGGCACAGGGTTTCAGTTCTACCTGGTAAGAGCTCTGCAAATGGACAGTGGCAATGCTTACACAGGCCTGGGAAAGCACCTCGTGCTGCTGAACCGTGCCACTAGAGATGGCTGAGATGGACACGGGGCCACAGAGTCCGCGACCTTTCTAGAGTGCCGACAGGAGCCGTCGGCCCGGACGGCACAGCTCCAGGCAGAGGGGGTGGACGCTTTGGGATGGCTTGGTGGGTCAGCGGAGCAGAGCCCCTGGGCCACTGCAGCAGGGGAGGCCTGAGCCATGCTGATGACGGAGGAAGGGGAAAGGGTCCTCGTTCAGTGTGGCTGAGTCCCCGGGCATCACCCACCCGTGTCCCAGGGTGGCCTCGGGTCCAGCTGCAACTTTCCAGAGCACAAGGCAGGGTCCTGCACAGCCTCAGGAGACCCAGGGCTGCCCGGCTTTCTGACACTTCCTGGGCAGCAAGCTGAGGCCTGGGCCTCTCTGCTCTGGTCCGAGGTCTGGGACCCCAACCCTCACAGGCTGAAATGTGGGACCCCAACCCTCACAGGCTGAAGTGCTGAACGTGACGGTGACCGTGTTGGGAGGAGGCCTCTGGGCGAGGTGGGGTCCGGGTGGGCCCCTGAGAGTGGAGCAGCTGTAACAGAGGCCCCAAAGGGCTGCCCGCCCTCCACCTGGGGACACAGCAAGAAGGACCATCCAGAACCAGACCCCAGCCCCTTAGCAGACACGGACTCTGCCAGCCTCAACCTTGGACTTCTGGTCTCCAGGCTGAGGACCCTGTGCCTATGGCCTGCAGGCCCCCAGCCTGTGGTCTTGGCCAGGCAGCCCCAGAGAGCGGCACACGCTGGACGCTGGCACACATTCGCCCGCAGGAGCTGGCCCACTCTGCCTCGGCAGTCCCCTGCTGCACAGGGCCTGCAGCTGGGCAGGAGGCCCCTCTGCATGAGGCGGACAGAAAGGGCAGGACCCTGGACCAGCCAGTGGACAAGCACATGCGTCCACAGGGACAGGCAGCAGCAGTGGCCGAGGGCTGGCAGTGTGCAGCAGGGAGCCACCCGGGCAGCGGGCATGGGGTGGGGTGATGGGGCCAGAGGAGGGGCAGCCGTGCAGAGCCCCGGGCGGGAGGACCGTGGGTGGGGCCCAGCTAGCTGTGGGGAGGCTCGGGAGGGGAGGTAGGAGGAGCAGGCCCACAGCAGCCCTCGGCTGAGCACTGAGTCCCTCCCTGGGCAAGGGGACTCCTCAGGCCAGGCCACCCAGGCCTAGCCCTCAGACACTCCAGAAAAAACCAGTGGTGCAGCCTGAGGACAGGGACACGGCAGCCCTCACACTCAAACATGGCCACCATGCGACCCAAAATTCCACTTCTGGGACATCAACCAGGGTGGATAGCGGGGGCTCCAGCAGGCACTCGCACACCTGTGTCCACTGTGACACTGCCCGAGGCAGCAAGAGGGGTCCACTGACCCACCCACACCACGGAACACTATGCAGCCTCGAAAAGGAAGGGCATTCTGACCCAGGCCACAACATGCCTGAATCTTGATACACCAAGCTAAGTGACATAAGCCAGGCACTGGACAAAACATCAGAGTGTTCCGCTCATACGCGTCCTGAGGTCGTCAGGTCCACAGAGAATGGCTGGGGGCTGGGGGTGCACATCCAATGGGACTGAGCATCAGTTCTGAAAGATACAAGCTTCTGAGACAGACGGTAGCCAGCTGCACAGGAGAACGGCTTCAGGCCTCTGAACTGCACACTTAAACACGGCCACAAGCAGGGAACATTAACACTGTGCATATTTTACCAAGGTAAGAACGTAAAAGCCAGACCAAAACAAAGCCCGAGCGACCCCCACCTAGTGAAGGAAGGAGAACCTGGCCAAAGCGACCACAGGGAACCCCGTGGGAACCACAGCCACTGACCATCAAGACGGCTGGGAGGGCCTTGGGCATGGTGGGGACATTCTGGGACTGGTGCGGGGAGAGGGGGGCGCCCAGCCAGGCTCAGGCCGAGAACCCCAGCAGAGGGCTGGGCGTGGCTCAGAGGTGAAGTCCGCATGAGGCACTGGCTCCATCCTCAGCACACGTAGACATGAAGCATGGAATAAAGGTTCGTGTCCAGCTACAATTCACACTATTTTTCAAGACAGAATCCAAGCACAGAAAGGCCGGGGGAAGAGCAGCAGTGGTCAGCAGGCAGGTGTCCCTCTCCACGTGGCGAGGCCCGCCGGCCACACGCCTTTCCTCCAAAGACTACTAGAGCTACGGATGATGAGGTGACCAAGAACAAACAACCAGAGCACATGCAAGCGGGAGCGGCGCCCAGGGAGGCCATGGTCTCCAGGTGGAGGCCCTTGGGCAGCAGAGTGGGAGCGGCTGAGAGCTGGACCCAAGCAAGGTCAGAGCCTCCCTTCAGACAGGAGCAATGGCCTCCAGCTTAATCAGGAGACTGGGGGCTGGGAAGCAGCACCACGGCAAGACTGGAAAGTGGGTAACACAGAGCAGGCTTGGGTGGTGGCACCAGGCCTTTTAGAGACTCATCCCTCCCTGACACACAGCAGAGGCTGCTGCCTGACCACCCTTCTCCAGGACCTTCAAGCTGACCTCCAGCACTTGATGTCGCCCGTCTCCAGCCCCCTCAGCCCGCCCACGTGGCCTCTCGCCCGTCCAAACAAGCTTGTTCTTCTGCACAGCGCCTTGGGGTGGTGCACGGGGCCAGCAAGGGGACAGCCAGCCCTGACCTCAGAGTCTGGTCTCTTTCTGGCCATTTGGCCTCGGTCACCCCGCTACCCTCTCCCCTGGAGCACTCAGTGCTCGTGAGGGTTCTGGAGTAAGACTAACGGGCGTGGACATCCCAGCGCCCCGCGGAGGGCCAGCCCGCGCAGGAGAAAGCTGGCATCCGTAGATTAGAAACCCCCAGCCCAGGCCCCAGACATGACCCGCAGTAATTACCAGCCTCCCAGCCTCCTCCTGAGCGTCCCCTGCAATCCACTTCTGCTCAGCAGAAGCTGGTGGTGCCCAGGGACACAGCCTCGTCGGGAACATCCGTGTGATCTGGGTCAGGCAGAGGACATCTGAGGAATCCAACTTCCCCCAACAGGGGCGGGTGCTGGACCTGAGTGCAGGAGCGCCGCAGTTGGAGCGGTCTATACGCGCGTCCACGCAGCAGCCCTCCCTGCCAGGTGGCTGCGTGAACCCCACAGGAGAATCTGCCCGCCGGCCAGGCCCGTCCAGGCTTCCGCCCAGGCATGCGTGCAGCCAGACGTCCAGAGCTCCCGACGTCCTGCCTGAGCTTCGCGTGGACTGGGGAGGAAAAGTGCCCGGGCCGGGCCTGCTCGTGCATGGACGTCCTGGACACTCCTCCTGCTCATGGACGGGGAGGGTGCCCAGGGGACGTGGCTGCTGGACAGAGCAGAACCTGTGCCCCTGACCATATCCTGATGCTGGCCAGGCAGCCGGTCACCAGCCCTGATGCCGGCGCCGGAGGCCCGGCTGCTGGTCACTGCAGCCCCAGAGTCAGGCGGCACCTTGGGCACTGGAAGGTTCTATTCCTGGCACAGCTGACCCTCTTTCCAGAACTGGGGCAGTGAGGGCCAGGAGGCTGCAGGTCCCCTCCCTGCATCTCCTAGTCCATGTAGCCCTGAACGCTGCCACTGTGCTGTCCACTCAGGCCAGCGGCCTCCAGACAGTTCTCTAGCACAGGGCGCTGCCGGCCTCCTGTGGCTGCTCAGCTGGGGCCAGCACAGAGGCCCCAGTGCCCAGGGAGCCCTGGGGAGGACTGCCCACCTCCAGGAGCACAGGGCACGATCCTGTCACCTGGCTTCATGATGGCACCTGCTGCCCCTGGCCCGAAGGACCACCAGGCGCTGCCAGGCGCTGTGAAGCCTCAAGGGCAATGGGCAGCAGGCTGGCGGCCACACTGCCTGGTCCCGGCGTGACTGCTGTCACACGGGGGGCGGGGTGCAGGGAGGACTCGGCCTCGTGCTGGACCACCCACCCTTCCCTGAAGGATGACCAGGCTGTCGCCCTTCAGGGGTTCCCTGCTCTGCATCCCCAAGGGCAGTGCCCTCCACTCCTGGGGGGCTGTGAGGAGCCCAGGGTCTGCAGAGGGCAGTCTGCCTGCCGGCCTTGAGGGACCTCAGTTCTAGGGGTGAGTGGGGGGATAGGGCAAGGAAAGCAGCCCAGCAGACCGGCAGGAGACACAGGGACTGGCCTTGGTCCCCGCCCCTGTACTCCCACGGCCTCCCTCTCCTCAGCCCTGCCCCCCAGCCTGAGGCACTTTCCTCCTGTCAGCCCGTGACTGGACATCTTGAAGGGCATGCTGAGGCCTGGGCTGACCCACCTCCCTGGATCCAGAGCAGAGCCCTCTTGAGACCCGCAGGGCCTGGGGACTCTGCAGTCAAGAGGTGCCACGTCTCAGGACAGACTGATACCGGGGGCCCCTCCCAGAGCCCCAGCATGGGCTGGACCCCCCAGCCGCGTTTCAAGGACGATGGTGTCACCAAGTGGCCGACCCCGGGGCCGAGGGTCCTAGTCACCAGGAGAGGGAGGGTTTTGTTTGTCCCTCCTGGCATCCAGCACACCCAGCCCTCCGGTTGACGGTGGCATTGCTCTGTGCCTGGGGCCAACAGCTGAGGACCAGGAGGGCCAGCCTGGGCAGAGAGGATGAGGCAGAGCCAGCCCCGCTGCTGAGGCGCCTGCCCACTTCGCAGACCAGGAGGGCACAGTCTGGAAGGAGGCTGGCCTACCAGAGACCACTGGGCCTCTCCACACCCCCTGGCCTCGGCGTCCCCACTGAAAACTGAGTGAGAGACTAGGAGCGGGTGGGTAAGTGCCAAAGGTGCCGCGAGCGCGCAGACAGCTTGGAGAGCGGAAACCCCGCCGCCAACCACAGGGGTTTCATCAGGCACAGAAGCCACTGCCCCACTCCCCTGAGCCTGCAGAGCCCAGTCGGGAGACGCGCGCTCCGGGCAGACAGCCTGGGCTGGGCTCCAAGAGCCACGGGCGGGTTCGACCCCACCGCCCACTCTACCAGCCCCAGGACCTCGGGCCCGCCAGGCACCCTGTCTTGTCTGCAAATTGGGAGCAATGACCTCTACCCACAGGGGTTCTCGGGGTTGGAGGTCAAGCCCATACCGCTCTCTATTGCGCCGAGGGCTACTAGATGTCCCATAAATGACAGGCATTGATTTTTATGAGATAAATCAATCACTGCCTTGGATTCCACTCTGGTCAGCTCCAGGGGGTGCCTGAGGTTGCTGCGCACACCCAGGATATATTTAGCTCTCTGCTGGGGCCCTGCCAGGTGTAAGCATGCCTGCCAAGGACACAGAATTCCAGAGCTCATCAGCAACCACAGGATTCACTCCAAGAAGAATCCCCTCATTTTCATAATCGTAGACTAGTGATCTCCAGAGTTCACACACATTTTAGAACCTGTGCTTGTAACATTTCAATACCACTCACGGTCCTAGCTCACAATGGAGACCCCCTTCCAAAGTACAGAAAGTGGACCCAGCAAGTGCCAGGGAGTCCAACAGCTGCTCTTCAACAGAACGTCCTCGAGACTGAGTATCCAGCCAAACCCTGTCACTCACACATTCTTGAAACAAATAAGCACCTGGAGCAGAGAGGCGGTGGGATGAGGGAGTTGCCCACCGCATCACGCCTTGATGCGTTTTCTTCTAGCGCGTCCGAGTATTTTGCAGAGCTCCAGCTGTGCATAACGTGCAGATCCTTATTCTTTAGCTACCTCCACTCCTCACATGCTAGACTCTTTACCAACTCTTGAAACTCTTTTTAATGACTGCGTAATATTTATTCTTTAATAGATATTCTCAAAGTGTGGCCCAGTGATTCCTGACAGTCCCCAAGACCCTAGCAGGAACTCAGTGGGGTCAAGATCATGGTCAAAATAGGTGAGGGTGTTATTTCCCTTGTCACTGCTGAGTGTCCCCAGGGGCCCAGGTGTTGAAGGCGCAATCCCCAGATGGTGCTAGTAGGAGGCTGAACCTTCAGAAGGAGGGCCTGTTGGGAGGTCCTGGGTCACTGGAGCATGTCTTTGAAGGGGACGGTGGAACCCGACCCTTCCTCTTCCTGGTTCACTCTGCCACATGCTCCCTGCCATGGCCACCCAGCATCCCCAACAGGGGCCTAAAAGCAACAGGTCTTCCGGATCATTCACGGGGCCTCTAAGCCTGTGACCAAAATAAACCCTCCCTTTCAGCAGCCAACGCCTCGGGCCTTTCACCATGGCGATGGAATGCTGGCTGAGTCGCCTCGCCTCTCTCCCGACAGCGCAGTGCTGCAGCAGCTGCATGGCCTGGGACATCGCAACACTGACCCTGACTGAACACAGAGCTGGCCAGCCACGTCCAGCTGTCCACCGTTAAGCCAGATATGAGTAAGGTCTGCAAAACTGTCAAGGAGCCACCGCCCAATAGAGGTGCTCAGAGGTCAACATACAAAGGGCCTTGTTCCCTAACGGTGTTTTTTGATCCTGGTTTAGTTTCTAAGAGCAAACATCAACCTGACCCGCATCAGCATGTTCTTCCCGACCCTTAGTAATGGCGAGGCCCACGGCTCAGGAGGCTGACAGCCCCCGCTGTGGGTGGACTGTGCTGGGCCGGGCTCTCTGGCTGCTGGCTGGCGTGGTGGGGAATGCAGCCCCGCGGGTTCTGGGGGCACAGACCCACCGCTGCGGGCGGGAGCCCTGCTTCAGGAGGCTCCAGAGCCGCAGGCCTCCATCGAGAGGCCCGTTCCCCCTGTCGCTCGCTTCCTGAGAGGCTACACGCTGATTCGTCAGCAGGCTGTGACCGTCCAGCTCACGGGACTCGGGGAGGGTTAAGTTTAGCTGAGTTAAGAGTTTTTATCCTATGAGACGTCGTTCTCATGCTCAGCCAGTTCAGAAATGCCGCAGGGAGAAGGGGTCCCAGGCCCAGAGACGGGCACTCTGAAGGCCACCAAGGGTCAGCTGAATAACAGCCCCCAAAGGACGCCCACGTGCTGCTCTCTGAGCAGGACTCCAGCCTCGTGCAGTGGGGGTGCTCTGCAGATGTGGCTGAGCTGAAGACGGGCGGGCTCATCCTGCACCACCTGGGGCCCTGTGCACTCACCTGTCCTCTGGAAAGGAGGCAGAGGGTGTTTTGCACAGAGAGAAGGCTCCTGAGGAGGAGCAGAGGACCGAGCAGCGGGATTCGAAGGTGCTGGCCTTTGGGCGGGCTGACGCAGCCGCGAGCCGGGGGACGCTGGCAGCCACCCTGGCACAGAGAGGCAAGGACTGCTTCTCCCTAGGCCTGAGCAGGACACTGCCCCGCCGCACCATGTGGTCCTGGTTTGGGACTCGGGCCTCCAGAACTGCAAGAGGAGGTGCTGCTGCTGTCCTCACCCAGCCCGTGAGGTGGCTGGAAGGCCTCCCTGGCCTCTTCCTCAGGGCTAGGGGCCTGTGGCCTCCTGTGCTCCAGACAGCCAGGCCAGCTCAGAAGGTCTGGCCTGCAGGTGCACTTTCTCTCCTGTGAGCACTATCCTTCCCAAGAACAGCCGCCGCGGCCCCATGTCTAGAGGAGGGGGACACCAAGGCCACGCTGGACGCCCAGCTCCAAACTCCAAGGACAAGGGCCATGCCGTGCCCAAAGAGAGAGGCCTCCCGGAAGCTGCCACGGCCCCTTCCATGGCCAATGTCCCAGCTGCCACCCTGGCTGACCCCCAGGCACCTAGAACCACTGCAAAGAATCCCATGCTGCCTCCACCCTAGGAGGCCGCTGTGGGGAGAAGCAGCAGAGTGGAGGCCGAGGGAGCCCACGGAGGCAGTGGGCCCGCAGGGGCGTCGGTAGGCTCTCCAGAGAGGTGACAGTCCAGTACGTTGCGTGTGGGACTGGACCCGGCTGCTCTCCCACTGATCCCTTTTCCATCTCACCCAGGCCCGGGGCTTGGGCGGGATCAGAGAGCAGGAGGCCGAGAGGGCTCGGAGCAGCCCGCAGCCAGGGCACCACCTGAGGTCCTCGGGACCGCCCGCTGGGAGCAGGCAGGGGCCTGGGGGGCGCCGGCTCTCACAGGCAGGCCGCGTGGTGTGATCCTGAGCGCGGGCGGGCGAGGAAACAGCCTCGGGAGTACAGCTGGGGCATCCTTCCGTGGGAACCCTGAACAGGAAGTCCCCAGATACCCACGAGCCTGTCTGGGCGTGGTCAGGGAGCATCTGGGAACCAGAGGAAGGCTGACTGGTGACCGTGGCTCTGGGCCTGCCGCTCAGTCCACGGCCGACTCCCAGCCCGACCTCCAGGCTCTGCAGTGCCTCTGCTGGCTGGTCTGCTGCTCCCGAATCTCCTCCCTTCCCCGGCCTCTGAGAGCCCCTGCCTCCTCCAGGAAGCCTTCCCTGGTGCCAGGTGGAAGGCGCTCCTCTTGCTTTGCCCTTTCTGTCCCCTGCATGGTTCTGGTGACATGTGCTCCTGCCCATCCATGTTATGCCCTGCCCTGGAGGGAACAGAGCCCCCTGGTGTCCCTGGCACCCTAACACATCTGGTTGGAGCTCAGCACACAGGACCTACTTCCCAAACCCAGATGCTGCTTCTCCTGGGGCCAGTGGGGTGTGCAGCCTGGAGGTGTGGCCCGGCCCCAGCCGCTCTCAGCTGCAGAGCAGAGCCCTGTGCCTGAAGCAGTGCTGGGCCTCAGGTCCCCACCGACCCAAGCCACACGGGTCAAGAGCTGGAGGCCCTAGAAGACAGCCTGATCCCAACTGTGGACAAGACGGCCAAGGCTCAGGGGACAGGCGTCGGGCTGGTCCCTGGCCTCCCGGCTCTGCATTGGACCACTTGTGTCCACTAGGGCCATCTACGCTCCACGAGGCCTGGGGTCCCACCCGGGGAGCCGGGCGGGCCGAGGCAGGTGTGGTCGGAACCTGCGGTGGTGGGCCGGCCTGACTCTGCAGACTTTCAGGCTGCAAGCGCTGCCCTGTTTGAACCAGGGAGGCCCTGGGACAATCTTCAGTCAGCAGAACGTTTTCAGGTCCCTTGCTAGCCTCCCCTTCCCTGGCAGTGGCCCTGGATGGTGGGGTGGCAGCCATTTGTCCGTGTGGGGTGCTGATACATGATGGAAGCCTGACATGCATCTCCTGGTGCTGACATCCAGCCGTGCTGGCTGGTCCTTTGGAGGCCCCAGGAAGGAGCCTTCCTCGCCGCATCCAGCCTCCTGCGCTCCTCAGCTCCCAGCCCTCCATCCTCAGGGCCCAGCGGCGTCTCTGCCCAGCTCTGCTCTGCCATGGAGCTCCATCTCTGCTCCGACCACCTGCCTCTCATCAAGGAAGAGGCTTGTGATGATATTCCAGGCTCACTTAAGTAACGCTGATAACATCCCCATGTTGATATCCTTAATTTAGTCACAGGGAAACAGATCTGTTTTCCAAGTACGGAAACAGAGACAGTTCTGGGGCCACATCCAGCCCCCACACCGTCTGAGAGAAGGAGGCATTTCAGAGAGGGCAGGCCACAGCCCAGGGCACCCAGCAGCCAGGACCAGAAGCAAGTCTGAGAGCAGACAAGGCCCTGAGCACTAGAGCGCTTCACTGCCCTGCCGAGTCTGGCAGAGCCTTGGGAGGAAGAAGGGGTGGCTTCGGATGGTATGGGCGTCCCGGCGCTCGGGATGGTCCTGCGTGAGGAGTCTGGTGGGGTCTGCAGGAACACCTGGAACAGCCCTGAGCCCCTGAGGGCTGCTGAGGGCTAGAAACAGCGGAGGCCCCATCGCAGGGGAGGCCAGACCGTACCTGGGCCTGAAGGGAGCCCCTGGGGCATGGTGGCTTCACCACGACACCACCCTGTCCCGCCTCTCCACCCTGCACACTGGCCCCTCCACGCCTGCAGCCTGTGCCTCCCTTTGCTCCTGGATGGCAGCTCACCCAGCCCCATGCAGGGCAGTCCACCCTGGACAGGGCCTATGGAGAAAGACCCAGCTGCCTGCCCCTCCACAGGATGATTCAGAGAGTGAGCAAGGCCTGGGGACCTGCAGTGGCACCTGCCCATCCAAACACCCCTCCTGGCTTTCCCTCCCTCCCCGTCCCACTTCTGCACCCCCTGCTGGGCCTCTGGAGTCCCTCCAAGGCACCCACCTGCACCACTCAGGCGCCAAAGCCAGGGCAGCTGTGGGCAAAGGGTGGGGCGCACAGAGGACTCTGGGGCTTCCTGCCAGGAACTGTGGACTTTGGGCCCAACTGCAGCGCCAACCAGGGACTTCTGAGATGTCACCTTCTGTGTCAGATCCTGGGAACACTGAAGTCCCAGGGAAGCTGGGGGTCAGAGAGAGGCTACACATCCTCGACCCACAGGGGCAGGGCAGAGGAGCCGAGGGTGAGGTGGGACCCAGTTCATCCACCACTCACCCGAAAGGTGTCCGTGAGACACCTCTGGACGAGGCAGCCGTGTGTCTGTCGGGACAGAAGTGAGCTTGAGGCCCTGCCCTGCGGACAGACGCCAACAGGACAGGGGCCCTGCTGCCATGCGTGGCAGTGACCCACGCTGGTTGCTTGGTCTGCTGGCTGGAGTGACTGCTGGGTCATCTCTGCAACCCCTGCTCCTATGCACGAAGAACTGGAAGACCAAATACACAGCACGCGCTCCACGCAGAGGGCAGGCTGGCCACGGCCATTGCTGGCGGCAAGCCGGGCTCAGGAGACATGATGCAAAGCACCACGCCTCCCCAGGACACCAAGGACGGTGCTGCAAATGCCCCTGGAGCGGGGCAGCTCTCTGGAGATCAGGGGGTGAACAGGGCTGAGAGGAGGCGGGGCCGGGCACAGTCAGGCCAAGTCTTACCATTCAGGTGGCAAGCTGATGCCAGTGTAGACCGGCACACTACCCCTGCAAGGCTGCCCCTCAGGGGTGGAGGGTGCCGACTCTGTGACAGAACTCCCTGCCTGCTTCCTGGTGCCCACTGGTCCAGGGCCCTCGACGCCCCATCAGCCTTCCCCAGAGCAGGCATCCTCTACTCTGGGGGGAAGCTGAGGCCAGCAGGGGAGGGAGCCGGGACATGGACCAGGAGGTCACTGCGCCCCCACGCCACCCAACTGCCCTCATGCTTGGGGATCTTCAGCTCGAGACCACCGGGGGCCTTGTCCCCAACGTTGTTGACCATCACATACCACTCAGCACCGCCTGGGAACCACCAGGATGGGAAGCCACGGAACCAGCCCTAGCACCACAGGGCTGGCCGCTTCTGACCAGAACAAAGCCACAGAGAGCCCACCTGCCTGTCCTCACTGAAGCCAAGAACCGGCCACTGCGCTCCCTACAGGCGCCATTTACCTGCCAACTGCAAGAAGCCTCCCTCCTGGCCAGGGAGCCTCGTGTCAAGGTCAGCACACTGGCTCACAGCAGAGGGGAAAGGCTGGGCCAGCTCCCTGAGACGGTCAGCCTCGAGCCCATGAGATGGGGGTCGCACCCCAGGGGGGTCCTGGCCTGTAGACAGGTCACACAGAGTTCCAGGTAGGGAGGCAGTGGGAGCCCCCAGGTGGGCTGGCTATGGGCTGGAGGAGAGGCCAGGCCCAGGCCATGGGACTGCTGCCCTTTGGTCAGGACCTAGAAGGCCTGAGGACCCTAGGTGGGGCTGTGAGAGCCGGAACCAGAGGGCCAAGGCTACGGAGGTCAATATGGCGACAATCCCTCCCACGTCCCAGCTGTCTTCAGGCCACGCGATGACCCAGCAGCACCCATATGAGGTGGAGGAGGTGGCGAGAGACCGGCCTGGTTCTGCCTTCCTGGAGAACAGGAATGAGCTTCCCGGCGCCCGCGAGGAGCGGAGCGTGAACCCCTCCAAGGAGCATCACGGTGGGGCCCTCCAGACAGGCCAAACCCGTTCAGAGGGCGCTCGGCCACGTGTCACAGGGAGCACAAGGTGCCACAGCTCTGGCTGAAGCCAGAGGTGGATGACAGACAGGGCCCCTCAGGCGGAGAGGCATACGGCTGGGCCAGGCTCCCCGGGCCCCAATCTCGTCTCCACCACTTACTCACAAACCCCTGACACCAGGCGGCTGATGGAACCTCCTGGGCACCAGTTTTTCCATCTGAAAGTGTCCTAGGGAGGCCATGTGAGGGTCCCGGGAGAAAGCACATATGGGGTCTGGCCCCAGCCCAGAGGGAGCACTTGGTGAGCCTCACACCGGACACCCAAGCCAGTCCCACCGGGTGCCGCCCGACACCGGAGACACAGCCAGGTGGCAATGGAGACACCTGAGTAAGCAGAGGCGTAGCACTCAGGTTGCTCTGCCAGGCACCAGCAGCCTCGGGCTTCCTGGGCCTGGGCAACTGTGTACAGCTGGAGCCAGTGGTGTGTGGGCCTTGCGTGACCCCCTGCTGGCCCCTCAGTGCTGGGCAGACCCATGGGATCACCCCCAGGTGCCAAGCCTCTACTGAACACAGCTCATCATCCTACTGCAGCCGTTTTAACTGCAGGCTGAGCCTCCACCCAGGCCAGGCAGGGGCTGCTGAGCACCTGCCCCCCTACCCTGCCACTCCCTAAGACCTGGGAGGGGGGGGTGGCAGTGGATGGAAGCACAGAGGGGCTGGATAGCAACAGGTACAAGTGGGTGGCAGAGCCAGATGTGAGCCCGAGAGCACCAGCCTGGAGACAGGACTGCCAAGTTCAGTGGAGCCAGGGGCCCACCAGGGAATACAAGAAAGGGGCTAGGCACTGCAGGGGACGCCAGGCCTGGCGGGCACTGAGCCAGCAGTGCAGACTCCCAGCAGCTGCCAGGGCCAACAACTGCAGCCTGGCTGGCCCTGACAGGCAGCTCCTATTTAAAGGGTCAGTGATGAGCTAGGCCCCTTCCACAAGGCCGGCCCTCTGTCCTCTCCGGCCTTCCTGTTTTCCCTCACCAGCTCAGAGCACTCCAAACCCACAGCTCTGAGAGCCCAGGGTGTTGAACAGGTGACTTCTGCATGTGGCAGGGGACATTCCCTTTCCTGGGACAATCAGGCTGAATTTCCAAGAGTCTATCAAACTCAAAACTCAATTCTAGAATGTAGCAAACTACATTGCTGACTATAAATGCCTCCCATTCCCACTGGACTGTAAGTCCAAGGTGAAACCCCAGGCTGGAGTGAGGCTCATCACAGCAGGCGTTCAGTAAACGCTGAACGGATGAGTGGATGGCTAGGCCCCTTCGCACTCTCTATATCTAGGTGGTCTCTAACATTGTGTCCTTGCTCGTTCTAACATCTTTGTGACTGTCATTGCCCATTCCTGGGTAGGTGAAGCATGTGTTTCTGCTCTGAGCACCTGGGCCCACATTGACCAGAGTCAGAGGACCAGGGCTCAGGTCTGGCTCTGTCACAGCCTCTCCTTGACTCTGATGGTTTCTTTCCTTCTTCAGGCCTCAGTTTCCCTTGTGCAGGTGGATGGATTTAGACTGGAACATCCTCGGGTCCTCTCCAACAGCCATGGATGCCTAAGACAGCTCAGCCAGTCTCACAGACCCTGCATCTGGCCCTGCTCCCCTCTTATGGGCTGCATTGTGTACCCCCAAATCCATATGCTGATGACCCAATCCCCAACACCTCAGAATGTGACTGTGTGAGGACCCTTTATTAATGTAAAGAGAGGTCACTGGAGTGGGTCTTCATCCAGTCTAACTGGTGACCTCACAAGAAGGGGAGACGAGGACACACACACACAGAGGGACGGCCGTGTGAGGATGAAGGGAGACGATGCCATCTATAAGGAGAAGAGGAACCAACACTGACCAAACCTTGACTACAGTCTTCTGGATTCCGGCACAGTCTATCATTTACACTGCATGGTACGTAGCACTTTGTTATGCGAGCAAGTTAACGCCATGGACCTCTGCCACCAGACCTGCAGCTGCCCAGGGGACATCTATGCTCAGAGGCAGCATGGGCCCTGCAAAACCCAGGAGGGCAGAGCTGGCACCGGGTCCCCATCCCACCCCAGCTGAGGTATCTTATCCTGCCCCACCTGGCCCGTCCTGACCATGTGGCTGTGTGGAGAAGCTGCCACCACACTCACCATCTCACCTCTGGGCTCACTGTGGGTTGGAGCTGGGTACAGATCTGAAGCATTCACGGCATACCACTGGGGAAACCAAGGCACAGGTAGCCCCACAGCTGGTACACTGAATTTGGACCCAGGCCTGATACAGAACCATCTGTTTCCACCTTGCATGGCACTGTCCAAACAATGTCCCTGCTCCTAAAACTCAACAGGCAACCACAGCCAGCAAGGCTGTGATACAACCAGTGCTACTGCATTTCTAGGTCATGAAACCATGCTCCCAAAAGCACCCCCAGTGCCAAAGCCACCAGGTGCATATACAGTTAAACCCCAGACTCCTTGCCCACGCTCCATCCCTGGCTGGCCTTCTCCAGGGACAACAACCACAACCATGGCGGGGGCACATGCTCCTTCCGAGGGCTCCTGATTACAGGAGGGACCAGAGGTATCAATTATGGTCACAGAAAACATGAAATTACCCAGTGGACACCCAGTCATTATCCCCACCTGCCATTAGATAGATGTCTGGCAGTCTTGCCAAGTCTTGGGGTGCCCTCCTCCCCAGCCACCCCCAGATAACAGGTTGGCCATTTTAGAAATCCTCTTCCAAAGGACTCCGCCTCCCACAGCCTGCGGCTCGCTCCCGCACTCCCCCAGTGCCCACGGCAGCAGTCCTTCCTTCCTTGCTTGGGATTGGGGGGAGGCAGTCTCCCCTGAGAGGGGCGACTTGGGAGCATCCCCGCCCCTCCCACCCCAAAGCCCACAGTGAGCTGTCACTACATGCTCATTCCTTCCCCATCGGATCTCCCTTGGGGGAAGCAGCCGTCCCTATAGGTTTCTGCACCATGGCCAAGGGCCATACTGCAGTCAGTGGCAAGAGAGACTTGGGGGAAATCACACAGAAGTCAGGAGCTGGGTTCAAATCCCAGCTCAGTTCAGTTGCTGGAGCCCAAGCAGCTCAAGCCAGGTGAACTTCTGGTCCCACTCTGAAAATTGGAGTGACAGCCCCTCCCTGCCTTGGCATGTAGGCACCAGACGTCAGAGCACCCGCCCCAGGAGGCTCTCAGAAGAGTGCATCTTTGGCCCGGGCTTCAGACAACCTCCAACCAAGGCCTCTCCGCTCTAGGTCTGTTTCCCCAACAGCACAAGGCATGCATGGGTTACTGCGACGTGGGATTTTCCAGCTCAGCACAGAGGCTGTCAAATCCCGGTGGGTGGGTGCGGCAGGAGAGCAAGGCTGGGACTCACAGGGGCCAGGGGCTGGAGAGAGGAGGTACAGAGATGGGACGGGGCCTGACACACATGCGGACTCCGGATCTGCCCCACCAAGCCCGGGGCGCCAACGCCCCCCACCCAGGCACTGCAGGAGCAGTGCAAGGGCGGCGCCCCCTGCTGCAAAGCCGGGCTGTCATCGCACCTCTCTGTGACTACAACTGCGGTGGCTCTGGGCCCCTCTTCCGGACCATTCTGCTTTCTGCAGCCTGGAACAACCCAAGACCCCCATGAAAAGCAAAGGAGTGTCACCTACCAGACAGCCTTGCGCAGCTACCACGGCCGGCGCGGCTAGAAGGGATGCTCTGCTCGCGCCACAGAGCTAAGCGCCCCGGGCGCAGGGGCAGGTGGCTGCGTGCCGACCCCGCTGGACTGCAAAACCCTGGAGCAAAAGTTGGGTGGCGCCGCTGGGTGATTTCCCCTTATGCCGCAGGTGCAACCTTAGAATGTCACCCCGCTCTCGCGGCACCGGGAGGTAGCTCGGGGACCGCCGGCACTCACCTGCACTCATCTCGGCAGCAGCTAGGAGTCGGGCGGTGCCTGTGCTGCGGCCGCCCGACACTCCCGCCCGCAGGGACCGCACCCGCAGGTGCCGCGCCCGCGCGATCCTCCGCGCGCCTGCCGGCCGGACGTCTCAGCACACGGTCGGCGCCCGCCCCGCAGCGCCGCCGCAGCCCCTCCGCGCGCCAGCCCCGCCCCGCCCGCCCCGCCCCTCGGGAGGCCCGGCCCCTGCGCGCCGCGGGCGGGGCGCACCCTGGGAAGTGTAGGCGCCGCGCCTCCGCTGCCCGCCTTCGCGCCGCGGCCGCGGGACGCGCGGACTACAAGAAGCGGCAGCCTCCGCGGCCCGCGCAGGCGCAGCCCGGCGACACTCGCTGCGGCTTCCCGCAATCGCTCTTCGGGCTCTGCAGCGCTGTCACCGATGCCTGGGGGTGTCCGCGGGGTGGAGGCTCTCGGGAGCCCCGAGTGGCGACGAGGGCGGCGCAGAGGAAAGGGGCTGGGAGCAGGTCTTCTCGAGTCGTGGGCGGCCTCTGGCCAACGCCCCTTCGTTCCTAGTTTACAGAGGGGGAAACTGAGGCGGGTGCCGCAGGCTTCATCTCTCCGGCGAGGTTGAACAGGCTGGGGTTCGAACGCGGGTTTCCCGACTCCCGAGCAAGGCTGTCCGCCGCCTCGCCACACGCTGCAGGCTTGCGTCGCATCATCCGACTGGCGCCCTCGTTGCGGGCGGCACGCCTGGAGGAGCGGGCACGTCGGGCTGGTTGCAGCCCGACCGCAGCCCCACGGTGACCGACTCCTCTCCGTGACGTCAGGCGCCCAGCGCAGGGCGTGGATCCAGGACAGGACAGGGAGTCAGGGAATAGGGAGGCGCAGGTGGACCCCGCTGTGTGTCTGATGCGACAACAGGTGCACCACAGTGCCTGGGAGGAGACAGGCTGAGCGGATGGAGAGCAAGGCCTGCGGAGATCCTGGAGGGGGGCCCCCAGCATACTGCGTGGGGAGGAGGGGCCAAGGACATTCTGCGCTGACCGGCCAGGGCTGTTTGGAGATGCCATCGAGAGAAAGAGAGTTGGGCCGGGCGCTGTAGTCCCAGCGGCTCGGAGACGGAGGCAGGAGTTGCCAACCTCAGCAACGGGAAGGCGCCAAATAACTCGGTGAGACCCTGTCTCTAAATAAAACACAAAAGAGGCCGGGGATGTGGCTGTGGTCCAATGCCCTGAGTTCAACCCCTGGTACCAAAAATAGGAAAAAGAAAACCGGTCACAGAGAACGTGGACTCTGAATGGAATGCCCAGGCAGGAGCCGAAACTCCTCCCCACTGTCCGAAGCATCCATTTACTTCAAAGAGGGGTGGGGCCCAGAGACGGGCATACCCCAGAACCTGGAGGGGACAGCCAGAGGCTCCAGCACTGCCCACTGGTGCCTGTGCCCCGAACACAAGAGACATGTAATGGAAGGGACACCTGAAGGGGTCGGGCGTCCCGTGGCCAGCCCAGCCCCCCCCACCCCCCGAGGTGCCACCTTGAGCTAGTCCCTTCCCTTTGTGTGCATCAGGGCTCCCTGTGAAGTCTCTGAGTGCAGGACCCTCACAGGCTGGAGCGTTCCTTCTGGGCTCCAAGGGGAGGTGGAGTGGCCCTGGGTCACCTGCCTGGTGGGGACCTGGCCTCTCCACCTGCTCACGCCTGCACCGTCATCCTTAGATGCAACAGCACCCCGTCTGAGCACTGAGCTGTGCCTGGGACCCTGCACTATTGTGTAGTTCACATGGGGACACAGCAGCCACCGTACAGACATCTGCTGAAGAAACCCAGAGGAGGAGGGGGTAGGAGGGGCCACACCGCCCCTGGCCCCCAATGCAGGGCAGGCACCTGCACAGCAGAGGACTAGCCCGCTCCCACCTTGAGGAGCTCTCTGCTGCCTCCTCAGCCTCGGCCCGCCTCCGCAGGGCATCAGCCCCTGTGTCTCCAGAGGCAGGGGCGTTGGCACAACACCCCACAGCCTTTACAGGGGGTGAGTCTGGGGTGGTCCCAGATGCAGTGTGCCTCATGGGGAGCCGGCCTCCCTCTGAGCAGGAGCCTCCGAACAGGGCTGGGGGCTGGAGTTCTCTCCTGCAGGGACCAGGGTCTTGTGGTGGCAGCACATTCTTTCCTGGACAGGACCTGCACCTAGAGAGGTCCTGCCCGGTCACCCAGCACGCAGTGGCCAGGGCGGGGCTGACCCAGGCCGCCTTTTTCTGCTGCCCTCAGGGAATTTGACTTGAATCGCGTGCCCTGATTTCATCAGATTGCTCAGAACCAGGTGCAACCCCAGGCCACTTGCTTGGCCTTCCAGTCACGTGCTTGCCCCTTAGGGCTGCTAGCCTTAGGAGTTACGTGAGAATACCAGTCAGGCCTTTCAAAGCTCTGGACGAGGGCTCAATAAATGATAGTTACTATGATAATTGCTGTTATCAAAACACAACGGCGTGCGCCTTCACCTCCCGGAAGGCTCGCCTGTTCTCACGTACTTCAGCCTCATTCGTTCAACGATTCACCCTCGCGGGGCCAGGCACGGCCCAGGTGGAGGACACAGGCAGGAGCTTGTTCTTCAAGTCAGATGATGTACACGGAAAAGTGCCGCCAGCTGCTTTTCAAGAAGGCCTGACAGAGGGGACGTAGAGGGCCTCCACAGGCCTGGGGACTCCAGCAGTGCCTGACAGCACACGGTCCGACCAGCAGCCTTCGGCCGCCGTGGAAGGGCTGGGATGGTGCTCAGGGCGACAGCGCTTGCCCTGGATTCAATCCCCAGCGGCAAAAAAAAAAAAATAGAATCCACTGGAAGGACCTCAGGGACAGCTGGAACTTGGTGGGTGCAGGTGCAGGAGGCATACCTGGGGGCAGCGGAGCCCCCACGTCCTGCCCAGTCGTGCCTGCACCACCCAGGGCCATCCTGAGTGGCCCCTGCCCCTCCCTGTAGGCACGTGGGAACCCGGGGAGCCCCCACGTCCCCTCCTGGCGTCCCTTCAAGCTGCTCACAGGGGCTGGGGCATCCCTGGTGAGGGGACAGGGCAGGCCAGGCTGACAGGGTTCGGGGCAGGGGAAGGAAGGGCTGGGAGGGGCGGGCCAGGACCGAGGGCAGAGGCGGCTTGCCTGGGGTGGAAGGCCCTGCATGAGGGCTGGGTCTGGTCTGAGCCCCTGTGGGCAGCAGCCACAGTGACCTGGCAGAGGGCAGGCACGGGGGACGGGGTGAAGCGCCACCTGAGAGGACGTCCCCGGGCCACGCCAGGTGAGGCAGGCGAGGGAGGACCAGGGCTGCTGTGTCCTGACGCCACACTGCACCTGGCCACGTTTTCTAAGTGTCACCTCAGAGGACCCTGCTGCCATTTCACAGATGAGGACACTAAGGCCCGAGCCTGCCGGCTGCAAACCATTGCCAGGTGGAGACGCAGGATGCATGGCGTGTCCTGAAGAGGGTCAGGGCCTCTGGCACCAGCCCCTCCCCAGCCAGTCGCCACCCCCGAGGCTGAGTCCAGGGCCAGAGGCAGTGCCCAGGGACCGCACACCAGGCCTCCGCCTCCTGGGCTGCAGGGTGCCCATCTCTGGACAGATGAGCTCGCCCCGGGCTTGGATGGAAGCTCCTCTTGAAGGAGCCCCTGGAGCGCCCCTGTCCACCTCGTCACCACTGTCTTGAACTTTATTTCCAGCCTGCTCCACCACCAGGTGCCAGACCCCCAGGCAAGGCTAAGCCCAGTGCATCCCAGGTTCCAGCAAGAAGCCACAGCCTCTGAGCTGTGAGGTCAGTACGTGCCCCCCACAGAGGAAGCCCAGACCTGCCCAAGCCCCTGTCCGTTCCCTGCCCCACCCTGTGGCGACAGGGTTCCCACAAATTGCTTCTAGGACAGAGCAGCAAGATGTGGGCTCCCCTGGGGCCTGGCCAGGAAGTTGGTGCTGTGTCCCCTCTGGAAGACTATCTCTCAGAAACCCTGCAGGTCAAGGCCCAGGGCGGCAGAGGGCAGGCGGCATCCAGGCCCAAGAGCCCCATCCTGTCCGCAACTCCAAAATCAGCCCAGAAATGGACTTGCTTTGCAGCCAAGTGGAGAAACAAATGAAATAGGGTTTCATTGTGGGATCTTCTCAACCGCTCAATAATTTAAAACCACGCCAAGGGAGAGCAGGAGTAAAGAGAGCCTGGGTAAAGAGCTGCCCGGGTCACGGGTGCATGGGTTGTCTCCACTGGCCGCGTCTGTTGCCCGTTAACGCTGAGAGGTCTGTAGACCGGGCAGTGTGTTGCCATCACAGGAATCAGGAGAGATGGCCCCATCCAAGTGATGGACTGAAGCGGATGCTTGGCCCAGCTCCAGAGATGACGCACCACGCAGCCTCGGGTCTGGCCGGGCTGCGCAGACACTCAGCCTGTGCTGCAGGAGCACGTGGGAGAGGGAGGTGACGGGGAGCCATGGTCGCTGCCTGCTGTGTGCACAGTCCCTGTGTTGGAGACGAGAGGTCAGGACCACCAGTCTGGGCCTCAAAGATCATCAGAGCCTGCCGTGCTTTGGTCAGTGAGGCCTACGTGCCAAGGAAGGCAGGCCTGGTGACTTTGGCTTTGGCCCTAGGAATGTGGCTCCTGCAGTGGCTTCTCCTGGCCAGTGCAGCTTTTGTGGGAAATCAGCCCAGGAAGGAAATCAACACCCAGGGAATCTTGGAGAAGTGAACCCATAGCCCCTGGATCAAGCCAGTCCTGAGTCCCACCTACCTCTGGACTTGCAAGTCTGTGAGCCCGGAAGAAGGTTTTGTTTGAGCCACTTGGTCTTGGGTTTCGTTGTTTATGACATCCTCCACAAGCCCCCTAGAGCACCAGCAGTTGCGATGCCACTGAGGTGGACAGATGCAGTAGGATTAAGTGTCCTGGGCATGGCTTCCCCTGGATAGTCCTTGCATGGCTTCGGGCTTGACTGGCAGAGCAGTCGGGTCTCCTCCTCCTGCTCCTCGTCCAACAGCAGGCTTCAGGGATTCCTGCCAGCCTGTCTGCCCTGACCCTCTTCAGGACTGGAAATAAAATGACACCAGGCCGGCTCTGGGGGGACACGTGTCCAGGCCGGCTCTGGGGGGGACATGTGTCCAGGCCGGCTCTGGGGGGGACACGTGTCAGGTTGGCTCTGGGGGGGACACGTGTCAGGTTGGCTCTGGGGGGGACATGTGTCCAGGCTGGCTCTAGGGGGGACACATGCCCCGTGTCAGGTCAGCACTGTCTTCCATTCTGCCCTAGGCTTCCCCGATGCCCAGCCCTGGCCGCTTCCCAGGGGAGGGTGGGGCCAGCTCAGGACATGAGGGGCAGGAGCAGGGGCTGTCCAGGCTGGCACTGGTGGCCGGGTCCTAGGAGCTCAAACGCCAAGTGCTGTCCGCCAGCAGAGGGCTCCTCCAAGTCTCAGCAGGTCCAAGCCTGAGCCACTGGAGTAGCCTCCCGTGCAGGCTTGACCTGGAGGGACGGGGCCCTGGAGACAGGCCACACGCAGACGCACCTGGCCACGCCCTGTGCCCTGCGCCTGGCTCTTCTCGTCTTCACATGGGCGCTGCGCGTGACTCTTGGCAAGGTGGTGCCCATAGGCAGGCGCTCAGGAGACAGGCCCGCCCTGCACCCAGCGCCCCCGCGCTTTGACTGACAGGCTCGTCCTGTGGACTAGTCCTCCCTGTGCCGGGAGGTCCGAGGAGGCAGCTGAGAGCACCCAGGAGGTTGCCAGCTGCACCTGCTGCAGGGCCCGGCCCCAAGGAGGACACTGGGGCTGCAGGACGGAGCCGGGCTGGGTGCTGCAAATGCCCCGAGCCCCGTCCATGCCGACCGGACCAGACGGGACCAGGGCTTTCCATGCAAACTCAACCAGCTGGACCACCTGCAGGGGAAGGGGGAATTTGGAGCGGTGGCGGAGGGGACCTCACTGCTGCAGGAAGGAACACAGGTCACCACCAGGTGACTCGTGAGGGTCCGCTGGAGGCAGTGGTGCCTGAGGAGCTCACTGCCTAGAGGCTGAGGCGGGAGGCTCCCAGGCTCTGAGGCCAACCTGGCAATGCAACACCCCATCTCTAAAAACCAAAATAAAATTCTCTTTCAAAAGAAAACAAGAACAGCATGACTTTTACTTTATGTAGAATGCTTTAAAATAATGCTAGAAACATCAGGCAGGTGCTCTCTGGACACGGGTACCTGTGTCCCCACTGTCACTCACATCCCCCACTGTCCCTGGCCTGGAGTCCTTGTGCAGGGGCAGGGCCTGAATGGACCCTGGGGAGGGCCTTTCCAGGTCACGCCCCTGCAGCTGCCCATGCGGTTCTGTAGGCACACAGAGGGTGTGGAAGCTGCTCCGCCCGGCTGGTCTGGATTCTGGAATGTTCTTAGGAGGAGGGCGGCAGCTTCCTCAGAGGCGGCCTGCCTCTCCCCCTCCCTGGGAAGCAGCTCCCTGCCGCCCATCAACCAGACCCTTGCTGCAGAGATACAGGGCCAGGGTGACCCCCTGCCCTCAGGGCCAGGTGCCACCAGCCAGACAGGCACAGGGACTCCTGGGGACCAGAGGACAGGGAGGCTGCCAGAACCTCCCCAGATTGCTCTCATCCTGTCCTTCCAGGTCCTGTTTGCTATTCGCTCTCCCAAGATGCAGATGGGCCTGGCCTTCCTGAGGTTCCTTACTCTAAGCAGGAGCTGAGTTTCTGGGGTGGCGAGGGAAGGGGCACCCAGAAAGCCACCGTGGTGGACATGCAGTGAGCAGCGCCAGCTCTCACCGAGGGTGCCGTGTGACCTCCGCCTGAGCTCCTCACCAGCCTCAGCCCGGGCAGCCCCACTTCACAGCAAGCAGCCTGGCACTGGGGTGGGCGGGTGGGGGCCCTGCCCAGGGCTGCGCAGGGCAGAGCCAGCTCCATGCCACAGGCCAGGCCTGCCCCTCCCCTTTCTGCCCTGGCCACTCACACACTGTCCTCTGTGGGGGTCTGGGCGTGGAGCCTGTGCCTTTGGGGGCTACAACAGCAAAAGTCGGTTTTTGTGCGGTGTCTGTGGCCAGGGTCTCCTGGGTTCCGCCAGGGTGTCAGCTGGGGCTACTGTCCATCAGGTGGCCTGGGGGAGGGCCTGCTGCCACACTGACCTTGCCTGAGCCCCATTTGTGAGACCAGGCGCAGAGAGGTTCGTGTCTGACGCTGGGAATCACACCCCAAGGGCGGGAGCCAGGGGGCTCTGTGGGCCGTGCGGACCCCGGGGTCCAGGTGGAAGCGGCGCTCCAGCTGTCCCGGGCGGAAGCTGCCGGGGCCCACGGACTGCTCCACGGATGTCCGCTGGGCTGCAGGTCCAGCACGGCCTGGCCCTTCTCTGTCCCTTCTGACTTCCCAGGGGTGCCTGCTGAGAGGCCTGCTCCCACTTCATCCAGCAGCTCCCCACGTGTCGAGCAGCGTTTTGGCTGCTGACTGAAAGACCTGACCAGAACACCGCAGAGGAGGGCGAGTTCACTCCAGGGCTCGCGGATTCGAGGTCCGTTCCTCCGGGCTTGGGAGGCTGAACGACGTGGCGCAAGAGTGTGGTGGACAGAGGCAGCTCACCTGATGGTCGGGAAGCAGAGAGACTCCACTCGCCAGCTACAGAATACGTGCCCCAGAGGCCCTCAGTCCCACCCCACCTGCCTTCGGGCCACTCAGCTGACCCCATCAGGGCGACTGACTCACCGATTGGCTCAAAGCTCTTGCGACCCACTCATTTCTCCTCTGACCCTCACGTCATGGGCTCACACATGCACTTTTGGGGGCACATCCAAACCACAACAAGGCTAGCAGCAAAGTTGGCCCACCTCCTCGCAGGCCCTCGGTGGTCCACGGCCCTGGTCATCCTGGTCACAGGGTGCCACAGCTCCTGGGCCAAAGCCCTCCCATGGAGGCAGCAAGGTCGGGTCTGGTCACGAGGCCAGCACCTGGGCTGGGCCTGGAGCTCAACCACCTTGTCAGCCATGTGAGGCTGGCCCTATCAGCTGGTCACTCTGAAGAGTCATGCTATCCACCTTGCATTGGTGACCAGATGAAGCAGCCCACGTGAGCAGAAATGAAAATCAGCAATGCCCGGAGATCTTAGTCATCCTAAGTGATCAACACATGTTGTCCAGCTACTCTATGGCTGAGGAGCAGGGGTCTGCTGAGCATGGTGGTCATGCCTATGATCCCAGCAACGCAGGAGGCCGAGGCGGGAGGATCACAAGTTTGAGGACAATCTTAGCAACTTAGCAAGACCCTCAAGCTACTTAGCCCCTGTCTCAAAATAAAGTCTAAAAGTTCTGGGGATCTAGCTCAATGGCAAAGCGCCCTGGGTTCAGTTCAGGTGGCTGCCTGCCCGCCGCCTCCAGGGCTCGCCTCGCCCACTCTCCTCTAGGGAGCAGGCTCCTGCTGAGCGCTGAGCCTGGTCTGAAGCCTGAGCTCAGCTCTGGGCTTTGCTGTTGGTCTCCTGGGTTTCCAGTAGAGGGCAGTGGTGGGCTTCGGAGCACAGAGGCTGCAGATTCCAGGGAGCCCCGAGGAGCAGGGGACCCAGAAACTGAGAGGGAGGGGCAAAGGTCACAAAGCATGGTGCGGGAGGGGACCAGCTCCCGGGGAACACCTGGGAGAGCAGCGTGCGGCTGCTGAGGGGTCCCGGGGTCTGCGTGGCTGGGTGGCCTGCAGGGGCGCTCGGGTGTGTAGACTTGCTCGCCTTCACACACCTGCAGGAGGCCTTGCTCTAGCTGCCACTCTGACAGCATCGCTCCTGGTGCCAGACGCTCTGATGGCGAGGTGAACGCACAGAGCAGGCGGGAGGAGCGCGGGAGCGCTGGCCCGCCAGCGCGCGGTCATGCTCTTCTTGCAGCTTTGGGTCTTCGTGCGTCTGATTGGGTGCTGGGGACTGAACCCAGGTGCTCTGTGGCTGAGCCACATCCCCAGTCCTTTTCGTTTTTCATTTTCAGACAGTCTCCATGGGCTGCCGCGGCTGGTTTTGAACTCACGACCCTCCTGTCACAGGGAAGCAGGGAGCTGAAACTCCAAACCTTGACTTCTGTGTCCCGAAGAAAGATTTAAAGTCAGTGACCCCAAGCCACCCAAGAGGTCGCCGCTCGAAGGGAAAGTGAGGCGAAACCCAGCGGATCAAGAGGGCGGTCGGCAAAGAGCCGCTCAGGAGAGCCGGCCCCAAGCAGAAGGCCGCCGCCGGCCGGGCCTCCTTCCCCAGTGCTGTTTGCTGGGAGAGCTGGGGACCTCCTCGCGGCGGGTGGTGGAGTGCTTGACCTTGACCTTGGTTGGTCCTCTCTGGAACCGTCATGGTGCCGTCCTATTTAGGGTGGGGCTTCGTCTACAAGTCCATCCCAGTTCAGGTGGGCGCTGGGCTCAGCAGCTGGCCAGGCTGCTGAGGAACGTCCTTGGTGGTCAGGTGAAGGCCCTCCCGGCCATGACTGCTGGCTCCATGTCCTCTTGACAGATTCCCAGCGGGCTCCTTTGCCTCTGTTCCCGTTTCACAAGTGACCTGCCTCCCTTTGCTTTCTCCTCTCCTTAGGAAGTGTTTAAAGAAGGACCCTGAAGTCATTTGAAGAGCTCAGTGACCACCCCGGCCTGTCAGTGCCCAAGGCTAGCTACTACCTGACCCACCCGAAGGTAGTAGGCTGGGTCCAGCTGGGGCATGGCAGGCCCAGCCCTGTGGGAGCCCAGGATGTGGTGGGCCCCTGCCAAGTCACAAGGGCTGAGTTCAGGTCCTGGGTGGCCCTGAGCATCCCTCAGCCCAGGACGTGAAGCTGCAGTTCTCAGATTGGTCTACCTGTCCCTCCCTGCCCACTGTCCCACGCTTTTTGGGTCTTGCTCTGGCCTCAGGGAACATGCTCACCCTGGAGGCCACAGAGGGGGCCCCAGCCATCCACTGGGGCTCTTGCTCCCCCTGCCCGGGGCCTCGGCTTCTTGCGGGTTCATGACCTGGGATCGCCCAGCCTCTCCTGGGTGACTCATCACTCGGGTGGACAGGTCTGACCCTCGGGCCACCTTTTGCCTCCCACCACCTTGCTGGCCCGCCTCACAGGCCCTCAGTGGCCTGATACTCCTCGGGGACAAGGCTGCCAGAGGAAGCCATGCTTGGCTTGCCTTGCTAAACAAGGTCTCTAAAAGGGTCTTTAAAAGGCGCCATGATGACCTCGCCCTGCGGTGATTCCTGGCTTTGCCCTCTGTCCCCGCGGTGCTGGGGTTGAGCCGGGGCTGTACCGCTGAGTTGCATCTCATTTTTTATTTTGAGACAGGGTCTCACTGAGTTGCTGCAGCTGGCCCTGAACTTGCCATCCTCCTGTCTCAGCCTCCCGAGTTGCTGAGGTGACAGGAGGATCTGTGTGTTTTAAGTGAATTCTGAGCTCCACGGTGCCAGTCCCCACTGGGACACGGAGATGAAGCCCTCATTTTCTCTGTGAGTTCTGGGCCCAGAAAAACTAAATTAAGCTAAATTAAGGCGTGAGGCTGCAGCGTCAGAGCTGCTATCACTGGCCCAGTGAGCGTCCTGGGAAGGAGAGACCCTGGCTCACCTGCTCGCGGGCCCTCAGTGCCCTGCGGGGAGGACAATGCTGTCCCAGCCTGGCCAGCAGGGAGGCGTCTGCCCCTGTGCCTGAGCTGGTCCTGTCTGGAGGGCTGCCCAGTTGGCAGAGGGGAACCTGAGACCCAGAGGGCTGTCTCCGTCGCCCTGGAACTGGGGTGGAAGCCGCAGGCTGCCCACGGGCTGGGCCCAGGAGAGGCCCTGCCAGGCAAGGAGCGGGCAGAGGACAGAACGCGAGCTTGGGTCAAAAGAGTTTCTGGTCTCTGGAGTGCTTCTTCTGAGCCATGGGGCATCCTTGGGGGTGTGGCCTGGGTGCAGACCCCAGCTCCAGGACTTCCAGGTGGCCTCCCAGCCAGCTGCAGGGCTGCCGGGGCTGCAGGCCCTGTAGGCCTGTGCGTCCAGGACCGGCCTCCCCTGCTCTGGTGACGGAGTGGCTCCAGGGCCACCAGGTGGGTGGTTCTGAAGGTCGGCCCGGGGCTGAGTCAAGCCTGCCGAGCTCACCTGAGGGAGGGCGCGGTGGGGCCCCTGGCATCCCAGGCGCTGGGTGGCCTGGGGGGCAGTGCCTCAGGGCCTCTGTGACAGCACTGTGGTCCCTTGAAGCAGCAGCTGGCCTCAGCTCCTGCCCGGAGGCAGGGTGGGAAAGCCACCTCGGGAGCCGATAAGGAGGAAGGGCCTGGGCTTTCAAGACCAGCCAGATGTCTGGCCTTGTGAAATCTCCACTCTCTGAAGGCACCGCAGCCGAGGCCGGGGCGGCCCCAGGCCCTGGTCCCAAATCAGCGCCAGAGCCTCGGACGTGTGGTGAGGAATCCTGCGGGAAGGAGGCCCGCGTCCCCAGACCACGGGGGCCTGCAGGACCCTGTGGTCATCGCAGCAGGCACCGACGAGCAGGCTCTGTGGGCGACACGAGGCTCTCAGAAGCAGAGGGCAAGTGAGGCAGTGCCACCTAGCCACACAGCCACCCTGAGACGCTGCCCACCCGCTGCTGCGGCTTGGGACGGAGTGGGCCCCAGGTCCCTTCACAGACCCCAGGTAACTGCCCACCTGGGGTATCTGAAGGTACAGAGCCATTTGGAAGGAAAGTCCCTCGACCTGCCCGATGACAGGATCATTCGATGAGTCCTTACAGGTTTCTGGGCCCACCCTGGGACAGGCTGCCCAGTAGGGGGAGAACTAGTGACCTCTGACTCCAGGGACATCCCCCGTGACTCTCACCTCTAGCAGAGTAAGGCTAAGGCACCAGTCTCTCTGGACACCACCTGAGACACCCTGCTCATCCTTGCTGGCCGTACTGGAGGCCTGGACACACACAGCACATGCTCAGTAGATGTGTGCTGAACTTTCTAGGCAGCTACCCCGAGGCCTGGGGAGGGTCAGGTCCTGGCTGCAGAATCCAGGCCCTGGCCACAGAGGCCAAGCCATGCACGTCCCAGCTAAGAGGTGGCCCTGGAGTTGTCCCACAGACTGGGCCTCTTTCCTCTATGAAGGTAGGTGTGCCCATCCAGGTCCGGCCCCCTCCCCAGCCCAGCCCCTGAAAGCCCAGATAAACCAGGTGGGGCTGGAAGCTCCACTCGGCTGGGGCTGCTTCTCCCCGCCCTGCTCTGGAATGCTGGCCCAGCTGATAAGGAGGAAGGTCAGGAGGCTGGCCCTGCTCAGCAGGCGGGCCTTGACCACCTGCTCCAGCCACCTGATGGGCACCTGGAGCCCCAGCAGGGTGCTGCCCCCACCACCATCCAGAGGGCTGGGAGAGCAGCAGGGGTCCTGGGCCTGGGCAGCTACGGTCCGGTGGCAGGTAAGTCCCAACCCTGGGCTGAGACTCTGTGCTGGGCTTCAGAGTCTGACATCCAGGTTCACCTGTGTGGACAGGTGAGGCCAGGGACAGTGGGCACAAGTCGGGGGGGCAGCTGAAACCACTGGAAGGGCAGGATCTCTCTCGGGTGACCACAGAAGGGCAGCCTGGTGTCCCCGACTGAGAAGTGACGGGCCGTGTGCTGTGGGGCGGGCTGCCATCTCCCTGGAGCTGACACCGGCCAGCAGGGCCTGCTGGAAAGGGGAGTCTGGAGGCCTCTTTCCTGGCCGAGTGCCTCGGGCGGCGGCTCCTCCAGAGCCTGGGTTTCCTGTATATGAGGTGGGAGCATCTGGGGTGTTCGCAGCTGTGTCCCCGGGGCTGCAGATGACGGTGCAGTGCTGGTGGCCCTCCGAGGATCGGGAGCCCTGGTCTGTGGCAGGGTCGTGTCCCCTTCGCGGCTGCCCTGCCTCCCTGGAGCAGCTCCAGGGGCTCCGGGATTCCAGAGCTCCTTCCTCCCCATCCCCCACGCAGCCGTCCCCTGCCCTGAGGCCAAAGTCCCTGCCAGTAGCTGGGGGGCCTTAGAGTGGCAGGGGCTGGCCAGGTGAGCAGAGGGGCCTGACCTGAGCAGCAGAGGGGCGGCTGCCCCTGTCCCCTGGCCCCAGGGATTCTGAGGCCGGCCCTAGCAGGGGAGTGTAGACTTTGTGCAGGAGACCCTGCGGGTGAGTAGGCAGCAGGACAGGCCGTGGACATCTCTGAGCCTGTTTCTCCATTCTCGCAGTGAGCCTGGGGCCCAGGGATTGGCCTGGGCAGGGGTGGACCTTGGTCTGGATCTGGGTCAGGACTGCGTGGGTCCAGGGGCAGTTCAGCTTACCATGAGGGAGTGGGCCCTCCTCCCCAGGGCAGGGGTGGCCCGGGGGTCTGGCACCTCAGGCAGGCAGCTGCTGGAGGTGGGGTGCTGCTCCAAAGACCTGCCTCAGTCTCCTTGTCCTGCTGGACAGTACGGAGAAACCAGGTTCACCACGGAAGCAGAGGGGGCGCCGGGACTCCTGGGTCATTCCCAGGCTGGGAACGAAGGTGGCCTGGGATGTCAGCCCTGCGCTGAGCTCCAGCCCGGCTCCCACCCACAGCGTGTGTCCTTGGGCCTTAATGGTTTGCCCTCCAGACATCCAGCTTCTTCTGCCTGCTCAGTTCTCATTACTATTATCATTTGTTGTTGTTATTATTATTATTATTATTATATCGTCATTATTATTTTGCAGTGCTGGAGGTTGAACCCGGTGCTCTACCACTCAGCCACACCCCAGTCCCGTGTGTTTTATTTAGAGACGGGTGGGGTCGGCCGAGTTGCCTAGGCCTCACTAAGTTACTGAGGCTGTTCGGACTTGCGATCCTCCTGCCTCAGCCTTGGGACCTGCTGGGATCCCAGGGGCTGGGCCTTTTCTGCAGTTTTGTCGGGGGCGTGCACTAGGTGTGCAAGGGGCGTGCACTAGGCGTGTGAGGCAGGGGAGCGGGCGGGCGCAGAGTTCTCACACCTGCTGGGGCAGCTCGCGAAGCAGCAGGAAGTGTGTGCTAACTGCCGTCCACACTCTGTCAGGACCCCTGCTTCCCACCCGTCGGGTTCCTCCTTTCCTGTCCCCTCTGATGGGTCGTCCCACACATCGGGAACGCAGGCCACCAGCTGCCTTGTCACCCTGTACCTCCTGGGGCGCTGCCCACTCCAGCTGTTCCTCTGGACTTTCCCTGTGCCCTAGGGGTCAGGGTCTTTGGAGAGACACTTGGTGCCACGGGTCTGCCCTCACCACATGATCCAGAAAGTTCCACAGCCGCCCAGTCCCCGGTGGTTGCTGGCCCCTGCCCGGGCTGGGGTGGGTGCTGTCCCTGGTCTCTTTCACCCTGAGGCCCTGAGAGGAGGCTGTGGCCGGTGCCCCTTCTTTGGCTCCGTGTGCTGCAGAGGTCTTTCCCTGCTGGCACACGGGGCAGGTCCTCCCTTTCTGCTGCATGGGGCAGAGCTGGGGAGATGCCCCGACACCTCGGTGGCCCTAGGGTGTTGGCCTTATCAACAGACCTATCGCAACCTCACACACAGGCAGCAGAGAAGCCGGGAGAGGTGCTGGTCAAAGGGTGAACACAGTTGTGGTTTTCAAGGTGTTGATTACCTGCCTGCAGGTGGCCTGACAGCACCTTGCTCCCTGCAGCCTGCCCAGGGTGTGCGAGAGATGCAGGGTGAGCAGGATCTGCGCCGCCAGCCCAGCCCTCCCTCCCCACGGAGGGTGGGGACCCGGCCCTGTGAGGCACGCGGCAAGGGGCCCAATCAGGAAGTGACCACTTAGTTCACACTACTAAGACTGAGTCTCGTTTCATGTATCTCAAGACAATAGACGGGAACTGGAGCGTCCCCATGCTGGGCACTGCTGGCCACACGTCCCCTGGCTGGGTCCCTCCTGCAGCCCCATTCCTTCCCCTCTGCCCACCCTCCTCCCTGCTACCCCGTCCAGTCTGGGCCTTTCCCAGGGCTCCAACCTCCCCTCCTGCTGGACACCTGTCCGTGTGCCAGCCCTGCTCAGGAGTCTCTCCTCCAGGAAGAGCCTTCCCTGGCTGCCAAGCAGAGTTCATGTCCTCAATTGTCCCCAAGCCACCCGGCCACACCTGTCCTCACACAACGGGTTTGGGGAGGAAGCCAGGGTGAGGTGGCATCCCTGCCACAGGTGTCAAGGTCACAGGCTGCGCAGGACTCTCCCACTGGTGGTTCACCTGGGAGGCGTGCCTGTCTGGTGGCCGCAAGCTGGCCTCTGCCCCGCACGCCGCACCCGCCCACTGTGAGCCACAGGGCAGCTGCCCGCCTCAGGCCCCGCAGCCCCCTGGCTCCTCTGGAGCCTGCGTGGAGCTGGGCTTCTCCCCCTCCCTAGGTCATCCAGCCACCTACACAAACCAGTGTGGGCTTGGGGACATTCATGCTGCACGTGGGGCTGGGATCTAATACTGCGTTATGTCGTTATTCCAGCCATCCTGGCTGAGCCCATTGGGAGCCTCCGTTTGTTTGTTTGGAGGTGCTGGGGATGGAACCCAGGGTCCCACACATGGGCGGGAGGTGCCCTACCACTGAGCTACACCCCCAGTTCCTTATATTATTTCACTTATTTTGCAGACCTGGGAATGGAATCCACGGACTGGAGCATGCTAGGCTAGTGATCTACCACTAAGCCACCTCCCCAGCCCTTTTTAAAAAATTTATTCTGAGATGTGGTCTCCCAAAGTGACCCAGTCTGGCCTCAAATCTCCAATCCTCCCGCCTCCCCGTCCTGAGGAGCTGGGACTACAGGCATGTGCCCCACCCTGGGTATCCGGAGCTCTCTCAGTAGCTCCTACGTCCTCAGAAAGACACAGTCTCATCACTTTAGGGTACAGTTGGTCTATCATCAATCTTCCATCCATCCGTCAACCAGCCGGCCAGCAGCCGGCCCCCGGCGTAGCCTGTCCGTCATGCTTCTTTCTTCCTGCACTGCGGAATGCTCCAGGTCCCTCCTATGTGCCTCCTCCTGGGGACTGTGTCCCACAAGTCCTTCATGCTCCAAGGCTGGCTCACAGTGCCTGCCTGCTGGGAGCTCCGGAAGGCAGGGCATCTGCTTCAGCCGTGTCCCAGGGCTTAGTGCTGGGCTTGGGCTGGGTGAGGCCACCTGCCAACCCTGTCCCTGTTGAAGACCAAGGACAATGTGAGCCTTCCTTGGTGGAGCCCCTTTCTCTGTGTGGGCGGGTGTGGGGCCGGGCAGACAGCCAAGGCAGAGCAGGGGAGCCACCGCCCGGGGATTCCAGTCTGGCAGCTGTTCCAGAATTTGCTTCACCACACACCTGGGTGCCGAGCCAGCCGGTGGAGGTGTACCCAGGTGCAGACCCGCCATCTCTGGCCGCCAGCCACACTGTCCTCTGTGCACTGAGGGGCTGGAGGGTATGCACCCTCCTGGGCAGTGAGGGGAGCCCTGGAGGCCCATTCCTGGCCTGGCATCAAAGCAGTGCCCTTGGGCCATACCCTGTGATGTCACCTGGGAAACATCACAGCTGGGCGCCAGGGCGTGCAGGTGTGGGTGTGCCCGCCCAGGGTGTGCAGCTCAGAGTCTGCTGGGAGGGCCTGCCAATGAGGACCACCCTGTCCCTCTCTCCAGAGACCCCATGGGAGCTGCAGGGGGCTGGGGCCAGATGCTGCCCAGCACCGTCCACTGGCCTCATCCCGGGCCTCACGCAGGCTCCCCCTGCCTCATGAGCCCCCACACCTGGCTCCAAGTGACTCCCTCACAGCTGCCCCCGAGGAGCAGGAAGGATGTGCATGGAAGGGGCATGTCCGGCACCACTGGCCTGGCATGCCCACTGCCCGGGAGCCGCCGAGCCATCCAGAGAACATGGGCCATCTGCTGTCATCAGCGTGGTGGCCTTTGTGCGCAGACATGGCCAGTCCCCCTTGCTGGCAACTCTGCTTGTTAGTCATTCCCTTAACCCTTGCAGAGTGCTGTGCTGTGCCAGGCTGGGGCAGCGGGTGCGGACCCTGCCAGCACACTCCCTGGAGGGCCATGAGGGGCGTTAGGCATGTGCGGGCGGTCGGAGGGCCTGGCCACCACACAGAAGACGGGCCTCCAGGCTGCGATCACTGGCTGGCCTGGTGTTAGGGAGTCTGGAGAAGTGAGGCAGGTGTGGAGGACGCTGTGGGACAGAGGGCTGAGGGTGGCCGGGGGCTGGACAGATCTGCGTGGGGAGGTGAGGGTCCTGCGCTGGGTGCCTCCTGGTGCTGGGGGCCTTGCTCCATTCTGGCTGCAAGACACCTGTCTGGGGAAGCCCAGGAGGTGCGGCCTCCAGCTTTCGGTCTGAGTCAGAGCCCTGGCAAAGCCAGCAGGGTGGGTAGAAGGTTCTAGAAGTGCCTGCCTCTGTGCACTCACCCCCAAGGAGCAAGGACCCTAGAAGGTGACTCTGTGGTCTAGAGGAGAAGGTATACAGCAGGGGCTGTGGTTGGCAGGGTGGACCCTTGAGAGGCAGGTACATGGTCAGGCAGGAGCGTCAGGCTGTGGCAGCGTGGACAGTGCTGGTGACTGAGGCAAGATCGTTCTGAGGCACGGGGGTGGGTGGTTGACTCGAGCTGGCAAGGGTCACAGCCCTGGCCAGAGTGGACAGCAGCTGAGGGAGTGGAATGGGCAGTACCCCACACATGCCAAGGTTGCCTGGGATGCCCAGCAGCTCTGCCCACACTTCCTGTAGCCTGAGGTGGGCTGAGGATGCAGTCTGCAGAAGTCCTGCCCAGAGCTCCTGCCCACCTGGCAGGTAGTGGACTGGCTGGGAGCCTCAGCTCCAGGGAGAGGTGCCTGGCCTGGGAGGACTTCGCTCCCCACAGAGGGGTCTGGGTGGCCAGTGCTGGGGTCAGGTTAATGTTTGCACAAGGCAAAGTCAAGATCAACAGGGATGACTGGGCTGCGGGACTGTCAGGAATTCCAGTCGAACTCCCACCCCGACTCAGGAATATTGGAGTCCTGGGGAGTGAGAGCCCTTGGGATTGGGGCGTCAGGGTCTTGTCTATGATCTGGGCCCCTTTCACATGTTCTTGGGGAGAATGGCAGCCATGAAGCACCCACTGTGGCCCCCGTCTGGGGCCTCCTACTCCTGCCTCCTCTGGGCCCCCGCAGCCCGCAGTCAGGTGGCCCTCCCAGCACTGTGGGCTGCAAGCCTGGCCCTCGCTTCTCCATGTCCTGAAGAGGCTGTGGCATTGCCTGGGTGCACAGCCCGGCCTCTCCTCTGCAGGCAGAGGGGCCTTTCTGCTCACCCTCCTCCGGCGGCCACAGCTCTGTGTTTGGGGCGTGAGGAGTCCATGTCCCTCTTCTAAGAGCCCTGCCTATGGAGCGGCCCACCTTCCCGTCACCCCCGAGGAGAAGCTCTGTTCTGGCCGTGCTTGTCCAGGGAGGTGCAGAACCTGCTGGGCTGTGGAGTCTGACTTCCCAGGCTGGAGGGCCACCCCTGCCCTGACAGCTGGCACGCCCTGGTCCTGCGGTGCTCAGGGTTAGGCCAGACGGCGGAGGGCGCCCTAGCTGCAGGCGGAGGCGCGGGAAGTGCCGGCTGCTTCCTGTAGGCACGGAGCCCGCGCCCAGCCACTCATCCGGGGCCAGGGGCCAGTAGTCATCTGGGAAGCCTTCAGCCTTGTCTTGCAAACCGCAGTTCCTGAAATCGTGGTGCTGGGTGCGTGTTTTTGCTGGTTTCAGTGCTAAGCACAGAAATCACTAACGGACCAAGTGCCGCCCACGGGGCCTGTTCCGTCCTCTCTGTGGACCAGCAGTGGACGCCCACTCTTCTGGTGCCAGCCTGATGCTGGTCCAGCTGGAGGCTTCCAGCACTGTCCCTGGGGTGCGAGCCTGGGAAGGAACCTCAGGGCGGGTTTCTCCTCTGTCCTTAGGTCTGCAGGGCTTGCTTGGAGTCACGTGTGCCAGGCGTCTTTGCCATTTGGGGGACACCTCGTTCAGAATCTGGCCAGGGGCTGGTGCCTTAGAGTCACTTGAAGTGAAAGCCCCGTGTAGACCCCAGGGGCTCCCCTCCCAGCACATGTGGGTGAAGGTCTTTCTGAGCCTCTGTCTCCCCGTTTGTTGGTGGGGGCGTCCTCACTGAGCCCGTCTCCACTTCTGAGACAGGGACTCGACTGCTGTGCTGTCTGCTCGGTTCTCAGCAGGGTGGAGCAGAGTTGGGAGGCAGTTACACGTCACACCTGCAGCCTGCTCTGCGGCCAGAGAGCTGAGGCCGCCCACTCCATGCTCCTCCAGGGACCGTGGCCCTGGCCCTGCCTGGTGGCTGGGCTCTTCACTTCCAGCTCTGTGTGACCAAGGCCAGTGACTCCGGGCTCTCGAGGTGCGAGCCACTGGCCCCTCACCTGCCGTGGTCCAGAGCTGCCTCCCCATCACCTGCAGCCCCTCCCTGGCCTGCAGCCAGGTCCACAACCACATCTGTGGGCCCAACCCAGACCCTGCTTCCTAAAGTCGCCCTGGTGGCCACCTGGCCTGCCCATTGACTCCTGTCTGCCTGCCTTCTCGCTAGGACGGCAGAGCCGTGAGCAAGCGTCAGCCCTACATTGAGGGTCACCATGTTTTAGAACAACCAGGGGCTCTGGCAGGCCGTGTCTGGCCTGGAAGGCCCATGGGGAGGCCTCGGCTGCTGGAGCCATCTGGGGCCTCTGCAGTCCTGGGGTGGGTGTTGATGGCCTGCTGCAGACCGGCCCTGGGGCCAGGGTGCCAGGCCTCTGTCCTGATGCCTGAGTGGCGGTGGAGGCTCTGGCTGTGCGTGTCTGGGCACAGCTGTCTGAGCTGTGCCGGGCTGCATGCTCTCCTGAGCCTCCCTGTCCCTGGCTGCCCTGTACCCTCCCTCTTCGCCTGGTATTTCCCTCTAAGTTTATCCAAGAGCCTCCACTTCCAGGAAGACTTCCGGGACCTCGCCCTCCCCTCCCTCCCTGGCTTCCTGTGCCCTCTTGTCCATGAGACCTGGCGGGACTAGGAGGAAGGCTGGGGCAGTGCGGCTGCCATCACGCCAGGCTGGGCAGCTCCAACCCCAGAGCTACCTGGAGGTGGGGATGGGCCCGCCGTGCAGGGGACCCCGGCATGCTTGTGGGGGGCTGAACCCCTTTCCAGCAGGACCCTCCACAGGGTGCAGCTCACAGCTTCATAGCTGTCCCAGAGACCTGCTCTCAAAGAACACCATCAGAAAGGCCATTTGTCTTTATTTGATGGCAGTGATCACCGTTTTCCCTACTGGACTAGAAAACACGGAGACAAGAGCCGTCAGTCAGCAGGAGGTGGAAGGCCGGGGCCCCCTCCCTTGGAGCCCCAGGGTGCTCGGCCACCAAGCAGGCCTCCAAAGGGCTTGGGGACTTGGAGGCCATACTGGGTGCTGGTGCGTGGGATGGGACTTCCTCAGGATGGACTAGGGACAGGTTTAGGCCCTTCCCAGTGCCTCCGGGCTGGCACATTTGGGCATGTTCCACGTGGACGGTGTGGGGGGCGGCAGGGGCAGCAGTGTGCGTTGGAGGAGGCCTGGCCCAAAGCCCGGTCGCCCTGAGGAGGTGGAGCTGGCGCAGCCTCCGCCTGGGTCTTCCCAGAGCCTCTGCTCCTGTGGCACTTGGAGCCACCTTCCCAGGTGAGCTGTCTCCTGTCCTGGGTGTGCCCTGCCCTTGCGTTTAGTCTCAGGAGAAGCCCTGGGCACTGTGGCTCCTGCGTTGGCTGGGCGAGGCGCCCTCTAGCCTGGAGTGCCAGCCTCTGCAGCCTCCATGCTGGGCAGGAGCTTCTCCTGGCGCATGCTTGCTCCTCGCAGGGAGCCCACCCTCGGGGCTGTCGCTTCCCACCCAGCTCCACCAGAGCCTCCTGGGTCCTGCCTGCAGGTCACTGGCTGGCAGGCCTGGTAGAGTCAATGGCACCAGCTGGACTCTGTGACGAGGGAAAAGGGACAGAGTGGTCTTTGCTTTGGGGTTTGGTGCTTGAAGGCATGGGTGCTTGGTCACTGGTGCTCTGGGCAGGGACAGCCTCCTGGGCTCCTGGGTGGGCAGGTCAGGCTATAGGTCAGGCACCGAGAGCCTGGGACAGTGAGGAGGCGGGCAACAGGGACTCGGGCATCTGCTCAGCTGTGCAACAGTCACGAGCATGTTCACACTGGCCAGGCTGCTGTGGAGACCCACAGGACGAGGACCACCTCAAGGGTCTTCCTTACAAGTCAACTTGAGCTCACTACTGCCACGTCTGGGGCAGAACCACTGAGCTGGGAGGCACTTAGAGAGCTCCGTGCCCAGAGCTGCCACCTGCAAGGGGGCACACTGAGCTCCGGAAAGGGACAGGTGGTCACAGAAATGCTAGCTGTGCAGGGCTGTAGGCAGCCCCTGACGGGCAGGGCCCTGAGCTTCTGCCCTGCGTCCAGCAGCCCCAGGAGAGACCCGGATGGAAAGCCCTGGACCCAGAACACCTGCTCCTTTGTCAGGAGGGCCACAGAGCTGGGAGGAGGCAGGTGCCCACACACAGTCAGAGAGGCTCCCGGAAAATCCCCCGGGCTGTGGCCAGAGCCCAGCTGTAGACAAACAGGATACTGGATCTTGGGCTGCAGCATGGGACAATGGCCGGGAGAGGAAATGCCTCCAGACCCTGTGTGGACAGGGAGCCCATCCGGGACCTCTTCCAGCTCAGCTTCCAGAAACATAGGCCTCAGGGAAGGTCAGCACGCCTGGGGTCTTCACCCTCCAGAGATGGGCAGAGTGTGGTTGGCATGCATGCCAGTGCGTGGTCCCTCAGAGAGGGAGACAGGAGTGAGGAGGAGGATGCTCCCAGGCCTGTGGCCAGGGCATGGCACAGCCAGCCCCAGCCGGAGGGACGTGCACAGAGAGGGCAAGGGGCAGGAGGCTGACCCACGTTCAGTTCCTGCTTCTTCCTGAGCTCCCAGGGAGAGGACCAGGGGTTCTGTCACAGCCCCAGCCTTGGCCAGCTAGGAAGGTTCCTGCTCCCAAGCCCCCAGGGCTGCCCCCAGAAGGCAGGTAAAGAGATGGACCACTGGGCCAGTCCCCCCAGCGGGGGACGCTGGCTAGCTGAGGAGCACGATGTCCCCTCTCCTCTCAGAACGTTCCTATGACCTGGCGCAGGAGTGAGGAGCTGTAAATGTCTGTGTGCCCACGTCTGCCCTGCCACGTGGTCTCTGTGTCCTTATGCCCACACACGTCTGGGCATGCACACGTGTGTATCCACGTGTGCAGAAGTGGAAGGGGAACAGAGAGCAGAGCCGGCAGTGCTGAGGGCCACTAGCTAGTGGACTTCCCCAATCCCAGCACCAGATGGGAGCCTGGGAGCCCCTGGCCTCTACCCCAGAACCCGGGGCTGGTAGTGGGCAGGCAGAGATAGGGCCTGGCACCCGCCCAGGAAGGGGCTAATGATCAATCGCAGCCAGCGGCTGCGCCTGCCTCTCCTCACTGGCCCCAGGCCCTGGAGGAAGTGGGGCAGGAAGCAGGGGCGGTGGCGGCTGCTCGCAGTCAGTCTGCTGTGGACTGCCCCGGCCAGCTGTGGACAGCCTTGTGGCCCGCCAGCAGTAAGCAGAGCCGGGACAGGCCCCCTGCGTCCTTGGCCTGGTGGGCTGAGAGGTGTCTGTGGAGCAGAGCTCAGGTACAGCGGGCCCGGGCAGGGAGGCGGTGGACCCGCCGGCAGCTTTGATGGCGGAGACACAGTGGCCGTCGTGTCCAGGAACAGCTTCCCACCGTCCACTTTCTGGGAAGCTCTTCAGACTTGTCTGGGAGGGGCGGGGCAAGGGAGGCAGTCACAGAGACCCCCAGGGTGCTGCTGGACCCTCTCAGGGATTCTCACACTATGACTTTGTTTGACAAGCCCCTCGGGCGACCTCGCGATCACACTGACCCTCAGGGGTTGTGCCCCAGGGTCTGGGTGGGACGTGGGAACAGAGCCAGGAGCAAGGGATTCTGGGGCCAGTGGGTCCCCAGCGTGCCCTGGCCCTGGGTCATCGCAGGTCACCCTGGCATAAGTGCTAGCGTGGCACCTCCACACCACCAAAGTGCCACTGTGGTGTGATCAGGCCACTCCGAAGGCACCCTGGGTCTTTTCACATCAACAAACAGGTTGAGTGTCTCGACCAGGGCCTCCAGCCAAGAATTCCTGGGGAGACCTGGGCCCAGGTCCACCCCCACCTCCCGCCGGGACATGCGCTTGTATGCCCTACTGAGACCTCTGCAGGCCTAGGGTGACGTCCCCAGGGGCCAGGACCCCACCCTGTCTGAGCTCAGGTGAGACAATGGCCAGGCAGAGTCAGGGGAGTTGGGGGGCCGGGGTTGATGGGCTGAGGCCCCCTTGCTGGGCCCTGTGCCAGCATGTCATGTGAGAAGTCACTGACTCCCCACCAACGCCATGACGTGGGTACCCGCAGCCCCACTTTGCAGAGAGAAAGGGATGGGGTTGGTCCTGTCCCTCAGCTGCCCTAACACGTCGTGACCCTCTGGTGACTCCCAGCAACACAAAGTGCCCTCAGGGTCCTGGAGTCCAGAAGGTGGAGACAGGAAGCAGCAGGGCCAGGCGGCACCCGGAGGCCCTGCAGAGGGTCCTGCTCTCCCTGCTTCTGGAGACCGGGCTGCTGGGCCTGTGGCCGACCACCCAGGCTCCGGCTCTGTGGGCACGTGATCTCCTCTGTGTGTCCACCTCTTTGCCAGGCACCGGGTTGAGGGCCACCTTTGTCCAGCATTAACTTAGCTCAGCTGAAGATGAGCTGCAAGTGAGGGCTGTCTGAGGTCCCAGTGGGCATGAATTTGGGGTCATGCACTTTCTCCTGTCACTCCAGTGTGCAGGGTGACCAGGCCTCCCTCTGGCTGCTTCCTGGTGAAGGGGACAGGGCTGGAGGGTCCCTCAGAGTATGTGTTCAGTCCAAGCCCAGCGATAGCTCTGGCCAGGCCTCCCGAGTCAGTCAGGGCCAGCGGGCGGCATCTCCTCCCGGGTCCAGCCCAGGCTGGCTGAGCTCCAGGAACCAGCATGCCCTCTGCTCAGTCCACATGATCCCTCGTGGGCATTTTCATTCTCATCTGGGTGGGTAAACTGAGGCACAGAGCATCCTCCTCTCCCAAAATTGAACCTAGGTCTCTATGTTCTGGCAGCAAATTCTGGGGTTGGATGCTGGACAAGGCCTGGGGCCAAGGCTTTGCTGCCCAGGCCTGGGGTTGTGTCTCTGAGGAACCGAGAGGAGTATGGCAAAAGCCAGGAGGAGGCAGTCCCTGCAGACTGTCACTGAAACTCAGCAGCCAACCCCAGGGAGAGCGAGCTCCTGCTCCAGGCCTCCCTCTGGGGTGCCTCTGCTATGGTGAGCAGCAGCCAGAAGGCCTGCGGCCAGGGGAGGCTGCTTCGTGCAGCCCCAGGGCAGGGAACCGTCCTGCAGAGATTGAGCCCACTTCCTCCTCTGCGTAGGAGCCTCATGTGTGTGTTGACTGCTCCGCTTCCCTCGCCTAGCAGGCAGGAAGTTCCCTGAGCCTGGGGAGCCTTCCCTTTTTCTCGGGAAACTGTCCCTGAGCACCAGCTTTGTGCCAAGCCCGTGAGGCCCTGGGCCCTCCTGGAATGGGCCACTTCCTGACCGGGGGAGGCAGGCAGCCTGGCATCGGAAGGTGGTGCCAACACCTCCTGGGTTGCCGGGACACCAGCTCTGCCTGCAGCAAGGGCATTCACCTGGCTTTTGAAGGGAGATGTGGCAGCGGCCCGGGACCCCAGCAGGGTGGGGTCAGAAGCTACAGGCCCTGTACACATCAAAAGGCTGCAGTCAGGGACTGGGCACAGTGGCAGAGCGCTCGCCTGGCATGTGGGAGGCACTGGGCTCCATTCTTAGCACCACATATAATACATAAATAAAATAAAGGTCCACGGAAAACAAGAAATATTTAAAAAAAAAAAAAAGAGGCTGCAGTCAGGCTCTGTGGAGGTGCCTCTGCCGGCTTCTGCCCGGAGGACAGCGGACAGCCTGGCCTCCAGTCGTGAAGACCTGGGCCCACAGTGGGCGTCACCACGGTTGGAGCCAGCGTGGCAGCTGGGCAAAGTGGGCAGGGGAAGAAAGCAAAGCTTGAGGCTTGGGCTGGACTCAGGGCTGGGGGAGGTGGCCAGGGCGTCGGGCTAAATCCTAAAGGGTGCCGAGGAGCCCCTCAGGCATGCCCAGGAGAGGGTGGCTTCCAGCAGGGGGCTTGTCCTGGTGGACACAAACTGTCCAGCGGCCCATCACCTCCATGGCACTCTGTGCTCCCAGGGTCCAGATCCGCTGGCCTCTTGGCTCTGTAGTGGGCCTGTTCTCAGGCCTTCACTGGCCTCTCAGGGCTAAGCAGCTCCCCAAAGGGGGCAAGGGGTTTCTGCAGGCATGAGGGACCCCACCCTTGTGTGCCCTTTGATTTGATGTCCCCTTTCCATCTACCCACCCCAGTCCCCATCCCTGCCCTTCAGAGATGGCTGGGGACAAGAAGGACTTGGGGACAAGAAGGACTTGGCCACAAGCCGACCATCAGGTTTCACACAGGACTGGCAGGCAGGAGACAGCTGGGCAGGTTGGGAGCTCGCGGAGGCCACCTCCCAGCCTCGGGTCTTCTGTAGGCCTTGCCAGCACCTGGCCACCCTGGACCAAGGCCCTTCACCACGAGCGCCTCCTCCAGAGAGCCTTCCCTGACTACCCAATACCCTTCCCTCCATCTCTGGGGCTAGGTGACCCTCAGTTCCCATTGTAGAACCTGCTACCTGGAACCATCCAGGGCTAAGGATGGGGACATGGTCTGTAAGTACCTGATGTGGGATGGCATCCATGCTGCATCTAGAGTGGACTCAGCTGCCTCTGCTTCGTGACAATTCGAGGTGGGCAAAGGCAAGCCCCCAACAGCCGCACCTCCACAGGAACTCTTGAATACATTCCTTTCTGCAGTGTTAGGAATGGAACCCATAGGCATTCTGCCACCAAGCCACGCCCCCAGCCCTTTTTAACTAGTTTGAGACAGGGTCTCACTGAATCGCCCAGGCTGACCCTGAACTTGAGATTCGCTTGCCTCAGCCTCCTGAGTTACTGGGATCACAGGTGTGTACCACTGCAGCCAGCATCTCTGGTACAGACACTAAAACAAACTTTCAGACATTCAGAATCGAGCCCCTTACTACTGGTTAAAGGCTTTGGTGGCCCTCTCTGCCCTTAGGGGCACACTGTGCCTCATTTGTTGCAGCCTGTGTCCTGCATACTGGGCCCCAGTCCCCAAGTGCCTCTGCAGTGGCCCTGCCTGCTCCTTCTCTGTCCTCTGCTGAGTTCCTGGCCTGGGACCAGGGTAGAGACTGGAGACTGCAGTGCAGCTAGCTGTCCCTGACTGGGGCCGAAGCACGTCTGAGCCCAAACCCCGTGCAGCTGGCCCTGACATGATCCAGGTCTGTCTCCCACATCTACCAAGAAAGGGGCAGGTCACAGGAGGCAGACTTGCACTTTGGTCTGTAGAGGAGTCATGGTGGAGTTACCTCGGCGCCCGGGGACCACTATGCACCACCAGGGCTGAAAGTCCTGGCTCACAGTCAGCAAACGGTCAGGCTCGAAATGTGCCAGGCCTCAGGGCTGGGCGTGCCAAGCCAGGTCTTCCCAGCCTTCCCTGTGGGGGAGGATGGCCATCAGTCACCTGCTGCCCTCCCTGAGTGATACAGCTGACCAAGTCCCAGTAGCCACAGTTAGGGGTCTGCCTGGGTGGCAGGGCTAAGTGTCTCCTATGCCCAAGTTTGAAGCACGAAAGGAGACAGTGTGTCCTAAGATGAGTGACAAAGCCACAGACCTGGGAGCAGGGACTGCCTGGCTATAAAGCCCTTGCTCAGCCTGACCCCAGGAACGCGTGAGGCATAATGACCAGCTCCTGACCAGGTGTCCCACCTCACCTGCCTTCCCAGGGCACCTGTGTCCTGGGCTCTCTGACTAATGGGAGCCTCAAAGTTGGAGGGGCTCCAGGGACCACCGAGCAGATTGCATGGACCTCTGTTGGTGGGAGAGACTGAGCCCCCTGGGGCCAGCTCCAGTAGGGAGGGGCTGTCATTAGAAGCATGGTGATCCCAGGCCAGATTCCCGGTGCAGCTGAGTCCCAGACCAGAACTGCAGGCTGGGCCAAGGTCCCCTTCCCAGGGGCAGGTGGGTGTTTGGAAACAGACGGATGGAGAACACTCATAGAGAACTCCAAACTTGATTCTATGTGGCGGCCCAGAGGAAAAACTCCAAAATCTGAGCCCTGGTCCACAGTGTCTGGCAACATTTACAGGTTATTCGGCATCTTCTTAGGCCCGTCCCGTCCTTGGGGATCTTTTCCTCTTTTAAAGAGATTCCTAATCTGCAAGGCCTCAGGCCTCAGGTGGGGTCTCTAACCTGAAGCAGCTCACAGAACAGGTGAGAAGAAGCGGCCCTGGGGCTGTGGCTCAGTGGCAGAGCACGTGTGAGGCCCTGGGTTCCTTCCTCAGCACCACATACAGTAAACAAACAACATAAAGCTATTGTGTCCATCCACAACTAAAAAATACTTTAAAAAGGAGCTGCGGCTCTGCTCTCAGGCTCGTTACTTTCAAGAGGGAGTCGTCAGACCCCTGGGGCAGTTACCTACAATCCAGAGGGCGGGGACCACGGCCAGTTGGCTCCCTGGAAAAAGGCTGCGGGTGGGGCACGGACCCTCCCAGGCCCTGGGCTCTTACTGTATGTTTTTATGACTTCATTTCACAACCAGCTCAGCTTCGTCCTCACAGGACAACCCGCGCACCGTGCTGGGGACCCTGTTAGGCCTTGGAGGTGCCGGACACTCTGCAGTATGGGCTCTGTCCTCCTACAGTGACCCTGGCAGAGACGTCCAGGTGGGTCTTGGCAGCCTGACTCTCGAGGGCCTCTGCTGATGTCTACTGCTCTCTCCACAGGCCGGCTGGGCATGCTGGGCCCTCAGCACTGGGGCTGGGGCTGGTCATGAAAAGCCCCAAGGAGGTGACCACTGGGCAGCCAACCAAGATGGGCTGGGAGCCTGCAGGGCCCTCTGGAGGCTGTGGCAGCGGGCGCAAGGTCCAGAGTGAGGCCGTGAGCTCACCCTGCAGCCGAGAGCCAGCCAGGCCTCAGGAGGCCCCTGCGACGGCGAGAGGCGGTGAGTGCGGCTTTGGGACACACACCCAGCGTACCCTCACCCACCCTGCCTCCTGCAGGCCACAGCACCGGGGCCATCACGCGGGCTCCTCATTTCCTGGTGTGTTAGGAGACTAGCCGGCCCGGCGAGTCATTCTCCTGTTGAGAACCAGCTCCTGTCTCTTGGGGGCACGTCAGTGATGGCTGCTGGGGAAGGACCCAGAGGCTGACCACTCTCCAGAGACTTCCTGGAGGCTCCTGGTGGCCAGCCTTTGCCACCTGCCTTGTTTTCATACCCTCTGCAGGACAAGGTGTCCCTTGCTCCTCCTCAGGGGGCAAACCAAGGCCCAGAGCATGAATGACTTCCATTTACCCTCCCAGTGAGAACACTCTCTCCAAGACCCAGAGACAGGAAGACACTGGCCAAGCCACAAGGGGACAGTGGCTACTCCAGGACTAGGATCTCCTGAGGCCCAGACAGAGACACCTTCTATGTGAGGGATGTGAGGAACGGTGGTGGGCAGCCAGGCTGGCCGCACCCAGAAGACCTGGCTCCAATCCTGATGGTCAGTGGGCCATTGTTTGACCTGGGCCTATTTCCCCACTTGGAAATCTGAGGGGCAGCCTCAGTGACCATCAGGAGCCCTCCCTCCCCTCCTGGGAGAGGCGTGAGGACAGGCAGGCATAAATTGCCCAGGGCCCCTCCTTCCAGGCTCCCTCCTCTCCCTGCCAGGGGTCTCCAGGGATTGGCACGTGGTAGAGGCTCAAAGGCTATTGGAGGAGCCAATGGATGAATGACAGACTGGGAATGTGCAGTGGAGACCTGGGCTCCTGAAGGGTCCACACCCGTTATCTTGGTCCTTCCGCATGTGGGTGGAGATGGGGAGGGATGGGGTGGCCTTTGCACACGGATTCCCAAGGGATAATGGTCCTGCCCAGAGGGTGGTCTAGAGAGCTGGGGGCGGGGCCTAGCAGCCAACCCTGCCGCCGTCATCCTACTCCTGCCGTGGACCCTGTGCCTTGGGGGACAGGAGGGCCTGGGTCCTGCCTAGGCCCACAGAGTGCACAGAGGGGCAGGGAAATCCGGACTTACGTGTGCCAGAGCAGCAAGCAGAAGGGCCACCCCACCCAAGGAGTGGCTTCGAATCTCAGAGGGCGTGATGCTGTCCCCAGCCCTGCGGCTGCCAGGGCTTCCCCTGCAGGCTGTGCAGACTCGCTGCCCTCAGTGTCCAAATTTTGTCTCTGAGCCCAGCTGGAGGAGTCCGTGGACTTCCACCTCAGGAGGCTCAACCGGCAGCCCACAGCAGGGCCAGCTCGGTGGAGAGGACTCCCCACGGGCTCCCCACCTCCTGGTGTCCCTCGGACAATTCCAAGTCATAAGAAACAGCATGAATGATTCCCATTTACCCTCCCAGGGAGGACACTCTCCGTTTGCTTTACCAACCCTCCACCCATCCGGCTCCTGCCTACTTGCACTTACTGTTTTCTGATCTGTTCAAGAGCAAACATGACACCCTCGCCCAAAGCGTCCAGGTTTCCTAAAGCAGGACGCTGCCCTCTGGAACTGCAGTCGGGTATTTGGCGGCGGCTTTCAGGTTTTAATGACACTGTCTTCTGGTCTCCAGAGCTCATTCAGAGCTGGCTGGTAGGCACAGGACAGTCCCCTGTAGCACATGGACATCCTGGTCACAATTTGCATGTCACCGCCACCTCTTGGTGACCTTTTGATCCAGAGGTTTTTCACTTTGAAGGATGCGGTCTGTTGCCTGAGAATGTCCTTGGCCGGCTGCTGTTTGCCCTCGCCCTCTGGGTTTGCCGCTCCTCCCCAGACTCATTTTTCTGTGTGGCTGGTAGACCTTTAACCCAGTCTCTGGACGTGGGTTGTCTCTGTTCATTTGGTTGGTCAGAGGGCCTTCAAGTTGTCCCCATCCCAGGCGTCCCCACTGGGCCGTGAGCATGCCCTAGTCTTCTGGGACTGCACATGTCCATCTTGTGCTGGCCCCGCCCTGCCCTGCCATTCAGCCTGGACACCTGGCCTCTGAATTGGAGGTTGGTGGTTAGAATCTGCCACCTGGGTGCCACGTGTCTTTTGACTTGACGGCCACTCCTGAGCCCTGCTGTGTGCCCGGTTCCAGGCTTGGCCTTGGGGATGTAGAGTGGAGTCTGTAAAGGGGTCTGATGACAGTGGGCCACGGGACACTGCCACCGGGATCAGCAGATGCTGTGTGAAATGAGCACCGTGGTGCTGAAGAGCCATGGCCAATGTGGCCAGGCTGCACCACACCCATGGCTCCAAGCGAGACGTCCCCAGGGCCACAAGGACAGGCACGGGCTTGCAGGGTGGCAGGGGAGGGAGCTGGCTTCAGACATGGAACCCAGACCCAAAGAGTTGAAACCTGGGGTCTACGTCTGGCTGAGGCTCGGGCAGATGTGAGGCTGAGCCCCTCCTCTGACCCCTTACTTCTGGGCTCTCATTTTTCTTCAACCAGCCTGTGATCCCCATGCCCCAGCCTCATGGGATGGAGCGGGGGCACATGGGTGTTGCTGCAGACCCACCAGGAAGCAGTGCTCTCTGTCCTAGGCCCCAAACAAGGCCGCCAGCCACTCCCGTGGTTGGCAGAACAGTGGTCCCCAGAGTGTCCATGCCCTAATGGCTAGCACCTGTGACCACATGACCTCCTATGGCAAAAGGTCTTTGCAGATGGGATTAAGTTAAGGATTCTGAGATGGAGAAATATCCCGGATTATTTGTGAAGGGGCTTTCCAGGGGACACAGAACACAGGTGGTGTCAGAGTCCCAGGGTTGAAAGTAGAGGGTGGCCCCTTGTGGAGGAGGCCAGGCTTGGTCCTGCACTGGGGCTTCCAGATGGAACTGCCTGGCCACGCCTTGACCGGCCATGTTCAATTCCAGGCCAGATGACGCAGTTGTGCTGAAGCCACTGGTTTTGGGGGCAATTTGTTACAGCCGCCCTCCTTGCTGGGCTAAGAGACCTGGGGAAGGAGGCCCAAGGCAAAGGAGGCTGGGCAGGTACCAGTCCCCTTTTCCACCGGGGAGCCCTGGGTGCTGGGAGAGGAACTTGGAGAGAAGCTGGTCCCCCTGAGCACAGTCTCACGCTGTGTTGCAGCTGAGGCTCTGCCCCTGGCATGCCCGGGCCAGCTGCTGAGACCCTCACTGGGCAGCTGGTGCCGCATCCCACAGGCGAGCCTCCGGGGCCCTGTGCTGGGCCCTGCGCTGCAGCCCCGTCAAACACGAGTGCTGCCAGTTAACTTTCCACCACAGGAGGCACCCTGTAACTCCAGACTCAGGAGGCCAAGGCAGGAGGGTTGTGTTCAAGGCCAGCCTCCGCAACATAGTGAAACCCTGTCTCAAAAAACGAAAGGGAAAAAAAGCCCGGGATGTGGCTCAGTGTGACGCTCCCTGGGCTCGACTCACAGAACCAGAGCCGCAGAGCGAAGCTGCTCCGGAGACAGTGGGCTTATGAAGCAGGCTCATCTTGCTCACAGGCTCAGGGCCAGTGTGTGCTGGCCGGTCCCACAGCCAGAGCAGGTGGCGGAGCCAAGTTGCTCACCCCACCAGCAGGGATCAGGCGGGAAGAGGAGGGGATGGGCCGCACAGTCCCCTTCACGGGCGCATCCCCAGTGGCGGAGCCCCCATTAGTCTCCACCTCCTAAAGGTCCCGCTCCTCCCGCAGCACCACAGGCTGGGGACAAGGCCGTCACCACAGAGGCCGGTGGGGCCGCCCCAGGTCCACACCACAGCAAGGGTGAGGCTCTGCACATTGTGGGATGCCCGTCCCGGGCTCCTCCTCCACAGGCTGTTGACGCAGCGGCTCAGGCCCCAGCCCAGAGCTTCTGGCTCTGGACTCCCCCCATCGCCCTGCTACCTGCCTGCCCTCTGCCATTTTGGGTGGGAGCCCTCTCGAGTGGGAAGGGGATTTGGGAGCTTCCCAGGATGTTGGGAAGTGCTGGGCAGGTGCTTCGCCTTGGGGCGGGGCCCATTCCAGATTCCAGAAGTCTCCACACTGCTCAGCACTGGCCGGGCCTGGGGTGGAGGTGTAGCTCCTGGGTCCTCAGGCAGAGCTGGAGGCAGGTGCTCCAGGCTTAGCCCAAGGGTGTGGGGAACCTCCACCCTCCTCCCCCGCCCCTCCCTCTCTGAGCAGCCCCACTCTGTAGAGGACTGAGGACCACTGCCAGCGGTCTCTAGCTGGCCTTGACCTTGAGGGATAGAGAGGGCAGATTTTCTTAACATTCAGCACCTGATGGGTGAAGCAGCTGCCCGGGGCCAGGGTAGCAAAAAAAGGCCACTGCTGCAGGGTCCCTGTCAGCTGAGCACAGCCGGAGCAGGGCCCCGGGGTCAGGCTCCAGCTTCTCAGCGTCCAAAGCCAAGAACAAGCTGGACCCAAAGCCTGGGGGCCAGGCAGAGGTGTGCTGGAAGGGAAAGTGACTCCGGGAGCAGAGGGCGGCGCTGAGGAGGGCGCCTCCGTCTGCAGGGGCTGTGGCGGGCAGTGAGAATCCTCCCCTGGGTGGCTAGGGTCCACTGATGCTGATTGACAGCTGAACCTCACAGGCTTTCTTTTATTGCCCATACCTGACGTCCCTCCCCCCGAAAATGCACGGGGGAGGGGTGGGGGGAGCAAGCTGCACTGCTAGTGACAGTCACTAGCAGGAGTTAACCTCAGGGGTCTCTGGAGCCACTGCAGCACACCCAGGCCTGGGGCTCTTCCTCCAGGGTCTCCAAATCCCCTGCTTGGTGGAGATGAGCACCCTAAGGGGTGGTCCCTTCCCGTGCTGGTCTCCTGCTAGCATTAGGGCTGGGGTGTGTCTGAGCTGGGTGCTGTTCAGGGCAGCAGCCGCCAAGGCTGGCTTGGAAGCCTGGGCAGACAGGCCCTGGGAGGTGAAGGCCTGCGGTGGGGCTGTGCTGCCTGCTGTCCTGGGCAGCAGAGAACAACAGGCCAGGGCCGGGAACCTGCACTTTACTCTATCTGGGATGGGAGGCCACTGCTGCTGCTGCCCATAGGCAGCCCTGGCCACCCGTGGAGACCTGCCTTCAGGTTTGTCTTCTTGGTGAGTGTGAACTAGGCAGAAGGGCGGGTTCCACGGTGGCTCATTCATGCTCACTAAGAACCTTCGGATCAACCTTCCCCCTCGCCTGCCACCACATTTCACAGAAATGGCGGGGAAATCCCACCCGTACTTTGCACGGACCAGCTCTCCAGAGCTCTGCAGGCCCCTCGGCTGCTGGTCTTTACGTGGAACAGTGCGGACAGAGGCTATGTCCACCTGCGGAAAGTTCCACTGGTCGGTGCTGCCCCAGAGGGTCCAGAGCCTGGCCAGGTCAGAGTGTGCTGTCACAGGGTGACTGGCCCTCTGTAGACCAGAGGACCAAATGGGGCAGGGCCAGGACAGGCAGCTGGCCCATTCGGACCGGGGCTTAGGCTGTGCTGAGCAGTGGGTGGGCGCTGAGGGTGGAGCCAGCAGCACAGGCTGGTGGGCCCATGCCTGGTGGGCCTAGGCTGGTGACGAGAGAGGGTAGAGTGGGCAGGTGACGAGGAGTCAGGTGGAAATGAAAAGCCCTGATGCCCCTGGGGTGTCGCAGGAGGTTGGAAACCACATCTGGAGACGGACTTCGGGAGAGGTGGGGGCCGAGGTGGCGGGGCCCTGCTGGATGACTGCCCGAGCTGGCCTGTTCTGGGTGGGATGGAAGTCCACGTTCCCATCCTCTGCAGGCGTGGTGGGTGTTTGGTTTGGACTTTGACCTGGGCTCTGGGATTCGGGCTTGGCAATGCTGGCCCAGGCCTCCAGCGAGGCTGGTGGGAGGGGAGCACCCCAGAGCCAGGTCTGGGCCGGCAGACCACCTGACCTCCATCTGCACCTTCCAGACCTGGCCTTGCAGCTGCGGGCCGTGCGGAGGAAGAGCGGGCTGCCAGATCCCTGCCTTCAGCAGGCCCTGCGGGGCCGGCTGCGTCTGCTGGAGAACGAGAGCCAGGAGTTGGCCCATGTGCTGGGGGTGAGTGCGGCCCGGGCGCCTGCGGGAGGTGGAAGGTGTCCGTGGAGTAAAGCTGGGGGCACCAGGCCTGAGGAGGAACGTCGCAGAGATGCAGACAGCTCAGGGGACGGGGCTGGGCATCAGCAGGGGCTGCGATGGGTGTTGCCAGCAGAGACTTGGGGTCAGACTGGCCTGACCGGGGCCCCTAGGGCCCCTAGCCTGTGTGAAGCCACATTGGAGACGCTTAGAGGTGAGGTCAATACCTCACTGGGTGGCCAGCAGTGCCCAGCCCATAGCGATTGCTCAACAAACAGGGCTCTGCCTGGGATCTGGGCCACAGGGGAGGGCCCGAGGGCTCTGGGCCCTGAGTCTGAGCCCCGGTCAGTCAGGTCTTGCTTTTGCTCCGTCAGACGGAGATGGTGCTGGCGTCCCCTGCTTCAGTCGAAAGCGCTCTCCGTGTGGTTGTTCCCAACACCCGTCACCGTGGCTTCAGAGGGAAGGGGGCAGGAGGCAGCTGGGCTCAGCCGCAGTGGGTGCTGCGGGTGCCCAGGAGGCAGGGCCGCCCTTGGGCCTGAGGGCAGAGGTGTGCAGGGTGGAGGACGCTGCTGGTGGCAGGGATTAAGAGAGGAGCAGCGGCCAGGGGGAGGCTCAGGACGGGAGAGCAGAGCAGGGAGGCCTCGTGCGCTCTGCAGCTTGGACTCGGTTCTGCAGCGCGGGGGCCACCGGAGTAGGAGGGAAGAGCCCAGGGCTGGGCAGGGATCTGCTCTGTGTGCGACACCCAAGTCTCTGGGAACGTCTCTAAACTTTATTTCTTTCCTTTAAGGAATTGTCAGCCAGGCTGCTGTCCATCCACAGCGACCAGGACCGGATCATGGTGACGTTTAAGACTTTTGAAGAGATCTGGAAGTTTTCCACCTACCACACCCTTGGTAATGTGCCACGCTCCCAGGGCTGATCATGGCTTCCCTGGGGGACCCCTGACCCGCCCCGCGTCCACGGCACTGATTGGTGCTGTAGAGTAAGGTGGTGTCACAGCAGCTCTCCAGAGAAATAGTGAGACTGGCACTGCCTGCTGCTGAGGCTGTGGGTGCCCACCCAGCACCCTGAAGACAAAGCGCTGTCTCCGTGGGAGTGGACACAGCTGGCACTGGCTGGCAATGCCAGGCCAGGACTTCCTGCCTGTTCTGTGTCCATCTTACTGATGTTCAACATGGCCCTGTGACGGCCTTGTGGTCTCTGACTTAAGAATGCAAACACAGAGACTCAGAGAGGCCAGTTAACTTGACCATGGTTGTGGTGGGTAGGTGAGGGGCTGGGCATGGCCACTGGCAGCCAGGCCAGTGCTCAGACCAGTGGACCACGGAATGTGGAGGCAGCATGAGCTACCAGTACAGGGCGGCTTCACGGGGGGCCAAGGCTGGGACCTCGTGGGCCTCCCTGCCCCTTCCAGAGCCTGCTGCTGACCAGGCCTGGTCCTCAGGTTTCACTCATCACTGCTTGGAAAACCTGCTCGTGGACCAGGCCTTCTGGCTGCTCTCGCCAGGCGAGGAGGAGGAGACGGCCATCCGGGTGCACGTGGAGGAGGGTGCCTTGAAGCTGACGTACCAGAGCCTGCTGGCCCAGGAAGGTAGGTGCTGTGCGTGGCACCAGCAACCTTCGCTAGGTCCAGGCCGGGCTGGGGCCCCTGGGGCTGTGGCGGCAGGCAGCGCTGGAGGTAGAGGTGAGGTATCTGGGAGGGAACGGAAGAGGCTGTCCGGTGCACGCCAGCCCGTCCTGACCCTGGCTGTGCAGTGGGGCCCTGATTCTGCGGAGGGAGTGTAAAGCTGCCCTTTCCCCCTGGTCTCCGGGCTGGGAGGTGCCTAACGGGACTGGCAGTCCATGCAGAAAGTGCAGGTACACCTGTCTGGCCCTGGATGGTACAGGTGGGGAAACTCAGGCCCAGAGGGAGTCTGAGGCTAGTGGAGGCAGAGCTGGGACACCCCAGGTCACTGGCCTCTTGTCTGGGCTCCTTGGGCTTCCAGAATCTGCCAACTGGTTCCTGGGGTGGAAGTGGCTGAGGTGGGGTCTCCTACTGGGCTGCCTTCACTGTGGGTCCTGTGGGGGTGGAGGTGGTCCTGCCTGGCAGAGTTCAGATGCCCTGGTCAAGCCATTTGGATGACCACCTTTGTCCTTTAAAGGGCCTTTCTTCGTCCTGTGTCCCGACCACCATGTGAAACTGACACCTGGCCCGTGGAGTATGAGGAAAGGCCCCCGGGTTCTCAGGAAGGCTTCGGGGGGCCCCCTGGAGGATATGGCTCTGGAAGTGGACTCGCCCACTACATCTGAGGAGGTGGCAGCTGCGGTCACCCTTGAGCCCCTGATTCCATTCCATCAGTAGGTACCGAAATCTGCACTGTCCCTATGGCTCTGGGTGGTGCTGGACCTTGAAAGTCCCTGGGCCTGGCCCATCTGCAGCCCAGTGGGCTGGGAAAGGTGCCTCTTCTGCTGCCTCCTCTTGGGGTCTCGGGCAGCTGCCTGCATGGGGGACCAGTGTCTTCTCCTGGCAGGGCTGTCCCGGGACTGGCAGGCACGGGAGTGTGCAGCGCACAGCTCTGGTCGCACTTGCTCTGAAAGCCTTAGAGGGAGGTTCAGAACCTGGTGCCCGTGGAAGGGAGCCACGTGGGGTTTGACAGATGCAAACTGAGCTGGAAGGCCAGGGGCGTGAGGATGGCTGACATGCAGGCGCTCCCGTCTGCTCGCTGAATGGACCACAGACTTGGCTGCGAGTTTCTGGAAGCCAAAACCAAGAGAGAAGCAACCTGCTGACTGACAGTGATGGTGTGGCGGCAGGCGGGGGCTGATGGTCTCTCCCTACGGAGGCCAGAGGAGCTTCCAGTGACGTCCTGGTGGGGCACAGAGCTTGTTCGTGGGCCATCTCCGTGTCAGGTTCCTGATGTCAGGTGGCAGGGAAGGCTGTCAGTTTCCCATCCAGAAATCCAGTGCTCCCATCTTCTGTCTGAAGGAGAGAGGCCCAGAGGCCCAGAGAGAGGGATGGTGGGGTCAGGGCTACCGCCAGGCCCCTGCAGCCCCACTGTGCCGAGCTGTCCTGGGAAGCGGTGGGGCCGGGGCCTTGGGCGGGAGTCTGCGGGGATCCAGAACAGTGATGATGTCCCCAGACCCCAGCAGCTACAGGCGACAGGGAGGGGGGTCTGCTCAGGTTGCTGGGGGCTGGACACCTGCCCAAAAGATGCCTGTCCCTGGCGGAGGTCCCACAGCACAGACCTCCTCTCCCCGCTCTAGGTGGGTCCTTAAGGCGCCCTGGGACCCCACTGATGACTCCGTGGGTGGACCTGTGACACCTGGAGTTTCACAGATGGGTAAGAGCTTCCTCTGGCCTTTCTTTCCTGGGGGAAGTTGGTCCATGACTTGGTGGGCACTGGCATTCTGGAATTTTCTGCATTTGCCCTGAACCCCCCTTGCCAAGTCGGAAGACAAGGCGAGAGTCCCCTCCTGCCTGCAAGATGGAGGCTGAGGCTCAGAGAGGTCCAGGGGTGAGCCAGACTTCACAGCTCTTGGGAAAGTGAACTGGCGTCCTGATTGCTGTCCTCAAGAGCCTGAAATGTGGCTTCCCAGACACCTCAATGACACGCCCCAGGTCTCTACTCTCTCGGGGGCTCCACAGGGAACACCTTGGGAGACCCTGGGATGAGGTGGGCTGGGCCTGGCTGAGTCTGTGATGGGTACTGAAGCCCACCTGAGGCTGGGGTCTCGGCCTGGCTCTGTCCTGGTCTTTGTGACAAACTGGTGCCACAGCACCCTGGGCCAGGGGAGGGGCCAGAGCTTTTTGCTGGGCACCAAGCCAGCTGGTGTTGGGTGGCCTCCTGTACCTGCTATGTGGACATAAGGCCCTAGGGGCAGGAGGGGGCATAGCTGCCTCGAGGCTGACGGCCAGGCTGTCAGTCAAAGTCTCCGCCCGTTTTCCATGTTTAGTTTAGGATAAAAATGCCCCCCTCTGGGGTCCACTTAGATGTCCAGGCTCCATGCTGCAGGGACCAAACTTCCCTTCAAACCCCTGATGGGTGCAAGACAACTTTCTGCCAGAAGCACCAGCCTCTGCCCACCGCCCAGCACTGTCGGTTCGGTCTCCGTCCACAGGGCTTGGCCTGGCCTCGGCGGTGGCCGACTTCCAGGGCTCGGGGCCTGAAGAGATGTCCTTCCATGCTGGCGACCTCATTGAGATTCTGGGTGCCCAGGTGCCCAGCCTGCCCTGGTGCGTGGGCCGGCATGTGGTCTCAGGCCAGGTGGGCTTCGTGCGGACCAGCCTCATCAGCGTGCAGGGCCCCGTGTCTGAGTGAGTGGATGAGCCCCTCTTTCCTAAGCCGGTCCCCACCACTCCCAGGGACCCTCACCGTCTGCCCAGCTTCCCAGGTGACAAACCTGGATGCTGCCTGGAAGCCCTTCTCCCTATCTCTGTCCCCGTGCTCCTCTCTTCCTGGGCTGCCAGGAGGGCATCCTCTGAGATACGATTTGCCCGCGCAGGTCATCTCCCTGGGTGCTTGTCCATGGGCAGCTGGCTCACAGTCCTGGAGCCAGGGGCAGAGGGCAAGGTGTGGGCAGCCCCACGCTCCCTGCAGGTCCGGGGACCCTCTGCCGGCTGAGCTTGGGCTGCTCCCTGCAGCCCAGCCGGTGCCCATGGCCTCCTCCTCTGTGCCTGCAACTATTTTCTCTAATAAGGACGCTTCTCTCACATCACCCCCACATGCGTGGTCTCACCTTAACCATTGCACCTGCAAAGTCCTCATGTCCAGAAAGTTACCTTCCCGGGTTCTCCAAGCTTTGAGTTTTGAGGGACACTATGTGACTCAGCACCCCAGGCCAGCCCTTCACGTAGGCCTTCCACGTTTCCGGCCTGGACCTGAGGCTGCTCAGCCCCGCTGCCTCCCGTATTGAGGGCCCCCACTGGGAGTCCAGCTGCGTGGGGCGGCTGGCTCCAGCTTCCCTGGCTCGCTCAGGTCCTGTGTCCTATCTGTGACGGGGGATGCCCTTCCTGTCCCCTAGCCCCCACCCCAGCTGAGGGACTCCCAGGGAAAGACGCTGGTCGCTTCTGTCACAGCTGCCCAGCCCTGGCCATAGCAGGGGTCCTTAGGGAGTGGTCAGTGGGCACAGCTGTGCCTGTCCTGCAGAATCTGTTCGCTGGGTTTGGCCGGATTGTTAGAACCTGGCCTGGAGCCTGGAGAAGTGTCCCTTCCTCAGGCCCCGTCCCCTCCTCTGTGGGCCTCACCTCCCACACCCACAGGTGAGACTCACGTCTTTGGTGGCCCTGCTCTGAGTTGGGGGCTGTGGCTGACCAATAGGATACATTCCCAAGTCTCATGTCCTGCTGGCAGTTTAGTCCTATAGGTGAAAATCGCCCTTCCTCCCTCCTCCCTCCCTCTTCCCTGCCCCTTCCCTCCCCCCTCCTTTCCAGTGTCCTCTGCTGGCTTGGTGGGCTGCAGGCAGCCCTGTCTCTGGGACACATTGCAGAGGCTGTGTGAGGATCAGTGTGGTTGGCACGGCAACTGCAGGGGACGTTGGAAGTGGGGCTCTGGAGGCTGCAGGACCTTCCCGACCTCAGCCTCAGGGCAGAGGCTCTGTCTGCACTCCCGGCCTCTCTGCAGCCTGGGGATGCTCATAAGCAGGAGGAGCAACGCTTCTTACTGCGAAGTGTTTCCGCCAAAGACACGATCACAACACATTCAGCTGTAGATCCAATTGGCCGTGTCCCAGAGTCACGTGTCAGGCAGCTGCCTTTGTGCAGAGCAGGACTGGTGTCCGGCGGGGGGCGGGGGGGCAGGTTGTGAGCAGGACTAGGGAACAGCAGGCAGGCCGAGCCTTCAGTTAGTGCAGGTCCCCACAGGCTACCGTTCTGTAAGGGTAAGGCAGAGGGCCTGCGTCCTCATCCTGCCCCTAAAACCAGCGCGTTGGAGAGGTGGCCCTCTCGCCTGCTTCCCCAGAGGTCAGAGGAGCACCAGTCCCAGCATGGTGACCCGGAACCTTTGTGCCCAGGGCCTTTAGGTAAAGTCTTTGGGCCACTGCCGAGCCGCCCAGGTCAGTGGCCTCCTGTTGATTGACACCTGGGAAATGCGTGATTGTAGACGAGACTTGACTTCCCAGGTTGGACCGCGTGGTCTTCCTCGACCAGGAGGAAAGGGCGTTCTTCAGCAACGAGGGGCACTTTTCGGAGGATGACGCCAAGCAGTTGCTGTGCAGGATGGCGGGCACCGAGGTCTGCTGCGTGCACAGTCTGGGTAGGTGTGGGGCCAGTGAGGACGCCCCTGCCCTGCTCCCCCTGCTCCCTGCAGGGACGTCTCAGCCGGCACTGAGTCCACTGTCTCTCCCACCCTGTGGGCACTGGGTTCACGTTTTCACCAGTGAGTCCTCAACAGGGCAGAAGTTTCTGCTCCACCCACCTTTCCCAGCGGCCCCAGGTGCCCGCTCTTCACCCCTTCATCTGTGGGCAGTGAAGGCCAAGCCCTGGGTGTCCAAAAGGGAGTAGGTAGATAGATGGTGGCTGCCACCAGGCACGTGGGAGCACAGACAAGCCAGGCACAGAGAGAAGAGGGGGTGAGATCTGGGGCCTTGGGAGGTGCCTGCGGCCCCTGCTGCCCAAGGTCACGAGGAAGTGTCTCCTCCACGGGGCCCAGGTCCCACCCAAGGCATGAGCACCCTCAGCCTCTGCTGGGCCCCGGGGAGTGTGGCCTGGCTCTGGCTGGACCAGCCCCTGTGGGGTCCTGCCCTGGCAGCCCCGGCACCCTGCCACCCCCTGCAGAGATGGAGCCCAAGCTCTGCACCCTGGAGGGTCACCCCAGCGGCAGGCGGAATCCCAGGCGGCCACCTGCAATGCCGAGCCTCCTCCACCTGCCCCATCACCTCGTGGGAAAGCTGTGTGGGCACGGGCAGCAGCCGTCCACAGCAAGAGCAGCCTGGCTGAGCCAGGGACGTGGGCACACTGCGGTGGGCCAGGCCTGCTGCTCTGCACCTCCCACTCACACATGCACCCACACGTGCACACTCACATGCATACACACACTCGCGCATGCACACGGGCTACAGCTGTACATGCAGACACACTTGTACACGCCCACACGTACACATGCGTAGCATGGGCACACACACAGAGACATTTTTACACACATTTTTCTTCCTGCTCAGGGACGTGCATCAAAAGACTTTTTCCTGCCAGTATTAGATTTAAGCATTTTAGACCCTACAAAAGAATGTCCCTTTCTAAGTGGACAGCCTGGCCTATCCAGGTTCCAGCCCACCCTGACATGTGCCTGACTTTCCTGGGGGCAGAGCGGGCCTCTTCTGCAGGACGCAGTGGGCTGGGGCACTGCAGGGGCCCTCTGTGACCCTTGCCTGGCGCCCAGAGCACATGCCTGCCTGTGTGGTGTCCGCAGCGCCTCATGCCCACATGGTACTCTGGGGTTCCAGCAAGCCGAGCAGCAGCCCCTTCTCGGGAGTGGCAGCTGATTGGGGTGCCTGCCCCGTCTGAGCAGGGACGGTGCTCACAGTGTGTGGGTCCAGTGGCTCCGTCCACCCTGCTCCTAGTGGAGCTCATGGGGCTAGGGCACCCCTCTGCAGTCACCGTCTTCTGCTCCGGAGGGCAGGCTGCAGTCCTGCCAGGCATGGGGAAGGGCAGGGACAGACCCCTGTGCTGTCCTGGTCTGTAGGGCCTGGGGGACGTGGACTCCCTGGCCCCCGAGCCACACCTCCACCTCACGAGTGCTGGCGTCAGAAGGCCCCTGCCCTGTGTCCACAGCCCAGGACACGACCTAGGACCACAGGGCACTGTCTGCCGTTGTGATGGCCTCTTTCTCCTCCCTTCCCAGACCACCTGGAAGAAGCAGAGGGTGCGCGGCCTGAGGAGCCAGGTGGGTGCTGTCCTGCGGTGCCGGTTCTGTGGTCAGAGGCCGGGCCTCAGTGGCGGGAGTGCAGGGCAGAGGCAGCAGTGCGGGTAGCGGGTGCTGGTGGGGTGCCACTCCTCTGCCATGCGGGTGTGGGCTGGGTGGGGCTATGGCGGGCTTCTGAAAAGCCCCTTGCAGCTGCGCGGTGCAGGGGACCCACACCTTGTCTGATGAATGTGTCAGCCCCACTGGCCCACAGGGCAGATATCCGGCCCATGGCCCAAGCCCACCCTTGGCTGTGGCTTCCTCCGTGTGACCCAGAGCAACTGAGGCCTGCCCTTCTGTGTGCCAGGTGGCCTGGGCACACTGCCCACGGGGGCGGCAGGGACAAGAAGGTACGGATCTGGAACCTGGAGCTGGAGAGGAAGCCCTCCCTCAACTCAGGGCCCTGTAGGTCCTTCCTGAGGGCGTGGTTCAGGGACACCCTCTTTGCTCCCCTCTGCAACTCAGCTCACCTCCCCATTCCCCTGAATGGTGGGCTGCGGCATTTGGAAATTCCTGGGAGGACCCAAATGCAAACTCGCAAGGGCCTTCTGGGCCTGCCTGAGTCTTGCCTGGAGCCTCTGCAGGAGGCTGTACAGCCTCCTCACTCCTGAGCAAAGGCCCTGTGGGTCCCTTAGCTGCCCGTGCTAGGCTAGCCATGGAGGCCAGCAGAGGAAGCCAGCTGTGGGGGCCTCTGTGGAGGGCAGATTCTTAGCTAATCCAGTACTATTGGGTTGGCAGCACCTTGGAAGCACTGTGCCCCTAAACTGTGTTTAATTTTTTCTTGTTTCGAGGCTTTACCAACTGACAAAGAGTTTGCTTTAAAAATATTTCTCACATGTGAGCTTGAGACCCAGAGGCTGTTTAACCCTGGCTCTTTCCGAAGGGCTCCCTGGTGGGCCCTGCTTCTGCAGCTGGGGGCGTGACTGGTTTGCTCTGGGTTCTGCTCCCACCCAGGCACATTCCACCAGTGCCAGCACCTTCTTCTTGACCCTCTGGTCTCTGCAGGCCTCAGACTCCCGAGCCTCGGAAGGCAGAGGTGGGAATGGGATCTAGGAACCATTCCCGGTCTCTCTTGCCAGAGACGGCTCCTCCCTGTGGTGGAGCAGGGCAGAAGGCCCAGCCCTCTCCTCCAGCTGGCTGCCATCGGCCTTTTTATTTCTATGGGGTGCTGGAGTGGAACCAAGGCCCGACTCGCGCTAGGTGAGCGTGCCACCCCTGAGCTGCGCCCCAGCCCACTCTGTGTGATGACGTCAGCCGGTAGGTCAGTAGTTCTGACTGGCAGTTGTGGCTTCCTGGATTCTGGCATGATGGGGGAGCCCAGCAGGCTGACCAAACCACACCTTTGTGGCCAGCACAGAAGGTGGATGGGACTGGCTCTGCAGCTTCCATTCCTTCTAAAGGGAAAGGGACCTGCCAGCCACGGCTGAGCCCTGATGCCAGGTGTCCCCCACTGCCCTCAAACAAGCGGAGAGGGGAAAGGTGCTTACGGGGATGAGCTTTGCCAAATGGGCTGAGCTGTCCCTGGAGTCACCACTGGGTTCCCACTGCTCCTGGCAGCCTGCGGGGAGGGGTCACCTGGGGAGCCGTGCAGGCCGGGTCACCTTCACACCCAGACGCTAATACTGCTGGGATTTTTCTGTGACTTGCAGAAAGGCCTCTACCTGACCTCACCCCAGATTCCCGAGAGACCCTGTGGATGGTAAAGGATGTTCTAGAACAATGCAAGACCCTCCCAGGCTGCCCCAAGGAGGAGCCCGAGTCCAGTGGTCTCCAGGAGGCTTCCAGCAGTGTGTGCTCCCCAGACACCGAGGAGCCACCCCTCTGCCTGGATGCCGAGGACGGTGGGGCCGACCCAGAGGCCCTGGGCTCGCTGCTGCAGTTCCTGAGCGCCCCTGGGTACCAGGCCTGCTACCGTGGCCTGTACGACGCCTCGCTGCCGTGGCTGGGCAGCACGTTCCGCAGCTTCGCTGATGAGGAGGAGCTGGCCGGGCTCCTGGCACGGGCCCGGGAAATGGCCAAGAAAGCTGGCCTTGGCTCGGCACTGGCCAGACTCTGCTTCCTGCTGGCACGGCTGTGTGCCCGGAAGCTGAAGCTCTCCCAGGCCCGCGTGTACTTTGAGGAAGCCCTGAGGGCCCTAGGGGGCAGCTTTGAGGACCTCTTCCTGGTGGTGGCCGTGTATGCAAACCTGGCCACCATCTACCTGAAGCAGAAGTCCAGGGAGAAGTGTGCACAGGTGGTGCCCAAAGCTGCAGCCCTACTCCTGGGCACACCCAGCCACCCCTGCAGTACCGAGGTGGAGGCGGAGCTCCTGAAGTACGCACTGCGGAGGGCCGTTGGTGCGGGGAGCCTGCAGGCCGAGGCCCGGGCCTGCTTCCTGCTGGCCAAGCACCACACCCGCCTCAAGCAGCCGGAGGCGGCCCTGCCCTACCTGGAGAGGCTGCTGCTGCTGCACAGGGACCTGGGCACCCCGCTCGCCTCGTGGCCTGTGAATGGCTACCTGCTCCTGGCGGACACCTACAGCCGGAAGTGCCTGCCCCACCTGGCACTGAGCTGCATCAGGGTGGCCTCGCTGCAGACCCCGGGCTCACTGGCCAGCTCCCTGAGGAGCGTAGACCTGGTCCTCTGGAACGCACCCCGGCTGCACGGCCAGAGGAGGGCGGCTCACAGCCTCCCTGCCCAGACCGCCCACTACCTCAGGCAGGCGCTGGCCTCCACGGCTTCGGGCACAGGGCGGGCCCTTCGAGGTCCCCTCTATGCCAGCCTGGCCCAGCTGCACAGCTACCACGGGCAGCACGGGCAGGCCATCGCCTTCATGATGCAGGCGGTGCAAGCCGACATCTTGGCCAGCCTCCGTCCCGTGGTGGACCGCTTGGTGGTGCTTGCCTGGCTGCACATGCTCCACGGGCAGAACCTGGTGGCCCTGGACATTCTGCAGGCCATCTTGGATGCAGATGTGGCCAGTGAGGACCAGGAGGGTGTGATTGCCAACATGGCAGCCATCGCCCTGAGGAGGACGGGCAGGACCCGGCAGGCGGCTGAGAGCTACTACCGTGCCCTGCACCTGGCCCGGGGCCTGGGCCAGCTGCGGAACCAGGCGGTGGTCCTGGCCAACTTTGGGGCCTTGTGTCTGCAGGCCAGCGCCACTGGGTTGGCCCAGCACTACCTCCTGGAGGCCATCAGACTCTTCTCACGGCTGCCCGTCTCTGAGTGTGGCCGGGACTTCACCCAGGTGCTCCTGTGGATGGGCCACCTGTACACCCGCCGGGCCCTAGCCCAGCAGGGAAAGTGTTACTACCAGTGGGCCCTTCTGGTGGCAGTGGAGACGGACCACCTGGAGAGTAAGTGGTGCCACAAGGCCACCCGCGTCCCTCCTTGTGCTCCGGGTGTGCTTTAGCATGCTGGCTCCCTGGAAAGAAAACTCCCCAGCTCTGTTCAGAGCACAGGGGTGTGAGTCAGAGGCCAGCGGCCAGGTCCCACGGAGAATTCCGAGTGCAGAAGCTGCAGGTCCCCACACTGGGCTGGACACGATGTGGGGAACAGGCTGGTGCTGGCTTGTGTGGAAGTCCTGCACCCTGGAACCCTGCAGGCCCAGCAGATGGACAGTGGGTGATCTGGAGACAGACCTGGAGACGAGGGCCCACTGAGCCAAGAGGAGCCGTGCATGAGCGAGACCTCAAAGGCCGCTCCAGCTCTGGTCACCATGGTGCCCCAGACAGCCCTGCACATCCCTGCGCAGGACACAGGCGGGTCACCCAGCCTGCAGAGCAGCTAGTGCATGTAAAAGCACCTCTGTGTGCAGGCTGGGGGCCAGGCTCAACAACAAGCAAGACCACGTGGCCCTTGCTGGCTGGTGGCCAAGCACGGGAGGCAGATGACCAGTCAGAAAAGCCACGTGAGGGGGTGGTCAGCGTGACATGGCAGCCCCTGGCCCCAGCTGTGGAAGATCTCTGGTCTGGGGCTGGACAGTGGAGGGGCAGGCAAGCGGGGTGCTGTGAGGCCTTCCGGGGCCCAGGAGTGAGCAGCCCGGTGCTGCGCGGAAGGACAGGTGGAGGAGGGGTGGCGTGCTCCCTGTGGGGTGCGGCCAGCAGCGGGCCCGAGGGTGGACCGCCCTTTCTCTGAGTGTGCAGGCAGCACCCAGCGCTATGGAACCTCGCTGTGGCTCGTGCAGGGCTGGTGATAGGCTCGTGAGCTGGCGGGCAGCGGGCGAGGTGCGGAGTGAGTCCTGGAGGGAGCCAGCGTCGCTGGCTCTTTGCGGTACAAAATCCGTGGATATTTGTCACCGCCTGCAGCAACAACTTGCACGGGTCTTATGGGTGGTGGAGTGGAAACTGAGGCACTTCTACCTTTCTCTTTAGTGCACTGCTTTCTTGCTTGTTCATAGAGAATAGAGGAAATGAGGCTTACTTGCTTTGAGAGGGGGGAGAGAGAGACTTTGCTTATCAGAGAGAAACTTGCTACGCCTTAAAGTCCTGCATCCTGTGAACTAAGGGTACGTCTGCCTAAGGTGCCCTAGTGATGCGTCTCAGTTCTCTGGTCCGCGATCTGCCTCCCGCCGCTGCCCCTACACGATGCTGTGTTCTTTCTTCTGGCTTTTGTGCTAATGGCTGCTGTGGCGTGTCTTCTCTGGCTGCTTCTAATGGCTGCTGTGTCTGTCTCGCTCCGCCCACGCTTATATCACCTCCAGGACGCGGAGAGTAGGGCCACGCCTCTTACGCAAAGATTAGGCGAGATGCTCCGAGCAGGCAATTAGTGCTCGAGAACACATGCGTGTACATTGTGTGCGTGGACGAGAAAATCACCTGAGTGTGCTTATGTCTATTAACCTCCTCGCTGCCAATGTGATCAGGCGCGATCCTGGCACTGCCAACATGGCACAGCCCCCAACAGCCAGGACACAGGATGTCCTCAGGCCCTCTGCCCCAAGGCACCTGTCCATCTACCAGGGTGGCCTTCAACTCAGAAGCAAAACCACTCCAAGGAGCCTCTTGCCGCCCATCCAGAGTCCCAGGTGCTGCAGCCACGTCTGTCCTATCTCATTCACAGGCCCAGCACACATGCGTGGCCCCTGAGGAACAGGGTTTTTGGAAGTGACCACATGAAGGGGCCCAGAGAGGGGAGGGAGGTTTGCCGTCCAGAGCTTCCTCCCCAGCAGATGAGGCCTCCACAGAGGGCAGCTCTTTCTAGATGGGCACCCTCAGGACCTGCAGGGAAAGCAGACTCCTGGCCTCCAGCAGATCCTGGCCATAGTGCCCAGTGGCACCCTCCATGAGTCCTCCCCAGGCTGGGAATTAAGACCTGAAAACACCAGGCAGGGCACTTGGGGTCTCTTCCCTCTCCCTTTACACCAAACTTTCAAGGAGGCAGGCAGGGGTGCACCCCCGGGCTACCAGCTGCACACTCAGGTCATGTGTGAGCCCTGGGGGTGTTGGACATGTCTTCCTGGAAGCCGGTCACTTCACACGGTCATCTGGCTTGTTGGCTCAGTGCTCATGGTTCTTCTTACAGCCTCCATCTCTCTGAGGGTGTCAGCCATATCCCTCTTCAGTTCTGATTTTTGTAATTTCCATCTCTTTTTTTCTTTGTTAGTCTGGTGAAAGATTCATTAATTTTGTCGATCTTTTCAAAGAACCAATTTGTGAGTGGGCATTGAGGGTGCACACCTGTGATCCCAGCTACTTAGGAGGCTGAGGCAGGAGGATCTGAAGCTCAAGACCTGTCTGGGCAAGTTAGTGAAACCCTGCCTTGAAGTAGAGTTGGGGGCATGGCTCAGAGGTAGAATGCTCCTGAGCTCAGTCCCCAGCATGGCAAAAAGCAAAACAAGCAAAAAACAAAGAACGTCAGATTTTTGTTTAGTTGTTTTCTATATTATTTTGTTATTTCCACTCTGGTCATCATTATTTTCTTTTTTGTTTGCTTTGGGATTTCTTAACTCTTCTTTTTCTAGTTTCTTACAGAGGAAGTTTAGGTATGGGCTTTGAAATTTTTCATTCTTAATAAAGGCATTCAGAACTATGAATTTCCCTCTACACTCTGCTTTAGCTGCATCCCCAAGGTCTTGGTATATTGTACTTTTATTTGTGTTCATATTAAAATAGTTTCTAGTTTCCTTTGTGAGCTCATCTTAGACCCACTTGTTATTTATGAATGTATATTTTAATTTTCACATGTTTTTGAATTTCCCAAATTTCTTTCTATTACCAACTTCTAGTTTCATTTCAATGTAACTGAAGAATTTATTTCTCATAATTTCAACCCTTTTACACTTACTAAGACTTGCTTTGTGGTCTGGCATGTGGACTATCTTGGAGAGTGTTCTATGAGCACTTAGACTGTACTCTGCTATTGTTGGGTGGAGTGTTTTAAAGTACCTATGAGGTCTAGCTGGCTTATGGTGTGGGTAGGTTCTACTTCTGTGTTGACCTCTGGATTATTTTTGACAATTGGAAGCTCTCCATAACTCCCAGTCCCTGGTTTGAGGAAAGGCCAGCAGGCCTGTGGTTTGGAGCCTGGCCTGCTGGACAGAGTGCAGGCTTTGTAATACCAGAGCCCAACTGAATTCTATTCTACCATGTGCCATGTGCTCCCGGCAAACACTTTGGATTCTGTGTCCATCTGCAAGCGGAGGTGCTGGTGACACCTTACTGTCAGTTCAGGGTAGAGGCAGCCCCTGTTCTGGCTGGGAGAGCTTGGTGAGGCAGAAACAGGAGGCCTGATGCAGTAGGAATGCCTGGACAGAACCCTGGCCCTGGGGTTCATCAAAATGGTCAGTCGGTCTCTGGGGCGTCCACAGTATGCTGTTCACTGGGCACTCCATGCTGTGCCCCTGAGGAGGACACTTGGACTGTCTCTGGCTCAGTTTCCCATCTGCAAGGACCTGGCTCAAGGAGGTGTGGAAGAGACAGACATGCGGCAAGGGCCTGTGACCCCTGCGTGCGGCCACTGTGGAGCCACAAGGGTGACATCCTCCTTTTGTTCTCCTCAGGCCAACTTCAAGCCGTCCAGCAGCTGTGCCACTTCTATAGCAGCGTCATGCCCAACGAGGCTCAGAATGTCATCTACCACGAGTTCCAGCTCAAGCTGGCCCGCAGGGTAGCCGACAAGGTGCTGGAGGGCCAGCTCCTGGAGGCCATCAGCCAACTCTACCTGTCCCTGGGCACCGAGCGGTAAGGGTACTACCACAGTGGGGATAGGGGTGGCATGGGATCTGTGCCCTGCCCCTGGGAAACTTCTCTCTTTGGTGACCACGGGTTTCCTTGGCATCAGCAAACTGACCTGATGGGCCTGGGGTCATGCTGCCATTGCTCATGACTTGCGAGTGGCAGCTTGGCCTCCCTGATGGGTGGGGGGCCCTCGCATCTGCTCTCACACCTCCCAAAAGGCATCTCTGCCCCACAGACCCAGGCAGGCATTTCTAGGTCGCCCTTCCTGCTGCGGCGGCTTCTGTAAGCTGAGCTTTGCTCACCCTGAGTCTCCAGTCACAGGGTGATCTGGCCTCACTTGTCCAGACATGACAGTTCCCAAGGTTTTGCACCCAAAGAAGCAGAACCGGTTGTCCCTCCTGCTTCCCTGAGGTAGCACCTCAGGACACGACCCGATGTGGCTTCCACTGACCAGCCCACAGGCCCAGTGGGATCACTGCAGTGAACACCCCTCTCATGTAGGACTCGCCGATGGCTGGGCAGGAGCCAGATGTCCAGGAGGACTTGGGGGGCGGGCTCCTGTCCAGGTGCAATGGGCCAGTGCTCCAGAGTGCTGGTCCTCCGAGTGTGGACCCTGGGCCGGCAGAGCGGCATCGCCCCGCCTGGAGGCCTGCTGGAGGGGCTCAGCTTGGCTCCGCCCAGGAGCGGGGTGCAAGTCTGAGAACCGCCATGCAGATAGCCTTTGAATTTCTGCCTGTGCTGATGGATCCCGGTGTGTCCAGAGAAGACGGAGCTGCTTGGGCAGACGGGTGATGGGGGAGTGATGGGAAGCAGGTCGCTCCTGCTGGGTGGCCGCGCTGACACCTCTTCCCTGACAAGATGCCTTTTCGGTACCATGACGTGTGTTCGCCCATGTCTGCTACAGCCCGGGAGGGGCAGGCGCTGCATGTGGCAGGGTCCATCGGTCAGCAGACCCACAGGGAAGAGCCAGGCTGCTGTCTGACACCGGTGTCTGATCCCAGGGCCTACAGATCCGCTCTGGACTACGCCAAGCAGAGCCTGGGGATCTTCATCGACCTGCAGAAGAAGGAGGAGGAGGCCCGTGCCTGGCTGCAGGCTGGCAAGATCCACTACGTCCTGCGCCAGGATGAGCTGGTGGACCTGTACATCCAGGTGCCCCGCCCCGCCTCCCTGCCGGCACACCCACCTCCATCCACCACCTGTCCACACACCACCCACCTGCCATCCATCTACCACCCACCCCTCATCCACCCATTCCAGAGCCACTGTTGAGCACCTGCTGTATGCCAGGGGCCCCTGTCCCCCCTCTCTGCCCTCGGGGCTCTCTCCTAGTCTCCCCCAGGGCCCAGCATCTCCAACAAGGATCTCAGCTCCCCGAGGGCAGCATGATGGGCCCCTCTGCACTGGGACCCAGGAAGCGCTTAGTCAATGTGCAAACGGTGTGTCCACTCAGTTGACACCCAGAACTTGCTTCAGCGGCATGAGGCACGGTTCCTGTAAACAACAGTTACCATACAAGCTGTTTCTAGACACTCCCCTAACATGCCGGAACACATGGGGAGTCCGTGAGCCTTTGCTTTTGAGCACCACTGTGTGCCTTCCCTGAGCCCAGGCTGAGGACTCAGGAAAGGAGCTCTGGCCGAGAGGAGAACCCGTCCTGCTCTGGGCACCAGAAGGCTGGGCTCTGGCTGTTTGCTGGCAAGGGGGCCTAGAGCCCCCGGAAGAGGGGTGTTCCGGGCGGCCAGACTCACAGATCCAGCAGCCCAGAGGTTCCGGGGACCTGGCACGTCCCCGGAGCTGCGAGCAGTAGCGTCTGGCTGGATTCAGGCAGGGGCTAACCTTCACTCAGGGGTCCACTGAGCACCTACTGTGCACCAGGCAGTGGACACAGCTGTGGCCTCAGTCCCCATTCCCATGGAGCTGGACTTCCAGGAGGGAGAGAAGGTGGAGGTGGCCGGGTCAGGGTAGCCGAGGACCTGAAGGAGAAGTGGAGACAAAGGGGCAGCAAGTGGAGGGAACACAGTGACCTAGGACACATGGGCAGGAGGGAGGCCAGGCTGGGCCTCTGTCCTGCACCCGCCCATGCCCAGGCTCTCAGGGGCTTGGGGCTGTGGCCCCCAGGGGCCCAAGGGCACAGGGAGGGAGAGAAGGCCGCGTCTGGGTGTGGTGGGAAAGGGTGTCCAGGTTGGTCTCCAGAGCCTCCCGTCTTGCAGGTGGCTCAGAACGCTGCCCTGTGCACAGGGGACCCCAACCTGGGGCTGGAGCTGTTCGAGGCAGCTGGAGACATCTTCTTCAATGGCACCTGGGAGCGGGAGAAGGCCGTGTCCTTCTACCGGGTGAGCAGTGCCCAGCGGAGTGTGGCAGTGCGGACTCCTGCTTGGCTTCTGGGGGTGACCTTGACGCCCCAGCTGGGCAGGCGATGAGGCCCAGCATGGTCTGAGGATCCCTGGGGGAGGTTTTGTCTGCATCTTAGGATGAGGAAATAGCTTGGAGGCATGGGAGGTGTCAAGGGACCTGCCGTGAGACCTGGCCTTCTCCTGCCCGTCCCCTGGTCCCTGGTGTGCAGCTGGCCCTGGTCCTTGCAACTGTGTGCTTTTAAAGCAGAGAATGCTGGGCCTGCCCACTCAGGCCCTGTGGTGGCCCGGGAGGAGCTGTCCGAGGCCGTGGGGGTGGGTGGGCGAGGGGATGGCCCAGCTCCAGTGCGGGTGCCAGGTCCCCTCTGGCGCGTGCTCTCCCGGGAACCACTCTAGAGCGGGTGGGGTGGGAAGGCCCACGCACCCAGAGCAGAGGGGCACTTTGCATGCAGCCACTGAGGCCTGACCCACCTCCCCGCCGTGACAGGACCGGGCGCTGCCCCTGGCTGTCACCGTGGGGAACCGTGAGGCCAAGCTGCGGCTGTGCAACAAGCTGGCGGCCCTGCTGGCCACGCTGGAGTCGTCGCGGGAGGGCCTGGAGTTCGCCCACGAGGCCCTGGCCCTCAGCATCGCCCTGGGTGAGCCCTGCCTGCTGTCGGGGCCCAGACCCAGCCTGTGCCCACCCCAGGCCCTGTCTCACCAAGGGCACAGGCCCCTCTGGGGTGCAAGCCCATGTGCCCCTGGACACGCCCCTGCTCTGCTTGCTGATTGTGGGGGCTGGGCCTCCATGGGCGCCGGTCCTCTCCTCTGGTCCCCTGCTCTGGCAGCCGCTACTGCTCCCTGGCTGGAGAAAGCCCCGCCCCCTTTCCAGAAGCCCCTCCCTTAGTTCTAGGTGTCCATCTGCCCAACACCCAACTGTGCTGTGCCAGGCCACCTGTCTTTCTGCAGAGACAGGGAGCCCCCGACGACTGACCAGGGCTGGTGCCCCAGGCCTGGCCCAGAGCAGGTGGGCTGCAGAGCTTCAGGGCTGGCCCTGCTGGGGAAGGACGCTGGGGACCAGGAGGCTGGCCTGCCTCTCCAACAGGCAAAGTCCCCAAGGCCGGAGGCTCTGCTGGTGACAGACCCAGAAAGGGGCCACGCCTGGTCTGCAGGGGCCTGAGCCTTGTGCCCAGAAGCACATGGACCTGGGGGCCATTAGGGTTCCTGGTTAAAGACAGCAGCCAAAGGCACCCCATCCAGGCGGCTCGGACCTGCGCAGGGTGTCCAGATCCACCCCTCGGCCAAAGCCCGTGGTCCAGGGGAAAAGCCAGCTGGAGCTGCCCAGTGCCAAGAGGCAGGGCAGGCGCTGCAGGGTCTGCACTTGCCCCAGATTGCCCTGCCCACCCCTCAGGGCCATGTCCTCACGCCCGCCCCTTCCCAGGTGACCGGCTGAACGAGCGAGTGGCCTACCACCGGCTGGCCACGCTGCACCACCGGCTGGGCCACAGCGAGCTGGCCGAGCACTTCTACCTCAAGGCCCTGTCACTCTGCAGCTGGCCGCTGGAGTTTGAGGAGGAGACGCTGTACTACCTGAAGGTGTACCTGGCGCTCGGACACATCCTCTTCTGTGACCTGAAGGTGGGCCGGTGCTCAGTGCGAGGCTGTGGGCCTGGGCCTGGGGTCCGGCCCGCAGCACTGAGGCCAGCCAGGAGGTCATGGGGTGCAGGACGCTCAAGCATGGGGTAGAGTCGGGGGCCCCCAGCGGAGGAGACACTAAGGCAGGGGACGTGTTGGGTGGCCCCAGTGCCCCTGAGACCCACACATCCAGCCCACCGGGCCCCTGCCCAGGAGGCCTGTCCAGGAGGCCAGCCTGCTTTCAGGGATCCCTTGCCAGAGTCCCGAGAGCACTTGACCTTCAAGTCACCCAGGCAGGGCTTCCCAGAGAGGTGACCGAGGCTCGAGGAGGGGTGCAGGGGCCGCAGCCCGCTGTCCTTTCTGGTCCTTGAGCGGGCCTCTCCCACTGCCTGCCTCCTGCTCCCAGCCTCAGCCCAGCACGTCACCAACAGCGCAGGTTCTCCTGCTGGCAGGGGGCGGGGGGAGGGAGCCGCAGCTGGGCTGACAGGAATCAAGGAGCCCACCGCTCACCTGAATGCCCGCCTGCCTGGCACCTGGGGCCCTGCTGCACGCTGGCGACACCTGGTGGCCGGAAGTGGTCCCTGCAGCCTGCCGCTGGGGCTGGGTCCCCAGTGCCCAAGAAGGGGCCTTGATCTCTTCCTGGGCACACGGCCGCCTGCCCCGTGCACCTGGGAGGAAGGAACGGGCCGGTTGCTGCCTAGAGCCAAGGCCCAGGGCCTGGTGGGGTGGCTGGGGTGGCCTGGGGCTCGGGCTCCCCCGGTCAGAGCCCATCTCCACCCGCAGGACCCGTTCGACGCAGCTGGCTACTACCAGCTGGCGCTGGCGGCAGCCGTGGACCTGGGCCACAAGAAGGCCCAGCTGAAGATCTGCGCGCGCCTGGCCACCATCTACCACCACTTCCTCATGGACCGCGAGATGTCCCTCTTCTTCTACCAGAAGGCGAGGACATTCGCCTCCGAGCTCAACCTCCGCCGGACCAACCTGGTGCCCCAACGCTTCTGCGGCCGGGCCCCCTGGCTGGCCCCCGGCCACCTGCCCTGACGCCCGGAGGGACTGGCCCTGAGGAAGGGCGAGGCTTGAGGGAAGGGTGCTGTGGCAATAAATATCTCCAGCAGCGTGCTGGCATCTGCCCTGTGGCCTGAGCCTCCCACTTCAACCTCAGCCTCCTTGCCTGTCGAATGGTGAGAAGGTGGTGGACGCCTGTGGGATCGTGAGGTGACCCCATCTTCCCTGGGAGCCTCCTTGGCATCTGGTGCTGCCCTGTGACTTTTGTTCTCAAAATACCAGTGTGTGAGGAGGTTGGAACCATTATCACTCCAGTTAAAGAAACAAAGGCACAGAGAGGTTAAGTGTGTCATCCATTGTCACAAAGCAGGTGGAGGCCAAGCCCCAGAGCCCAGGGCAGTAACTACACCACCCTACCAGCCTGCCTCAAGTGGTATGTTGCCATTAGGCCTCGCTGGTGGCTCCTGGACTTCTCACCCCTAGAGCGTCACAGGCTAGGGGAGGGAGGCCCAAGTACTCCCTCCTGAGCCCAGCCAGGACAACCCCAGCCCCCTCAGCCCTGCTGGAGGTGGGCAGTCGGCAAAAGCCCCCACCCCTCCCCTCTTGCCACCAGCCTCAGCCCTGTCCCTAGGAGCTCCAAGTGCCACCTGTATCCTGGCCCCTGGGAAGGGGGCTCAGGTGGTGACCTCACCAACCTTCGGGTAGGGAGACGGAGGCTGGGGTGGCTCAGAGGCCACAGGCTCCTGGTCGATGGCCCCCAGCCCCACCGTCCTGCTCAGATCCTTCTTTCAGACGTGATTTCAAATGAGGTGGTTGGGAGCAGACTGGACCCTGAGGTGCAGCCAGTGGCCCCTGCGCCAGCCTCCCCACGCCCAAAGCCTCTCCAGGAGAAACCTCACTGCCTCCCTCAGCCTCCTGTAACAGGGAGGCAAACCAGGACTGGGGAGGCAGGGACTCAGGGCAGAGCCCAGGGCAGAACTAGCCGGGATGCTGACCCCAGGTCTTGCCCAGCCTTGCTCCGCCTGCAGGGGCACCCAGCCTCGCCACCAGGGGGCAGCAGAGAGCATCCAGAGCCGGCCACACCTGGGGAGCGCTTGGCTGGAACAGGCGCTGAGGTCGCTGCCCCTGGATAGCATCCACCGCAGGGCCTGCTGCCAACACTCCACGTGGGCTGGGATCCCAGGCCAGGCATCCTCGGCCACCTGCCTGCGAGCACAGAGCCTCAGGGAGCTGCTTTCTCTGAGCCTCAGGTCGGTCACCAGGGAGATGAGGGCGACAGGCACGGAGAGGTGGGCCATGAGCTCAGGCGGGCCGGCCCTGCCCACCGCTGCTGCGGCCCATAGCACGTGGAGCTGCAGCCCGACCCAGCAGCCACAGAGCACTGGACCAAAACTGGAGGGATGGCCAACTTGCTTAACCACCCAGGCCTTCTGTCTCTTCATCCATAACCAGAGGAAAGCCCTAGCTCACGGTCCCAGGAAGAAGAGAGAAGGCGTGAACAGGGCCACATGCAGGCCTGGGAGCAGCATCTCCCAGGCCTCTGGGCTCTCTGAGGCTGGGTGAGGAGCGCTGTTGACCCCTGGGACTCAGCTGGCTTGGGCCAGGCCCACTGGACTCCAGCCCTGCTCTGCCCAGGCCACAACCCCCACAGCCTTCCTGCAGCAGAGGGGGCGTGAGGCCAGCCACAGGCCTGGCAGGGGCCTCGGTGGTGACAGACCCTCGGTGCAGAGCAGGGTTCTGGAAGGAGGCACCCTGCCTACCCTGTGCTCGCTGCCCACTGACCACTGTCAACTGCTGCAGGCGGCCAGGAGCGGGCGAGCCACGTCCAGGGTGCCCAGGGCTGGGGCGAAACACTCCTTCCCCGGCTCCCAGGAGCTCATTCTCTGAACAGAGAAGGACAGCAACTGCCCAGGCCACAGAGCCCCGGCCCCACACGGCTGCGGGCTGAGCTCTCCTGGGAGCCCACATCCCCGCAGCAGCTTCCTCCCCGGCACACGTCCAGGCTGGCCTCGGGCTTCGGATGTGGACTCTGAGGCTCGGCGGGGACGTGAGCACCTAAGCGCGTCCACCACCATCCTCCCCACCACAGGGAGCCGCCGCGGCCTGTGGCCTCTGGATGGGCAGGTGTTGTAAGAAGGTGGCCGCAGTCCAGGGGGCGTCCGACTCTCTCAAGGGCAGGTGGGGGTCCTGGAGGAGGAGCGAGTTCCCAGTCCTCAGAGTGCGTCTGGTGACCCCGCTGGGGCTGGGAGCTGCCCTCAGGCTCTTGCCTGTACCACCTGGGCTTTGCTTTCCAGGGAACTTGGTGGCTGTCCATTGGCAGCTCCTCAGGTGTCCAGGGCCTGGCCAGGGATGTCAGTCACAGGCTGCCCCTGACTGGGTCAGTCCACCAGCAGCAGGTCAGGCTGCGTGGGTTCAGGGCAAGAAGCCAGCTGGATCCCAGCTCTGCCTCTGGCCCCCTGCTGGCCCCCACGGCCTGTTTCCTTGTCTGTCAATGGGCTGCGCCTTGCTGGGCAGCTACCCGGCAGCATCTGAATCAACCAGCCTGCTCTCCCGGGCTCATCAGCCCCTCCAGAGTTGGTGCAAGAGGGAGAAGCCCAGGAGGGGCCTTCGCCAGGAGGGAGGCCTGTGGGCAGCGTGGCTATGTGGCTCGCACAGTGCCCTCCCCAGCGTGACCCCTTGGTGAAGATGACTGGTCACGCTGGTGGCAAAGGTGAGGGTGTTTGTCGGTGTACTCAAGGTCTCTGATCCACTGGCTCTGGGCCACCCCAACGTGGGCCTGGGCTAGACCGGAGTCCGGCTTCTGTGCGGGGGGACAGTCCTGCAGGCTTTGGCCGCGCATGGAAGTCAGCTGAGGGCTCCTCCAGAAGCCAAGAAGTGCCCACTGACCATCCACAAGGACGGGGAACCCTGGTCCTTCAACAGCAAGGACTGAGCTCTGCCAGCAGCTGCAGCGGGCAGGTGGCCCTGAGCCCTGCTGACACTGTCACTGGTCCACTGAGACACTGGGCCTGGGCCTCTGGCCCACAAACACAAGCCACTGGCCAGCCCAGCACGGGGTTTCATGCCTCCGCAGCCTGGGCTGGATTTCCCTCCAGGCCTGGGTGTCACCAGGAAGCAGGGGCACTGGGGACAAGCGGGGAGGCTCCAGCTTGGTGATGGCCTCGGTGCACTGTCTACAGGGCGAGCGCCCTCCCTGGGGCTGGGCAGGGCGGGCCGGGGCAGGGAGTCTGAAAGTGACAGCCCAGCAGCCCCACCCAGCCCGGAGCCCAGCTCCGAGGCCAGGCTGAGGGGCCTCCCCAACCTTCCCGCCACCTGCCTGGGCAGCCCCAGTGCATCCCACCTGCCAGGCAGCTGGAGAAGCCCGTCCAGAGACACTCACACGGGACAGCGTCCTCCAGGGCAGAGGCCAGCAGGAGGTCTGCTGAGGGGGTCGTCAGCACAAGGAGGAGCTGCGGACACACCCATTCCCAACACAGCCTGGAGACTGGCCAGGCGAGGCCGGGCTGGCCCTGACTTACCTCTAGTGCAGAGGGCTCTAGAGGGGATCAGGTGACAGAGGAGGGGGGCCATCACCTCGGTGCCTCTGCCCTGGCCCCTCTGGCGAGGGCCTCCCTGGCTGCTGGATGGAACCCAAGGTCCGTGGCCCTCTGTGCGTAGGTGCAGTTGCAGGCTGTGGACAGACCGTGGGCACCCTGAGTTGGAGGCCCCAGACAGCAGAGCACCCGTCCCTGACCCCCGGCCACAGGCAGCCGACAGGCAGCGGCGTGGCCCGCCTGGGCCTGGTGGGTCCTGCCACAGCTGACGTGGACACAGGAGCAGCAGACGACGCTGCGTGGCTCCGGGACCCCGCCATGCTGGTCCACAGCAGGCCGAGGGCCCCGCCCATCACAGCACAGCAGAGAAGAGCAGAGGACACCCAGGGCCATCCTGGAAGCCGGGCAGCATTCACAGGGCATCCGTCACTGATGTGGAACCCCGGAGCCCCGGGTGGCGGCTCACGGCCGAGTGCGTGGAGAAGGCGCCAGGGAGGCTGGACGCTCGACTCCAAAACCAGAGTTGGGACCATCCATGGCCACACAGCCTGGAAGGGCACCCGCCAGACTGTACGCGCTGTGCTCAGGAACAGGCCGGCAGGACCGTGAAGGCAGCTGCCTCCCTCACACTCGTGGGCAGCGGATGCCAGTGACCCCCTCGGGCCCGCGTCAGGCTTCAGAACCGACCCCAGGCGCCTGCGGAAGGCGCAGCACAGGGTGTCCATGCCCCAGGCCCCAGGAAGGGCACGGGAGGGAGCCTGTGCTGCTGGCCAGCGCGCTCACTGTGACCAGGCCTGCACCAAGCCACGGGTGAGGGAGGCCCGGGGTCCAGGGCTGCGGGCCGGGCTGGAGGAGAGGAGGACAGGCTGGGCGTCCGTCCCTTCCAGGACACGCCTGGCACCCCAGAACGGCCGCACGGGACAGGAACCCTCACTGCCCAGCTGTGGGTGCAGGACCGCCTGGGCGACGGGGCTTTAAGGAGGACCCGAGGCGGGGAGGCCCTGTCGCCCATGTGCCTGCCCCGCCTGGACAGGGGCCCTCCAGCTGGCACCACAACGACGTGGCAGCAGGACTGGCTGAGACCTCCTCAGGCCCCACCGATGCCAAGGGCTGGACCCAGGACCTGAGCCGGGGAGCGGGTTGTGGGCAGAGGGCAGCCAGGAGCAGCGGGGTCCCGAGGACACCAGGCGGCCGGCACAGCCCGGGTTCCCCGCTGCTGCACGTGGACGTGGCCTCCAAGCCAGCCGCCACTGGGCCCCAGCACTCAGGAGCTGAGGCCATCAGGAAGGGCCATCACACTAGCCGGGGACACCCTGTGTGGCGTCCGGCAGGCAGCGCGTGCTGGAGTATAGCGGCTGACGTTCCAGGGGCGGAAGGCCTCCCACTCGCACACCTGCGTGTGGCGCGGTAGCCCTGGGACCCCAGCAGCCCTCGTGGGGCCCGCTGTCACACACGTCCACCGCCTGGTCCCTCGCTCATGCAGGGCCTGCCGAGGGCTTCGTCGCCCTCCTGTGCGGGGCATGGGCCAAGGGCTCCTGGAGGTGGGCGTCTGGGAGGAGGATGCGGGGGGCAGGCAGCGTTGGGCTGGGGCTCCCTGGGGAGGGCGTTGGGCCCAGGGGAGGCCCTTGGGAAGGACGGCCCGAAGGACCCTGGTCTGAGGGAGGTTCCCGCCTTCACCATTGCCAGTTACCTGCCTGTGCAGGGAGCAGGCGGCCCCGTGGGGGTCCCTATCCCATCGGCTTGTTTCCCTCTAGGTGGGCACCAGGAGTGTCCCCCAGTCCTGTAAGCTGGGCAGGGCGGTCCTTGCACTGTGGGGACAAGTGTCGGGCTCTGTTTGTGGGACTGTTTTGCTGGTGAGGCATTACCGGGGCGGGTGTGGGCACCTAGGAGCCAGCAGTCCCTGTACCTGGTCTCTGGGCCCGTCCGACTCGGCACCCTCGGGCTGTGCGGCGTGGCGCAGGTCTGAAGCACTCCTCCTCCCCCAGCTCGCAGACTCGCCGAGGCTACGTCCTCACCGCAACGATCAGGACTGTGACTTGCAGTTACAAGGGATGACCACAGAGAACGCCCGTCCTGGGAGAGGTGGCAGCGGCAGTGTCCGGAACGGCGGCCTTGCCGAGCCCTCCCCACGCTCGGACCTCGTCAGCAGCATGGCGGAACAGCCCCCGCCACTGGGCCGGGGCCCCCTGCAGTTGAGGCCCAGAGAGGTCAGTGGGCTGCAGAAGCAGAGCAACCCAGAGGCCCCAGGGGCCTGGGTGGCCAGCCGCTGACTCGGGCAGCTTGCCCTGGTTGGGAGGTGGACTGGTTGGAAGCCACCAGGGTCCAGTCCCTCCTCACCTGCATCCCTGGGGCCTGCTCAGCTCCCTGGCCCTTCAGTGGTTCAGCTCTTGCATGAAGACCCTCAGGGTGGCCGGGAAGAGGACGCTGGCGTGCTGTTCGGGGAGGCGTGTGGGAAACCCTCCTTGCCTTCGCCCCAGCCCTAGCTCTGAGTCGGGGGCTCCCTAGTGCCCCAGGCTGGGGCTGAGCCAGGTGTCGGGAGTGCGGTGGGTGGCCCACGCTCTGCCCAAGCTCTGCTTCCTGGCCTCCGGCTCCTGGGGCGCCAGCGTCCCTGGCTGGTAGCTGCATGGCTCTGGTCTCTCCCTCCGGCCACTCTGGCCTGTGTGTGTGAGCTCTCCCTCTGCCCCCTCTGACAAGGACACTCCTGACACATGCAGCGCCCAGCTGGGTCACTCAGGAAGGTCGCCGCTCTCCGAGCCTCACCATAATCTGTCTGCAAGAGCTGTTTCCAGGGAGCTGACCATGGCAGCGTCCAGTGACCAAGGCCTGATGCCCAGGGATTATTTTCTGAATGAGGAAACAGAGCTGGCATGGCAGAGCCAGGCTGTGCCCCCTTCCTGGCTCCCATTCACCCCAGAGCAGCCCCTGAGGGGCCCCAGAGGGTCCCTGCTTCCCCACGCTGGGAGAAGGAGTCCATGCCCGAGCCTGCTCTGGAGCCCCAGGCAGTGGTGCCCGTGCCCGGGTGTCTGGCAGACGCTGGTATCTGGGGCCTTGGGAAGGAAACCAGCTAGGATCACAGCAGCTTCTGACTCGGCAGGTGCAAAGGGCCAGGGGCAGGCCTGGTTGGTGCTGAGACTGAGGAAGGCAGCCAGGGCGAGGGCTGGCCGCACATGGCACGAACACACGTCCACACAGCCGGGGCGAGGGCTGTGTTCTGGAGTGGACTCTGTCTGGAAAGGCCGTCTCCAGGGGTGGCTCACCTGTGGCACCTGTGAGGCTCCTGCTCCCACGGCCTGTGCACCCTGCCATGGAGGGCTGGCACCTCCGGGCACGCTGCCTGGCCTGGCTCCCCTACCCGCAGCCCCTGGGCATGCTGCAGCCTGGGCGGCTGAGAGCCAGCGGAGACTTCTTGCAGTTCTGGGGGCTGAGGTCTGTGGGAGACGGAGGAGTCTAGGGCCTGTTCCTAGGCAGAGCTCTCGCTGTGTGCTGGCCGGGTGCCGCCATCGGCCCCAGACTCCCTCCTACACCACCACCTCGGGGCAGGAGCTCAACCCAGACATCGCAGGCAGCCCATCTGTCCACTGCAGCCACTGTCCACCCCACTGGCCCGTTTTGGTGGGTGGCTCCTTCTGGCTGCTCACTGCTGTCAGGCCTCTGCCTTCCCCTCCACCACACCCAGGCTTGAGGAGGCACCTGGAGGGGCTTCCCTGCACAGAACTGCAAGCTCCTGAGGCCGTAGGGACCCCAGGACACTCACTCCTGTGGGGAATGAGTGCTGAGCAAAGGAGGGGGTATTCCGGGCAGGGCTGACTCCATAGCAAGGTTCTCTGGGACAATGAGCTGTAGGGTGTGGGCTGCAGGGAGGGGTTGATCAAGCAGGCTGCCAGATGAGAGAACTTTGTCTATGAGTGGCTGCTGGCCAGGCCCCACAAGCGTCACGCTGATGAGAAGCAGCCTGGCCCCCTCCCAGGGCTCTGCTGCATCCCCACAGACACTCACGTGGCCCCACAGCTGGTGGCAGTGAGGTAACAAGACAGACGTCCTCTCAAACCTGATCAGGTGCCACAGTGCACTGTGTTGAGCAGGCTGGCGAGAGGACGAGCGGGCGGCGCTGCTTCCAGGAGAGCGGGGCCTCCTGCTCTGCGGCAGCTCCCCCCAGGCCCGCCTCCCTCCCACCACTCTGGGGGGCTCTGCAGGATCTCAGCCCTGGGGACCCGCCCAGTGAGTCAGTTCCTCTGAGCGTCCTTCCATCCTTCCGTCCTTGCGTCCCGTCTGACCAGGCCCTGTGCTGCCTCCTCTCTCTGAATGCCTGGGGCGGGTCTCATGGCCCCCCAGGATTACTTCTGCTTCTGACTCTGAAAAGATCGTGTTTACAAGAAGGCCCAGAGGCCCTGTGGAGGTCCCCGTCCCTCCCGGTCTCCCCCAGTGACCCCATTGCACGGACCTGCAGCCCCCCAGCCAGCCCCTGGCGCTGCGCCATGCCCGTCCGAAGTCCCAGGTCACTGTGTCACAGTGGGCTCTTCTGACCACCACCGCCACCCAGAGGCAGAACCGTGCACCCCCCAAGGACGTCTCTGCACCGTCCACTCCGCCACCGCCCCGGGCCCCACGGCCCACGCCCACCTCTGTGGCCACTGGGTTCAAGGTGATGCGGATGGAGGCTTGTGGCGTGTGACGTGCGGGCACCACCTGGGCACACGTGGGTCGGAGGGTGGTGCCCTCTCTGGGCTGGGCGGTGGCCCCAGCCTACCTGATGGGGAGTGGCCGCACCAGGGCTTGCTTAGCGTCCATCGGGCACCCTCAGCTGCAGCGGCTGTGTGGCCTCCTTGCCTCCGTGGGGCTGTGGGCTTCCATTTCCCTGCGGGGGATCCGCCGCCCGGGTGTATGGGTGGCTTTTAAGGAACCGCCAAGCCTTGTCTGCGGCGGCTGGACCACTGCATGTCCCCTGAGGGCTGTGACAGCAGAGCAGACCCAGGAGAGCCACCCAGAAGGACGCGGTGGCTGTGGCTCTTGCCTGTCCCTGCGTCCCCCAGCTCTTGGGTCCCCAGCGCGTGTTCTGCTGCCCAGTCGTGGACGCAGGGGAGACTGAGGCAGCGCTGCGGTCACACTGGTGGAGAGCAGGGCCTGGGTGAGGCCAGGACTCAGGTGCCACACAGGCACCCCAACGCCCACATGGCCCCTCAGGTCCAGGGAGCGCCCGCGTCCAGGAGGCTGGCCAGCAGGTCCCAGGAGCCCCGCCCCTCCTGCTCCCGGGCTCCCTCAGGTCAGCACAGAGCTGCCCCAGGCAAGGTGCGGGCAGGACCCTGCTGCCCTCTGAACTGTCCACAGGAGGTGCCCGTTTGACCATCAAGAGCAAGCCGTGACCACGCCACCCACACGTGAGTCGGGAAAAGCACGGCTCTTCTTTTCTGTGAGACATGGAAAGGAAGCAGTGGTTGACAAGTGACAAGTGACAAGTGACAAGGAGCGGTGGTTGACAAGTGACAAGTGACAAGGAGCAGTGGTTGACAAGTGACTGGAGTGGCGTCTGGACCAGGTCCCCCGGGGCAGAGTCACTCTGCCCTGTGAGCTGACACCCCAGCAGCCCTGTGCTGCTGAGTAGAGTCTCACCATCCATGGGCACCGGTGTCTCTGAGGGGACAGGACAGGGATGGGGACACAGGATCAGCAGATGGAGGCCGTGGCTGCTGCGTCGGGGACCATCTGGCAGTGCTGTGCAGAGTTTCCTGGGCTCATGGCCCTTGCTGAGCTCCCTCCACCAGGCACAACTCATGCTGGCTTGTCCTGCCTCGCTGTCCAGCCCGAGCAGGCCGCCCTGGGGACAGGGAAGCAAGCGCTCCTCCCAGGCCATGGCCTTCCTCCAGGAAGAATCCCAGGACGGCAGAGCGCAGGGACGTCCACCCCAACCTGGACATGGCCTCCTGGACTCAGCCTGGGGCGGGATGGTGACAGAAGAACAGACACGGTCATGGCCTCCCCAGGGCCTCACGCCACATGCACGACACACGTGCACACACTGTGCATGACACACACAACACACACATCCACACGCAGCACACACGCATCACACACACATCCACACGCAGCACACACGCATCACACACACATCCACACGCAGCACACACACGTCTACACACAGCACACACATGTCCACATGCAGCACACACACATCACACACACATCCACACACAGCACACACACATCCACACGCATCACACACACATCCACACGCAGCACACACGCATCACACACCCAGCACACACGCATCACACACATCCACACACAGCACACACACATCCACACGCATCACACACGCAGCACACACACATCACACACACATCCACACACAGCACACACACATCCACACGCATCACACACGCAGCACACACACATCCACACACAGCACACACACATCCATACACGTCCACACACAGCACACGCAGCACACACACATCCACACACAGCACACACAGTGCAGGCACCACGCCCACGTGACACACGGCTTTGCTGCCACCACAGGGAGAGGCCGTCAGTGCGAGGAGGGTCCCCAGCCTGCGGCGGCCTCACCCAGACACACAGGGACACACTTCCACTTCACAGAGTGGCATCACCTGGCCCCGCGGTGTGACCTGCTCCTTCCGCTGTGGCCGTGCGATGGCCTCCTGCGGCCCCCTGGGGCGCTGGCCGCCACGGGAGCTCAGGGCCCTCGGGCACTCTCGCCTGCTGGCCCCCCACCACCACCCTGTCCTCCTCGCCATCCAGCTGCCCAGCCCAAGGCCAGAAGATGCCCCACTGGCCGGCTGGGGGCCAGTCACTCCTGAAGCCTCTCCCGGCCCCACTGATGTCCAGGCAGTGTCTGTGACCAGCTGCTGGCTGCAGCCGAGTAGCCCCTCAATCCCCAGACTGTGGCTGGGGGGCCGTGGGGGCGGCGGGCGTCCTCCCTGCGGTTCTTTGGGGAGCCCCTCCACGCGCCCGGCCCGAGCGTCCTTCCTGGGGCCAGTCTCCCCGTCCAGCCTCCTCCCAGTGGCTGAGTCTGCTTTAACTGTGTTTCTGGACCCTGAGCTGCAGCGGCTACAGGCAGGCCCAGCTCCCCAGGCCCCTGCCCAGTGCCCAGCAGCAGCCCAGCCGCTGCCCCAGGCACCTGGGAGAAACTGGCCTGCCAGCTCCTTCTGTGCCACCAAGAGGCCTGGGCAGCTGGGGTAGCCGCTGTGTGGGGCCCTGTGTCCCTGCTGGACGCCCCCCGGCCCTTCTCCGCGGAGCTCAGAGCTGGGCAGGAAGCGGGCACCCTCCAGGGCTCCTGGACCTCTAGGGGAAAGGAGCTGTCCCGGGGCCGCACCCCTACTGTCTGTGCCCGCAGCCCCTGCACTGGGTCCCCAGGCACGGCCACGTCCTCCCAGGCACTAAGCAGACGAAACAAGACCCGCCACACGGGGCCAGCATGTCCAGCAGCCCCTGAGCTCCCAGACGCTCCTGGAGACTGGGGTGGCCACGGAGCGGGCAGGACACCAGGCAGCCAGGCCTGCCTGGGCAGATGGGCTACAGGCATAGCCATGTAGGTGGGGCTTCCTGGACAGTGGGGGCCATCCAGAGTGGGCAGCCAGTGCAGGGACATTTGTCCAGTGGGCTGCTCAGGGGAAGCCCAGGGACAGTGAGTCCAGAGGCGATGGCGGTCCCAGGCAAGGGGAGATGATGCCCAAAGCAGACGTTGAAAGATGAGAATTCCCGCAGAAGGAAGGGAGGAAAGGGCCTCAGGGGCAGGCGCGGGGTGGCAGGCAAGACGCCGTCGCCCAGGAAGCGGAGAGTCAGGAGGCCCTGGCCCAGGAGCCCGGGAGCCGCAGAGCGAGGACAGGCCCTGCGCCTGCCCCAAGGGCCCAGAGCCTGTCCCACACCCAGGCCCAGGCGAGTCCCCGCTGCCCGCTGTGCTGCCTCTGCAGAAGCCCCTTGGGCAGTCGCCACCGTGGCCACGGGCGAGGCTGCTCCCGCACAGGACGTGGGGCCTTTGTGGGGGCACTGAGCCCGCCCCGCACCGTCTGGGCACCCGCCTCCTGAGCCCACGTGCACGGCCCAGGGCTCTGTCACGACCACAGGCACGCGGGGCATCCAAGGCCCACGGGCCTGGCGTCTGCAGCCCTAGGCGCCACAGAAGCGCCTGGGCCCTGTCCCCAGGGGCTCCCGGAGCCTGCCCCACCCTGCGGCGCACTTGATCCGCAAGGATGCGCCACCCTCCCCAGCCCCAGCCCCACACGCTGCACATCCAGCCGGCTTCTCCCAGTCCTGCCTCCGACCCTGGTCCCCAGCCCGCCCTGGCCACTCTGGGCCTGTCCCGTTCCTCCTAGGGGCCGCCTCCCTCCTCCCAGGAAGGTTGCTCAGGACCCGCTCGGGCAGGGGCGAGGCCCTGGGAGGCTCGGGAGCTGGGACCTTGGGGCAGCCACAGTGGAGGGTCAGGGCGTCCTCCTGGCCCGAGGTGCTGGTGGAGGGCTGGCAGCCCAGTGGGGTCAGAGGCTCGCCTGAGGCGAGGGGTCAGGCAGGCGGAGCCATCAAGCTGGAGGCAGGCGGGGGGGGACGGCAGCGGACACTCCAGGGCTGCCCTGGTCACAGCAGCCAGGACCGTCCAACCTAAGGGCCACAGCTGACGGTGCAGGCCACACCGCAGCCCTCTCGGCCTCAGAGAGGGTAAACTGGTCATTTGCCACATGACGGGTAAGCCTGGAGGACCCTCCACAGAGTGGACGGAGCAAGGGGCAGGAGGACCCGGGCCGTGACCTCCGGGTGGAAGGCAAGGAGCTGCTCTCGCAGACGCGGGGAGCAGAAGGGCGGCGAGGGAGGGGCTCCTAACCCCGGAGCAGTGGCTCAGATGCCGGGATAGGCCTCAAGATCTGTGTGGCAGGTGGCGTGGTCAACATCCCCACAGTTCACAGTGGCCGAGAGCAAGCTTCCGACATCTCGCCATAAGTCAACAGGTGGGTCATGGTCTTCCCTCGGCCACGGCACCTCGCACACAGGGACCAAGGCACCACCCTGCCCATAGATGTGCATCAAAAATAATATTGCTGCTGGGCGCGGGGGCCACGCCTATAATCCCAGCCACTCAGGAGGCTGAGGCAGGAGGATCTGGAGTCCAAAGCCAGCCTCAGCAATGAGGAGGCGCTAAGCAACTCAGTGAGACCCTGTCTCTAAATAAAATACAAAATAGGACTGGGGATGTGGCTCAGCGGCCAAGTGCCCCTGAGTTCAATCCCCGGTATCCCCTGAAAATTGCCAATGGACAATAATATTAATATCTGAAAATACGAGGGGATCCCAGCCCCCGCTGAGCGTCGGGCAGGAGCAGGGGCTGTGGGGCGAGGAACCCCGAGGGGCTTCTGCCTGACCCATGGAGTCAGGGAGGACAGTAGCCTGAGGCTGGTGGCCACTGACCCCCACTCGGTGGCCCCAGTGTGACTCTGGCCAGGAAGGATGGGGAGGAGGCAGCGGCTCAGCATTGGTTAGCCAGTGACCTCGGCAGGGACGGGGACTCACAGTCCTGCTGGAAGAGTGGACGTGAGGTCCAAGCTACCCAAGGAGGGGAGAAGAGGGGGCCGTGGCCTGACACCTGTGGGAGGAGAAGTGTGACAGGGACGGGCAGCGGGCGGCGCTGGGACCGCCCAGTGGGGAAATGCGTCCACATGCAGACGGACAGAGAGGCCCCTGGCCCCACACCCCACGGATGTGAGGCATGCAGCCCGTGCAGCCACGGATCCCCTGGAGGGAGACAGGGGACTGAATCTCTGTGACGTGGGTTGGGCAGGGTCTTCTCAAGAGAGGACGTTGGAAGTGCCCAGTGAGGACTCCGTAGCTATGCTGGCCTGCCCTCGGCGAGGCTCCCGTGCCGGACAGGACCGCGAGGAAGGGCTGGAGCCCACAGGGCGCAGGGACGCAGGCGCCACCCTGTGTGGTGAGGGGCTTTGGCCCAGAATATATAAAGAGCCCTCAGAACTCAACAATGAGAAGACGGACAACCAAAAAGACGGACAGACCAATGGCCAAGGAGCTCACGCAGGGGCTCCGGCCGGAGCCGTGAGGGAAAGGCACACCAAGACCCCAGCCCGACACCACACCCCTGGACGGGGCCTCGGCAATGGCGAGCTGGTCAGGGCCCCTCGCACTGCGGGTGAGCCTGAAAGGGCGCTGCCGCTGCGGGGAAGCCCTGGTGGCCCCTGGAGCTGTGTGTGGCCACCTCAGCACAGGGGCCAGCAAGTCCCCGGGAAGTGGAGACGCACATCCCAGGAGCGGCCCTGCAGCGGTGTCACAGCCTGCATCCACCAGACGAGGGACAGGGACCAGACCAGGCAATGGAATAGTATTCAGCCATGAAAAGCTCCCTCCACAGGGAGGGGCTGGCCAGATGTCCCCAGCACATGCACCCTGGCCAGGGGGCAGGAGGGTGGCCCTCAGTTCTGGACGTCTGGTGTGGCCAGGCTCTGGTCCCAGGGCACAGACAGGTTGCAGGCTGCCCAGGGAGACGTGACCACATGGGCTCTGGAGGTGGACACGCCAGTCATGGTTGGGCTGGACAGTCCCTAAAGCCACCTGGGCTGCAGGCGTGGTCCCCAGCGCAGTCCAGAGGCAGGGCTTTGGGGAGGACAGACACGACTGGAGGGCTCCATCCACCCCGCGTGGACGTGTCCTGAGGGGACTGTTGGGGGCCGCGCTGCAGGGTGTGGGGCCTGCTGGAGGCCCAGGGCCACCGGGAGTCCTGAGTGGGGGCGTGCTGTCCCCGGGGGCCCACGCCGCCCTCTGCTCCCCGCCCACACGCCCCACGGTGACATGGCCCTGCAGGCAGGGCTCTGTGGCCCTGCCTGGCCTGAAGCCCAGCCGAGACCAGCCTCTGCTCCCTGAAGGAGGCTTCCTCAGCTGCCGTGTCACAGGGACAGGGAGATGACCCACACGGCCCATCCGGCCCTCGCTCCCTGTGCACTGTCCTGCCCTGGCTTGGGCCTGCCGGCCACATGCCGTCCAGTGCCACTGTCCCCTGAGGGCATCAAGACCAGAGAGGTCTGGGGTGGCCCGGCCCTCCACCATTTCATGACACAGCAAGGCGGCCTGGCCAGGGGGGCCTCCACCTGCGCTCCCAGCCAGACGGAAGGAGTGGGTTTCTTACGCTTGCGAGTCTGCCTACGGCCTCCCTGCCTCCCTCCCTCCCTCCCTCCCTCCCTTCCTCCCTTCCTTCCTTCCCTCTCTCCTCCCTTCTCTCCTTCCTTCCAGTACTGGGGATGGAACCCAGGGGACCCAGGTGCATCCTGTCAGACCCTTTGGTCTGGGTCTCACTAAGTTGTCCAGGCTGGCCTCCAAATTTTGGTCCTCCTGCCTCAGCCTCCTGAGCAGCTGAGATTACAAGTGTGTACCACTGCCCATCTCGACTTCCCTTCCTCGCGAGCCCCCCGGCCTGTGGTGCTGCATGACAGCAGCACAGTGGGCACCAGACGGGGCAGGGGAGGCCGCCCAGCACAGCAGGCACTCTCTGTTTGCCTGCTCCACTCCTGGCTCTTCCCTGAGTGGGCTCATCTTGGGGTGGCTGGGCACAGCTCCCCTTTACAGTGATCTAACTTCAAACAACCACAGTTCAGCAAGTCCCAGCTTGGCCTCAGCAGGAGAGGCTCGGGTCCCTGCCGCGCTCCAGTGCTGCAGCTCCCTGCTGTGTGACTGGGGGCAAGCTTGTAACCTCTCTGGGCTTGCTTTCTTTGCCCAGGTCACACACGGGTCAGTGGTGATTCCTCCTTCGGAGGCCAAGGCAGCTGACACGGCAGAGCCTCCATCAACATGACTGACTCTTACCAACCAGCCTGGCTGTCCGGGCGGCCATGTCCCTTCGTGGCACTGGGCATGGCCGGCACCCTGGGGTCAGACTCAAGGGCTTCCCATCGTGGGCCTGTCACATACGGCTTCCTGCCTGTGGTCCTCTCCATGCCTCCCCTCTCCCCATGACCCCTGTTCCGGAAGGGCTCAGCCTCCTTTTGTTTTCTAATTTACTCCAGGGATTGAAGCCAGGGGTACGTAACCCTTTTCCTTTTTGAGAGGGTCTCACTAAGTTGCTGAGGCTGGTTTTGAACTTGTGATTCTCCTGCCTTGGTCTCCCAAGCTGCCAGAATTACAGATGCCCGACAGTCCCGGCCCCTTTTTTGAGGGCTCATCTGATAAGGTCAGGCCCACCCACACTCCCGAGAAGAGGCTGTGGACACGGGGCAGGGGTCTCGGGGCCTCCTAGTTAGTGTCTTTGGTACTTCAGGACCGGAGGAAGTTTGCTTCTCATTTTCCGGATAGATGGGAAGCTGAGGGTCGTCGGCCCCTGAGAGCTAACAGACAGCAGCAGCTCGGGCAGGCTGACTCCACAGCCTCCTTCCGCAGGTGAGGGCAACGTGCTCCCCACGCCCCTAGGGTCCTGCCACCTCCAGAGGTTCAGGAGCAGAACGTGGTTCCAGGAAGGCACAGCCTCCTCACCATGCAGGGCCCGTCTTGATGGCGGTGAGCTCCCTGGCCCCAGAGGTGTGCGAGCAGAGGCCAGCCCTCGGGGGGTGGAGGCACGCCCGCCTTTCCTGCTCCTGGTCCCCGCATAGCTTCCGCCCAGTGAGTCCCAGCAGGAGGCGATCAGGGGCCCTACAGGAGCTGGACTGGAGGCTGCAGCCCATGTTCTCAGGGGTGGACTGTGCGCCAGGGCCCAAGGGGACTCATTTCCTCTTGCTGGGGCCTTGGGGCAAAGCCCCTCAGAGGCAAGGGTCTGGGCAGTGGCAGTGGCTGACCACTGGAACCTCAGATTGTGACCAGCACCGAGGGAACACAGTCCAGAGGGCTGGAGCACGATGAGGGCCTGGATCAGGCTGCGCCTGAAGCCAGACCCTGGGACCCAGCCGGAAGAGGTCCCGCTAGATCCTCTGGCCACCACCAGTCTGAGCTGTGCTGTCGCTGGGGCTGAGGCCCCTGCAGCCCTGCCATCCCAGCCCTGGCATCCCCCCCGGCTGGCCGCTTCTTCCACAGCCGAGCACTGGCCCTGGGGACAGACTCTCACCCTGGACCCTGCCTGCCCCTCCCGCCCCTCCACTCTTGCCCCTCTGGCCCCGGCAGCCAAGGCCCAGGCTGGAGGTCCTCCCAGGGAGGGTGCAGTGAACTCCCTCCCTGCTCCCCGCCCGGTTCCCTCTCAGACGCCACTCACTCCATGGCCCCATGTGGTGCTCAGTCCCTGGCTTCCTTCCACCACAGCATCCGCTGTGCGTGTGTAACGGTGTGGCAGCCAGAGATGGACGGGGGCCGGCCCAGGACAGGCGTTCTGGAGCCAGGCATCGGGGTCCAAATCCTGCTTCTTTTCTTGTGGAACCAGGCTGTGTGGCCTTGGGCATGTTACTCCACCTCTCTGTGCCTTGGCTGCCTCACCTACAAAATCCAGAGCATCACATCACCTACTTTACTGGGCTCCCGGGGCTGTGATGAGCTCCAGTTGTGGCCCTCACAGGCAGGGATGGCTTGGTGGGCACGGGGAGGGTGTTCGGGACTGTTAGCAGGAGGCCTGGATGAATGGGAGGAGGGCTTGGAGTCTCCCTCTTGGAGGGAGTGCCCAGGGGAAGGGGTGGCAGACGGCCCCACGTCACGGCTTCTCCACCCCAGCCCTGAGTCACCCCCTGACGTGGACCAAGGAGTCTTATCGCAGGCCAGGGTGTGGCCAGGCTGGTGCTTGTGGTCCCCAAAGTGCTGTGAGCTACGACTTCACCCCTGTGGGTCTGGGCTCGGGGAGGAGCTTGGAGAGGGCATGTGTCCTGCCCGGGGCCGGCTGGGGGGACGGGTGAGACCCTGGAGGGAGGCACACCTGGCCCGGCCTGGAGGTCTCCGTGCGGCTCAGTGGCGTCCCCAGGGGAGCGCACACCAGGGGGCGTCTGCATGGCCACAAGATCCCCACCATGGCCCGAGGCGGGCGGCCGGCCAGCATCAGGGAGGGCCTGCCGGGGCCTGCACGTGCCAACCGCAGCGGAGGCCGTCACATGCCCTGTGTCCCGTGTCCTGAGAGCACCAGGACCCCGGAGGATGCCAGGTCCTCGGGACGGCCCTGCATAGAAGGCCAGGGCTCTGGGGAGACGCAGGGCTCTGGAAGGGTCCGAGGTGGCCTGGTCGGCTGAGCCTGAGGCAGCAAGGGGTGGAGCAGCAGGGGGCGCCACTGCCCCGCCATCTGCCCTGGGTGCCCAGGAGCCGGCAGAGCATGGGCGCCTCTGGCCGAGAACTACGCAGCCTCGGGAGTGGGAGCGGGGCCTGCTGAGAGGACGGAGCTGGAAGTGGCCCGCGTCCTTGCACTCGGGACTCTGCCTCTGCGTCAGACCTGGGGGGACAGTGTGGTCAAGAGGGGAGAGCACGCACCCGGCCTGCCTGAACTCTGAGCCCGCCTGCCCTGTCATTCTGGCGCCTGCCTCTGAGAGCAGGCGGGGCCGAGGCAGATGTCCACCCGGCCCCTGGGCGCCCGGAGCCAGGAGCATGCCGCCTGCTCCGGGAACACCTGGGCGTCCGCAGCAGCAGCCCTGGAACCCAGGACCCAGCTTCCCCACCTGCAGGTGAAAAGGTCAGAATCAAGGAGCGCTCTGACCCTCTGAGGCCCCTGATCGTCTGTGTCCTGGAGAAGCTGGGAGGGAGTGACCCTCCGGGCCCAGCACCTGCAGGACCACAAGGCCCCAGAGCAGCCTGCCCGGGAGCAGTGCCCACAGGCACACTGGGGGCTGACTTCCTGGCCCTCGGTCCCTCAGGCCCGAGTCGCCCTGTGGAGACAGGCCAGGAGCCCTGGTCAGGGTCAAGGGTCGCCCAGCCCCGACCAGCCCTGAGATCCCCAACACAGGGCATTCACACGGGGGTCTGGACTGTCCACAGCCTTAAAGCAGCATGTACTTCATGTATTCCGAGGCAGAAGTGCCTGCTGTCAGCCTTCCTTTGCCGAAGGCCCTTTGGAAAGGGGAGGCCTGGCCCCACCGCCCGCATCCCCTGCCTTGGCCCTGAAGCTCACCTCAGGCTCCTGGCCACTGCGGCTGCTGGGCCCTCGGGGGCTCACGCCCGTCTGAGGGGCCATTCCCCTGCCTGAACGCCAGCAGAGCCCCAGCCTCCAGGGACCAGAGGCCTCAGGAGCCTGACCCGCCCACTCCGGTGGTGCCCACCACCCCTCACCTGGGTGTCCATAAACTTGGATGGGAAAAAATCTTCATCTTCACCCGCTCCGAGGGCAGACGAGAGTCCCGCCATGGCCGGTAGGCCCAAGCCACTGCTATCCTGGGACCCTAACGCCTGGGGGCCGAGGGGTCTCCGGCCACACGCTAGCCACCGGCCTCCCACCCCCAGGCTCACTCAGTGCTATTGGGAGCCCCAGCAGGCACCTGCGGCAGCTGCGGGTGCCCAGGGTCACTCCATCCCCATGCGATGTGCTGCTCCCTGCAGCCTGGCCGCTCCCCTGGCAATCGCGGGCTCCGCAGGTCACAGGCTGACAGGGCCAGGGTGAGGCCCTGGCGCTGTCGGCCTCGCACATGCGCGTGGCCTCCTGCCCTGCTGGCTTCCTCCCCGGGTCTCAGAGCAGGCGGTGGCCCCTGGCCTGCACCCTGCGGCTGCATACCCGCGGCCTCCACAGCCCAAGGCTCACCTCAAAGGCAGGTGCCCTCCCTGACTCCCGCAGCCTCATCAGGCCTGACGGCCTGGCACCAGAGTGAGCCCTTGAGGCAGGTCTGAGGTGGCCGTGGGGAAGGCATGAGGGACAATGAGAAAGGAGCCAGCGTCCAGTCCCCAGCACGAAGGGTCAGCAAGGTCAGAGTGGACCCCAAGGCCTCTGCCATGTGGGCGGTGCTACCAAATCCTCCCGATGGAGGGGCAACTGAGGCGGGGGTGGCAGGGTGGCAGAGGAGGGCGGGCAGAGACTGGCACTCCCACGGAGGACAGACTGGCACAGACCCTGCCCCCCTGGGAGCCACAGTCCAGCACACCTGGGATGCTTCCCAAAGCTGACCACGTGTTTGTCCCCAGGGGCAGCGGGGAGCCGGGAGGGAGACCTGGTGGTGGCCCCAGGAGGGCGGGGGAGGGCGTGCGGCAGCTTCTTGACTTGTGGCTGCCCTTCGGGGCGGCCGCTGGCCGCCCTGCGCGGATCCCTGCCCCGTCCTCACGCACCGCACCGGCCTGTCACTCCGAGTCCGAGTTCCAGCTGGCGGGCAGCGTCCCAGGCGGGGGCGGAGGCCGTCGCGGGGCGGGGCGCGGGGCGGGCGGCCTCCAGCGAGGGCGGGCCGGGCGGTCGCCTTAAGCGCGGAGGCGCCCGCGGCCCGCAGACTCGCCGAGGGAGCGGCCCTGCGACCGCGCCATGCCCCAGCGCTCCGGGCACGCGCCCGCCTGAGCCGCCCTCGCTGTGCCCTCGCCGCAGCCCTCGCCATGCACACGCGCGCGCTGCTCCTGGCCTCGCTGGCCGCGCTGGCGCTGGCCCGGGAGCCCCCTGCCGCGCCGTGTCCCGCGCGCTGCGACGTGTCGCGCTGCCCGAGCCCGCGCTGCCCGGGCGGCTACGTGCCCGACCTCTGCAATTGCTGCCTGGTGTGCGCGGCCAGCGAGGGCGAGCCCTGCGGGCGGCCCCTGGACTCGCCGTGCGGGGAGAGCCTGGAGTGCGCGCGCGGCGTGTGCCGCTGCCGCTGGTCGCACGCCGTGTGCGGCACCGACGGGCGCACCTACGCCAACGTGTGCGCGCTGCAGGCGGCCAGCCGCCGGGCGCTGCAGCTCTCCGGGTCGCCCGTGCGCCAGCTGCAGAAGGGCGCCTGCCCCTCGGGTAAGCCTGCGCGGTGGGAGGGCGGAGGCCGGGAACGGAGGCCGGAGGGACCCGGCGCAGGCCCGCGCCCTGCGCCCCAGCCCTTTAGAAGCTGTCCGACTGCCTTTGACCTTCCAGAAGGAAGGAGACACTGAGGTCCAGGAAGCAAACGGCTGCCGCTAGGCCACACAATGAGTCAAAGTGAAACCAGACCCCTGGACCCCGCTCATGGGCCGGGCTCCCAGCTTCTGGCCTGGCACATTGACCTTCCTGGCTCCACATGCAGGACTCTGCCAGGGCACCCACTGTGGGCAGTCTGTCCTGGTCTTCGGTCTCCAGTCTCCGTGCCTTGGAGGGCAACACCGGCACTATCTTCTGCTGGTGGCTTCCTGCTTGTCTCCAGCTGGCTGTTTGGGAACCTGAGGTGTGGGCTCCCTGGGGAGAGGAGTCCCCTGAGTCCCCCAAACAGCATCTTCCGGCTTGCAATCGGTGCTTCTCACCGCGCCCCCCAGATGGCCCTGAGCGTGAGGAAGGTGCTAGAAAACCCTGCCGTCCAGGCTCTGCTCTTGGTGGGAGGGGTGCTTGCTGGTGGCGATGAGTGGGGGCCCTGGTCACAGCCTGCAGCCGGCCCAGCAGAGACGGGGTGCGGCTGGGACATGGTCTAAGGTCCCTGGAACACCCGCGAGGCCTGTGGAGGGCCTTGTGGGCCAGATCTGGAGGAGGAGGACCAGCCTTGCAGGCGCAGGGGTTCTGGAAGGAGGGACCTGCAGGAACACACTCCTGGTTCCGCTGTGCGAGGTGACCCTGCGGGGTGGGGCAGATGGCTCAGAGCAGCTGGTGTGGAAGCCTGGGGTTGACACCAGAGGCTGGACAGGACCAAGTGGCCGACAGGGTCAGGCCACTGTCTGAGACCTCATCCCGAAGGCAGGAGCTCCCCAGGTTGTGTCCGGCACTCTGAAAATGAGGGTCTGGTAGCCCTGAAAGATGGAGATGGCACCCTCCCGGCTCGGGTCTGCGGGGTGGAGCAGAACCTGCAGTAAGGAGCCCCGCCCTGCGCGAGCCGGGGTTCCCACGAGCGCTGGGGGCGCCACCGCGCAGGGCGGACCCCTCCACAAACACCAGGTCTGGGAACCGCTTTGGGAAGCAGTGGGACTCTGGATCGTGTGGGAGAACCTTGAAGGGTCTGGCAGGGCGCGGCCTTGCCGGGTTTGTGGTGGTGCAGCCAGGTGGCCGAGGCTGGGTCGCTGGCCAAGGCCGGGTCGCTGGCCGAGGACAGGCTGTCTCCCTGTTCTGGAGGCTGGAGTCCCACATGGAGGCACCCGGGTGTCTGGTGGGGCTGTGTGCCCTGCGGGTCCACACGGGCTAGGCAGAGGGCCAGCTGCTGGCAGTGGGGAGGTGACCAGAGCGCCAGGCTCCCCGCTAAGGGCCTCAGCCCTCTGTGTGGGCCCTCGTGACTGACCTCGCACTGGGACGTTGAGCCTCAGTACCGGATCTGGAGAAGGGGGTCACACACAGCGAGCTGGCAGAGGGCGTGGCTGGGAGTGCGTTTCGGCTGCCCAGGACATGGAGCGTGGGGCGGGCACTGTGGCTCCAAGATGGTCCTGCAGCTGAGAAGGTCCCCTGCTCCTCGAGGCCCCCCACCCAGCAGGCTTGGCTCCGGGTTCCTCCTGGACCTCGCTGTCCAGGGGCAAAGGCCCGGGGCCTGTGGGCGAGGGTTTGGAGGGGCCCGGGGCCGGGGGGCTGGCGGAGGTTGGCCTTGGGAGCACCCCTGCTGCTGGGTCCACTCTCATGAGGCTCCTGCCGTGTGCTGGCTGGCCCTGGGCCAGTGATGGGGCTTGGCACAGACCACCGGGGACACGTGCTGGCTGCTCGGGACGGCAGGAGGCTGTGGGTGTGGGGTCTTGGCAGACTGGCTGGCCCAGAGCCCCTCACCGAGCCCGTCCCTTGCTCCCTGTGAGTGGGGTGCCGGCGCACCCGAGGACACCTCCCGGGGCTCCGTGTGCCCGCCGATGTCGGGAGAGCAACTCCTCACTCAGCCCCACGGCCGTGGCCCAGGCCCTGGTGGTCTCCCGCGCGTCCTGCTGCCAGCATCCGCTCAGTCCTGGGCGTCAGGAGGGCTCCCGAAGAGGGGCCCGAGCCGAGCCGCTGAGTGGCCACTCCCTGAAAGGGGCCGGTGGGCCCAGGGCCGCAGAGCCAGGGAGACCGGGCAGCGGGGCCAGAGGGCCAGGATCGGCTTCCCTCTGCCCCAGAGGCCCCGCGTCTGGGCCCGTGTGCCAGGCTTGGGCGTCTGAGTCACATCTTTGGGCATTTGCATCACGAACTTCAATCGTTATTTTTGCAGTCCTGGGGACTGAACCCGGGCGCTTACCACCCAGCTGCTTCCCCAGTCTCTTGATTTCTTGGTTGAGGCAGGTTCTCGCTAAGTTGCCGAGGCTGGCCTCAAAACTGGGATCCTCCTTCCTCAGCCCCCGAGTCGCTGGGGCTACGGGTGTGTGCCCCCACGCCCGGCCGTCATGGCCCTTTAGGAGGAGAGACCCACAAGCCACGTGAGCCGTCCTCGAGTGGAGGGACAGATGTGCCCCGAGCTTGGCCCCCGCCCGTCCACTTGGTCCCCCCAGCTGGCCCCGCACCGTGAGGAAGGGCACTCTGGCATGGCTGGGTGTGAGCCGAAAGCGCACTCAGACCTTGGCCGGGGTCCCCGGAGCAGCGGGAGCGTGGCCAGGACGTGCACGTGCCAGGCTGGTCCGGCTCTGCTCGGTGCCTCTGCTGCCTGCACCCACTGGGGACTTCTCTGCAGGGCACTGGGGACCAGGCGTCTGGTCCACCTGCTGCCACCGTCCCTCAGCCACAATCTCCCGTCCTGTGCATTTCCTGTGCAGTGTCCACCGCCAGGAGCGTCCTAGTCTTTGTCCCTCAGGCCCGGCCAGCAGTGCCCCCGTGGGGCTCAGCCTCACAGGCCTGTGAACACTCTCTGCCCTCTGGGCCCAGCAGCACCGAGTCTCTCCAGGTGCTGTCCTCTTGACTGTCCCCAAGGCCTGGGCCCCTGAGCCTGGGCTGGCCTGGCCCACAGCAGTGAGCAGGGAGGGCATGCGTGAGGGAATGTTCTGGAAGCAGCTGAGTCCCAGGGCCCTGGTGGCCTCCACCCACCCTCCATGGGCCCGACGTTGAAGCCCCAGGAGCCTGCGGGGTCTGTTGGGCACCGGGCCGGATCCCTGTGTTTCTCCGTCTCGGCTGCTCCAAGTGAGTCCAGCCCCACCCCTCCCAGGACATCAGCGGATGCTGCGTCTGTGACCTCAGGCCAGGTCCTGCCTAGGCACGCAGGGCAGGGAGGGCAGCAGCCCTGACCTGGGCCAGGGGCCCCAGCTGCCCTGCACTGCGCAGCTCCTGGAGGTGTGACCTCGTTGACTGCGGGCAGGAGCCGCCAGTCGCTGTGAGGCAAGGAGACCGCTCAGAGAGCAGGGGACCCGCCCAAGGCGCGCAGCCAGCCCCTGAACTCCTGACCTCCCCTCTGCTGGTCCTTGGCTGATGTGATGGGGGTCCAGCCTCCAGGAGAGGCCTGCCCTGGCCTGTCCTTGGCTTGGGCCAGCCTGGCTCCTCTAGCCGTGAGATTCCACGCGAGCCACCCTGTGAGGCACACCTTCTGACTCCCTCCTTCAAGCTTCTCTGCTTTGTCTGAGAGGGGGCCTTGCTAAGTTGCTGCGGCCGACCTTGAACTTGCTGCCTTTTCACCTTAGCTCTGGGTGGCTGGCTGGCACCTCACCCAGACCCTCCTTCGTGTTTCACATGCTCTTTGCCTCTTGACAAATCATGTGACTGTCCAGCGACCCAGGGAAGGAGAGTGCCGCAGTCATACCAATTCACAGATGAGGAAGTGGAGGTGTGAAGAGCGTGGGAGGCTGTGGTGTCTCGCCATGGGAGTGGCACCCCTAAGCAGCCAGACGCAGGGACCTGGGTCTCTGTCCTGGTTGTGTCTCCTAGGAGCTAGAGCGTTAATGCACACAGCTGTGCACTGCACAGCTCCCCGGGAAGCAGGCCACACTCATTGTCTTTAATGGTCCCAGAACTGTGTAGTGCACAACCTGTTCAGCAGTGCAAGGCAGTCCTGCACAGTGTCTTGCTCATTCACTGTCCCACTCCAGGCCTTAGTTTCCCCCTCTATTCCTGGCAGTTTTGACTGGAACCAGCACAAAATCCTCAGCTGAGGGTCTGCCACTGTCCCTCAGTGCTCCTGGAAGCCCTGTCAGGAGGGAATGTTGGAGGTGGAGCCCTGAGACCCGGCTTCTCTCCCTGGTGGCTCTTTTCCCAGCCTGCCCTGGTCCCGGCTGTGCTCCTTCCTCTCCTGGGAGGCTCAGGAGACACCTGGCCTTGGTGGCTTTGCTCTGTCTGGTTCTTCCCGGCCAAAACTTCAGGCAGGGCCTTTTGTAGATTCCAGTTTAGTTTATTTTTTGAAAAAAACAAAAACAAAACAAAACAAAAAAAAACCTAACAGCTGAGTGGGTTGAGGCGAGTTGGCTTCAGAACTTTGGCTCCAGGAAGGCGTGGGGGTGGGGTTGTCAGAAACCCCAAATAAACAGAGCCTCTTCCAGCCGGCTCCTCAGGGAGGCGCGGCTCCCTCCCACTGACTCATCCTGACGCATCTGTGTGGGGCCGGCTTAAAGGGCCAGGACCAGCGGGCCCCGAGGGTCTCCAGGCCCGCGTCCTCCGTGAGTGGTCTGTTCCCAGCCTGTTTCCTGGGCCATCCTGTGATGGGGTGTCCGAGTGCCTCTCCCCAACACAGCCTGCTGGGCACGGAGGGCACAAGGTGCCCTGGAGTGCCTGGTCAGGCGCCTCCATGGTTGGCCATCTTGTAGGAGAGCAGATTCTGGCCTGGGTGGCAGGTCTGGCTTCCTTCTTCCTTGACGGGGTCCAGGAAGGGAACCCAAGAACCTGGGGACAGGAGGAGGACCCACAGGCCTGTCGCCTGCTGTGCGGAGGGTCAGCGATCTCCTGGGGACATGCGCCTGGGCCACCCCAGTGGCGATGTGGTCTGGAGACCTGCTACCCTGAGGGCACTGGGCCCCAGGGCCACCACACTGACCCGCGGGCTCGATCCGTGAGGAGCCCATGGGGCTGGCATCTCCCCGCTGGCCTTGGCCACCCCCAACCGGTGGCTTTGGTTCAGGCTGGCTGGTGGGGCCGGCATCCGCTAGCTGGTGGAGAGGCAGGATTCCGGGAGGGGAGACCCCTTTGCTCCGACACCAGAGCTGAGCCAGCCTGGAGGCCCGGCCTCTGGGGTGCCTTGGCTGGGGGTACCAGGGCGGCCCGCAGCCCGCCGCACGTCCGGACGAGGGGTTTGCCTTACAGAGCCTCCGTTTCCTCACCTTTAGAGCAGAGGCAAGGGCTCCTGCCGGCAGCCAGCCTGGACAGCCGGGGACAGTGAGTGGGCTGTGGGTGGGGACGGCGCCTCCCCACAGTGTCTGTGGGGCGGGGACCGCAGGCGGGCACCCCACTCTGAGCCACGGTCAGTGGGAGGCCTGCCACCCTTGGACAGTCCAGAAAGCTAGATCTCCCCTGGGCCTGCTGCTCCCCTCTTCCCAGAGACCCCGAGGCGTCTCACTGCATCTGCACTTTCTGGGCCGGCCCTAGCTGACGTGGCCAGGTGGCCCCCAGGGCGGCGGGCCTCACCGTCTGCAAGCCGCCTTCACACCCTGTCCCGCAGGCCCGGCACCTTCAGGCCGATGTCTCAAAGACGAGGTCAAGGCCCAGGGGGTGATGCCCTGCCGAAGCCACAGAGCAGGAAGCGCCCGGGCCCAGCACGGCACAGGCGTCCACGACTCCAGCCGGGTGCGGCCCTGCCTGCAGCTCAGGTGCAGGTGGCAGGGACCTGGAGGTCTGGATGGGGCCAGTGCAGGAGACCAAAGGCAGTGGCCTTGCGCCCACCCCACCACGCCTCCGGCCTGTGGTCCTGGGGCGGCCGGCAGCCCGCTGCTGAGGGCAGCAGAAACCTGAGCTCGGAAGATCCGGGAGGTTCATGAACTGCCTGGCAACGGGACTGGGCTGCAGCCAAGTGAGATGAGGACACAGGCCTTGTTCACTCAGGACTCAGTGGCCATCAGCCCAGACAGGGCCAGCCTGGGGCCAGGTGGGGGCAGCTTAGAGGGGACCACCCAGGGGTCTCTGCTGTACTGCCCTGGCCCCAGGCTTAGAGGACCTGCCGAAGCCTGCAAGGAGGTGGAACTGTGGTGTCCTGACAGATGCTGCTGTCCTATCTCGAGGAAGGCACAGGGTGCTGACCCCAGCGTCAATGCTGTGTGACCCGGGCAATTGTCTTTACCTCTCTGAGCCTCCTGGCTAGCCCAGCAGGTCCAGGAAGGCAATCTGAGGATGCTCAGCTTGCAGAAGCCTTCCTTGTCTGTCCTCAGGGTGAGGGGCCCCCTTCTTGCGTAGTGGATGTCACCGCACTGTTTGTCCCTCAGACTCTGCTCACACACAGGCTGGCCCTGAACAGGGGGGCCTCTGCTCCCTGGGCCAGGCGGGGCTGCCGGGAGCCACCGGCCTCCCTGACGACCTGCTGCCTCTGCCAGTGCAGGTCTCCACCAGCTGACCAGCCCGCGGTACAAGTTCAACTTCATCGCCGACGTGGTGGAGAAGATCGCGCCCGCGGTGGTCCACATCGAGCTCTTCCTGAGGTGCGTGGAGCGCTGCCGCACCCCGGGGCTTCCCATACCCCCTGAGTCCCTTCTGTCCGCTGCAAACTCCATTCCAGCAGGCAGGGCGTAGTGGCAGCGGGTGTCAGGTGGTAAGGGCGGCCACAGGAAGCTGGCCTGGCAGGAGCCCCAAGGGAGCTGGCCGAGTGGCCCTGTGGGGACAGCCTGGCTTCAACCCAGGAGCTGGGCGGCAGGCAGGGTGGTGGGGGCAGGAGTGAGAGGGAGGGAGCCGGTGGGGAGGGATCCCTGCGCCCGGAAGCAGGGCCCACGGGGCCCGCGTGGACGGAGGGAGCCTCGCCCTGCCCACACCCCACCCAGCTGCCCTGCCTGCAGAGCACTGGCAGAGCTTCCAACCCAGTCCCGGGGTCTCTTCCCAATTGACTGAGAGGCCCCGGAAGGAAGACGGTCACACTTCTCTCGAGTTCAGTGCTCCTTGCCCGACGACCCCGTGGCCCTGGTGAGGCCCTGGTGAGGCCCTGGTGAGGCCTGGGTGAAGCCCGGGAGTCCGGCGGGAGCCCTGCCGTCCTGATAGGGATCAGAGGAGCCAGGCTGCTGGCTCATCGGTCTGACCTGGGAGTGGGCGCAGGTGCCTGGCGCCGCGCCCTCCCGCCCCCAGCCATCCTGGGTCGCAGCCTGGGTGGCTGTTCAGGGTCTTCTCCAGAGCTCCCTGTGGTGTCCAGGTGTCCAAAGTTCAGTGCAGCACTGGTGGTGACCACCTCCTAGAGGAGGGAGACAGATGCTCATAACTCGTGCACATGGCACCAGGTGACCCACACTGGGGAACAGTCACAGGTCCACGGTGCCCCAGGCATCTTCCCGTGAGACCCGTTTCTGGAGATGGAAGCTGAGGCTTGAGACCCAGCTGAGGCTGACCCGGGCTCCTGATCCCAGAGCAGAGCCTGTCCCTTTGCAGAGGCTGACCCCTGGCTGCCCTTCCCTTGGGGCCCTGAGACGTGTCATTGAGGAAATTACAACTGGGTGCACTCAGTGGCGCGTCACCAGCCCTCTGGTGGCTTGGACAGCCATAACATCCCTCTGGAAGGCCGGGGGCACTGGGCCCTAAGCCACTAATCACTGACTGCTGCGTGGCCCAGGTGCATGGCAGCACGGGTCCCTCCTTGGCCTTGGAGGCAGTGAGCTGACTGGACCTGGTGACCCGGGCCCTGGTCTGGGCACAGTGGAGACCACAGGCTCCCTCCGCCCTCTCTGCCAACCTCACGTGCCAGGCGCCGTGGCTGTGTGGTGCTTCGGAGGTGATGCAGCAGCAGGGTGGGGACTGTCCCCGCTGAGTGGACAGGTGCCAGGCTCCACACACGGTGGAGCAGCCGGACAGACTCCTCTCTGCCGGTCACTGTGTGCCGAGCCCAGGCAGGGCCTCAGTTTCCCCTCCTTGAAAGTGCAGACCCCAGAGTGTGTACTGTATTATTTTCCTGGGATTCTAATGGAAGTCTCACCGGGGCTGAGCAACGGGAAGGGTTGGCTCACAGCTCTGGAGGACGGAAGCCCAACCTCAGGGTGCCACCAGCCGGACCCTTCTGGGGCTGCAGAGAGCCTGCTCCAGGCCTCTCTCCTCCCTAGTGGGCAGCAGCCTGTGGTGTCCTGGGCTGTGCTGTGTTGTCCAGTCTGCCCATGACCCATGCCCCGGTGCCCCTGTGCCCAAACGCCCCTGGATTTAGGGCCCACCTTGCCCCAGTGTGGCCCCATCCTGATTCAGCACATCTGCAAAGGCCCTGTCCGCGGGAGGTCACAGGTGCTGTGCTAACACTTGTGACACCTGCCGTGAGGGTGCAGGGCCTGGCCCCTACCTTGGAGGGGGGCCAGGCGGCCTTGGCTGTTGCCCTAGGTGCTGGTTCTGCCCCATGCGGAGGCCGTGGTGCCCTGAGGTGTGCAGACACCCCCTGGGCCTTTCCCTTCTTACCTGGTTCCAGGCCCCACAAGGGCCCTTCTCCGGGCTCCTGTCTGCGTAGCAGCCCCAGGGACGGTACCAGGCCTGGGACCCCCGGCCTGGAGAAGGCCCCAGAGGCCTCTGCCTTCAGCCTCCCTCCCCTCCTGGTGGGGCGCGGCTGCAATGCAGACAGCCTGTTTCCCAGACGGGGCAACCGAGGCTGGGGGAGCTTGGGTGCCCTGCCTGAGGGCTGCAGGTGACAGCGGGGACTGGCAATTAGACCTGCCTGGTCTGTCCGGCTCCAGTTGCCCGTGTTGGGTAGATGGTGTCCCTGCGGGTCGGCGCAGGCCTGACCCTCCACAGGCACGGTGTCTTCCTGCAGCAAATTGCAGGCCGGAGCTGACCATCCCCACCTCACGGCTGTGAGGCAGGTCCAGCTTCAGCGATGGCCAGGGTGTGGCTCACAAGTGGCAGGCCTTCAAACCCAGGCCTTGGGACTCCGAGCCTGCTCTCACCATGCTGGCTCTGCTCCGGCCTGCGAGACCCCCCAGGCCCAGGAGGCCCTCTTGAGCGCCGCCTGTGCTTCTGGCTGCAGACACCCTCTGTTTGGCCGCAACGTGCCCCTCTCCAGTGGCTCGGGCTTCATCGTGTCCGAGGCGGGTCTGATCGTCACCAACGCCCACGTGGTGTCCAGCACCAGCACCGCCTCAGGCCGGCAGCAGCTCAAGGTGCAGCTGCAGAACGGAGACTCCTACGAGGCCACCATCAAGGACATTGACAAGAAGTCTGACATCGCCACCATCAAGATCCACCCCAAGGTGAGCGCGAGGGACGGCAGGGGTGGCACCGCCGCGGCCTCTTACAGCCTCCAGGCCTCCTGGGTGCGCTGGCGCAACGTTCCCACGGGACAGCGGGCGAACGGAGTCCTGGAGGCCACCGGCAATCTGCACGGGTCACTGGTCAGGTCGAGGCTGGAGTCTGGGTCTCGAGCCCTGCACTGCCCCACACCCCAGGTGCAGGACGGAGCAAGACTGCCTGAGTGGAGGCTCCTTGCGGGCCCGCCCAGGCCCGCCCCTGGGGACACACTGGCCCCCTTGGGGACAGGCACGCCCACGGCACCCGCACCCTCCTCTGGCTGCCCAAGCACAACTGCATGGCTGGTGCTGGGCACAGCCTGCACTTGCCCAGTTCTCAGGACAGCTCTGGAAGGCAGGCCATCCTTCCGCCCTTACCTGGAATTTGAGATGGGGAAACTGAGGCCAGGGGAGGGCAGGTAACTCCCAGGACCGTGGTCAAGTGTGGCGGGTCAGCCTGGGCCTCCTGTGCTTGCTCACCCTGCCCAGCGTATCGTCACGCTGCTCGGGTGGGTCTTGGGGTTACCCGTGGCCTCCCCATGTCAGGCAGTCACTAAGCCTCGGGGTTAGGGCTGCACACGGAACTTCCCGGGTGCCCAGTTGGGGCCTGGCCCCTCCCCTGGGCACAGGGGGACAGCATTCATGGCCAGCCAAAGCAGGGTGGGCAGGGGTTGCACAAGTTCCACACCTGGGTGCCCTCAGCCTAGCTGCTGGGTCTGGGGGCACCACCTCCTGTAAAGACAGGGACACTGAGGGTGACGGGAGCGGGCTCGAGGACAGCAGCCAGTTCTCCTGTGCAGTGCCCGGTGGGACTGGCTCTGGGGGCCCGTGGTCTCTCTGCTGTCACGGTGCTGCTGTGCTGAGCTCGAGGGGGCCGAGGCCGCGCCGGGTGTGGTGTGCCCCAGCAGAACCTGGCTTGCAAAACAGCAGCAGGAGAGTGAGGCCTGGGGACCCCAGCTCCGGGCCCCAGCTCAAGGCCCAGCTGGGGAGGGGAGAGCCAGACCAGGTGCCCGCCGGGCCGCTCCTGGTTTGCCGGCACTACCTCAGGGGCCGGTCAGCGCCGCATCCCCACAGGGGCAGAGCAGACGCCCTGGCTGACTCCTGTGCCCGAGGCGCTGCCAGGGTGAGTGAGACCCGGAACCTGGGCCCCTGGCCAGCACCTCCTGCGCGTCCCCAGTGCGAGTGCCCCCGAGCCCCCGGGCTGCCTGGGGCGTCAGATCCAGCTGTGGATCCTGCTCCCTCCAGAGCGAGGCCCATGGCCCTCCCCAGCTTCCCCGCGGTGCCTCCTGGGTTCCCCATGCAAACCAGAGCCTGGGAATCGGCATGGATGCAATGACAGAGCCGCCTGGCTTTTGCCGAAGTCACCTGCCCTGAGTGTGCACCTTGGCACTTTCTCACCGGCACCTGAGGGCCCCCTGCACTCCCGAGTGCAGAGCAGATTGGACCCGGCCCCTCCCCAAGCTCCCAGCCCAGTTCAGGTCAGTTGAGGCTCCGCTGGTCCCCGTGAAGCTACAAGAGGGCCGCTCGGTGGGGCTGGCGTGCATGGCTGCGTCGGCTCGCCGCTCCAGGCCTCGGTTTCCCTGGCATGCAGCAGGAGGTGGGGGCGCTGCCGAGGGTCCCCCGCGACGGCTCTGAGCCCTCGGCTGGCACCTCAGAGCTCCTCACCACACCACCTGGCTGGCGGGCCTGCAGCTGCTTCCAGATCTCCAGAGGGACCTGTGACCCGTAAGCCAGGAGGCTCAGGACCTCAGAGGCTGCCCAGCTGGGCCCTCTGTGCCCTGGACCCCAGCCTGGGTCTGGCGCTGTCCTGGCCCCTGTCCACGCTGGGGCCTGCCTCGGCCTCCTGGGGCGCTACCCTATAAGCTGCCCCTGGCCTGCCGGGAACCCCTGGCCAGGATCTCAGCTCAGGTCACCTTACCCTCGCTCTCTATGTCCTTCCTTTTCTCCCTACGCCCGCAGAAAAAGCTCCCTGTGCTGCTGCTGGGTCACTCAGCAGACCTGCGGCCTGGTGAGTTCGTGGTGGCCATTGGCAGTCCCTTCGCTCTGCAGAACACGGTGACAACAGGCATCGTCAGCACCGCCCAGCGGGATGGCAAGGAGCTGGGCCTCCGGGACTCAGACATGGACTACATCCAGACGGACGCCATCATCAACGTGAGTCTTAGAGAGGGGAGACCAGCCAGGGCGCCAGGGTGGACCTCGAGGTCGCCTCTGACCAGGCTTCTCCTGTCCCCAGAGCCGATTTCCGCTCTTGACGTGTTGCTAGAAAGGTCTCTTTTTCCTGAATGCATGCTAGCCTGTGGCTTCTACCCAGGCACGCTGGCCTGGGAGTTCAAGCCCTAGTAGTCCTTCAGAGATGGGGAGGCCTGGCCACGACCCCAAACTGCCTTCGCCCTGCCCTGGTCAGCATTGCGTTCTGCTCTTTTGGGGTCATCGCCCTTCCTGCGTTCACAAAGCTCCGCCCAGACAGCTCAGCACACGCCCCCACATCGGCCTTGACTCCCTGTGCAGGAACCATTAGTCTCCATTGGGACCCCCGGGCCTGGCCAGCAGGGCGGAAGAAGGTGCCCCAGACACCAAAGCAGGTGCTTGCCAGAGAGTGCGCCTGTGGCCTCCACCTTCCTGTCTGTGAGGCCGGCTCAGGCTGCCGTGCAAGCCGAGCTGCTGTGTCTGCGCTGGCAGAGCAGAGCCGGCAGAGGAGCCCTTGGGGCGTGGGGCAGAGCTAACACCCTGTTTCCTCCCCCTGCAGTACGGGAACTCCGGGGGACCCCTGGTGAACCTGGTAAGTGTGCCCTAGGTCCCGAGCCTCTGGTTTTCTGGGACTTTGCTCATGTGGGGGACATAGCCTCAAGGCAGGGACAGGACCCACAGTAGGGCCCCAGAACCTGCATCCTAACAGTCAGGAGCACGGCCAGACCAGAGGTCCAGGAGGAGGTGGCTGCCTAAGGTCTGCAGCAGCCACCAGGAGTGACCTGCCCAGGAGCAGCAGCTAGTGGAGGTGGGCGGGAGACAGCCTGCCCACCTGCCCTCCCGGGGCCTCCTGTCCTCAGGGTTATATCAAGGTGCATTCCACACCGCAGCCAGTGCGCAGGTCCATGGGGCGGACCGGGCTGCGGGGAGGGCACCTTCTCGAGTAAGGTCCCCGTGGCTGGGGCAGATGTCCTGCAGGAGGCAGCAGCCTCGGGCAGGGAGCGGCTCGGAGACAGGGACGCCGTGGGGCTCCTGAAGGAAGGGAGCAGGCCCTCGCCGCCCTCCCTCTCAGCCATTGGCTGCGGGCTGGGTCCTGGGCCCCACTTCCCAGGGAGGGGTGGAGCAGGAGAAGGGGTCTCTGGAAGTAGCGGAAGGGGGCTGCTGACCCAGACGTGACCCAAGAGCAACCCTTCGAGACAGTTGGGGCGGCTCCAGGAGGGCCACCTCTGGAGGGGAGGCTGGGCACCATGCTCTGGGGCAGCAGTCTGCTTGGTCTCCCTCCCGTGACCACCTGTTGTGACGGCCCTGCCAGGATGGTGAGGTCATCGGCATCAACACGCTCAAGGTCGCAGCCGGCATCTCTTTCGCCATCCCCTCCGACCGCATCGCGCGCTTCCTTTCGGAGTCCCAAGGCAAGCCCATCAAAGGTAAGAGCCCTCGGGACGGGTGGGCCCGGCCAGAGACACCGCAGTGGGTGCTGGCAGAGCAATGCTCCCAGCCAGGCTGGGCCCCCCACCCTCCACAAAGCCAGGAGACCCCAGGACCCTCGTGGCCTCTCTCAGTTCCTACCCCAGTCACTTCCTGCCCTCCAGACCATGCTCTGTGGCTCAGGAGCTGTGATCTCGTTTTCTTCATCCGCTTGGACTTTCTGGGTTCCTCTTGTCCGGGCTGTTCATTGGTTGTCACAGTTTGGTGCTTTCTTCCTCGTATCTACCAACCCACCCATCCATCCATCCACCCATCCATCCATCTACCCATCCACCCATTCGTCCATCCATCCACACATCTACCCATCCACCCATCTACCCACCCATCCATCAGTCCACCCACCGATCATCCACCTATCCACCCAGCCACCCATCCACCCATCTGCCCACCCATCCATGCATCTACCCACTCACTCACCCACTCACCCACCCACCCATCCACCCATCTGCCCATCCATCCTTTCTTCTTTCCTTCTTCCTTTCATTTACCCACTGTATTCTATTCATCTCTCCATCTGTCCATCTCTCCTTTGTCTGTCCATCCATCCATTTGCCCACCCACCCGTCCCTCCTTCTCTCCCTTCCTCCATGCCACCCTCCATCCATCCACGCACCCGCCTGATCCACGCACTCGTCCATCTACCCACCTACCTACTCGCTCATCCATCCATCCTTCTATCCCTCACTAGTCTATCCATCCATTCATCTCCCCATCCACCCTTACGTCCATGTTCCCATCCATTTTCCCATTCACCTGTCTCTTCCTGTCCCTTCCTTCCACCTGTCCAGTCATCCATTCATTGCTAAGTACTTCTTTCATTTGTGGGCCACGAAGACCTCTTGGTGGGGTGTCTCTATTCCAGGGGAGTAGAGCACAAGACCCTCATCCTTGGAAGGCACCCACCAGCCAGCTTCCGTCTTCTCACCCCCATCCGAACAGGGATGCCCAGTCCACCCTTCCCACTCCTACGGGGCCATGAGCACCCCACTGGGAAAGGTCTTGCCATGGCTCAAGGTGGCTGTCCAAGTGAGAGCCTGTCAGTTGCCTTTAGTTGGTGACTGGGCCACCTTCCTGGGGGACACTCCTGACCTGGATCCTTTCCTGGTGGCCTCCACCTTGCACTTCTGGCCCGGGCAAGCTTCTCCATCTTTCACCTTCTGGTGGACATGCAGGCTTCACATTGCTTCCTGTCTCCTCCCTGCCCCTTGCCAGCACTCCACTGAGCAGGGGCCTTCCTCTGCTTGCCCCCACAATCCTGCCCGCCAAGCTCACGGACCCCATGCAGCTCGAGGACTGGTCAAGGAGGAGCTGCACTGGAGCCTGCATTCTGTTCCTCAGTGCCCTTAGGTGAAGACCGCCTGGGGCTGGGCAGAGCCTCTTTCCCAAGAAGCCAAGGCTCCTTCTCTTGGACAGTGGGGGTTACCTGGCCTCCCAAGCCTTTTCTTCGTGGCTGCCAGGCAGCTCAGAGCTAGGCCCAGGGCCGCACCCGTGTACCTTTGTGGTTTGGTCCTTCCTCCTTTGAGCCAGCCCTTCCAGTTTAACTCCTCAGCTCTCTGGGTGCCTTTGACCTTGGCCACCCTGGGGCTCAGGGGACTGTGCCTGTGCAGGCCAGTGTGATTACCTGTCTCGTTGAAGGAGGTGGTGGCCCCGCTCCCTCAAACCTCTCTTCCTCTCCTTCCTCGGATGAGGACCCCCAGCCTTGACTTTGCTTCTCTATCGCACAGGACCATCCTGGTCAGCATTGACCTCTCCTGGCCCCTGGGAAGCCTTCACCCCCACATATCTTAGCTGAGTAACAAATCTGTTGTTTTAAAATTCTTCTAGAGTTAGAGTTTGTTTTTCATTTTTTAAATAAAATTATCAAATGATGCAAACCCAGTTAAAGTTCTTTAAAATGATCAGTCTTTTTCATTAAGTCCAGGAGAGGTTGGGTGCGCTCGTGGTGTTGTCCAGGGGTGGGGACAAGAGGGTGCAGATGCCCGTGGGGGTTTTCAGGGTCAGAGTGACCACCACACTGTCCCAGGGGACAGGGCCTCCCTTGGCTGGGAGAGCTGAGGAGAGCGGTGGGGTTGGAACGAGGCAGGGAGGAGCAGGTAGACCTTGGAGAGGTCCCTCCTGAGCAGACCGGGGAGTGGGCAGCCTCCCTCCGAAGGCGGGAGTAGGAGGGAGGGCAGGGGCATGTCCAGGAGTGGTGACCCGGAGCTGGGCAGGTGCTCTTGCACCTCTGTTCCTTCTTCAGGGAGAGGGGGCAGCTAAGCCCAGGCCAGCCCCTCCTCCTGAGCTCCAGACAAGGTTCAGCTAAGCTTTGACTTTGTCCCACACGAGGCCAGGGCAGCCTGGGCAAATGTCCAGCTGCCTGTTCCTGGTCTTGCCCCGACACAGGCTGAAGGCCAAACCCTCAAAGACACTGCCCCTAAGGGCCAACAGGTGATGTGGTGTCTGAGAGATGGACCAGGAGAAAGGCAGGTGGCATCCCAGAGGTGGGCAGCCAGGTCCACCCGGGATCCCGGAGACCAGCAGGGGCCAGAGAGGAGGTCCTTGGAGCCGTGGGCCCCTGGGGCCAAGGACTCTGATGGAGCTCTGGGGCCTGGGGGTTTTGAGAGGGCAGCAGTGACTCAGAGGGGCCCTGGGCTGCGGGACGGAGGGCCCAAGGTGAGCCAAAGAGACGGTAGGGCTCTCGGTGCCCTGCCTGGGGTGGCAGCACACAGGGGGCCTTGGTGCCTGGGCTTCATGTACAGCTGAGGCAGCAGGCTTTGCAGAGAGGTGGAGTGTGGCTGGAATCTCGGGGGCTCGGAGGGGGCAGAGCCCTGGAGGGGCTGGGGGAGCAGCCTGTGCACGGGAGCCCTGGCGTGCAGCACGCCCACCGTGACCTGGGCTGTAGAGGCGGAACTCCCAGGGTGCCATGGGCCACTGCAGTTCCCTGCACAGGGCTCCTCTGCTCACCCCAGGTCTCCAGGGCCCCGTAAGTCCTGTTTGGTGCTCCAGCTTCGTACTCAGGTGCAGCCCGGAGCCAGCGAGGGGTGCTTAGGCAGGAGCCCGGCCAGGCCCTGGCTCCCCCGCCGCTCTCCAGTGGCTCCCGGAAGGCGCCTCGTTCACAGCATTCCACTAAAGGCAGTGGGAAGAGTTGGGGTCTCCACCGCACCCCTGGCCCTGCCCCTGTGTCTCTAGAGACCTGCCTTCACAGCTGGGCTGCTGGCCCTACTGCACGCCTACCCAGTGACCATCCCTGGCCTCCAAGGTGACCCCAGGCTGGGCTACTGGGAAGGTGTCCTTCACGTGCAAGGGATGAGGCCCTGCTCGCCAAGTGTGCGGGAGGCTGCAACCTCACCCGCTTTCCACGGGGCCTCAGGCTGCGGCAGGCCAGCCAGCATCCAGCGTCCCCGGAGGGAGCAGCTGGGGGTGCCCAGGTGTTGAGACCTGGGCTTGGCCAGTCCTCGTCCAGCTTCGTGGGCTTAGGCGCTACCTGGGAGTGATCCCCCAAAGTCACCTCCCCACCGGCCTCCCCGCAGCTGTGAGGTGGCTGCACGGCTGCTGTGGACATCCACCCACGGCAGTGTAGGAGACTCTGCGCCACCGCCCACCCACTAGCCACCTCCCCTCCGCGGAGGGCAGTCCCACCCTTCAGACCTCCCACCACCGTCCCTCCCGTCAGCAGGTCCTTGGGCCCTACCTGCCTGCAGGACACGTCGCACCTGGCCCTGGCCCTGCGGCACCTCCTTCACCTCTGGCCACCAGAGCGCTCACCTGGGCTGTCTCTGCGGCTGGGGGTCTTCAGAACGAAAGGCAGACTCTGCCTGAGACTGGGGGAGCCAGGGCCTCCAGACGCCCCTGCCACATGGCTCCTGGCCGTCCCTTCGTCATCTTTGGCGAAAGTGTCTGTTTAAATATTCTGCCCATTAAGCAAAACCCTCAGATTGCTTGTGCTCCTGTTAAGGGGTTGCGAGAATTTTCCTTCCCCTGGAGAGGAGCCCTGATAAATGAATGGCAGGTGTTTTCTGCTGGTCTGCCTTATCTTTTTCTCCTCTTACCAGTGTCTTTAAAGAGCAGAAAGTTGTCCATCTGGAGGGAGTCAGGCTTCTTTAGTAATAGGTCATGCATTTGGAGTTGATTCTAGGAATCTTTGCAACCCAAAGTCAGAATATTTTCTCCCAGAAGTTTTACTTTTGGAGGTTTCAGATTTAGGGCTACGGCACATTTCAAAAAAGAATTATAGAGTGCAAAAAATAGAGCAAGGGTTTTAGTTGTGCGTTTGCTTTGGATATTCCATTGTGCTACACCATTGGCTAGAGAGAGGACGCTCCTCTTCACACGCCATCGCAGCTTTGGCAGAAGCTAAGTACCTGCATGCTGCTCGGCTGCTTCACCTGTGCCGTCCCACCGGCTGGGCTCCTGTCCCTTGCGGCGAGTCCTGGAGTCAGGGGTGGACATCTTCCTCCCAGGCCGCTTTGGCTCCGCTAGGTCCTTTTCCTTCCCAAAATCTTTAGGCTAGCTTTCCAATCTCTGGCGATCCTGCTGCGTTGACGGGGTTGCGCTGGCCCTGTGGTTGAACTGGCATTCGAATGCTGATGCGTCCTGGGCCCCGAGGCCCCAGACTCCCTCTCTGTGATGTGCGTCTTCTTTTACTTTCTCAGCCATGTGTCATAGATCATAATGTTCGGGTCAGTCGCCAACGGTCTGTAACAAGAATATACACGTAAAATTGATGTTGGGTATTGGTCATCAGACAGGCTAGGTGGCTTCCTGATGGCCAGTCAGCTTTTTGTCACCAAGTGAAGCACCTGAGAAAATCAGAGCAGAGGAGGAGATTTATTGCGGGTCGATTTCAGAGTATTAGTCCACGGTCGGTTGGCGCCATCATTTCTGGGCCTGTGGTGAGGCGGGGCTGGGCAGGGGCTCAGGGTGAAGCAGCTGCTGGCCTCCCGTGTCTGGGGAGGAGGGTGAGGGGAGGGCCCTAGGACACGCCGCGCCAGGACCGTCTCATGAGTCCTTCCTCCCGTGGGGTCCCCTGCTACAGTCTCCACGCCTCCCAGGGTCCATTCGGATGTCTTGCCGGTGGACCAAGCCACTGAGGTCGAGCCCTCGAATCCAGTCCCCTCCCAGGAGCCCCACCTCTGGACACTGCCGCATTCAAACCAGGAGACTTGGGGCATTCCAGATCCAAGCCACAGCCCTGGTGCTAGTCAATTTTTTGATTCCACTTGATTTTTTACATGGATGGTTTTGCAGTCTAAATATGGACAGTCTAATTTCTTTATTTCCAATCTTAATGTCCTTTGTTTCTTTTTCTTGCCTGGTTAGAATTTCTGGTAAAATATTCCAGAGAAGTGGTGAGAGTGGACGTCCTGGTCCAGTTCCCCACCTTGGGGGCAAGACAGACGCTTCAGGACGTGCTGGCGTCAGGTTGCTGGGGATACCCTCTCCCAGCCTCCCGCTGTCTGTAGGACCCACAGCCAGCCTCTCTTGTTCTCGGTAGCGACAATTATGTCTTCTCTTTCTCACGGTCATGCTGGTTAAAGATTTATCGATCTTTTTGGTCCCAAAGAATCAGCTTTTGGTTTTCATTCATTTTCTCCATTGTTTCTATTTCACTCTACCTTTCTATTTATACTCTACCTTTACTATTCCTTTCCATGTGCTGGATTCCGGTCTCATTTGGCCTATTTTCCCAGTTTTTCGGGTGGACTCTGGTTCCTGACTTGAGACCATCCCTCTTTGTGATATACACACTTCAGTACTATTAATTTCCCTCTAAGAACTGCTTTATCCCTATAAGGTTTGATTTGTCACATTTTCATTTTTATGCAGTTGAAAATACTTTCTCATTTCCCTTTTGACTTCTTTAAAAGCATTTGAGAACTTTCTAGATATCTTTATATTATTGATTTCTAGTTTAAGTCCATTGTGGTCAGAAAACTTCTATGACATGAAAATGTAAATCAAATTGAGTCTCATTTGATGGTTCAGAATATGTTGATGTGTTTTCCGGGTCTATTCCGCCTGCCAGGATGCTGGCTGGAGCAGTGGGGGGTGGAGGTGCCACCTCTGTTGGGCCTGGTGCGTGGGCTCACTGGGCACTTCAGGTGATATTATTGTTTATGGGGTTGGGATAGGTTCAGTTCCAAGCCACAGCATTTGGGGATCAGCAATGCAGGGGTTGTCAGGAGAGCCCTTGGGGGCTCAGCAAGGAGAGCAGATGTTTGGAACTGATGAGTTGGTTGGAAGATGGTCGTGGACACAAAGCCACCAGGGGAGAGCCAGACTAGACCTGGGACATTTCCCAGCTCTGAGGAGTGGTTGAGAGGAGAGTGGCAGGTCTGTCTGTCCCCTGCTGGTGCCCTTGAGGTGGGCAGTAGATTTCAGCCGCTGTAACCCCATGCCACTGTGCTCATTTCCAGACTGGAAGAAGCGGTTCATCGGCTTACGGATGCGGACCATCACTCCCAGGTGAGCAATGGGGTGCCACCCTCTGCACCCCTTTCCTGCCGGCCTTGGTCCTGGCCTGGGGCTTCTGCTTGGACTCCTGTGCTGCTCCTTTTGGGGCTTGATTTAGAGGCCCCTTCTCAGAGAGCTTTCTGTATTCTTTCCTGGGGCTGCCACAACAGATCACCACCAAGTTGGTGGCTCGAAACAGCCAAGTGTGTTAGCTCACAGTTCTGGGGACCAGAAGTCTGCAGTCGGGGTCAGTGGGCCGTCTGAGGTGCTCAGGGAATAACTTTCCCGCTTCTTTCAGCTCCTGGTGACTCCAGGAGTCCTTGGCTGTGGCCGCATCAGGCCAGTTCCTCCGTCTGTCTCTGTAAGGCCTCCTCTCTGTGTGTCTGTCCAAATCTCCCTCCTGTTTCTCTTACAAAACCACTGGACTTGGGATTCACTTAACATCCTGGATGATGTCACCTCAGGATCCTCAACTACTTACATCTACAAAGATTCTATTTCCAAGCAAGGTCACACACTGGGGTTCTGGGTGCAAGAATTCAGGGAGATGCTATTCTACCTCACAAGGCCTTCCTCTTTGCAGAGCTGGGCTTCTCTCCAGCCGTGGCCCCACTGTGTAGCAGCTTCCTGTTTGTGGGCCCCCTCCCCACCTCCTTGACCGGGAGCCCCTGGGAGCGAGGACTGTGTTCCACGCATCTCTACTCTGCCCCTAATGGCAGGTCTACCGTGATGAGTGCCTGGAAGGACCCAGGGAGAGGGATGATCAGGGAGGGGCGGGTAGGCTTCAGGAGACAGGGTGTGCAGATCAGGTCCAAGGGCTTGAAGCAGGAGGACGTGGCGCCATCGAGGAGCGCTGACTTCACCCCCAGCCTACGTGGTCCTGAACGACCCTTCTTCCTGTTTCAGCAGTGTTAATTCAGGGGTTCGCTTGGAAGCAATCTGTAATCGAGGTCACCACACTACTGGACAGTTGAATGTGTTCTTCCTTTTCCTCTTTCATCCACCACCCTACCATCTGTCCAGTCTTCTCTGAGCATTCCGTGCCTGACCTGTCGACGTCTGTTCATCTCTCCTTTCTTCTCCCCACTTATCCTTCCTTCCTTCCATCCGTCCGTCCGTCCATCTGCCCACCACCCCCTTTCCTCCTTCCTCCCACGCATGCTCCCCTCCCCCACTGGCTCTTCCCTTCGCATTTCTCACCAGTCTTTGCTTTAAGTCTCTCTTGAGGAGCTGTATGCACCTCATGGGGAACACAGTGCTCAGGTGGCAGGACAGGGCAGTGTGGCGGCCCCCAGGAGGCTCCCTCTCTGGCCTGGGCAGTGGTGGGGCAGCTGCCTGCCAAGGAGCTGGTTCCAGGGCTCAGAAGAGGCTTCACAGCTGAGCTGTCCTTTCAGTTTGGTGGAAGAACTTAAGGCTGCCAACCCAGACTTCCCGCCGGTCAGCAGTGGAATCTATGTGCAGGAGGTTGTTCCAGATTCGCCTTCTCAGAGGTAGGCTCTGCCGGAGGAGGCAGGGAGGCTGGCCGGGAGGCGTGGGGTCACCTGGGCTGGGTGTCCTGTGCCGACCTCCTGTGGCCGTGAGCTTCCTGGCAAAGTGCTGTGGGAGGTGGATTTGGCCTCTCTAAGCCAAGGGAGGGCCGGAGAGATGAACTGTCCCTTGGAGCACTGGACATACCCGTTGGTGGACCAGAGTGACCTTCCTGTCCAGAAGCAGAGACTGAAGGGCTCCTGCCTGGCTCAGGCCTCCTTGAGCTTCACTGTCCCGGCCAGGGGCTGAGCTGGGTCTTCAGAGGCCACAGTCCTCCTGTGTGAACGACTCTGCCTACTCTGCTGCCCCGGGGGCTTTGTCAGGATCAGGTGAAATGAAGTTGTTTCCCTTGAAACCAAAAAGTGCTAGAGGCATCTGAAGCGCCCAGTGCTGCCGGCTGAGGTGGACCTTGGGCATGTGCTACGCCCAGGCCCACCTGACCAACCCCCAGGAAGGGGTCCAACGGGTCCTTCCCCTCCTCGGCCTCAGTCTCCCTGCGTGCTGTGGTGGGCTGGGTCAGAGCAGGGGTTGTGCACTGTGGTCCTGGGTGAAGACGGCCCAGGTGACCTTGAGGCTTGCGGATGGGGAAGCGGATTTCAGCACGCCATTGTTTTCTTTGGTGAAGGAACTTTGCCGTCTGCGTGTTGTTCTTTCTCACTGACATGGTTTTTGTTAAACTGCTGATTTAAAACCTCACCGTGTCCCTACCTGAGCCCAGGCCTCGTGAGGATGCTGACCCCATGTCTCTCCCTTTGGCAGAGGGGGAATCCAAGATGGCGATATCATCGTCAAAGTCAACGGGCGTCCCCTGGTGGACTCGAGTGAGCTGCAGGAGGCCGTCTTGAACGAGTCTCCCCTGCTGCTGGAGGTGCGGCGGGGGAACGAGGACCTCCTCTTCAGCATCGCGCCCGAGGTGGTGGTGTGAGGCAGGCCCCCTCTCTCCAGCGTCGAGCACCAGAGCCAGACCCTGCAGAGGGCAGGGCTATAGCCACCCCAGGACCAGGACGAAGGACCACCATGGTCCTCAGAGGGCCAGCAGCATCTCAGCGTCCAGAGGCACAGTCCCAGGCTGGGCCCAGCTGGGGGTTCGAATCTCAGCATTGAGACCAAATCACAGTGCCATGAGGGAAGTCCCATGTTCCCCTGGTGCACCTGCTCTTGAAGGTCACCTTCCAAGTTCTTGGGAGCCCATAAAACTCCTGCAGTTCCTGAAGTCTACCCTCTTCCTCTGCTTCCTGCCTCTGTGCCTGTCCATCCCTCTGTCTGAAATGTCCCCTGCTCCCACCCAGCCTCACCCGCTTCAGGCCCCAGCTCCCAAGTCCTTTCTCCCATGAACACCACCTTGATCCCTGCTGCCCAGTTTCCTTCTGCCACAGTGTCCCCCACAAGTATGACAGGGGCTGCCCGCCCCACCACCTAGAGTCCCCGGAGGGCAGGCTGTGCCCCTGACCCTTGGAGGAGTCAGGGGGTCTAATCAGGGCTTGGCCTGGAGCAGGTGCCAGTGAATGACCCTCTGCTGAGCCCAGCCCTGCACTGGCCACGAGGCTCACCCTTCCAGGAGGACAGGAAGCAGAGCATGATGGACACACTCAGCCTGCTGCCCGGAGAAGTTCAGCTCCCAGGGTGACCACGGGGCAGTGGGGGAGGCGCCGCCAGGGTGCACGGACTAAGCCGGTTTCGGCTCGCCCATGGAGCCCGGTGAGAGCCAGGCCGCGCATGGCCTCTTGGAAGCTGGCAGGCTCTGGGGCACCTCCTCGCACAGGTGTCTTGGGGCATTGGGAGCTTCGCTGTACAGTCGACCCCCAGAGTTGCTTGTACTGTATGTTTCTCTACTGTATGGGAATTAAAGTTTACAAGCTCGTAGCTGTCAGCGTGGGGCGTTTGGGACAGCCTACCTCCACTAGCCAGCTTTTCTTGGGTACCTGTGTCTGACACCTTCCTAGGCCTGGTCAGTGGTCTTTATGGTTTCCACAGCAGCTGAGGATCGGGACATACTGGTCCCCAGGACCCCTGGTTTTATAAAGGTGGCCTCGGGTCAGGCTACTGGGGACAAAGCCCAGCTCCTCCACTTACTTCCAGCCCCAGGTCTTGTGCAAGAGAAGCCCTCGCCCAGCCTTGGCTCCCTCCGGGCGGGAGAAATTCCCATGCCACCCGCCTCCTGGTTTCCACAGGAGCCAGGCCATTCCTGCCAGGCCCTTGGAAAGGCGCCTGACGTCCCCACGCCTTGCGGTGTGCACCTGGCGGGTGGCAGAGCACCCTGCCTCACTGCAACCCCTGGTACTGGGGAAACTGAGACAGCCCAGGGTGGCGGTGGCCGGGCACTGAGTCACGGAGGTGCCCAGGAGTTCTCAGGATGGCTCAGTGGGCAGCTGGGGCGCCAGGGCTGTGGCCATGCCCGTACTCTGGACCACTGAGCTCAGCAGGACCTGGGGCCTTCTGGCCCAACCCACTAGGAGGGGCAGGGTCTGGGCAGTTGTGTGGCCATAGCCAGCTTCTCCCTCCAGAGTGAGCTCTCAGAGCCTGTCGCTCCTCGGGGTCAATTTCAAATGACCCAGCCCAGGGCTGCTTAGCTGGCCCCAGGTGGCCCGGGCAGCCTTTGGCCCTGACCAGTGCCTTTTCAGGACTCCTGAGAGCTCCGGAGGCAGCCATCCCAGGCACTGGGGACTCTGGGTGGCTGGCCAGAGGGCACAGTGAGAGGGGAGCAGCGTACCCACCCAGCGCTTTCTGACAGGGACGCCCTGCGGTGCGGCCTCCCTCCCCAGCATTGACGCCCCCAGGCTCAGGTAGCCACAGCACCCCTTCACCCACACACACAGGCCATGCCAGCCCCTGCTGGGACTGAGGGCCAGGCAGAGACCCTGGCCAGACACCTCCCAACCCCTGAGTCTCCCCAGGCCGTGGTGTCCCCAGCCGCCCCGTCCCACCCACGTCCATCCCCACCTGGCCTCCAGCATTGCCACCTTCTCCTCCAGTGTGCCCAGCTGCCAGTGTCTCCTGGGAAAGTCAGAGCCAGGACCCAGAGTCCAGTTGAGCCCATGCCATGGGGCTGCCCCAGTGAACCTGCCTTGTCCCTCTGCTCCTGCCCAGGGTGAGCCCAACAGGCCCTTCACCATCCTGACCCCCAATCAAGACTAGTCTGCCCAGCTGCCGGCTCCTGCCTCTGTGACTGGGTCCTAGGCTCCCATGCACAGAGTGGGGTCCCTTGTTCCTGCACCTCTGGAGTGGGCTGAGCCAGAAGACCCCGGATCCAGGCCAGGCTGAGGAGGCACCTGGGGAGTCGGGGCAGGTCCAGGTCAAGGGACGTGGGTGCTGGGCTCAGGAGGAGGGTGAGTTGGCTAGGGGGTCTCCAGGACCATGAGCTTGTTGGTTTCCTGAGAGGCAGGCACCTAGAGGAGCGGGTAGGGGATAAGAGCCACAGCTGAGGGAGGCCAGGGAGGCCACAGTGCCCACTCCTGGTGTCCCCTGAATCTGAGGAGCTGTGGGTCCCCGTAACAGTTCCCAGAACCAGGGCACATTCCATGTGGCAGACAGAAGACCACCCCTTCTCAGACCTGTCCCTCCGGGAGGACAGACCCTGCCACCTGGCCATGTGGGTTAGGAAGCCAACTGACAGACAGTGACTCTCCTGGTCCTTCCGGTCCACCACTCGCTCTGCATGGGCCTCCTGCCAGAGACCTAGCAGTGCTGCAGGCAGGAGGCTGGCTCCAGTGACGCTAGCTGCCCTGCCTTTCTGAGCCTCGGTGTCCTCACCTGTGAAGTGGAGTCCTTGCTGCGTCCTTGACAGTTTGGGACCCCCTCAGGGTGAGCTGAATGTGTTGGGGCTGAAGACAGCACACTGGGGGCTGCTGACCTGGCCGGGTCTGCCACCCGTCCTCCTGCCCTGGCTGCTCCCATGTGCAGCGGGGGCGGGAGGTGGGGTGTCAGAGCACAGCTGCCTGGCGCAGGGCTTGGCTCTGACTCTTTCTAGCTGATCCCTTGGGTCCTTCAGCTCTGAGCCTCCACACCAGGATGGCTGTGGTTGCCACCCCAAGGAGGGATAGCCAGTCTCCGACAGCCCGCACAATGCCAGGGTCTACCTGCCCAGGGAAGCCCCATTGGGGGAGGCGGGTCTGTGCTCTCAGGCCCTGCCTCCCAGCCCCCAGGCCTGGCGGCTCCCTGCCAGGCCCGCTGACCTCCCAGCTGCTCCTCCAGCTGCTGTTGGTGAAAAACAACTTTTTCGGAGCCTGCCAGCTGCCCCACAGTCTTGTGCAAACTTCAGGCTCTCCCATGTGGCCCCAGGCAGGGCTCCGGCCCACCCCTCCCGTGTGCATCCTGGGGCTGTAAACAGGGTGCTCAAAAGCCCCCGCCCCAACTTCCTGACCTCCACGCACATCTGCAATCCCATCAGCCTCTGTTCCAGGGCTCTGCCTGACGAGGGGAAACTGAGGCCCAGAGAGGGAAGGGCTCACTCCAGGTCACACGGGCGGTGGCTGGCCTCCAGGTGACTGCCTGCCCCTCAGGCAATGGTCACAGCTGCTGCAGGAAAACATCCACTCCCCAGCAGGGGCGCCTCCAAGAGGTGGGCAGCTCCCTCCCCGGCAGTCACCCTGCCAGTGGACACCCCACCTCTGCAGAATCCTTCCAGCAACATGACGACAAAAGATGGACACCTGGAGTGGTTCCCAGCGAGGGGAGAGGTGCCCCCAGGGCTGTTCGCCTGGCCTCCAGCTGAACCTGGGGAGAAGGAGTCTGCGCTTGCAGCCAGAGAGCCTGCCGGGCCCCTCCCTTGACACAGCCCCAGGCCCCTGCCCTTGGCCCTCAGGCTCTTCTGGGCTGGCCTGGTCCTTCTCCCATTGGCAGCCTTGGACTTTCCTACAGCAGCTCTCCTGCCTGGAACATTCTCCCAGGCACCTGTGCCTGCTTCCTCCCCACCGACCTTCCCCTCCAAGACAACTGGTAAGTGGACCCGAGGTGTCCATATCGACCTCTGGGGCCCCAGGATGTCACTGTAGGTGGCAAAAGGGACTTCGCAAATGGGGTCCATTAAGGATGCTAAACGGGGAGATGATCCTGAGTCACATAGGAGGCCTGGGGGAGAGGAGAGGACGGGGAGGAGAGCAGCAGGGGCTGGGCCAGCAGAGGGAGGACTGACGGGCAGATGGCTGACAGGCGGGGAAGGGGCTCACTGTGCCCCAGACTTCAGCCCAGGAGGATGCTGCCGACGTCCAGCCTTCAGGACAGCCAAGAATGCAGCTCTGCTGCTGCCGTCCACAGGTTGGTGGTAGTTTGTTACAGTGGCCCCAGGAAACTCCTTCGCTCTCTAAAACTTGTCCCAAAATTGGGTCCCTCCAGGAAATCCGGGCCCTGCCTGTGTCACAGGCCTGAGGGTCCCTGGCCAGTCCAGGCGTCCAGCTTATTTTGATGCTCATGGGAATTTATGTTTCCTCCCCTGGAGCGTCCACTCCACACGCTCATTGACTGTGCTTATCACAGCAGTGTCCCCCGAGCTCACCCCAGTGCCTGGAAAATGGCAGGTGTCCAGGGAATATACATTCTGCTGGGGTGGGCCTGCTCAGCTCTGGAACTCTGGGGCTCAGGCCAGACACATCACTCCAAACCAGACCCCAGGAGCCAGTATGGAGGCACGCTGCAGAATGCCGGGGAGCCCGGGATGTGAGGACCCAGAAAGGAGGCGAAGGCGGGAGGGGCTTCCACAGCGCTGCTGGGCCCTCTGAGCCCTGGGGTCCTCTCTGGCTTGGAGGAGCAGTGTCCACCAACGCTCCTCCAATAGAGTAGGTGCGTGCTGTCCCTGCATACCCCAGACATCTTCAGCCCCTCTCTGGGACCATGAGGCTTTGGGGACCCCCAGACCAGGAGAGTCCCCCCAAAAGTGGAGGTCTTATCCTCTTTACCTCAGTCTCCACCCGCATCCCGCTTCTTCTTCAGAAGAAGAAAACCCCTGCTCCCCTTTCTGACCTCTCCCCACTGGGGTCATCCTCTTCTTGGGCTGCCCCACGGTCTCCTCTGACAACCTGTCTTCATCCCACACACTGGTCACAGCTGTGCTCTGTCACCTCACTATCACCTCCCTGTCCCCAGAGAGCTGAGTTCCACCTGCTCAGGGCCAGAGGAGCGGTCAGAGCTGGTGGCCACTCCAAACCCAGGTGAGGCAAAGGTAGGAAGGAGGTGCCCACCCACATGTGTGCACACGTGCATGGCTCAGGAGCATCTCACGCACACAGACACAAGCGTGTGCAGGGTGCTGGGCCGGCCGGGGACTAGCAAGCTTGGGGTGCTTTTATTTTTTCAAAGTCATTTTATTATCAAAGGCCACACGGGCAGAAAAGTACCTCAAATCTACCGCATGACCCCAAAGTCACCCCCGCACCTGGGTCAGGACACAGCAGGGGTGTCCCCATCCAGCCTCACCTGGAGGACCTGGCTTCCTTCCCCGGGGGTACCATGGCCAGACAGTGGGACTCGCGGCCACCATCAGTTCTCGTGAGCGCAACCACACAGGACGTGCTCAGCCCATCTGGCTTCGCAGCCCCTCCACGCCACCCAGAACCTGCCCATGGACACAGGGCCAGTCCCTGCGGCCTCCCACTGTGGCACCGGCTGTCTCTGGGGGGCTGCAGCCTGCCATGGTAGCCTTCCAGGCGCCTTCTGTAAGGTGTGCAAGCATGTCTGCTGAGGGTATTTGCAGGAGACCAGGCTCTGGGCTGTGGGCCACATCTGTTCACTTGGATAGAACTTTCGGGGCTCCAAACTTGCACCCCACCCGCACCAAGTCCCTACTGCAGCAGCCTCACTGGCGCTCATGATGCCAGTCTTGGATTTGTGGCGTTCGGGGGCAGGTAGTGGGGACGTGTGGGTTTCAGCTACAACTCCGTGACTGGTAATGAGGTTGGGCGACTTTTCAAGTACCTGCTGGCCATGGAGACATGCCCAGGGCGGAGCCTGTTCAAACTGGCTCCATGTTGTCTGGCCGCCTTTTCTCATTGCTTCTGAGCTCTCGGTTTACACACAGAAAATACCCTCTCCACGGATGGACTTGGAAGACATGGCACTAAGTGCAATAAGTCACAATCCCGCCCCGCAAAGCCCCTCAACTGGGCAAAGGCACAGAAGGAGACCATGGGCGGAGGTTACCACGAGGAGGGTGATATAGGATGCGTTCCAGTGGCCATCAGCTCAGGGCCTGGCGGCACCCTGCTGTGGACTGCGGGATGTGTTGAGAGGGCAGACCTTATTCTGCTGTCTGGGATGGTTTATATGAGGTTGGCCTCATTTATTTCTCAAATGGTGATAGAACATTCTGGCAACAACATCTGTTTTTAGAGTTTTCTTTGTGGGAAGGTTTAAATTGTGGATTAGATATTTTTAATAAATTATTCATATTTCCTATTTCTCTATTTCTATCATTTTCTATTTTATTTTTTTAGGCAAGGTGGGTTTCTCTGAAGTGTGCTCATTTCATCAAGATTGTCAAGTGCACTAACAGGATGTTGTGGAGAATTTCCTTTTATTTCTTCACTGTCCTCAGTTTCTCCAGTAGTTTCCCCACATTCGTGGCCTTGCTCCTTGCTCTTCTGTCTGCTGTCTCTCAATCTCGTCAGGGAATTACAAATTTTGTTGCTTTTTTTTATTAAAGTGATGAGGGCTATTTTGTCAGTCCTCATTGTCATATGGTCATTTTCTAGCTCATTAATTTCTGCTTTTAGTTTTTATTATTCCTTCTCTCTCACTTTCTTCTTTAGGTTTAATTTGTCTCTTTTAAAAAAAAAATTTGTGCTTAGAGGTATGAATTTGCCTCTGGCACAGCTTTGGCTGCATCACCAGGTACTGTTCTATTTTTTGTTTTAACCTGGAAATCTTGTTTAACAGAAGCTGCCATCCTGGTCACTCCAGAAGTAATATAGTCTGTTGAGAACACAGGATCTGGAACCAGGCAACCTGAGTGTGAATTTCAGCTCTGTGACTTTTTAGCTGTGAGGCCAAGACCAGGTGACTTAACTTCTCTTTCCTCTGTTTTCTCATCTGTCAAACGGAGAAAATCCTATTCCCTCCTGGTGACAAAATCACTAAAATGCTTAAAGGAGTAGTGCCTGGCACAAGGAAAATGTGTGCCACTGTGCTGGTGCTAATATACATATTCCATTCATGTATGATCTATCAAAATGTGTAAATGCAATCTATCGTCATGTACAACAAAATTTAGAACAAATAGAAAATTTAACTAAAAATTATACAGTATATATTTCAACCCATTCTTATTTTGTGGATGCTAAATCTCAAGTCTGTCTGGAATAGTAATGATTTTTAAGTCAACTGGCCAGAAGCCAGCGTGAGCCCTGTTTTCTGTGGAGTCGGTGAATCAGCTCCCTGCCAGCCTCTCCGGGGCTTCCAGCATTCCGCTCCTGTGTACTGGTCCTGCTTCTGCTCCAGCACAGCGTGCGGGACTTGCCTGATGAACTTGGTACACATGTGGTTTCCTCTGATAGCTTCAGCCTGCCCTGGAAGAAGCTGGCCTTGACCTGGTGCCCACAGAGGGCCTCCTGGCAGGCTTCACTTAGGGCGTGCAGGAGGGCAGCTGGTGGAGGCTTCCTTCCTCCCTCAGTGACAACATGAGGGGCTTTCTTTTGCAGTACTGACCCTCCCCTGAGACCTGGCATCTGCAGAGGAGCTGGGAGCTTATCTCTGCTGCCAGCTCAGCTCATCTGCTAGCAGCTCCCATCCACTCCCTCTCCTCTTCCTTGCCCCACAGCTGCACCCCAGGCTGCCCAACTTGGAGCTAACGCTCCAGGTACCCCTGAGCCCTCAGAGGCCGACTCCCTTCGCAGCAGCCCCTCCACTGCCAGCTGAGATTAGACCCCCAGAACCGGTCAGTCTTCCCTGATGAAAGCTTCCAGGTAGGCCCAAACACATTTTTACATCCTTTCCCTCTGTTTCTCTCCCATGTCAATGGAACTGGGATGACCACTGAAATCAGGGTGTCTTTGGATTTATTTCTAGAGTTTTCTCTGTGGTCCATCTCCACAGGACCTGACCAGAGACTGCAAGGAGCAGGCACTTTGCAGGAAGGGCCTGCTCTGCCATGCTTGCTCATCTCTCTGAACCTCAGCTCCCCCTTCTGCAAAATGGAGCATTCAAAATGCATGTTAGTCTGTTTTCTTTTGCTATAACAAAATACCTGAGTCTGAGTAATGTGTAAAGACATGAGGATTATTTGGCTGATAATCCAGATGGCCCCTGACTTGGCCTCTAGTGAAGGCCTTGTGGTAGATGACATCATAGTGGCAGTGTGCCAGAGCAGGAGAGTCAGGGACAGACAGGAAGCCAGACAGCAGAGAGGGGCGGGGCTTGCTCTTCCTTGACAACCCTGTCATGAGAACTAACCAGGGTCCCTACAGAAGTATATTAACCCTTCAAAGTCAGTCCCCTGACAAACTCCCAGAAGGCCCTGCCTCCCCATCGCCACCCTGGGGAACAAGCCTCCAGCACAGAGACTGCGGGGGACGAACCACAGGTATCTGCACCTCTCAGGCCCTGGCAACAATAACCTGATCACCCTCAACTCCTGCCAGCAGTGTCCTGGGACAGTGGACAAGCTCCCGCCACCCACTCCCAGAGTGCCCACTCCTGCCACTGCCCAGACATCCAGGCCCGCTCCAGCCTTGGGTCTGGGAAGCGCTTTCCAGGTGTGGCCCCAGGCTGTGGCGGGCAGCGTCCGCCCAGGCTTCCGCTGTGCAGTTGGAGGGGAGCTTCCCGCTGCTCCCAGCTCAGCTGCCCAGCTCTCCTCTGGCTGGCCATTCCCCAGGGGCTCCTGGCCTCAAGCAAGGCCACAGGGTCCTTTGGGTTGGCCGGACACACCTGGGCCTCTGGGGCAGAACTCGGGCAGGTCCAGGGCTTCCCTATGACTCAGGAGCTGGTGGCGATTATTGTATTGTTAAAAGGTTTTAAGAAAGGGGAGGGGAGGGAGGATGGAAGAAGGAAGAGGGGCAGGAGGAGAAGAGTGTGAGCAGAGCCCTGGAGGCCCGGGCCTGGCCCTCCACGGGGCTCCTGCTCTCCCCAGGCCTCGGTCACACGCCCCGTCCACACGAGGGGCCTCCCGCTCCAGCCAGCACAGCTGTCTCCTCTGTCTGGTGCTCATGGTGATTCAAAACCTCTTGGGTGGGCGCCCAGCAGCCAGCCATCCAGTCCACCTGTCCATCCAGCCTGGTGCGTCCACGGATAGGAACACCTGTGTCCGTCATTCCCAGGAGCATCGTGGTTTGGACGTGAGGCGACCCCACAAAGCTCACGTAAGAGAAGACGCAAGGAAGTTCAGGGGTGAACGATTCGGCGGCGAAGGCGCATGGGCCCTGACGTGACTAACTGGGTGCGGCCGCAGGCACCTGGGGCGTGGCCGGAGAAGGCGTCCCGGGGCGCCTTTATAGTTTTGTCCCTGGTGAGTGAAACTGTCTCTCTGCTTCCTGGTGGCCATCCCTCCTCCTCTCCCTTCCGACATGATGCTCTGCCTCACCTCGGGCCCCGAGCTGCCTGTCTATGGACTGAACCTCTGAAACCATGAGCCTCCAGCAAATTCCTCCTCCTCCAATTGTTCTTGTCAGGTCTTTTGGTCACAGCAGCTCCCGCGCCAAAGCACAAAGTCGACAAAGCACGCGCCTCTGTAAGTCTGCGTGCCTCTGGGGCCTGTGATCAAACTAAGGCAGCCTGAGGTCTGGGAGTGGCTGTTGGATGTCCACCTGAGCCGTGGTCTGGGGCCTGCTCTCTGGTCTGACACTCACAGCAGCCCCTGTAGGAGCCCATCCTGCATCCTCAGGGTGTGCGTGAAGATGAGTGGCAGCTAAAGGAGCTTCCCCTTCAGCTCGTCTGAAACAGCAGTGTGTGGACTGCTCTCTGGTCACCCAGACCTGGTGTCCAAGACCGACAGCCTCACTGGGAGGTCTCCGCCCTCCCCTGGGGCCTCAGTTTCCCTCCCTGTAAAGTGAAAATCTCGCTCATTTGTGGGATATTTGAGCTTGTGTCCCTGACCTTTCCTGGGTGAGTGGCCTGGTTGGGCTCCAGGAAGGAGCGGGAGGGCCACACACAGTCCCTGGCCTCAGGGCTTGGCCTGTGGAGAAGGCGTCCCCGTAGGATCTCTGCTCTGGCCTAGGAGGCGAAGCCTCTCACTAGCCCCACCTTATCCCAAGAGCAGCCTCGGCTGAGCCAAGCCTGCAACACATGGGCTCTGGGAACGTTTAAGATCCAAACAGACTTGGGTTCAAGTCCCACGCCTCCAACTCACTAACTAGATGGGCAAATTTCGTGCCTTCCCTGGGCCTCACTTTTCTCGGGGTGTCATGGCGAGGGAGAAGGGAAGCAGGTGGAGTCTTTTGCAGAGAACCTGCAGAGTCAGCAGGTGGTGCCCACCTGGGGGCTCAGGGTCTTCATATTGAGATGAAGGGCCTCCCCACTCCTACAGCCACGGCTTTCTAAGGTAGTAACAGGGCGGCAGCTAATGGCCTCAGGCTGGCTTGCTGGCTCTGGCAGGCAGGATCCTTTCCCACTCTCTCGAGTCTGCCCACTCATGCTGCCTGGTGGGTACCCTGGTGGCTGTTTGAGGACCAGGGGCAACATGTGTGGGCACGCATTTTATACCGTATTTGGTAGGAGGCATTTACGTCATCTGAGGGCCATGCAGGGACCTAGCCTCCAGCCACCTGGGGGGCCTCTGCTAGAGGCCCGCATCATTCTCAGAGCCGTTTTCTATTTTGGTGTTGTGGAGAGGGCCTGTCCCTGGCTGGGATCCCAGCTGGCCGTTATCTTGACAATGTGTCTGCTTTTAATGCCAAATTGGGCCTAAAAATAGGCCTTAAAGGTGGGTGTCATGGCTGGGGTTCTGCTTGGCCAGTGGCAGGCCTGGGAGCTCAGGAGGGGGCCTGGCCAAGCTTTCGAGGGCAGCACATACATGGCCCTGCCAGCTGGCCTCCAGGGGCCCACTATCTGAATGTTTTCCCCTCTGTCCCCAAGACCAAATGCTACCTCCTCTGGGAAGACTTCCTCGACCGTTTGCCTGGGGTCCTCGGCCTGTCCCTTCTGCCATCAGTTGATGTGCCTGTCCCCACCAACGGACTGTGTGCTCCATGCACTTGGGGTTGCCTCTGTCTGAATCACCCTCATGCCTCCAACATGTGGCTAAGGAGTGCCCTGGGCTCAGGGGAGCTTTGGATTTGAACAATAATGGTGGAAACGTGGGGTTTCAGAAGGATTAAATGGGAAAATTTGAGTAAAGTAAAACTGAAACTCTGCCTGGCACTTGGTAAGTGCCCCCCAAATATGAGGAGCCATCATCACTAACACCATCACCATCATCACCACCATCATCACCACTCCCGTCACCATCACCATCATCACCACCATCACCACCATCACCATCACCATCACCATCATCACTACCATCATCACCACCATCACCACCATCATCACCATCACCATCACCACCATCACCACCACCACCATCACCATCATCACCACCATCATCACCATCACCATCATCACCACCATCATCACCACCATCACCACCATCACCACCACCACCATCACCATCATCACCACCATCATCACCATCACCATCACCACCACCACCATCACCACCATCACCATCACCACCACCACCACCATCACCATCATCACCACCATCATCACCATCACCATCACCACCACCACCATCATCACCATCACCATCATCACCACCATCACCACCACCCAACACCATCACCATCACCACATCATCACCACCCCCATCACCATCACCATCATCACCACCATCATCACGATCACCATCACCACCACCACCATCACCACCACCCTCACCATCACCACCATCATCACCACCATCACCACCACCATCACCATCACCATCACCACCATCATCACCATCATCAACACCATCATCACCATCACCATCACCACCACCACCATCACCACCACCATCACCATCACCACCATCACCACCATCATCACCACCATCACCACCACCACCATCACCATCACCACCATCATCACCACCACCATCACCATTACCACCATCACCATCACCACCATCATCACCACCATCATCACCACCACCATCACCATCACCACCATCATCACCACCATCACCATCACCACCACCACCATCACCACCACCATCACCATGACCACCATCATCACCATCACCATCACCACCACCACCATCACCACCACCACCACCATCACCACCATCACCACCATCATCACCACCACCACCATCACCATCACCACCATCATCACCACCACCATCACCATCACCACCATCACCACCACCATCACCATCACCACCATCACCACCACCATCACCATCACCACCATCACTACCACCACCATCACCATCACCATCATCACCATCATCACATCAGCATTTCTGAGAAGAACCCATTTCATACCTTCGTAAGGGGCGTAGAGTGACTTAATATTTTCGGGGACATAAGGGAGAGAGGGCAAACAACTGAAAGATCCCCAGGCCCCACAGCAGGGCGGCCCTCTCTGGAAAGCTGTCATCCCACGGTCCCACCTGCAGCCCCAGGCTTCCCAAGTAGCAGCGAGAGCCTCACTCTGTCTTGCAGGCGTTGTTTCTTCCCCGTGGCCATAAAGACCTTTCCTGAGTCAGCTGTCACGGTGTCTCCCGAGTCCCAGCGCAGCCTGTTGCTTCCGTAACACGCGTTCCACACCACGCAGGCCCTGCACGGCCATGCTGGGCTCTTACTGATAGGACCTCACAGGGTCTCCAGAAGAAGCTGGAGCTCGCAGGCCTCACCGCTTGCCCTTGCGGCTCTGTCCATAGTGGTAGTCATAGAAAAGGTGGACTGTGCCAGGCATGGTGCCCACTGTGGTGGTGCCAAGCGCCAATTGTCACGCCCTCCAGGCTATCAGGTCAGCAGAACTATCCGGGCGCCTGGGGCAGGCCCAGGGGCCTTGGGGAGTGGCACCCCTGAATCTCATTTCCTCCCTGCGGGAGGAGAGTGGTAAGAGCTGCTCTGGGTGTGAAGGATGGCAACAGGCAGGCAGAAGAGACATCCAGAAGCTTCTAGAAAAGCAGGCCCAGCAGGGCTCTGTCCAGGTGCCAGATGGTCACAGTGCCGCGTGGTGGGGCAGGCCCGGAGGCGTCCCGAAACCAATGCCGCCTGCAGGGAGACACACTGCCGCCGCAGTCCGGGGGGACCGCTGTGTCCAGACCCAGCTCTTCTCAGTGCCCCCTGGGAGCAGCAAGGCTGGCCGGTGCCTGTTGCCGAGGAGGGTCCAGAGTGTGGCACTGCCAGGGTGCCGCTCTCCTGGATGCCAGAAGCCTGGCCCCACAGTGGCCCTTGCTGCTGTCCACCACAGGGACGTTCCAGCGTGGAGACGGGCGGACGCGGCACAGCAGTGTTTGTCATTGTCTCAAAGGCAGAGGACAGACTTGGCTACCCGGCCACCCCCTCCCATTCTGCACCTGCATTCCCATGCCACGGGGCCACAGCAGCCCTGTAGTCTCCAGGGACAAGGACAACTGCCATGTCCCTGGGCTCCCGGTCTGAACCTGCTTCCCACCTGCAAGATGCCGGGTGTGGGCTCTGACCTGGAGTCTGGAAAATCAAGTGCCCCTGAGCTGGGCTTCAGGGTTCCTGACGAGGGAGCCAGCGCCTGACTACTTTCCACAGGGCGGCCCGTAAGGGCGTCTGCACCCCTGGTGGGCGCACCTGCAGGCGCAGCTGGGCTGGCCCATCCCAGGGGTCAAGGCATTGAGCGCTTCAGGCCAGTTAGTCCACTTCCAGAGCCCGTTCCTGAGGAGGCATTGCAGAGCTGTGCTCACACGAGGCCCCCAGCCAGGCCCTGGATGGAGGTCCAGGTTGTGTGGCAGAGAAGGTGACTTCAGGAGGCCAATAGCGGCTCCTGGCTCCTGCCAGGTGAGGCCCCTGGGGAGGGTGGGCACTGGTGCTCCCTGCTGTACACGGGCCTTCAGACGCCCCCAGGTGAGTGGGCGGCTCTGGCCAAGCCCCGCTGGCTGGAGCTGCGCACCCCTCGCCAGCTTCCTGCAGATGGACAGGTGGCTCTGAGCAGGTCTCTCTGGAACACCCTCACCCCATCGTCTGGAGTCAGTGGTGTGGCCAAGGCTGGTACATGCGGGGCCCCCGGTCACCGAGTCCCTCCTTCAGAGAGATCCCGGCTGCTACCTTAGGCAGGGCGTCCAGCTCTCTGCTCTGGGATGCTTTCTCTGCAGGGAGAGTCCAGCTAACCCTGTGACCATGGGGACCCGTGTTGAACCGCTCACCACGTGGAAGGCATTGTGCTGAGCATGGACGTCCATGACGTCATTGAGTCCTCCAGGGACCTGCAGCTGTGTTCACGGTCCGCTCTTCTGGAAGGAGACGTGCTCAGAGAGGCAAGGGCCATGCCCAGGACACATAGCAGGAAGACAGGAGCTGGACTTCAGCCTGGTCTGTCCGACTTCAGGGCCCAGGCTGTGTGCTCCGGGCACTCTGGGACTCGGCTGCTTCACAGTGACCAGTCCCTCTCTCTCATCAGGGCCTCTGAGCCACTGCCAGCCTCGGGCAGGCTCCGCCTCGGGCTTGGCACATGCAGGCGGCCAGTAAATATTTGCTAACTGCGCGAATGCCCATGTCCTCTCCAGCACTGGGCAGGGGCTGCCATGGGCCCCCCTTGCTCTGTTTTCTTCATCAAACCTCCCCCAGCCCCTGCTCTGGGTCCAAGGAGAAGAGACAGGTGACCTCACCTGTCCACCACTCCCTGGGGCCTCAGCATGTGTGGCTCATTAGATGCCAATTCTATGCAGGACGTGGGGACGGGACAACCGCATGGCCCTGAGGGGCCAGAGGATGCAGGAGCTGGGCCTTGTGGTGCCCCGTCCCTCCACAGGCTCACCTGCTGATGTCCCATCATCAACCCAAGGGCCACCTCACCCCTGGGGTGATCTCAGACCACAGGCTCAGACTGGGTGCTGGCAAAGCCTGGGAGTGGCCCTCTGAGAGGGGTGTCAGCATGTGGGTGACTCCATTTCCTCAGGCTCCCAGGGGCCATGCAGACTGTGCCCCTCAGTATCCCAGAGCCCCTCCTCCAGGAGCCCGGAGCACCCGCCTTGACCTGCTCACCAGTTTCCCCGCTTCCCTGGCTCGCTCCCACGCCCACCAGGGCTTCCTGGGTCACTTTCACCCTGAGCCCTTGCACATGCAGGAGGCAGCAGGAAAGGAGGTGGCTCTTGTCTGCCCATCCCCCTTCCTTCCCCGGGCTCCCTGCAGAGGGTCTTAGAGACCCGGATGGCCCAGGTTAAGTGCATCCGCGAAGGACCAGGCTCCAAGGCTCAGGAAATCAGAGGAGGCTTCCTGGAGGGGTGGCACTAGGCCAGGCCTTGAAGACTGAGCAGTGTGGAGGCCAGCCCCGTAGCACCCCAGACCTCCTCGGGGCCTCTGCAGGCAGGGGCACGTGACTGAGAAACTGCAGCTGAATTTCCTGAGCATATCTGCTCCGTCGTTTATTTTTAAAGCATTTTAAAATAAAGGACCCCAGCTGTAGAAATAATCCCTTCTCAGCCCATCTCGGCCATGGAAAATGGGATGCTGCCCAGGCGTCCCATCTCCACAGATGTGAAACACGGCGGGGCCCAGACCCCAGACAACCTCCCCTCAGAACGCCTGGGCAGGAGGGGTTGCCAGACTCCAGGAAGCAGCCGTGTGACGGCCGTCCCGGTGACACGCCTGGGCCCGGTCCAGGCAGCTCCGAAGGCCCGGCTGCTAAGCTCATCGCTGGGCCCTCTCAGGGCTGCTTGCCTTTCTCTGCATTGTTTCCTTTAGAAAGAAGTTTATTGCTCTTTTATCATGTTTAAAGTAGCACATGTTCATTGCAGAAAGATCAGAGAAGCACAAAGAAAGATCCAGCATTGCTCGGGACCCCCGCACTCGGTGGCAACACGCACTGAGGTGTGGGCCCGCGTCCCTGTCCCCTTCTGAGAGCCACAAAGCAACTTGCGAGGGTTTGGACGGGTCTGCTGCTGAGCCTAGAGATCAAGTGGGGGAGGCTGACGCTCCGGCGACCGAGTCTTCCATCCCCGGCGCTCGGCTCCTCCAGCCTTTAACAGGCCTGCGCCTTGCTGCACGGAGGCGTCTGTGAGTGGGTCTCCACGCGGCTCACTTCACATCAGGGTCTCTTTGCAGACTCCCTGTGGCCGATTTCCCAGTGTGTGGCACACGGCACTGCCCCCACTGTGCCACCTCTTGGCTCCAGGCTGTCAATCCCAGCAACGGAAGCACGCTCCCCGTCCTTCACGGGAGCTTCGAAGAGTTCGGCGGGAAGCTCAGAAAACTGCCCCTGTGCAGTTGTGACGGTCGCTTGCTCGGTGTCCCCCGGCAAGCCCACTGAGTGCTGCGCCCTGGTCCCAGGAATCTCCTAAAACATGGGGCGGGGACTGCAGCCCTGTCTGTCGGCCAGAAGGGCGTGGACCTCCTCTTTGAGGCGGGTCTGTGGCTTTTCAACAGCCTCTGCGTGGCGTTGGGGGCTCTCGAGACCGCGCCCGTGGGCACCTTCGCGTGCTTGGTAAAGTCCCTGGAACCTGACGATGGCCGCCTTGTCCCATCTTCCGGTGATGCTCTTGGCTCTGCTGGCTCGAACGCACACACAGGAAAGCGCCTGCCCGGTAGGCGAGCCTTGGACGGACGGTCACACGCGAGCGCAGCAGGCGTCCAGCATCAGACAGAAGGACAGTCCAGGGGACTCCAGCCCGACCTGGAGATGTTTTTGGTTGTGATATTTCGGAGTGACGCTGCTGGCACCCGGGGTGCGAGGCTGGATGCTGCCCTACATCCTGCAGTGCCCAGAGAAGCCCCCAACAGCGGGGCAGCTGGCTGCTCGGGCCAGGTGGCTGGGCCTCCTACGGACCCTGCCACCCCAGGGGCACGTGGCTGCTGGTCAGGCTGCTACTGTGATGCCCTGAGAAGTTCCTCTGCCTTCCAGGTCCCTCGAGGGGCCACCTCCTAGATTGGGGCTCTGCACCCCACCCTAGTCCTGGTCTGCCTGACCACCTGACTCTTCAGCTAGGGCCTGGGGAGACAGGGAGGGTCGTGGCAGGTGTGACTCAGGAAGCAAGGACCTTCTTGGTGAGGCCTCCCGGATGGGGACTTAGGACTCCCTCTGAGACCCCGACCCCAGCAGGCACTGCCCTGCACAGAGCTGGCACTTTCTAAGCTAGCCTCGAGCCGGGACACCTGCGACCAGCCAAGGCCTTGGCACCCTTGGAGTGGCCCTGCGTCCGCACGACACTTCCCAGCCTGGCTCAGGCCTCCATGCAGGACTCCTGGGCCTCAGGAGGCAGGCATTGAGGGAGCTCTGGGCTTCTGGCCATGAGAGGCTTCCTGGGGGCTCTGGCTCAGTCTGAGGCTCGAGGGTGAAATTTCAGGAAGACCTGGGCCCTCCATGGTCAGAAAGGCAGTGTGGGCAAGAGGGATGTGTTTTCGGGACAGAAGAGCATTTTCTGGCATCCTGACTCCCCCACCTGTAGCCGTGAGACCCAGAATCAGTCAGCTCTCCTCCTGGGCCTCCGATTTCGTGTCTATCAAGTGGGTGGGGGGCCCGCACCTCACAGGGCCCTACACAAGTCTCTGAGGCCACCCAGAGCAGGCGTCACACACTGGTCTGTGCTCCTGGGGCTGGGTGGCTCCCCCCTTCCTGCCTGTGGGGGGTGCACAGAAGTGTTCTTCTGGGGGGCTGAGACGTGAATAGCAAAGTCTGCCACCTGCCGAACCACGTACTTGGCTGGTGTTCCACAGCCTGATGGGAGCAGACTCAGGAGCTTCCGTCCCCTGCCTAGACTGGCCGGCTGGCCATGGCTGGCAGCCCCGGTGAGTGAGGTAGTGTCTGTGCCGGGCCTCAAGCTGGTGTCGGAGTGGCAAGGGCACAGAGGGAGCCAAGCAGGGCTGGGCAGCCTCTGGGGAGGCGCTCTGAGCAGCAAGCCAGTCCCCCAAGCAGGAGTCTGGGGTGGGAGGCACTAGGTGACCCTGTCCAGCCCCTTCCCCTTAGGACAGCAGCCGTGGCCTGTGTGGCGGGAGAGGAACCGGTCCTGTCTCCTGCCTGGTGGGTGGCATGTCCCCAGGGCAGTCTGTACGCCTGGATCCTGCCAGCTCCACTGTCCGATGGAGCAACAGAAAGATGTGGTCACAGGGACCAAGGGCGTCACTCCCACAGCCAGAGACCCCAGAAGGGCTCAGACCCGCCCCCGGGCAGAGCGCAGTGCCAAGAGACATGGCGGCCCCGGTGGGAGAGGGCAGAGGCCTCGAGGTCATCCAGTGTGTGTGCAGAAGGTGCAAACAGCGGTGACGGGTGGCACCATCGGCTCAGGGCTTGAGCCATGTGGTCTCACCCAGGCAGGGCGTGGACAGGAGGCCGGGCAGGTGTGGGTGAGGTGTGGGAGTGGGGCAGGAAGGGCAGCCCTGCAGCCGAGCTCTGGGCCTCTGCTGACCCACAGACGTCTGTCCATCTACGAAGGTGGCAGGGACACTGATCTGCGGGAGGCAGCATGAGTGCTCACCTGTAGCCCTGGCAAGACCACGGTGGGGCAGGAGGCCACTGGCCAGCACCCGGGACACTCATACTCACGCGCACACGCAGGACTCCCACGATCCCACCCGCTCTGTTAGTCAAAGCCCTGGGGAGATGCCAGCATCTGCTCAGGCGGCTCCTCTCAGCTCACCAGGGAGCCTCTGCTGCCAGCTGGCCCCATGCTGTGGTCTCCGAGCCACTGATGGCCAGAGGGAGGACGAGAACACCATGTCCATCCCAGCAGGACGGTGGATCTGTCCCGTCAGCTCAGCCTTGCCAAGCCACCTCCCCGAGTGCTCTGGGCGTGGGGAGCTGCCTGGGACACCCTGCCCCTGCTCACCTGGGCACGTCCCTTGTGACCCCAAGGCAGTGGGCAGGTCCAGATACTGCCCCAAAGCCTTATCCAGGCACCATCTCACACAGGCCCATTGTTGGTCACTGGGGGCATTGGGGACCCTCCTACCAGTTGCCAACCAGGAGCAACCTATGAAGGGTTGGACATGCCCCCAGGAAGTGCTGCACTGGATGGTTTCCATCCCTCTGGAATTCGCTGGCGTGGGTGTATGGTGTTGGGGGTGGGGTGTTGGCATGGAACAAGGCCCCAAAGGACAAGCCTCATGGACGGGTCAGTCCTGTTGCAGCCCATACCTCACTATGACAAAATGCCTGAGACCAGTGCTCACGTATAAAGAGGTTTATTCCACTCAGTTCTAGGGCAGGCCAGGCGCTCACACCTGGTGGGGGCTTCTTGCTGGCGGAGTCTGTGGAGGCTGAGGTTCCACATGGAGAGGCCGGGAGTGGGTATGTCTCCTCAGCCTCTCTCTCTGCTCCCAGCCACCAGGGTTGGGCCACGGGGACTCCACCCCGAAGGCCTCGTGTGACCTAACCCTCCCAGAGGCCCCCAGCCCCACGATCAGCTGAGCTTCCACCCTCTGCACCTCACGGAGGGGATTAAATTCCAGCACCGAAGCCCTTGGGGACAGGTCAGACCAGGTCCAAGCCACAGCAGCGCTCGGGCCCTGCCTGTGCTCTCCAGCGGACGCTCCCAGCCAGAGGAGCCCGGGTCTCCGACCTCCAGCTTCCAGAATGGTGAGAAGCAGGTGCCTGATGTTCCTGAGCCGCAATCTGTGGGTCCTTGTCACACAGCCCGTACAGACCAAGGCACATGGTGCCCAGTGGTCACCCTAACACAGGGCAGAACTGCCCATCTGGCACATCGGGCAGGCACCTCTGAAGGGGCAGAAGGGCTACTGGAAGCACCCGGAAGGGAAACCCACGCACATGGGCTCTGAGGGCAACCTGTCCTGCATCCCACCCAAGGCCTGGCTGGTGTCCAGTGACCTGCTAACCATCTCCCCCTATTGCGCCAGCTCAGTCACAGGAAATCATCTGGACACCACTCCCTCTCTCCACCCCACCTCCAACACATCCACACCCTCCAGGCCCCCGAGGAACGGGCCAGGTCCTCACCCTGGCATTCCAGGGTCTCTGGCTCCCCCGCGCCTCCCTGCCATGCCAAGCACCTGCAACAGACTTCAGAGCTATCTGCACCCACTACTGGGGACCACACTTCATGGGCTGGGCTTCCTGCCACTTCCCTTTTGGAAGGCGTGGGCTCCCTGGCTTGAGGTTGGCCAGCAGACCAGACTTGGCTGCAAGTCCCCAGGCAACGACGATGTGGAGCGAGACACGGCCGGGCAGGGAGGGGCTGCAGTGGGGGCGGGGACGAGTCCTAACGAGAAGCAGAGGTGCTGGCCGTTGGCCGCCTCCAGCCTCCTGGAGCTCGTAGTCCCAGGGCTGGGCCACGGGGGCTGCCGTCTGCACAGGGACCCTGCTTTTGGGGGTGTCTTTGTGTGGTCAGCGTCTGGGCCACCACGGTCCGGCTCTTTGCAGACAGTCAGGCAGCTGGCAAGAACCCGAGGACCCAGCCTGTGCTGCTAGAGCTCACCAATCCACATCTGTCACCGTCACGGTTTGCCCAGGGAGTTCCTCCTCCCCATTTCATAGAGGAGGGAATGGAGGCCCAGGCCACACCCTGACCCTCAGCCACCATAGCCATAAAGGCAGCACTGTGATTTTAACTTAGAACCTATGCTCAGAACTGGGATGATCCCACATCAGACCCCGGCAGACAGGAGGGGCAGGAGCCCGCTCCTCCACCCAGCAGCCACAGGCCGGCCTCTAGGCCGCCAGGTCCCCAGCAGCCCGCCTGCCCGCCCGCCCTCGCTTTTTCTGCAGAGCCAGGCCCAGGAGACCCAGGGTGCAGGTGGCCAAGGCAGCCTCAAGACCGATCTGGGCAGTCATGGCCTCTGCTGCCCTGGGCGGCCCCCTCCTCCCTCCACAAGCACAGGAAGGGCACTGTGTCCAGGGCAGAGCTCTCCAGAGCCCATGAGGGCAAGCGCCAGCCGGGCAGGAGGCCCCTCACTCACGCTGCAGGGAGGCACTGGCACAGTCCTCCTCTTGACCTCGCCCCAGGGAGTCAGGGCTTAACCCAGCTTCACGGTGAGGCAGAGGCCCGGGTCTGGTAGTGGCACGTGCAGCAGGCTCCCAGGGACGCACTAGTCAGCCGAGCTGGCAAGGGGAGGGCGCTGGGCTGTGGCCAGTTGGGCCCTGGTCTTCCCGCCTGCCCCTCACAAGGCCGTAGAGCTGCTCCACGCAGCCCCCAGCCCCGGGCTCTGCACTGCAGGGCAGGGGCCTCCTGTGGGCCTCCTGCCTCCCTGAAGGCTCAGGCGGGCGAGTGCCAGGGCTCATGTCCCCTGACACTGCGGCAGTGCGCGTCAGGAGCAGGCGTTCGTCAGGGTGTCTAGGAGCCCACCATCCTGCAGCCCCTCCCACGCCTGCCGCTCTGGCTCCTCTGGTGGTGGAGCTCACTGTCGCTGGCACAGCAGCCTGTGTGCCCACACCCCTCCAGAGCACTCTCCACGCTGTCCGTGCTGCTGTGCTCCACGTGTGGCTCTCCGCTGGGGCAGCTGGAGCCCAGAGTAGTGCTCGCTGGCTGGGTCAGGAGCCATCTCAGCGCCCTTTGACCAAGGGCCCCGGAGGCGGGCGATGCGGGAGGGCCAGGCCAGGCAGGCTGGGAGGGCTCCCTGTGCTCCGGGCAGTGTTGGGGAGGAAGCAGGCACCGGTGCAGGGGACAGTCCAGGGGCCGCCCTGGGGGCAAGCCCTCTGCCCAGTGTCTGCAGCCATCGCCTCAGTAAACACAGGTGACATCTGTGCCAATGACGAACAGGTGGCATTGCTCCACTCCTCTGTCATGGCGCAGGGTGGGCTCCACACTGGGTGGGTCTGGGGGACAAAGCCACTTCTCAGTCCTTGGTCCTGGAGGACTGCCGTCCAGCCCACCACCGTGCACAGGAGGGAGGCCAAACAAGACCTCTCGGGGTGTCTTTGGTTTGGTTTTACTGCTGGGTAGGCAATGGAAGGGGGAAGGGCCACTCTAAAGAATTAGGGGTCAGCCGGCTTCGAGCTCGCGATAAATACGCGGGCAACCAGACGGGCGGGGAGCCACTCCTGCAGAGCCCGTCGCTGTGGGAAAATGGTCTCCAGACCAGCATGCAGAACCCTGTAAACCGCCAGTCAAGTGGACTCAGACCTTGTCAGGTCCCTGAGATCACAGCAACTGGTTTCCAGGGTTCCTCCGTGGAAAGCCAGGATGTAGACCACGAGCTGCATCAGTACCAGAGTGAATCCAGGCTGCAGAAGACGGGGATGCTGTGCGTCACAGGCCCACGGAGGGGTCAGGTGGCAGTCGGGGCCTGAATTCGCATCCAGTGCACTCCATAAAATAGCATTGCCAGCAGCAGCTTTGGGGGTGAAGCTACGACAGGAAGAGTGACCACTTAGGGCATGTGGCTCTGCTCTGGGATACGCTGGCAAAACCGAGCATGTGTGACACCCGTGTCCTTGTGTTTTGGGCTGAGGCCGCGGGAGCAGGCGTGTGGCTGGGCCTCCTCCCCAGCAGAGGGGTGTCGCCCGAAGTGGCAGAGCCGTGAGATTGAGGAGTAGCGATGCCGGAACGCTATTTAGGAATATAGGAAAGCGCGGAAAGAGTTCGCTTGGTTTTCTGAGGGTGCGGCTGCCCGGAGAGGAGGCTTGGGGTGGGCGGAGGGCAGGCGCGGGTCCTGCAGCGAGCCCAGCCCAGGGGTTGTTCAGCTCCCTAGAGCACTCGAACAGGCCGCTGCGGTCAAAAACCCGTTTCCAGAGAGTCTGGTGAGCCGAGGGCAGCCCGGAGGTGTTTGCCCCAGGCAGGGACCGAGACCTTTTTCGGTGGGGTGAAGGGCTGGGCCTCAAGGCCTGGCCTCCCAGCTAGGTCCTGAGGATGCGCTGAGGGCAGGGCCGTAGTCCCTCAGCTTGGACAAGGGCCTTGCGGGGACTCGGTCCTGCTCCACCAGATGTGGAGCCTGCAGGGACGTTTGCCGGTTCGAAGGCCACGGACAGGAGGAGGGCCAAGGCCGGTTTGTGTTCTGAGAAAGAGAGGTACCCTTGGGCCCACGCTGGGCATTTCATGGCCCAACAGCCTTGCTCCTCAGCGCACGGCCCAGGGTCTGGCGGCTTCGCGTCACCCGAGAGCTTTTTGGAATGGAGACACAAGGTCGCTCCCCAGACCCACCCAGGGGGGCCGTGCACCCCAGCTGTCGGGAGGCGGAGTCTGGCTCGCTGCCTTAGGGGTTTGACTATCACTGCGGTCTGGCAGGACTGAGAACGGCAAGGCTGGTGACACCCGGGGTGTGCCAGCTGTGGGCCGGCTCCGCCTCCAGGTCACGCTGAGTGCCTCTGCTTCCTCACCTCCAAGGTGCGGCAGGAGGGGCTCAGGACCCACCCTGCTTCAGGCCAGGCTGGGCCGAGAGGGGTGGAGAGGACTCTGTCAGGGCTGCGACCCTCGGGGAGTCAGGCAGTGGACAGGAAAGGACAGCAGGCCAGATGCAGGATCCAGGTCCGTCTTAACCGGACTCCAGTGCCGGCTAGCTGTGTGTCACGGGCAGGTTACCTACCCTCTCTTGCTTCTGGTTTCCATGGGAAGCCAAGGGGCATAAGGATAAGCCACTTCCTGTAAAGTTCCTACAATGGCCCTGCCACAGGCCACGCACTTGAGTTCTGCTAAAAAGATATTAAAGAAAAAGGAACGCAGGCCAAGTTCAGCTCGAGGAAGAAGGGCCAAGGGGTGGTGGCACCTGAAGCAGGGGAGCAGATGCTTGTGGAGGAGGGTCTCCAGGCAGAGGCCACCGGGGAGGGAGGAGGGCGATGGCCGGGGCGGGGCAGAGGTCGGGCGGGATGGGGTACATTGTGGGGCAGTGACCGGGCCCTGGGAGACCAACTCCTGGGCAGTGGGGAGACGGGAAGGCAGGCCACCACTCCCAGAGCCACCCTGGGTGAGGCAGCAGACCCACCACGTGGGCAGCCCCTCAGGAGCCGCCCCCTGAACCACCAGCCGAGCACCCTTCATCTCTGGAAAGGGCAGAGGGAAGGACCCCCACAAAAGGGCTGACAAGACATGGGGTTTGGCCCCTGAGGGCAGCACAAGACCTGCCTGCAGATGCCCACAGGGCAGTGTGCCCGGGCCAATGTTGCCAAGGAGCAGGTTGGGAAGGTGGTGACCAGGGCCTTAGCACAAGAAGCCTCAGGCAGGAGCAAGAGTGACCACGGTGCCCAGCGAGGGTGGGGAGCACTGGCCTGGCAGATCCCAGGGCAGGGCCAGCGGAGAGGGGCAGGGGTTGGCAGCAACGACCAGCTGTGGACAGCAGCCTGCGCGTGCGCCACAGACACACCGTGAAGAGGATTCCGCCGCAGGAGGGAACAGTGGTTCTGCACGGTGGTCTCACCCTGGGGACAGTCCCCCTTCCTTCCGAGCAGGCTGGGCCACTTGTCACTGCTTTCCTTCCCCCTTTGGCAAGTCCTGCAGGTTCCACCTCCTGAAGATCCAGAAGCTTCTCACCACACCTGCCGCTCTGAGCTGGTGTGTCGGTGGGGCCTCCCTGTCCGTCTCCCCCGGCCCTCCGTGCCGCCCACCCGCCGGCTCCTTCCCCAGCTCGGCCTCTTCTATAGCTTCCTGCATGTACTGTCTTCTATTTTTTGCTGTGGAAAGTGACCTCCATGCCGCAGGCTCTTTTCTTTTCTCCTGCCGTGTCCTGTGCTACTGCGGGACCCAGAGTGGGGCAGGGGTCTGGGGAACACGCCCGGGTCCTCAGTGGGGCCCCACTCTTCACAGCGAGCTCAGCCGGGGTGTCCCAGCGTGCTGTGGGCGTGGGTCATGGTGGAGGGTGGCCTGGCAGGGCCGCAGGGGCGGGTGGCCAGCCCCATGGCTGCTCCGCTCTGTAGGGCTGGATTTGTGTGGCCATGAGGAAACATGGCTGCAGGGCAGGAGAGATGGGGCGTTCTGGAGAAGCTCCTGACACCGTGGTCGGCTTGCGATCTCGGGGCTGGCCCCAGAGCCATCCACGCTCAAGGGCTGCCCACGGGCCCCACGCACAGGCTGCGCTGTGCCACCTCGTCCAGGGCTGGGCCGCAGCACGCTGACCACAGTGAGGACAGCCCTGCCTCTGCAGGCCCGCCCTCCAAGGCAGGGGCCCTCAGACCCACAGACCCACCCGAGCTTCTGCCAGGGGCGGGGCTTGCCTCGTGCCCCAGGTGCCCAGCCTCACACCCGCCGCGCTCTGGCCCTCATACGCCATGCCGCAGGATCCCCCGGGGCTGAGCCTCTAAGGAGAGCTGGGCCTTGTCTCTTCCGGTCCTCGTGGGCGGTGCTGTCCCCTGTCAGTTGAGGGCTCTAAGGCTCCGCTGCTTGCCCACCCACCTGGGTCCTGGCAGCGGCTCGGGGCTCTCATGCCAACGTGAGGGGCTGCTCTCCCAACTCTCCGGGCAGGACGAAGAAAGGGGACGAGAGGCAGTGGGAGGGAGCGGGGCGGTGGCAGGACAGGCTTCCAGGTGGGAAGCCCAGGCTGCTGAGCTTCTCTGGGCATGAAGAAGGCTGCCTCCTGCTCCTGGCAGGGTGCCAGGGCCCTGCATGGCTCCAGCTGGGGGGACGCCAGCAAGAGGGGGCTGTGAGGGGGCCTCAGGGCAGAAGATGAGGCCGCTCAAAGGGAGAGGAGGGTCAGGGTGGCTGGACTCCGGGGCTGCGGTGTCTAGTGCTGGGTGGGGAGGAGAGGGGCGGGAAGGGCCCAAATGCCAGTCTGCTAGTCCTGCCTGCTCCTGGGTGCATCAGAACACACTGGGGGTGCCCTGGGCACTGTCCTGGGCACTGGCTCAGCAGGGCCTGTGGAGCAGCCTCGGCAGGACCAGGTCTGGGGGCTGAGATGACCTGGTGTCAGACTGGGATCGCAAGGATGTGCCCTTCCCCGGGATGGCCCAAGCCACAAGGGGCAGGGAGGACAGGCTAGGGTAGGGGTAAAACCCGAACCCTCGTGCCCTGGCACCTGCTGAGCCCTCTACGTGTCGCTTTGCAAGCAGCCCTGCCCTGTGGCCCTGGTCAGGAGCCGGGTGGCAACGGCAACTCCCGGCGGGGTGCTGGCAGCAGCTTCCTGCCCGGCTCTGGGCTCTCTGTCTATAAACGGGGCGTGAGTGTGAGAGCGGGCTGCGTCAGCCTCCGCTCCGAGTGCTCCGGCAGGGAATGACCCCAGCCTGCGGAGCCAAGGTCACCCTGGGGCGCCTCTCCTCCCTGGGGGCTCTTCTGGTGAGGCTGAGAGAGCAGCTTCCACCCAGCGGAGCTCCCGTCGGGGGAAACGGTGCGGGGTGAGCCTGTGTGTGAGGGCCCAGGAAGGACACCAAGCGGACATTAGTGAGAGAAGCAAGGGGAACCCGTAGGAGGAGTGGGAGTAACACTGCTCAGGAAACCCCCCGGGAATGTTCTGGAATGACCTTCTGGAACGGAGCGCCCCGCAGTGACAGGTCTTGCTCAGGTGACCGCAGGGCTGTGGCCTTCTCTCCCTTGAGTTCAGTGTCTCATAAGATGTATTGTTTTGTCCTATGATTTTAAAAAGAAGCCGTCACTGAGACTATCTCAGGTGGAAGGCTCTTCAAACTGCCTCTGTAGGAGGTGGGAGATGAGGCTCGCGGGCAGGTGACCAAGGCAGCTGGACAGACGGAGCCGTCAGGCGTCCCAACATGGGGTGCTGCTTCTTGCATTATGGCCTGAGGCTGCCGCTGGCCACGGTGTAGGGGCTCCCTGAGGACACAGCCCTGCGTGGTTTTCCAAGTGGCCATCTCCTGCTCCTGCAACACAAGAGTGGAGGAGGAGAGGGAGCTGGTGGAGAAGAGAGGCCAGGGTGGAGGGGAGACTGGTGGAGGAGGGAGGCCTGGGTGGAGGGGAGACTGGTGGAGGAGGGAGGCCTGGGAGGAGGGGAGACTGGTGGAGGAGGGAGGCCTGGGAGGAGGGGAGACTGGAGGAGGAGGGAGGCCTGGGAGGAGGGGAGACTGGAGGAGGAGGGAGGCCTGGGAGGAGGGGAGACTGGAGGAGGAGGGAGGCCTGGGTGGAGGGGAGACTGGAGGAGGAGGGAGGCCTGGGAGGAGGGGAGACTGGTGGAGGAGGGAGGCCTGGGAGGAGGGGAGACTGGAGGAGGAGGGAGGCCTGGGAGGAGGGGAGACTGGAGGAGGAGGGAGGCCTGGGAGGAGGGGAGACTGGAGGAGGAGGGAGGCCTGGGAGGAGGGGAGACTGGTGGAGAAGAGAGGCCAGGGTGGAGGGGAGACTGGAGGAGGAGGGAGGCCTGGGAGGAGGGGAGACTGGTGGAGGAGGGAGGCCTGGGTGGAGGGGAGACTGGAGGAGGAGGGAGGCCTGGGAGGAGGGGAGACTGGAGGAGGAGGGAGGCCTGGGAGGAGGGGAGACTGGAGGAGGAGGGAGGCCTGGGAGGAGGGGAGACTGGAGGAGGAGGGAGGCCTGGGAGGAGGGGAGACTGGAGGAGGAGGGAGGCCTGGGAGGAGGGGAGACTGGAGGAGGAGGGAGGCCTGGGAGGAGGGGAGACTGGTGGAGAAGAGAGGCCAGGGTGGAGGGGAGACTGGAGGAGGAGGGAGGCCTGGGAGGAGGGGAGACTGGTGGAGAAGAGAGGCCAGGGTGGAGGGGAGACTGGAGGAGAAGAGAGGCCAGGGTGGAGGGGAGACTGGTGGAGGAGAGAGGCCAGGGTGGAGGGGAGACTGGTGGAGAAGAGAGGCCAGGGTGGAGGGGAGACTGGTGGAGGAGAGAGGCCAGGGTGGAGGGGAGACTGGTGGAGGAGGGAGGCCTGGGAGGAGGGGAGACTGGTGGAGAAGAGAGGCCAGGGTGGAGGGGAGACTGGTGGAGGAGGGAGGCCTGGGAGGAAGGGAGACTGGTGGAGGAGAGAGGCCTGGGAGGAGGGGAGACTGGTGGAGGAGGGAGGCCTGGGAGGAGGGGAGACTGGTGGAGAAGAGAGGCCAGGGTGGAGGGGAGACTGGTGGAGGAGGGAGGCCAGGGTGGAGGGGAGACTGGTGGAGGAGGGAGGCCTGGGAGGAGGGGAGACTGGTGGATAAAAGAGGCCAGGGTGGAGGAGAGACTGGAGGAGGAGGGAGGCCAGGGTGGAGGGGAGACTGGTGGAGGAGGGAGGCCTGGGAGGAGGGGAGACTGGAGGAGGAGGGAGGCCAGGGTGGAGGAAAGACTGGAGGAGGAGGGAGGCCAGGGTGGAGGGGAGACTGGTGGAGAAGAGAGGCCAGGGTGGAGGGGAGACTGGAGGAGGAGGGAGGCCTGGGAGGAGGGGAGACTGGAGGAGGAGGCAGGCCTGAGAGGAGGGGAGACTGGAGGAGGAGGGAGGCCTGGGTGGAGGGGAGACTGGTGGAGAAGAGAGGCCAGGGTGGAGGGGAGACTGGTGGAGGAGGGAGGCCTGAGAGGAGGGGAGACTGGAGGAGGAGGGAGGCCTGAGAGGAGGGGAGACTGGAGGAGGAGGGAGGCCTGGGTGGAGGGGAGACTGGTGGAGGAGGGAGGCCTGGGAGGAGGGGAGACTGGTGGAGGAGGGAGGCCTGGGAGGAGGGGAGACTGGTGGAGGAGGGAGGCCTGGGAGGAGGGGAGACTGGTGGAGGAGGGAGGCCTGGGAGGAGGGGAGACTGGAGGAGGAGGGAGGCCTGGGAGGAGGGGAGACTGGTGGAGGAGGGAGGCCTGGGAGGAGGGGAGACTGGAGGAGGAGGGAGGCCTGGGAGGAGGGGAGACTGGAGGAGGAGGGAGGCCTGGGAGGAGGGGGCACCGGTGGTGGAGAGAGGTCAGGGGGGGTGCTGGTGGGACACTTGGGACCCAGTGAGAGCCCCCCGCGGAGCTGTCACCTGGTCGCCGTGGCTGCAGAGGGGGAAGAGGAGGGGCAACAGTGCGTTCTGCAGAGAGGCAGCCAGACCCCAGGCCTCCGCCGCTGCCTCCCTCTTCCATTGGCTCCCCAGCTGCAGAACCAGGAGCACACAGGGTGGGGAAAATCAGAGGCCCATGGTCCTCCTGGGGCCTGGAAGAGGCCCCCCGTGGCCTTGCACTCTGCTCCACAGCATGGCCCCTGGGTCTGACCCCACGCTGCCCGTCCCATACACGCCAGACAGACCACCACACTGGTTCTGTGCCCCAGTGTCCCGGCATCCCCGCAGAGGGCAGCCACCTTGGAATCCAGGGTGGAAGTCCTTGTGAGGAGGGCGGAGGCAGCGCCTGTTGTGGAGCGGACCCTGGACAGGCCGGAGTCAGCGAGTCTCCTCTCACCGGCCACCGTGGGCCCCGCGGCCTCCTCGGGACACACACAACCTTAGCCCTGGACAGGCTCCAGTCCGTGGAGAGACTGCCTTTCAGGGCAGAGGCCAGGGCCCCTCCCTACTGGCCACATGAGCGCTGGAGTCAGTTTCCTGGAGAGTGGGCTCACCCCGCCGTGTGACCCACAGGCGGAGGCACCCACGGGTGACAGAGGGCATGCAGCTTTTCTGGCTGAGCCCTTGGGAAGCCGTGGCCTGCGGCTGAGCCCTCAGGGCTGTGCCCACTTCCTCCTGGGGGACAGGGGAGCCACCTTGACCGACTGGTGGAGAAGAGGGTGAGAGGACAGGACACTGGATGCTGGCTCTCTGCCAGCCGCCCACTTGGCACCCCTGGACCCACACCTTTCCCGTGCCCTGTGCCTTCTCCTCTGGGCAGTGAAAGCCTGGGCAGAGGTTTCTTCTGGCCTCTGGGTGCCTCGCGCCCTGTAGTCAGAGGGACCAAGTCACGCCCTGCCTCAGGCTCCTTTTCTGAAATGGGTGGGATCCCCTGGCCCTGGGCTGGGCTCACGAACACCTACAAGGAAGAGCCATTGCGTGCCAGGTGGCCAGGACTCCATGACAGAGCCACAGGCTGGGGCTCCAACTCAGTCCTGGAGGCTGATTCCTCAGCCCCTGGCACCGTGGGTGGGCACTACCAGGCCTCGATAGCACTGCGTGCATGACGGAGGCCGGGACCCAGGAAGCGGGTGGGCGAAGAGAACTTCCCAGGTGAGTTGCGAAGCCCCGTCCAGAGCGCTGCTCCACACCTGATCTGCACAGACGCAGGTCTTTACGGAGCCCTGGGTTCCTGTGCCCGGCAAGGGGGTCTCTCGGGAACGACACCTGCTCATGTGATAGGTCTGGAGGGGGCGTGGCTTGTGCTCTTTCCCCTCATGACGGTTTCTTAAGAACCGGAACCACGGCGGTATTGCAGACTGGCCCTGCGCCTGCAGCCACGCTGCGTCCATCTCTGCAGACTGGGCCTCCTGGGGACGTGAGCAGCCCGCTGGCTCCCGCAACAGGACCACAGAGCCCCTGCGGCGTCTCCTCCCTCGACCCGAGCTGCTCCAGACAGCTGTGTGCACTGGTCCACTCTGCTTTCCCCTGAGCCTTCCTGGCTCCCCCTCTGCTCACTCAGGCACCAGCCCACCACTCCGCTCTCCTGGGCTTGCCCGGCACTTGCGGAGTGTGGCCTTGGCTGGCAGCTGGAGACAGATGACTCAGCCCTGGTCCCCGACCTCTCAGAGCTTCCAGACTGCGGGGAGTTGGGCCACAAGCCAGTCCTGGCTCTGCAGGGAGGGGGCTGCAGTGGCCGAGGTGAGGCAGCTGGGCAGGAGTGGCAGGTCGCCATGGGGCAATCAAGCTCCCAGCCAGCGCTGACCCATATCTGCACAGTGCTGCTGGGCAGGGAGTGGGATGTGTGATGAAGGGCACAGAAGGGCAGCACTCAGGTGCAGTGCCAATGTCCTGGGGTTGGAAAGCAGCGCCAGCAGCAATGCTCTCAGAGACAGGCTGCAGCAGGGCCCTGCAGGCCCGGGACTCACAGAGGAGTCTCAGGTGGAGTCATGTGGAGCTCCTCCTGAGGCCACCCAGGGACTGGGGAGGCCCGTGTACAGAGGGCCAAGGGCAGAGCTGAGGCGCCTGGCACATGCGGGAGAAGGAACTGCACAGGGTGGGACTGCTACACTCTCAGGGGCACCAACCACAGCCTCTGTCCCCAGTGGGCCCAGGCCTCTGCCATGGGCCTGAGACTGTGCGCCAGAACCCCCGGGGCAGGAAGGAGCACGTGTGCTGGGCAGCCCCAAGGTTCCGCTCAGCGGCCACAGGCCTTCCCTGTGCCTGCCTGGGACTGTGAGGGACGACCCCCTGGTCTCCATCGTCCTTACAGCCCTGGGAGGGGTGGAGTGTGGCTTTTGTAAAGGAGGAAAGGAACACAGGAAGGCGGAGGAGGGTCTGAGCGCCCACAGCGCCAGCGCACGCTCCCGTCGGGGAGATGCCCGGCCAGGATCCCTAAGTGGCTCAGGAAAATGTTCCTCGACATTTATTTTATGTTTACAAGGCTTGCTCTGGAAAGGGATTCCCTGTAAACTCTTTTCAAGAGACGTCAAGAATGTCTGCAAACTGGATTCCTGGGACACTCACCCAGGGAGGGAGCATGAGCAGCCGCCGAGAGTGCTGCCCGTGGCCGATGACTGTGTGTTTCTCTTGCAAAGCAGACAGGGAGGCGCAGCGGCCCCTGGGACCCTGAAATGGGCCTCCAGAACCAAACAAGAGGTCCGGCCACTTCATCGGCTCTGAACCAACAGCTGCACGGAGCCGGGCCAGCAGAGCCGGCAGTTTCTCGCCTGCACAGGGCCTCACTGTGAGGCCTCACTGACCTCCCGCTGGCCACCGCGCTGGGAACATCCTCCTCTGAGCATGACAGCGCTAACTGAGTCACTCACCACGGGGAGCCTGGAGTGGAGCCAGCCGAGGTCAGCCCTGCCACTCGAGTGGGGACAGGGCGGTGGAGTGTTCCTGGAAACCACGGGAACGCTGGGTTCTCACGCCAGGTCACACCGACCTCCTGGACTTGAGACCCGAGCCCAGAGCCCAAGGAAAGTACCCTGGTGGGTTTCTGTGACAGCACGTGGCCAGAGCAGGATCAGGAGCAAACCAGAGCCTGTGGGGCCCCTGGGCAGCATGGAGAAGCACAGGTGTTCCCAGAGGCTGTGACGTCCTGCCATCCCCAAGGGGAATGGAGCCCTTGCATGACGACACAAGAGCTGCCCAGCCAGGGTCACTTGGGCGCCCATGGAGCTAAGCAGTCCCTGACAGTGCCATGTCTGGCCCCGGGCTCCACATGTGTGGTCAGCCAGGCTCAGCTGGCCTGCCTTGAGCAGCTGGGGCGCTGCAGGGCTCGCCTGCTGGAAGGCCTAGGCCAGGAGCCCCAGGACCACACGACTGCCCCCCACAGGGGCAGCAGGGAGCTGCAGAAGCACAGGGTCCTGGGGAGCCGTCCCCAGCTTGAGAAGCAGCAAGGTAGATACATCTCACTACTTGTCCCACGCTGCACCAGAGGGACCCAGAAGCTCCCTGCTCTGACTTCAGCCCTGGACATGGTGGGCTGGCCGAGCTCAAGCATTGCAAAATATCCTGCTGGGGAGGTGGGGTGGCGGGGGCAGCACGGCCGCTTCTGGGCAGCTCCTCCCCAGCACGGGGAGCTGAGCTCCTCCACACCCGGCCTCTGGTCACTCCCTACAGCAAGAGCAAGCTGAGGCCTCCTGGGACCTGTCCTTCTGCATCTACAGCCTGCAGCTCTGCTGTGTCCTCTGCTCTCTGTGACACCCACGGTGTGTCTCTGCCACCCCCACAGGCCGGCTTGGTCTCTGCAGCAACGTGGCTGAAGAAGCGTGAGGCAGCCACCACACAGCCCAGCAAAAGCAGGAGGCCACTTCTGTCCCAGCACCCCAAGTTAGTCCAGCAGCTCTGTGGGGTTGGCCTGTCATTGAGCAAGGGAACGAAATGAGCCAAGGAGCCCGAGCCAAGATGGGCTCACTCGAGCTGGGTAGCTTCCCCGGCTTGTGGGCTGCGTCTCTGCTGCTGGGGAAGAACCCGGACAAAACTGGGATTCTGTTGGGACGGAGAAGGGGTTGCAAGACGGACATGAGGTCCACCACTTCAGAGGAGGAACCGGGACCCCTGGCCCCAGTGGACGGGGCTGCGAGGCCTTTCTGGTGGGGCCACTGCCTGGTGAGGCACGTTGCACATGGAAGTTGGGCACTAGCCAAACGCCCCCAAGAAGCAGGTCCAAGAGAAGAGAGCCTTCTTATGACAAGGACACGGGCCACGGTCAGGCGCTCAGTAAGCACTGATTAACAAACACCCACTGCCAGTGGGCAGCCCGAGAGCCAGAACCACCTTACGTCTTTGGAGGTTAAAAGACAAAAGAGGGGAGAAGAGACTAGAGCTGTGACAGTCCCAATGGCTGCTCATGACAAACACATGACCCAAGATGAAAAGCCAGGGCCACCAGGAACCTACGACAACAGGAAGGAAGACCTCAAGCCCAAGACCCCAAGGCGCCCTCACGGTGGGGGATTACGGCTGGCTTCCTCTTCTTCATACTCTGCTTCCCAAATGTTTTCCACTGTCATGCTTCCCAGGTGGCCCCACGTGTCCACAGGAACCTTGCTCCTCATTCTACCCAGGGTGGAAAGCTTCTCTCATCCCGCAGGCATCTCCCTCGGCAAGTCGCAGAGACTTGCGGTCACTGGCACAGCCGTGGCACAGCTGTGTCACGGCCATCCTCACCTGCCTGCACCCCCACCAGGCGAGAAGGTAGCTTGCCAGTTCTTCTGCCCTAAGGCCATCTTTCCATGTGGCATTGCACTAATGTCACCCACTGCAGGCACCTCCTCAGCTCTGTATGCCAAGTAATCATACTGCCATGTGGCCAGTGGGAATACAGTTCCTGCTGGGCTGGGAGATGCCATTAGGCAGAAAAATCCAGTGGTTCATGTTCTGGAAAGGTAAGGGCAACACCATCATTATTTGCCAATGAGATACAAGAACAGCCAAAGTGAATCGATGAAAGACTATAATAATTAAATAAGGTTATAATAAGATAGCCAAAGCTAAAGTGTACAAAAGTCAGATAGCTTTTTATTAAAACAACAAAAAAAGAACCTTAGATGGAAAGACCGCTTACTATAGATGTAGATTCTCCTGATGTTAACCTACAGGTTAACAAAAACTTCAAATTCCAAATAACATTTTTTAAAATTTGGTGGTGGGAGGAGGTCCAGCCTTAAAATAATACCAAAGCTCATTTACCAGGACATTTTTGACAAAGACACTTTATTCTTTTCCATAGGTATCAGAAGTAGCAAAACAATAGAAGCAATAGTCGAAAAGTACAAAAATAGAAACAGGAACATACATGATTCTGCATTCAAACGGGTAGCATCAGGCCAGCGCATGTTCAGTGGGCTGACCACATTAGATCCCCACCTCACACCAACAGGCTGACCACATTAGATCCCCAATTCATGCCAAAGGGCCAACCACATTGGATCCCTGCCTTGTACCAAAAGGCTAACAATTAACATTGAACCCCTGCCTCACAACACACCTCAAAATAAATTCCCAATTAACTGAAATGTAGTCAAAGAAAAACAAGTAAAATGGAAATAATCTTGGTGTGAGAGAATTTCGAAGCATGGCCTCAAAGGCACAATGATTCTTGGCTTTTACATTTGGATATTCATTTCTGATTTAAAATTCAGTTTCAAAATGTTACACCCCAAGGGAAAAGTGAATGCAATCAGAAGGCAGGTGACAAATCAGGAAGATCATTGTTAATGGATGTCAACGGTTTGCTACATTTAATGTGTAAAAATTCTTTACGAAGAGAAAAATCGAAAAACTAAACGCTCCATCAGGCAAAGCATGAGAACAGATGCACCTAGCAGAACGGATCATGAGGGTGGGGCGAGGCCCCTCGGCAGGAGCCATGGGCAGCAGAGCCGAGGGGAGCTCCACACAGGGGCGTGGTACCTGCAGAGGACGGCAAGGCCACTGCTGGGACACAAGTCCCTGGCTCCTACAGACACCAGGGCCCCTGGCCAGGCTCCAGGCCGTGCGTCCCGTGGAGCATCCCCTTTGACGGGGCCTCGTTGGCCTGCTCCCAAGTGGGGCTGTCTGCGCCCAGGGGCTGAGCCGCGGGACCCTGGCTCCTACTCTCCGCCTCCCGCCGTGGGAGTGAGCCAAGCTGGCCCCGCACAAAGCTGCCCAAGGGCGCCTCTGCTATCTCCTGGGAGGCCTGCTGATCGTCACACTCCCTGACGGGGCAATGGCCCAGCCACCCGCAAAGCGTGTCCCTGTTCCCGTGGAAAAGCCACACGTGTGCACATACACGCGCAGGGAAGAAGGTGCTGGGAAGAGCACTGCTAAGATGTTACCAGCCGGGAGGCCCTCCTGAGCGGCGGGACACAGGTGGCACGGGCCGGGAGGCCCTCCTGAGCGGCGGGGCACAGGTGGCAAGGGCCGGGAGGCCCTCCTGAGCGGCGGGGCACAGGTGGCACGGGCCGGGAGGCCCTCCTGAGCGGTGGGGCACAGGTGGCACAGGCCACTGCCACCACTCAGCTTGAAAGTAAAGACCTGAAACGGACCTGGTGCTACTTCCATGTGCAGGGTTGCAATATTCATTTCTTTTATGAACTACATTTTCCCAAAACAGTACCTAATGACCACATGCTGGTTCTGTCAACAGAAAGAGTGTTAGAAGGCAGAGATCGTTGGAACATTTTATTCAGTTATTCAAATCTGTGCTGCTGTTTTCAAAATGTTTTGTTTTTAAAATGATCTTTACTTAAAAGGCAGATTTCATAACATCACCTCTGTATCTTAAGGCCGCTCCACCTGCCCTCAGGTCCAGCCACACCCTCAGGACTGGGGTGGAGCCGCCAGGTGGCCCGGCAGGCCCAGCAGGCCTGCGGGTGGGCTGCATGTCCCAGAGAGCACCCTCCGGAGGTTGCAGATGACACTTGCGTACTGACAGACACCATGAGGTCAGACTCCACTGGATGGTGAGCCACCCCTCTGAAGGACGCAAGGGTGTTTCTCACAGCTGCAATGAAGACACAAACAACGCAAGGAGCTGGTGGCCACGCCCTGCAGAGTCCACGTCAGGCAGCCTGCGTGTGAGACGCCAGGAGGCACGTGAGCTCCTTCCAGATGCGACGTTCCCCTGACCTCGGACAACTTCCACATCCTGTTGACGAAAGGACAGGGAGCTTCCAAAGGCCAGATGGTGAACCAAGGTCGCACATGATCAAAGAAAAAAAAGGCAAAACACAGAGATCTTCCGAGGGGCCTGGACAGGGCGGGCTGGGGCCTGCCCTGGACAGGTGTGATGAGCCTGGGGTCACAGGACTCCACTCTGGCTGGATACCTCCCACAACTGGCGGTGGGACACAGGAGGACTCAGGACTTGTTTCTCATGGTTTGGAAAAGCTGTGGATCTAGGCAGAGAAGCCCCACCATGAACGCATGGCTGCGGTGTCTGGCGAGGGGCATCTGGTAGAGATGGAGAGCCCTCAGCTGCCAGGTCCCCAGGCCCACCCGCTCCTTGGGCTGGGAACCCAGGCTGGGTGGCTGAGCTACGAGCCCGGCCCCAAGCCTGAGGTCGTGGGAGGTGCGAGCCCCGGGGTGCCGACAGCTCCTGTGGTTTATCGTTCGGGTCTGTGCTCAGAGCCCACCATGGGGTCACAAAGGGTCTAGAAACTTCTTTCTCCTTTTCTCTGAGAGCAGGAAGAAATGGGCATGGTAGGCCATGCCCTCAAAAAGCAGCAAGAGCTCACTGTGGCCAGGCCATGGGGCGCCCCACGCATGTGGAAGGGTCTGCTGAGGGGCATCAGCAGGGGCCCCGGGCACTTTGCCTGCTGTAGGAGCCAAGGGACCAAACCAGTCAACAGAGCCACCTGCACACAGCTGGTCACGTTGACACACCACTGTGCCCTGTGGCTTTGGGAAACTTCCTCAGTGAAACCTCCAGCTGTACGAAGAACAGTGGTCACTCTTCTTCCTAAAGATCTTAGGCTGTGTGGCTCGGAGGGCCTGTGGTGCAAGTAGGGAGCTCACAGTACGACCAGCGACGTGAGGAGCCCAGCTCAAGTGCAAGAATCAGGCTGAACCCTCGAGTCCTTGTGAAGCAGAGCCTCGTAGTGCCCGCAGGCAGGTTCAGGAGACCCTGATCTTGAGCAGTCTCCTCTACACCAGGGACCCAGCCCAAGGAGGAGGTGCGGGCTCCAGTGATCACTCAGGTCCTTTCATGCAGCAATCCGCCCCCCAGACTGACCCGTGCAGCAGTGCTACCCGACCCAGGTGCAGGCCAGGGGAGCCAGGCACAGTGTGGCAGGGCAGCTTGGAAGAGGCCATCTGGGCGTCTGCTGAGCTGGGCTTTATGTCCATGTCTTGATGGCTCGACCGGCTCAGCTACATCTGTGCTGCGGCCAGTGTGACTACAGCTTGGCCCGGAGGCCGCCCACCACGGGCTTGTTCACCGAGAACTCTGGCCACCACGACGGCCGCTCCAGCACCCCGCCCTCCTGCAGAATGGCGTTCCAGAGGTTCTTATAGAGCTGCAGGAAGAGAAGGGGGCTCAGCCGGCTGCACGCGCACATTGGCCCCCTGGGAAGTCGTGGTGAGGACATGGGGTCCTCCACAGAAAAGCGTCAGGACATTTTAAGCTCAATTTGCAGAAACACTTTTAAAAGTGGAAAGCAATCAGGGAACTTCAGTTACGAACTAGCATAACGTGTCCGTGATGGCAAGCGCCAACTGCTCCCCAAGGCCCCTGCAGAGGTCCCTGGACAGGCCAGCAGCCCCGTCTGGGAAGCCCATGCCTGCCATCTGCCCGAGACGTGTCCTCTGGCACCTTGCCTCACCAGCCGCGCAGCCTGGAAGCGCTGGAGCGCAGGCTGGGGCTGGGGTGCTGCTGGGCCCTGTGGTCCTCCTCCTGCCCCGGCACAGCCGCAGTGCCTCCAGGGTCTTGTGCTGAGCCGCTTGCTGCTCAAGTGGCCTTGTGGGAAACCCACGGTGAGCTGCAGCTACCTGGGAGAATGGTCCTGAACCAGCCTGGCTGCACGCTGACCCTCAAGCTGGGTCGCAAGGGGAGAGGGGCCTGTGACTCCGCAGGACAGGCCTCAGGGCAAGGGCTTCGCCTGAGGATGGCCCCTGCCTGCGCCTGCCGTGCTCTGGCTCCCCAGCACCGACAGGCCGCTGCTTCTCCAGGCGCACGCCAGGTGGCTTCCTGGGAAGCAGCCCACCTGCTTCACTTGTACCCTTCACATCCCCTCCACGGGCTCACTCACTGACAGGGAAGCTCTTACCTGGTGGCACCTGGTTAAAACTTGGCAATTTGAAACTGGGAGAAAGTGCATGTTTAGGCCACCCTGCCAGGTGACACCACTGGGTTTGACTGGCACCCAGAGCCAGAGGGCCCTCTCCATCCTGGGGACAGTGAGTGCTCCTTCCTTTTTCAGTCTCCTGCCCACAGGCAAGGCAACTGCTCAGACGCAGCGGCCGAGGCACGCCCTCCGCACAGTACAGCTGTGTGCTCGGGTTCTCCGCAAAGCCACCAGGTACCTTCTGTGGCAGACTTCCTCGCCTGTCTGCCTGGTGAGCCCACAGGGGCAGGACAGACCCCTCTTCCCAGGGCTCCCATTGGGACCCAAGGTCCCCTCCCCATCTCCTTTCCAAGCACTAGGGCCCTGATCTCTACCTGGCCCCTGGCTGCATCTTGCTGCCTGGGCAACCCTGGGCTACCCACAGGGTGTCTCTGGATTTGTCACATCAATGAAATGGACAGGGCCAGGGAGGGCAGGCGAGAGAGGGCAGAGCCTCACTGGAGGACCACGGGCCTCTGGTGTGACTGTCCCTGGCCCTCCAGATCTGAGGGCACTCGGGACTTCCATGCTGCCCACTGGGCCAGGTCTGCCTTGGGGCATGCCCATCCCCACCCAGGGTGGCCTGAACTGTGCTGAGGCCAGGCACCTGCCCTTCCCTGGTTAAGTCCATCATGGCTTAGGAAGGGCTGATTCCAGGGTTTCCTGCCCAGCCTCCATTTAGGCAGTTGGCAAGTGCCTCAGCAGAAGGTGATGGTCTCGGGGCGGGAGGCTGGGGCTAGGTGGAGACATGCCCCGTGCCACAGTGCACAACAGCAAGACCTCAGGTACGAGAGAACACTTTGAAACGCCAGGTTCCTGCGGATAGAAGGGAAGATGGCCCACAGGTGGCGAGGTTCTGGGCGAGGCCAGGTGGCGGTGTGAGCATCACCCTGTAAGGACACTGCCACGCGGTGGGTGACGCCTTAGGCTCAATGATGAGCACTGTGAGGGTCGCGGGCAGTACGGCTGGGGACACAGTCCTGGGGTGCAAGCAGGCCCTGCTTGGCTCAGGAGAGGGAAAGGAGGGTGCTCCAGGCAGCAGGAGCAGGTGCCAAGGCCCTGGGCTGGGAAGGGGCCCAGCACATTAGAACAGCGAGAGGACGGCGAGGCTGGTGTCCAGAGGGCAGGAGGGCGTCCCTCTGAGCAGTCGGGAGGGTGCAGACTCAGCCCAGGGCCAGGCAGGGAGGATCTGGAGTGGGGGTGCTATGGGGGCTCCGTTGGGAGAGGCCGACCCAACTTGCTTCTTAAGAAACCATTCTGGAGCTCAGCAGCAGGAAATGATGGGCTACTCAGAGGACGTGGGGAGCCCAGGTGAGCAAGGAGGGAAGAGCAGCCCCCAGGGCTGTGGATGGTCACAGGGAACAAGGGCAGAGGCCTGAGCTGCAGTGGGGAGGAGGATGTGACCAGGCCTGAGATCGTAATGCAGCAGGACAAGCAGTGGCACTGGACAGGAGGAGAACAAAGCAGGGCCCAGGATGGCCGTTCATTATGTTTGCAGTGCTGACTTATGTCTGGAACTCAGAGGTGACAGGAGCCAGCCCTGAGCTGGGCCAAGGCCAGAGCAGGCAGCGGGGAGGGTGGGGAGGCAGAGCCGACTGTCACACCTGGGCCCAGGTGCACAGTGTAGCCGCCCCGTCCCACGGAGGAAAGCAGGCTGGGGATGGCAAGGCCAGGAGCCAGTGAGGGCACCCCGACATCAGGACCCCCGCCCTTGAGCCCTCTGAAGTATCACTATGTCCCAGGAGGTGCAAAGGCTCCGGACCCCCACCACCACCTCAGCTCTGCAGAAACTCCCGCCAGTCCCTGGCAAGGCCACGCCCCACCCAGATACAGGGGGCCCTTACCTCGCCGTCAGCTCTGCCAATCGGTGAGTCCAGAACAAAGTCAGGGGGAGCTATCACATCCACCAGGGCAACTGCGTCATCTTTCAGCTGTCGGGAAGCACAGTCCACACACTTAGCAACACCCGTGATCTCCAAGGCCACACTGAGCCACCAGCCAGGGCCACCAGAAGCAGAATGGGAACAGGCACAGGCAGCGCTGGCCCTTGGCTGGGGTCCCCCTGCACTTGGAGGACCCACTGCATTGCTCTTTGCTTGGGACCCCAAGGCTTGCTGCTCAGCAAGGTGGGGAGGCTGGCAGAGACCCCGCAGCCCATTAACCGGAGCTGTCCCCAGAGGCGCGTCTCAGTCCCTGGTGGACATGGGGATGGCCGCCTGGCACAGAGCAGGTGGCCAGGAGTCACAGGACTACAAAGGCACCCACGGGCTCCTGTAAGGGCCAGCCGGGTGCAGGGCCCTTCAGGGGCAGCAGTTTCATGACCCCAGTTCTGTCACCTGGATTGCTATTCAACACCTCGGAAGAGCTGTCTCTGAGGAGACTCCCAAGGGTTTTCTTGGAAGCACAGAATTTTTTCCTTGAGTGACTGTGACAGAATGTCCTGGCTGCCCTGCCACCCAGGCAGGAGTGGCTTCAGTGGTTCCAAGCACAGGGAGCAGTGTGAGATCATGGATGTGTGTTTACACTCAGGCCGCCGCGTGCCACACGGAGGGCGAGCATCGTGACTGGGTGCGCTGGCGTCCTGCAGGCAGCACACAGCGATGACAGAGAACTCACCTGTGCACACAGGTCCAGGACGGCGCTCTCCAACAGCGTCCCTGCACGCTCACCAGAGAGGTATCCGCCTGCAAGCACAGTCTTCTTCACACCAGGGCCGGTGGCCCATCCACCCCTGCCCACCCCGCAGCAGTGCCTCCAAAGGGCTTTGTGAGTGGCCCTGCAGGAAGCCTATCCTGGACGGAGATGTCAGTGGTCACTGCCCCTGGCCCCGCTTTGTGCCGGGAGGACGGCACTGGCTCAGTCCTCAGTCCTCTGAGCACGTGAGAGCAGGTCCTAGACCAGAACCTGGTGGGCCTGGCAGAGACAGTGAGAGGCAGTGCCCTGAGGGCAGGGAGGTGGGTGCAGGCAGGGCAGGAGGCTGGCGGCTGCCTGCTGAAGGAGGAACCTGGAGGGGCTTCGAGGCTGAAGGAGGCCTCAGAAGGAGGTGTGAGGCCACGGCCACCAGCCCATGGAGGCACCCAGAGGGACACAGTCCTGGCATGAGGGCCCGTGGGTGAGAGAAGTGCCCCTGGCGTCACCCTAGCCCCTGCAGCTCTCCTCCAGGGGCCCATGCATCTGAGCGCTGGCTCAAGGATCCCGCCTGGCAGGGTTTTCGTCTGGAGAACCAGGCCTGGCCCAGCAGCCTCCTCAGGCAGCAGTGGGCACCAGCCCTGCCAGCTCTGCCCTCTGCCGGGCACTCTGCTGCCCTGGGTGCTCACAAGGCCTCCGCAGGACAACCACCACCCTGAGGGGCCAAAAGCTGGTCTTGGTGGGGGGACCTCATTCTCCACAAGCCCAAACACACCACAGCCCAGGGGTGGGTACACAGCACCCCTCTGCAGGAAGGGCTCATGGGGTGACCAGGACAGAGCACCTGAGAAGGCTTCTCAGGTAGAGAATACTGGCCTACCCCAGCCCTGCCAGTCTTCCAGGGATCAGCCTGGGCACTGCCTCTTCCAGACTGGGAAGATTTCCAGACTGGGGACTCCGGGAAGTGTCCCAGCAGCCCAGTCCCATGTTTGCCTGTGGCCCACAGGGCTGGGCCCCACTCTCCGAGACTCAGCCCACTGCTGGGCAAGAGCGGCCTTTGGAGCCGGCAGAGAGCGCCCTGTAGTCCCAGCGACTGCAGGCTGAGGGCTGCGAGCCTGAGTTTGCCTGGCCACTGAGCCAGACTGCTTCCCGCAGCAGGGGGCAGGGCCACGCAGCCGAGCCCACCTCGCAGCAGGAGCCACGTGCATCCCCAGACTCATTCACACCTGGGCCTCCTGGAGGCACCTATAAACAAACAGGAGGCTGACTGCAGAGCCCGTGGGCAGGGGCTGCTGCACCTGGTCAGCTGGCCTGAACTTTCTCTGGCCCCATGCTGCTACCATCTGCTGGCCTGAGGTGGCACCGTGGCACCTGGGCCCTCAGCCGCCGTAAGAGTGGGATGAGCCTGCCTGGAGGCGCCTGGGCCAGGAGGCCAGGGTGGAGGACTCACCTTGATAGAGCAGAGCCGTGTGCCGGTTCAGTGACCACAGGGTGTAGAGCGCGCTGAGCCGCCCCAGCACAGGCCGCAGGGAGGGCGGCACGCCGGGGCCATGCGTGTGGTCGTGGAACCTCTGGGCCACCGTGAGCTCCAGGAAGGCCAGGGCCAGCGGGCGGCAGTAGTGCACCTTGGGAACAGGACATGGGCCTCGGGTGACCGGGGGGCGGGGCAGAGAGGCCCCCTCGGCTTGGCCTCCACGTGCAGTGTGCACCCTAGGAGGACAGCGGCGGGAGGAGGATGGGGCACCAGGCGCTCGGCAGGCAGTCCCAGATGCGACAGCGATGCCTGCGGAGCCCAGCCACACGCAGCCTGGCGCTCACGGCCCAAGACGCTCGCGCCCAGCTCGGGCGCCTGGAACTCAGCTCAGCATCGATGGGCAGGGTCTGGGCAGGCTTAGGAGGTGGCTGCTGCCACAGGGAGGTGACACCAGCATGTGGCCCCCAGGGTGCAGGGCCTGCTGACTTCTGCAGCTGGGACATTCAAGGGACCCAGAGGGCTCCGTGGGTTGCCCTGGCGACATGGTTGGCAGTGGTATCTACTCCCCCGCAGGTCTGGCCACCTAAGTTCCCAAGAGGCTGCTCTGCCCTCTGCTCCGGCATTGCATCCCAAGACAGGGCACCGGCACACAGGGCCGTGGAGAGATTCTGCCCCAGCCAGTCCGCTGGAGCTCTGAGCCCTTGTCTCTGGGTCGTGCTCTTTTTTAACCTACACCCAAGATGTTTGCTGACGACCCTTTGTTTTTCTTTCCTTGTCTCTGATTTACCGTCTGACCAGGTCTTTAAGTCACAGAAACAACCATGTGCTGCTTGGCTTGTGAGAATGAGCGAGAGCTGCTCCAGAGGTTAACGCTGATCCAGCAAGAGACGGAAGGGGACAACCATGCACACCCCTACGTGGGACACTGGCACATAGCACGGGCACAAGGGCGGGTCCCACCTGACTGCAGGAGGATGGAGCCTGGCTCTCGGGCTGGCTCATGCCTCGGGCAGCACAGGGGCTCCAGTTCGAGGCTGGCATTCCCCAGGGCCCCATGCAGAGTAGCAGCCTCTGGAGAGCAGACGCATCCTCCCTCTGCCTCCTGCCAGCCTACCTGGTCCAGTTCCAAGATGCCCACAGAGCCATCCGCACTGTAGGGCAGGCCAGCGGGGGCCCCCGGGGCCTCTGCCATGGCCTGCCCTGTCCCCCACTCACATGCCAGTGCGCGAGTCCCTGCTCCAGCCAGTGGAGGCTGGCGGCAGACTGGGAGGTGGGGACTGCTGTCGACCCCAGCGGGACCTGCACCCAGATTTCCCAGGGCTCTGCTGGTGGAGGGCGGGGTGGGCCCTCAGGCTGGCTGCGCAGCTAGGCCAGGTGCTCTGGCTTCCTGGGCTCCCCCAGCCTCCCTCCACCAGCTGATGAGATGAGGATTTGAACAAGGTGGGCTGGAGCAGGGGGTTCCAGAAAGTTCCACCAGCACTCAAACATACCCCATGAGCCCCTTCCCACCGAGTGTCCTCTGGGGACCAAAGGCGAGGCCAGTCTTGCTCTTCTCCGTCTCCTCCTCCCCTCAACCACACGGACTTTACAGTGCTTGAGTGACACCCTGTTACGGTGTCTTTCTGTGACAATGGCACGTTTCCATATCTGGTAGGTCACAGGCTGGACAGGTGGGTGGTGAGACTGGAAAGACAGCTGCCCCTGTAACCCTGCCACCACGGAGCAGGACATGTGGTCCCTGAAAGTGGCAGCTCTCTCACTCCTGTGAACAGTGCGTGCCGCCAAGAGGGGAACGTCTCCGGGCAGAACTGACTACATCTGTGACAAGGGAGCCTCCGGTGAGGTTCAGGATCCGCGCAGTCTCCCAGGGGACATGTGGGAGCCTCCTCCGGTGAGGTTCAGGATCCGCATAGTCTCCCAGATCTGACTGCAATACTGACCAAGGTGGGCTGGGCATGGTGCAAGGGCGTCCCCACTGTCACTGTATCCTGATGCCCCAGGCCAAGTGTGTCCTGGAACTCACAGGCCCGCCTCACAACTCACTGTCTCCAGAGCTGTGCCAGGCGTGGATAGACAGCAGGGGCCGCAGCCTGCTCCGGAGCAAGCTCCTGGACCGTCCCAGCCCCCCAGAGCTGTTCCACTGTCCCGAGCTCAGGCTGAACAGGCTTCAGGAGTTGCGGCTGTGGACCGCGGCCACCCTGCAACAGTGAGCCTGGAGACTCGAGGGTGGAGGGCACACAGAGGGGGTGGCTGTGCCTAAATGCCAGCACCCTCCTCACGATGGTACCCAAGGCCGGCCTTCCGTCTAACGAACTGTAGCACACCTCCAGTCCCAGGAGAGAAAGGGAGAATCAGGTACTCAGTGTGCCCAAGTCTAGGGGCGTCGACCTTTGAACGGGCAGTGGACACTTTAGGCAAAACCCACTCCAAGTTGTCCAGGTCCAGACCCAGCAATGCAGAACAAGGGACAGCTGGGCTCTAGGTCTGCGGGCCCAGGTCCCATCTCCCAGCACAGTTGAGCCAGGGGGCCTGGGCTTTGCTCTCCATCTCAGGTTCTTTACTTCCCAAGGGGACATAAGGGACGTGTAGAGCCCAGTGTGGTGGAGGGACAGCAAACGTCCCCGTGCACCCTCTCCTGCAGATCTCCACAAGGGCTCCAGGGAGGTCCTCGTGGGGCTGGTCCCAGGGCTGGGGGCAGCAAAGCAGGAGGCAGGGGTGGCCACAACACCTTTCTATAGGACTGGCCGACATGGAGGGCAGCCTCCCGGCCAGAGCACTAGGAAATGCCACAGTAGGTAAGCTGGAAAAGGTACTCGCTATTGCCAAGAGCAAGTAGATGAGGAAAGTCAGCAAACCTCCCCTGGTAGTAGAGGAGTAGGGACTCTTGTCACTTCAACAAGAGTGGCCAGTAGCTCCCCCAAAGGGCAGCCTGTGGCGTCGTCACTGACCCACTCCAGCCAATGCCCACTGTGGTCTCCCTGCAGGCCCCTGGCCCCGCTGAGCCGCAGCTGGGAGCATGGCGTCCCTCCAGGCACAGAGCCTGCTGGTCCGGGCCCCGTGGGCTTCCTGCCCAGGCTCTGTCTGAGTCTGTCGGAGGCGTCTGCCGCTCTTCGGGAAGTCGCTTTCTGTTTTGCTTTTGTTTGGCAGTGCTGGGATGGGGCCCAGGCCTCACACATGCTGACTGAGCCCTCCAGCACTGAGCCACACCCCCAGCCCAGAAATGCTGAACTTTTAAACAGTCAAACCCGAGTTTTCTTTTGCAGCTTCTGCATTTCCTGTCTTAAGAAGGCTTGTCCTGGCTAGGTTGAGTAAGCACTCCAAGTTTTCTCCAGTGCCACATGGCTGCGAGCCTCTGCAGATAAGCAGAGGCTGGCTCCCACAGCCCCCTGCGTCCAGCCCAGGGCTCTCAGCTGTCGGCAACCTCACTCCTAAACGTCCTGTGATCCTGAGCAGGAAACGGGCCCAGCCTGGGGGCCACCTCCATCTTGGCCCCTCCCCTCTTGCAGCCACACAGCAGCACTGTCAGCTCCCAGTTCCCCCAGGGAGCCCAACCCAGCTGGACCCACAACCCGGAGGCCTGTCCTCCTTGCCCCTCACTGAAAAGCTGCTAAGAAGTCCGTTAGTGAAGCCCCCAGGCAACATGCTCCTCCAAGCACCCAGACACACACAGGTGCTGAGGGCACAGGGCAAGAGCCCGGCGCCTCCTGGGGGCAGCCGGAAGGGCTGCTCGGGCCTCCTGCGGTGCTGAGGGCAGTGCACTGTTGGCAGGGGTGCCCCTGTGCCCCCATCTTTGGGGGTCTTTGTTGATAACACAGGACAGCTTGCTGCTCATTTGAGAATGACCACTGGACCAGCAGGCAGGAGTGGCCAAAGCCATGGCCACCCATCCTTTCCAGATGACTAGCCTGCCATGGCCCAGGCCCAGGCCCAGGGTACAGAAAGCAGCCTGTGGCAGAAGCAGCCTGTTCCAGTGGCCTGCTTTGGGCCACTGTGGCCCTGATCTGAAAGCTGAACTGACCCTGGCCATCTTCTGAATTCATTTAAGTCATGCATTGCATTTGACTCAATCCTGGCCAGCAGGAGCTTAGGAATCAGGAGCTGTCCCCTGTGTCCACAACCCAGGCCAGGTGAGCCCAGCACTGGGCCCCCAGGGCAGCTTTACCAAGGGGAGGGGCAGCAGGGTCCCTGCGAGACCCCCACTGTGCTCATCAGGGGCCTCCTCACATCTCCCTTCCCCATGGGTCCATGGCACAGGGCTGATCCGGACAGCCTGGCACAGGGAGGTGCTTTATACCAGGTGCTCTTGCACAGAGGGCACCGCCTGCGGGAGCCACGCACTGCCCAAGCCACTGGTGAGCTACCCGTGGCCCATTCCCACCAAGGCCCAGGGAGGTCGACGGGGCCTCAAGAAGAACTGAGCGGAGAGCCGTGGGTCAGCTGGGGAGTCCCTGTCCCACGGGGGGCCTGGGGCCCACACTGGCGTTGCAGCCCCTCCGCAGACCAAGACCCGATCTCCAGTCCAACAACAGCAGCTCTGGGCCCCAGCAGACAGCACCAGGCACGGTGACCAAGGCCCTCGACCTCTTCCCCAGCAGCAAGGCAGGTGGCAGCGCCATCCTACAGAGGGCATCCCAAGGCCAGGGCGGCAGCCACAGGGATGCTGGACTTCCTGGGCACATGAGGGCAGAGGAATCAGAGGCAAAAAAATAAAAAAGCACATTTTAAAACAGATACCTGGCTGTTGTTTCTTGCGTTGAAGTCGTTGCTTCCGGATTCCTTCTCTCGATTTAATTTTTGGTAACTCTCTTGGAGCAAGTAGCACACCAACCACTTGTATGCTGCCAGGGGGACTTTAAAACAGGAAAGAGGGGAAATTAGCCACAGAGCACTCAACAGCTGTGTGTGCCCACCCCGGGACAGACGGCAGGGCCCGCTCTCAGCATGTGGACTGGCTGCAAAGCGTGTCTCAGCACATATCCACACAGCACGGGGGTCTGGAGAAAGCAGCTCCTGCCACCTGTCAACAAGTCTGTGTCCCAAAGGTGAGGGTATTGGGCCCGGTGAGTCTCCAGACTCGCTGGCGGATCCTGGAAAGCCACACTCCCTCCAGTCCTGCAGAGCCAGAGGGCCAAAGGCCACTATATAATGCTTCCCTGGATCCAGACGAGGCCAGGGCTGGACAGTCAGCCCTGACTTGGGGATTGCAACCATGAGTCCTCGAGACACAAGCTCGCAGCTTCTCCAGGCATGTTTCTCCTCCACCGCACTCGTGGTAGTTAGGCGCGGCAGTGCAGAAGCCGGAGTGCCTGGTGGGCAGAGCGCTCCTGCCTCGGTGTCTGCAGGGGAGAAGGTGGGCAAGCCGGGTGGGCACAGGGGAAGCTGGAACCCGCATTCCGGGTTCACGATGCCTGACGACGTGGGGTGAACTTTGGTTGGCAGAAGGGACTACAGTGGTGAGGTCATTTTCTAGCACTTTCTATGGCAGCATTTGGGAAGCTCGGGAATCGACGTGCAGACGTCCTGGATCTTCACGTGTCCCCATTTGCTGTTAGCCCACTAAAAAAGCAGATGGATGACAGAGAGACCTGCTATCTCAGAAGAGCTGGACAGCGGGTGACCGCTGTGCTTCCTGGACCACCATGGTGGTGACAGCGGAAGGGCAGCCAGCTGTTCCCGCTCTCTGCTGCAGGCCCCCACACAGCAAGGAAGCCTGCAGGACTCGAGGCCTGCTGGGCGTGCTGGGCGCCGCAGCGGCCCTGCTCCAGCTGGCGAGGGGCCTGGAGCCTGGGCTACCCTGCTGCTGTCCTACTGGGGAGGAGGCTGTTTGCACCTTGCCCTGGGGTCCAGGGCCCTCTAGGACCCCAAGCACGCTCGTCCTCTGGCCTCTAAGTGCAAAGCCCACAGTCCTCTGGACAGTGCTCAGCAGACGAGACCGTCAACTCTGCAGCAGTGTGGCGTGTCTTAACACCAGCGGCTCAAGGGCTGAGGGGCTCAGGACACATGGCAGGCCAGATCAGACCATGGGGCCCCGCCCGCACCCTGTCTCGGGGGGAGAGATTCAGGGGAGGGAAGGGCACCCTCCTTTCACCCTGGAGTCAGCACCCCTGAGCCTCAGGCACAGAAAGGTGACCCAAGAACGGGTCATTGAAGATGAAAGCAAATGCTCAGGCCACACCCAGTCCTCCTCCTGCCTCTCACCCCAGCCCAGCCCCAGACACCCCATGGCACAGCATCTCCCAGGGTAATGTCAGAAAGCGAGAGTGCCAGGGAAGCCCCTGGCCCATGACCGAGGGGAGAGGGGCACACCTGCAGAGTCCAGCCAGTCGGCAACGCGGGCCCCTGGCAGCCGCTGGCCAAGGATGGTGGAGTGGGCCTCCAGGAAGTCCACGGTCCGCAGGGGGCTTCTGAAGCAAGCTCCATCTAGGACACACGTGGCCTGACCTGGTGACGGGGACGCCCAGCCTGCCTGCCCGCCCTCCTGCTGCAGGCCTGCCGTGCCTCCTACCTGGCGCGCCACGCTCCAGGAAGCCCAGCAGGTAGTTGCTGGTCTGCTGCAGCAGGACGTTGTTGTCGCCTTCGTAGGTGCAGTTGGGGTCGTTGTCATCTCTGAGGTCGCCCAGCCGGCTTACTGCGACAAGCCACAGCATCTGTCATGCCCCACACTCGCCTGAGGGGCGCCACCGCCACAGCAGGTGTGAGGAGCCCCGCCCCGCGCCCGGCTTCTCCCAGCCCGTGCCCCCGAACCGCCCACATGTCCACCACGGCGAGACCAGTGGTGCCTGGGCGGGGCAGGAAGGGGTGCCCGCTCGGCTGGGGCTGGGCAGGGGCTGCACGAGGCTCCTGGGGCCTCCCTGCAGCACAGGTCTCTGGGACCGGCCCGCAGACGGGAGGTTGCCCGGAGCTGGCTCACAGCAGGACAGACCTTTCTTTTCAACAGGAAACCCTGTCCTGCTCTCTCCCACCAGCAAGTGACTCGGTTCCTTACAAGGTCCTCGCCAGGCCCTCACCCACCGGGTCTCCTCCTCAAATGGGAACTTCTGCAAATGTGGGGCTGGGACAGAGGAGCCCAGCCGGACAAGCGGAGGCACCGTGGCCACGCTCACACGCTGTTCAGACGGAGCCAGCCAGAGGCTGACGGGCACTCAGTTGAAGGAAGCTGTGGACACCTAGAAGCTCTGGTCATTTTCAAAACGCCAACTGACATGCTGAACCTAGATTCGGGCCTTCACGCTTGTCCCTGTTGACTTCGGTCTCACTGGTCTTGGCCCAGTGTTCACGGAAGTTAAGAATCTCGATTCAGTCATCTGTCTGCAGTATTACTGACTCACTGTCCTTATTCCACCAAAACTGGAGCAGAGGAAATTGTTGACAGTGTTTCTATGGGTCACAACAACAACAGAAAAGCCAAGAATTCGCCCAGAGGACAAAAACATGCCTGTGAGTAAATCCTGCACAGCCACGGTTACCCGCATAGCAGCGCATGTCGGGCAGCGTGTAGGGCACAGAGGGCCAAGCTGCTGCCCAGTGGGGCTGGAGAGGCGTGGCTCGGGCAGCGGCGACAGATGCCATCGAGGAGTGTCACCTTCCCCGGTCCTCGCCCAGGCATTCACCCCTTGGCCAGAGCCAAGTGGAGAGTAGGCCACTTGTGGGCCAGTGAAGAACGAGCACCTTGGAGCGCTGCAGAGCACAGCTTCTCGGGACAACCAGCTTTAACAGCCGATTACTGAAGATCGTCCCGCAGGAAGGCGTGCAGATAAGCTGCAAAGAATGACAGTGACAACTGCCAGGCCCGTGGCCCACGCCCGTGACCCCAGCCGGCAGCGAGGCTGAGGCAGACGAGCACGATTCAAGGTCACCTCAGCAGCTCAGCAAGGCCCTGGCTCCAGACACAACAAGAAGGGCTGGTGCAGCTTCACCAGGCGCAGCTCCAATCCCAGCGCCAAACAAAACCAAACCGGCAGCAACAAGCACTCCAGAGGCGACAACCACCAGCGCTGGGCAGTGACCGGCCGGGGGCCACACCAGGTCCTCCACTGGCAGGCCTGGCAATTCACTCAGTCCTGGCAAGAACCTACGCTGCAGGTAGACCCGTGAGTCCACCTGTCGACGGGGCTAAGCCGCCTGCAGTGGACACGAGTGAGGCCAGGCCTGGCCGTAGGGAGTGCCCAAGGAGGACTCGGTGCCAATGGCGCACTTTCCTTTCTAGGTGTCAGCGCTTGCACTAGCTTCCTACCGGGTCATCAACCAAAAGGCGGCAATGCAAATAGATGGCTGCCTGCTCTGCCCGGCTCCTGGTGGGCTCCCTCACGCATTCCACCATGCTGCGTCACTGTCCAGGTCGCCAAAAGACAGACATCAGAGCAGAGGGTGCTATCTGGGGCAGGGGTCAGCAGACCACGCCTGGCCTGGCTCGTGGCTCAGGCTCTAAGGGCGTTTGGCTCTGTCGGGCTGTGAGGGCCACTCAATGCTGCCAGTGCAGTGTAAAGACGCCACAGAAAGCCTGGGAGTGCCCGGTGGGCTGTGTTCCACGGAACTCCATTTGCAAACCCAGGCAGCGGCTGGGCTTGGCCTAAGGGCTACAGGGTGCTGACCACTGGCCTAGCGTCAAATGGCAGGGCTAAGGGCAGAGACCACCATGCACTTCTCCAGAACCTACTGGCCAGATAGCCGTGTCCACCGCAGGCCTCCCGGCACTCCTGGATTCCTTGCTGGGCGGTCCACGAGGCCAAGGGCTTGCCGGCCGATGCCAGAGCGTGGATCTCACGTCCGAGCTCTGCCTTCAGGTGAGGAATCCAATGAGAACAGGTGAGAAGACCGAGACACTTCAAGTCGGCCCGGTACCATCAACAGCACAAAGGACCGTGTCCCCTCTGCTCTAGTCCAAGACACCCCATGATTCAGGAGGAGGAGATCCAACCTTAATCGTGGACGGGGAGATGCACCCAAGAGTGGCTGCAGCACGATGAGTGGACCATGGCTCTGTGCAGGACAAGCCTCAGGGCCACCAGGTGGGTGACTGGAGCCCTGCAGAGGAATGACTGCTGCCCCAACTCTTGGAAAGCTCACAGATGCCATGCGAGCGGCCAGCAAGAGGGTGCTCCTGCTGCGAGGGGAGGAGCCCACGCAGCACTGGACACGGTGCCTCCCTCCGAGGGGACGAGGACCGGGGTGGGAGCTCATGGCAGGTGGAGAAGCCGTGGCCACCGACAGGCCCTGGCAGGGCGCTCCCTGCCTTGTCCCAAGCCCTGAGTGTGTCCCATAGAGTCCTGCTACTTCACTTGACAGGAAAACAACTAGAGAGAAACACCTGCTACAGAAAATGATCCATTTTACTAGTGTTTTCAGGTTCAAATGAGGGCGACTTCTCGTCCCGACCATGCCTGTCTGGGTCAAGAAAGAACAGGCCCGATTGTGCTCCGTGCCACTAACACCAGAGAGCGAAGATGTCAGCTGCCCAAAGTTCCCGTGACTCATGCCAGGGAAAAGCACACTGGATCCCTCCACTTCCCCCACGGTGCCCATGGGACCTGCGGCCAGCTGCACTCCCGGGTCTACGCTCAACATTCCAAGGTACGGGATCGGACGGGCTCCTTGGGATGCCGTGGGATGCCGACACGACCCCAGCCGCAGCAGGCCCCTTGTTTCCAAATGCACTTATCTGGACTCACATTTCACTCTGCTCAGGCGGCAGCATGGGGGCCTACGGAAAACCTGTGCACCACCGACAAAAGCCAGGGATGGACCTGTCCTTAGTCGTGCTGACCTCAGGGGATCTGCGTGCCCGTTCCTGCACAAATCCTTGCCTGTCAACTCGAGTCCTGTCAGCGGGACTCAGCTCTTTGTGCTGTTGTTTATGAAAGGATCAGAACCATGAAATCCGCTGAGGGGCTGGTAATGGGAATTTTGCAAACCATCGTGTTCTCAAAAGGAGAACGAGAGCTGAACTCACAGACGGGAATTAAGAGTCGTGTCAGCACATGCTTGAGAAGCCGGGGCATGCACACAGCCCAGAAGGCTCCAGTCACAGCACAAGTCAGTCCCAAGTGTCTTGCACAGCTGAGGGACGTGTCACGGGCCCAGTCCTCACAAATCAATGCACTGACTTTGCTTTGAAATAATGGCTGGGTGTGGCTCAGTGGTAGAACACCTGCCTAACATGCACAGGGTCCTGGGTTCAACTCTCAGAACAAGAAAGGACAGAGACAGAAAGGGAGAAAGGAACAGGGGACACAGACTTGCAAAACCCAGCAGAAGCTGGCTGCTCCACCTCAGTGAACCTGAACACGGCGCTGAGTAGCGCGCAGCCGCCTCACCTGCCTGGCCCCGTGGTGCCCCTGCATCAGGCCTTGCTGCAGCTGCATCAGGTCCAGGAAGAGCGATTTGGAGAAGTGGTCCAAGGCATAGGCAGCCGCCAGATAAGGAAGTAAGCGCCATTGCTAGAAGAGACCAGACACGGCAGGTCTCTTGAGGGGCAGACCACTGCCACCCAGTGACCTCAGGCCCCAGGGAAGTCCACCTGTGAACTGGCTTCTGGGCTGATGCTGCCTGGTGCACGGGCTGGCTGGGTCCCAGCTTGGGCGTCTTGGGCCTAGAGAGGGTGACGCAATTTCCCTCACACTTTTGGGAAACTAGGCTCGTGTGGCCTGGCAAGCCCTTGAAGGTCAGAGAGCGTGTGATTTTTAGCTGTGCACACCAGCAGGGTGGGGGCAGGGGAAGGGAACCAGCTGCCAATACCACAGTCCCACATTTGCCGGGCTCCAAAGGCTGTGCCTGCTGCCTCCACGTACAAACCCATCCAATCCCCAGACCCTGGAAGGGGCGTGACCAGCAGCACCATCAGACACAACCCTGGGCACAGAGTCGGGGCATTGGCCCTGCCGCCTGTCAGGGTGGAGCTGGGTTTGTGTCTGAGCTGTCCTGGGCTCCTGACGTGCAACTGGAGGGGGCAGGTGTGGGCGGGCCCTGGCTGCCCAGGCGTGGACAACACCCTGCTCCCCTGCTCCCCTCACATGGAGGGACTTAGCCTTGGTGTAAGAAAAGGTGAAGGACAACTGCAGTGGTCACTACTCCGTGGAGTCACTGGACACACCAGTCATGCACAGCTAGGCCCCAAGCCTGGCCAGATTTACCCACTGAGCTCTGACTGCCCGACCTGATCCTTGGTCCCCACCTGTAGTGTGGGGGTCAAAAGGCCTACCTGCCTGGCTGCACAGCCCAGAGTCCAGCAAGGGCAGAGGCCTGTGCTGCGGTGAGGGGTCAGGCCCTGGCCTGCTCCTGTCTGAGCTGCTGCCTGGGTGTCTGTCCTGCTGTTCTAAACGCCACCACAGGGACAGGGCTCTGCTCTCACCTGCTGCTTCTGAAACCCATTTCCTTGGAATCACGTCCCAGAGAAGGGATTAATGACAGGCGGACGTGCAGCCCACCTCCAGCCACGGGTGGCATGACCTCGTGAGCACATCAGGGAGCACACCCGTTGCCCAGGGCCTTGCCTCACTGCTCTGCCCTGGGCCCTGCTCTGGGCATTTTGCACACGATCCTTTGGACTAAAAGTCACCCCAAGGCCTTGCTGCCTGGAAGGCCATACTCCTTCCCTGTCCTCGTACTGCCTGACGGCTTGGACCTGCTCCTGGTGGCCAACCTGCCGTGTCCAAGAGCAGGTGAGCCCAGGGGTAGCAGGCAAGCAAGAAGCCGCACCTGTAGCTGGTACTCAAGCACGGGAACCTCCTCCTCCTCTGTGGGTCCAAACTGGCGCCGAGTGGCTGAGAAGCGGAGCGCTATGGACACGGCCAGCTTCAGGTTCACCACGGACATGCCGATGATGGAGACTCGCCCCGAGGACAGGCTGCCCAGCGACGCTCCGAAGCGCTGCCTGGCATCCTGCAGAAGAGAACCAGGTGCGAGCGTGGGCCAGGCGAAGACAAGGCGACGCGTCCTCCACACGCCAGGTCTGCCTGGGCACCCGACGCCAGCCTCCACGCCCAGACGGCAGCAGTGGGCTGCAGGCACGGCTGTCGCCAGGGAATCCTGGGTGGAGGGGGATGCCCAGCTGCTGGAGGAAGGGGTGCCTGAGCAGAGGGAGCAGCAGGTCACGGCTCTGCAGGAGAGCCCTCCTGGGGCCCTGCCTGCACCTGGGCGGAAGTCTGAAGTGGCCTGGGTCGCTGGAGGGCAGCAGGGTGCCCATGGCCTGGGAGTGTGGCTCTGGCCCAACATTCTGCTGATAAAAAAAGCTCCTTTTATCCCCACCCTGTGAACCCCTGATCCAGGGGTCAACAGACACCGCGCTCGCTGTGTCCCTGTGGACAGGTGACGTGAAGTTCTTCCGTTTTCACTCTCCGGTCCGTGTCTCCTCCTGCCCATCACCACTGTCGGGGCTGTGGGCACATCCAGTGTGCAGCCTCCCCAAGGCGCCTGGGCTCCTCCCTCCTGCCTCGCTGCTGTATCGCGGGGCCCTTGTCCACAAGGCGGTGGCACCGTGTGGCATCTTTCAGAACGCTGCAGGCTGCGGACGCGCACCACAGCCTCTTGCAGAGGAGGCTTGCAGGGCCTAGAGTCACCTCTGGTGCTACTTCACACCCGGGCTGCGCTTGAGAAATCTGAAGTTCCAGTGACTGCTGTTCCACTGCTATCAGACCTGAAGGTTCCAGAATTTTCTCTCTGAAATCCTTCCAGCTCCTCTCCTGAGCACCTGGCCAGAGTCTGCTCTTCTGGGAACACCCGTCTGTGGGCAGCTCGTCCACACTCGGTCACTCTGGGCCTCCTCAGCCCCTCCCGCTCCCTGTGGGCAGCAGGCGCCCGCCTGGCTCTCTGGCTGTGCTGTGGCCCCGGGGCTCCTTCTCCAGGTCCCCGGCTTGTGATGGCTGGGCCGCTTTCCCAGCTTGAGGTCTCGTGCTCTGCGGCTTCCGGCCTCAGGGTGCTCCGTCTCTCCTTCCTGCACCTGTCCCCGCTTCTCACGGGCAGGTGACACAGGTGTCCAGGGAGCCCTTCTGAGGAAGCTCAGGCATAGAGGTCTTGGCCGTGAGCTTGCAGCCCCGAGGCTCAACACGGCCCAGCCACCTCCACTCAGGCTACGCGCCTCTGCTGTCTCGGGGAAGCGGGTGGCGAGTCCTGGTCGCAGAGAGCCCGGTGCCCGGCTGGTCGCCAAGTGTGGTGCTCTCCAGCGACCTCTCCCTGTGGACACTCAGGTGACAGTGCCGGGGAGTCCCCCAGCCAGAATCCCACGGGCATGGATGCTCCAAGTCAGCCTGCGACTACTGCCAGGCCAGGCTCACCCTACATCCAGCACTGTGTGACCAAGTCCCGCCCTGGCTGAGGACATAGAACCCAAGCCAAGGAGGGCAGCCCAGGGCCTCCAGTGGCAGGTCTCACTCAGAGCTGCAGCAGGCCCTGCAGGGAGGCCCCCAGAGCCCTGCAGACTCTACCTTAAAGGGGGTGACGTAGGTGCCCTCAGGGGTGACGTCTCCAGTCCTGTTCAAGAGGTCCTGGCGAGGAACCCTGACCTTGTGGAACGTGGCGAACCTGCGGGGAAGAAAGGGCAGCTTCTGCTAGGCTCTCTCCTCTCCCCGGAGGGCAGCACGAAGGCACCACACCCCCAGGACAGGGCCCGTGGTGGCCTGCACAGAGGACCATGAAGCCAGGACCCTTGCCCAGTGGGACAAAGGTGCTCCTGGAGGACACACAGGGCCTTTGTGCCCAGCAAGGCATCTGTGCTGCCCGCAGGACGGGAGCCGGCCCCGAGGAGAGGCATCCTGAACCCACGCTTCACCCTCCAACCTGAGCCCACCGTCCAGTGACAGCAAACTGAGGTCTCAAAACACTCAAGACAAACCAGTGGACCTGTGCGGCCATCTCGCCACCTAAAGGAGGTGACCCGTCCCTCCTGAGCAGCTGCGTGAAGATCACAGGGTCACCCTTATGGACCAGCACGTGTTAAACACTGAAGTCGCTTTTATGGCTGTCAGGTCAGGAAGACCTACTTGGAACAGTCTGGGGAACACGGTTATGCAAAGGGGTGCGTGTTGTGCGGACCACCCCTCAAAACCCCAAACGTGAGCCAGACTGATCAGTGGTTCCCAAAGGAACCCAGCCGATGACTAAGATCACTCACAACATCCGAGAGGACGTCTTTTGTGACACCAGAGAAGACCTCATCAGTGATGAACAGCTGTCCTTGCTGGGGACAGGGGACAGCCTGCTGGACAAGGAAGGTGCTCCTTTCCCGGGACCTGTCCTCCTTTACACCTGGCTTGCGGACGTCCCACCCAGCCCACCCTCGCCATCCCAGTCAAACACCAGCAGGAACAGACACGCTCTGCACCTGCTGCACCCATTTCCAGGCTACTGTGTAAGGTGACCCTCCACTGACCTTCGCCTCTCTCTAGCAGCTGGGTCCACTGACTTGAGGCACCCGAACCCAGCCAGGCTCTCGCCCAGCCTGGGTCCTCCCTGACTTTCCCTGTGAAACCACCAATGTTCCTCGGAAGGCAGCTGGGCTACTGCCTCCTCCAGGAAGTCCATCATGATTCTCCACCCCCAAGAGGCCAGTAAGGTGGACTCTGCCCAGGACACCAGGGGTGACCCTGTTCTGTGGTAACACTTAACTGTCCACACTCCCTCATGAGCGTGTCAGTGGGGTTTGCATTCATAACAGAGCCTCAGTGCCAGGCACCTACTGGACGCTTCAGCACAGAACGGACAGCAGTGGGCGAGACCTTATCCTCTGGGGTACTGGTGTCATTCCCCAAAGCCACAGTCCCAACAGACTTGAAGAGAAGATACAGAAGCACCTCCCCACATGCCAGGGACAAGCAAAGGCAGAGGGCAGCGGGCATGGCGGAGGAGGCCTCCCAAGCTCCTAGGCACCTCCGGGGGATTGGGCAAGGGAGGGATCCAGGCCGGCATCCAGCAGGAGGCTCTTCTGTGGGCTTCTCCTGTGCACGAGGCGCAGGTCTGCCACCTAGAAGCTCAACAGTACCCAACGCAGTGCGTCCAGGGCCTGTGGGTGGTGGGTGCTGCTCCTCTAGACCTGTGCAGACCCTGCAGGCAGCTCGTTCACAGCACCTACTTTAAAGGAAACGGGCCTCGGTGCCAGGGCCCAGAGCCTTCCAGTTTGTTGCCTGGAAGCCGAGGCCTGCTCTTTGGGCGTGACTCTGTAGCAGAAGGTGCCCGGGAGGGAGCGGCCACTCCTCCGCCTCGCCCAGAGCAGGCAGCAGAGGTGCCCACAGCCCAGGGACCACTGCAGCTTGGCCGGCCACACTGTGCCACCTCTTCTCTTTGGCACTTCTGTACCCCAAATCTGTCCCCAAAACACTCAGACAGGGCCAGCTGGCAGGCCAGGCTGCGCTGGAGTTGTGTAGGGTTGTGTAGGTGGCGCAGGTTTGTGTGTGCATGTGGCGGGAGTATGGCACAGGCATGAGAGGCACGGGCCGTGTGTTGTGCGTCTGTGGCATGAGTGTGGCTTGTGTGGCTCAGGCGTGTGAGGGACACAGGGTGTGTGATCGTGGCGTGGGGCATACGTGTGGTGTGTGGTGAGGTGTGCCATGTGTGCTGTGCCCCTTCTGCCCTGGGCCTCCCTCTCCCTGGGGCCTCGCTCCAGCTCCCCAGCACCCCGAGAGTGGACCTCAAGCCTGGGTCTCCCAGTCACCTCACAAGGGATCCCCGAGGCCTGAAGACCCAGATCACCACACAAAATACCTACAGCCCCCCTCTGTGTTTGGCTGAAAAAGTCCCTTGGAAAGATCTTTCCTATTTTGCTTTCAGGGCTATTTAGTTAAAACTGATCCACAAGACTATGTTTGCCTGGATTTCCAGCCAGACACACAAGCTTGGGGTTCTCGGGTGACAGAAGCTAACTGCTGACTGCTGCTTTCTCCACAATGGGCTCAGGGAGCCTCCCTGCGCTTATGCTGACCCTGGGGCCAGTGAGTCGCAGTAGAACCGGCAAGGAAGGGCTGCGCGCGCCCTCTGCTGGGCAGCCCGCAGCTGGCGGAGGCGCACACACTGCCGGCCCGCACTCGGCCTCTCCCCAGGCCCAGGTTGCCTCCTGCTTCAGAGCCGCTGGGCTCCTCAGGCTGACCCCACTGCCTGGAGTCGGGAGAGGGGCCCTCCGGCTCTCGGAAGAGCTCGGCCACTCTCCGTGTCCACTGAAGGGTCTAACACGGTGCAGCGGGGACCCCGTCCACCTGGAGATCATCCGATCCCCGGCAGCAGGAGTTGGTTCAGAGGAGCCAAGTTCAGGGTCATCCCGTGGTGTTCCAAAACGATGCTGACTTCCAAGATCCACGGACGGCAAGCAGGGGCCTGAGGTGGCTACCTGCTGGGCACACGCCCCCGCAGCAAAGCACCCTCAACAGAGGAGTGGCAAGGTTCCATTTGTGGCCCAACCTGCTGTGATGGCCCAAGCAGAGATCAGAGAACCTCCCCCAGTCCAGCACCCCAACTTCTGGGGAGGGAAAGGTGAGAGGAGGTTTCTCCAGGGCGGGTGCCTGGCAACCACCTGGCCCAGCTGCTCTCTATGGAGGGGCCACCTCCTCCTCTAGGCCCAGACACCCAACAGGAGTGGCCCAGCAAGAGCCTCGTGGCAGTACAGCCTGGACGCTGCTTCCGAGACATGTGCAGGACGCAGGACTTGGGGGCCCCTGCTTTCCCTGTGCCCAGGAGATCTCGTGGGCTGGGCTGCCCCAGAGCCAGTGCTGGGTCCTGCGAGCAGGGTGAGGGAGGCCCTGACACAGTAATGGCCAGGAGACTCTCCTGGCTGTTCTGCACAGGCACAGGCCATTGTACGGATGAGGACCTTGGCCAAGAAAGTCAGTGGAGGCGGCACAAAGCTCATGCTGTTGCTATGCCACACCCGCACCTCAGGGAGACTTCCAGCCACCCTTCCAAGCTGGCCACCTACCCTGGGGCCTCACACTGTGCAGTCTCTTCCCCCACCTGCAAGCCTGGCCAACCCCAGTCCTCCGGCCACCTCCCGTTAAGCACGGGGTCTCGGCCTGGCCATCAAGCTCTCACTGAAGGCTTCTCGGGCTCCACCCCAGGCCAGGGTCTGCAGGGAGCTCCAGGAGCACCCCCAGCCACATCAACTCGCCTCCGCAGTGCTGGGGAGGGGCCGAGACCCCACCTGTCCACGGTCTTCCGTGCGGCACTCAGCCAGTTCCCACCCTAGCAGGAGCCTCTGAGCAGCTTTCCGTGGGTGAATTAAACAGAGCAGCCAATGACCCCTCCAGGTTGCGACGCAGGATCACCAGGAGCAAGCGCAGGACAGAGGCACAGCAGGCACCAGCCCCCCGGGTTCCAGGAGCAGGGTGCTGAGGCTGAGCCCCAGGACCGGCAGCAGGGAGGCCACCCGGCACACAGCCTAAACCCCGGCCCAGGTGGGCCCCCAGTGGAGGGAGGGGGCGGGGCCTGTCCTGAGGTCTGGGAGTGCCGCCTGTGGAGGGGGACAGCTGTTCGCCTGGAGGCAGGGAAGGGTCTCTGTGGCCTGGGGCAGGCTCACAGGAGCCTAGAGGTGAGGACAGCTCTGACGCGCCCAGAGAGGCTGGTCTCTGCCCGGCTCAAGTGAGGGCTCCGGAGGGGCAGCTCCAGGACCACCGTGACACTCACCCGTTGTCCAGCCCGTTCTGCCCAAGCTTCTTCCCTATGTCACCAACCATCACCCCCGGCATGGGAAGAAGAGTCTTCGGGTCCCGAATCTGTAAAGTGATGGGAGCACCAAATGGCCCTCGTTAGGATCACAGGAAAAGGAAAACGGGGTTCCAAACCCCAGGCTGAGCGGGGCTGCTCGGTGGGGCTGTGGGTTGCACCCTCTTCTCCAGGAGCGTGAGGCCCACGTGCTGCCCTGGACCTGGGAACCGGCCTCATGTGGAAGCAGGGTCTTTGCAGATGCTCTGAAGGCTGGTCTCAAGACGAGGGCACCCCAGACACCCTGCTGGGCTCTAAATTCAACAACGAGGATCCTTACGAGGGACCAGGGGAGGCACACACAGGAGGCCACGTGACTAGGGCAGAGGCAGAGACTGGAGAGAGGCGGCCACGCTGCGAGGGCTGCGAGGACTCCCGGGAGGCAGGGATGGGCCTCCCACACAGCCAGAGGCAGCGGCCACTGCACCTGGATTTCAGACAGCCAGGTTCGGAAATGAAATCAGAGCCCAGCCTCCAGCCTCCAGAACCGAGGGAGCAGCTGGTCACAGTGCTGTGGTGACAGCAAGGGGACAGACTCAGGGCTGATGGCACATGCTGCCTGGAGGATCCTGTTGACATCCCAGAAAGGACCTCCGCAGGAGGTGGACAGAATGATGGAACATGCCGTGAGAGACAGTCAAGACTGTGTGCGGCAACTCTCCACTCACCAAGATAAGTTTCCAGAAAGCCCGCTTATCTAAAAGCACGCAGGGCCGGCTGGCCGACTGGCCCTCACCACCGCTCCCTGGACAGGACCCGGCTCATTCTGCCATACTGGCAGCGCAGGGACCCCCGGCCAGCACAGGGCAGCCACCTCCCCGCCCGTCCAGGGTTCGAAGTCTGGGTCTGGAGATATGTGGCTGTCCTGGCTAAGGGGCAGCACTGGCATCCCGTGGTGAAGGCCAAGGCCGCCAGACATCCGTGAGAGCACAGGGCAGTCCACAGAAAACACCTGGAGGCTGAGAGGTGGAAAGGACAGGGCAGGGGCTCAGGGGCAAGGTGTGCTCAGGATGCCGGGGACTAGGTTTCATCCCCAGCACCACAGAAGGAAAAAAGAAAAGAAGGAAGGAAAGAAATATTGGAAGTACACCTCTTGAAGTCTACCTATCTGTACGTACTATTAGCTTTTATTTTGTAGAACAATTATCTATATAATTGACATAAGAAGGGCCAGAATACAAACATGAGGCATCTTTTCCTTTTTCTAGTCTTTCAATAAGGCTCAGTAAAGATTTGGAAGCAAACTTTTAAGAATCTTTGAAATAAATGCCATTTTAAAAGCAGTTTAAGAAGTAGAAATGAAGAGGTGTCTAACTGGGACCTTGAACGTGCCCAGAGGCCACGTGCCAGAGCCTGGAGCGAGGGGCCTGGGGCGCGGCCTCGCGGAGGAGGCGGGCTAGCCCAGAGGGTCAGGACCCAGCTCTCCTTTGCCTCCTGCCTGCTGGCCACCATGATGCAAATGGCTCTGCTCTGCACACGCTCCCCCCCATGATGTCCTGCCTCTCCACAGGCCCAGATGACACAGGGTCAAGTGGCCATGGGCTGAAATCTCTGAAACCATGAGCCAAAAAAGCCCCTCCCTTCTTTAATTATATTATGTCAGCTATGTTTTTTGGGGGAATTGAGGGTACCAGGAATTGAATTCGGGGGCACTCAGCCACTGAGCACGTCCCCAGCCCTATTTTGTATTTTATTTAGAAACAGGGTCTCACTGAGTTGCTTAGGGCCTCGCTTTTGCTGAGGCTGGCTTTGAACTCACAATCCTCCTGCCTCAGCCTCCTGAGCCACTGGGATTATAGGCGTGCCCTGCGCCTGCTATGTCAGCTATTTTGTCACAGAAACAAAAATCTAATACAGGAAACTGGTGCCAAAAAGTGGAGCATTTCTGCGACCATACCTGACCGTGTACGGGTTCAGAAGCCTTTGGGATTGGTTTGCAGAATTCGGACAAGTTTAGTGAGCAGGTTAGGGGAAGCCTAGAATGTTGCAAACAGAGCTTTACGCACAACGCTGGTGCGAGCACGGAGACCGGGACGCTGATGGGCACAGACAGTAAAGGCCAGGCTCCAAAGCTTCAGGAAGGGGCCTCTGCTGGGACTGGACTGCCACCTGCTCACGTTGCCTCCAGACAGAGCTCATCTATGTTTTGTCTTTCCTGACATTGTGTGCAAGGCTGATTTAAAGGTGATGGACTAATTAATCTGGCAGCACAACATTCAGGTAGTGGCATGAGGTTTGCTGGCTGCTTGTAGCCAGAATTACAGTGAGAATCAGGAACACAAACCAGGGTGGAAAGATTTGAAAATTTTGCAGTTTGGCCACCAAAGAAGTGCATTTAGGGTCATGGTCAAGGTGGGAGTCACTGCTAAAGAGACCAGTCATGAAAAAGAAGCCAAGGTCTCGGCACCAGGACAACAGAAAAGCTGCCTCCGGGGCCCAGGAGGAATCATCCAGACCCCCCAGCAGGCTCAAAAGGGTGGACGTACAGATCCACCTCAGACAGCCCCTTGAGCCACTCGCCCCGGGGCCCCTGCTCACACAGGCCACCCAGAGAACCAGCTCCCTGGACCTCACTTCTCCCCGTGCCCCCTGGCCGCGACGCTCACACAGGGCAGCAGAGGCACTGGCCCCGAGGTTTTGCGGGCATTCAGGGTGCAAAAGCTGTGGGGTTGTGGGGCTTTCCACCAGGTTTCACGGGAAGTCCTGAGAGGCCAGCAGAGTGCCGCAGGCCCCAGAGGGCAGCGTGTGAGGCTGGGAAAGCCAAGCCAAAGCCGCAGCGGATCCCAGGAAGCTGGAGACGTGAGGAGTGTGGAACGCCTGCCGAGGGGAGCCGCGGCAAACGGCCAGCCGAGAGAGGCCAGGTGCTCTCGGTTAGCAGGGTCATGGGGCGCTGCCCAAGCCCTTGATTCTGTTTTATTTTTTGGTACCAGGGTTTGAACTCGGGGTGCTTTGCCACTGATCCACATCCCCCGGCCCTTTCTTATTTATTTTGAAACAGGTTCTCACTAAGTTGCTTAGGGCCTCACTAAATTGCTAAGGCTGGCCTTGAACTTTCGAGCCTCCTGTCTCAGCCTCCTGCCTCAGTCTCCTGAGTCCCTGGGATTACAGGCGTGTGCCACAATGCCCAGCTGCCCAAGCCCTTTAGAGCTTACATCACACCAGTATGTGCCCAAGGTGCCGGATATGGAACTACAGGGTTAAATTTTGCCCTTCTGGGTTTTGGTCTGGGTTTGGCCCAATCCTTTCCATGCTCCTATTCCTCTTTTTGGATTGGGAATATTTATCCTGTCCCACCACTATATCTGGGAAATGTAACTTGTTTTTTGATTTTTATAGGGGATCACAGCTACGAGTTTGCCTTTGAGACTCAGAGAAGACTTTGGATCTGGACTTTTGAACAATGATGGTAGTGTGAAGACTTTGGTCCCTCTTGGAAATAAACTGAATGCATTTTGCATTATGAGGTGGACATGTGCAGGCACGGTGACACAATGCCTATAATCTCAGCAACTTGGGAGGCTGAGGCAAGAGGACTGCAAGTTTGAGGCCAGCCTCAGCAGCTTAGCAATGCCTGAAGAAACATACCAAGACCGTGTCTCAAAATGAAAAAAAGTTTTAAGGCTGGGCATGTAGTTCAGTGGTTAGGTGTTGCTGGGTTTAGTCTTCAGATTAATTTTCAGAAGGGAACAGAGAGAGAAAGAGAGAGGAGGCTCTGGGGCCAGGGGCAGGATAATAGGGTTTGATTCTCCCAAATGTCTCCCCAAGGCCATATGCTGAGGTCTTAGCACTATTGGGAGAGGATGGAGCCTCTGGGGAGGGGGCCTCACCAAGGAAGCTAGCCCCGGGGGGCGTGTCCTTGAACCTTGGGACCCAGCCCCTCCTGCTCCCGCTGCTTCCTGACCACCATGAGGTGGTGGCTTCGCTCCACACACAGTCCCACCTCAGGCCCCAGTGATGGGGCCCAGTGACCATGGACAGAAACCTCTATAACCACGGATCAAAATAAAACTTCCCCCTTACAAGTTAATTATCTCGGATGTTTTGACACAGCAACAGACAGCTAACACAGGAGGAGGGAAATAATAAAAACAATTGATATTTTTCAAGTAATCAAACAGAAAAATACTGCGAATGCAACGAGGTTTTCAGCTCATTTAGAAATAAATAATAATGTAGTGATTATCAATATCCTTATAACTCAGCTCCCCGGCAGGACCCACAGTGCCCCTGCACGCAGTGGGCTTCTCTGGACGCCTCAGGGACAGCAGGGTCCTCTGAGCATCTCAGCATCAGACATCACAGCCTCCTGCGCTGCAGGTGGGCTCCTGAAGAAGGCCCTCCAGAGGAGGCGCTCCCTGAGGCCCTCCAGGCACAAACCTGCACTCTCAGAAGCCACGGGGCCTCAGGCCACCCCCTCGCTGGTCCCACCAGGCACCCTACCTGCACCACGAAGGAGTGCAGCCCGTGGCACTGGCCCTCTGGCGTGTGCAGCTGGGCAAACACCACCGCGTGAGTTGCCGTCTTGCCCATGTTGCCAACCCAAAACTTGGCAGCTTCGAAGTCGGGGGAATGTATGACGAACTCCTGCACGAGGAGAGTTACGGCTTCCATCAGCCTTCGCAGCACATGCCAGCGGCCTTCCCTTCCCAAGGGGTTCCTCTCCCTTTGCCAGAGTCAAAGGGAGGCACGTTTTATTTCCTTTTCTGCAAAGTGGACCTTATTTTTTAAGCAAAGCATATTCCAGGGCCTGTGATTTCCAGAAAAACCTCTCTAAAGAAAATGATGAGATACATTGCAAACAATAAAATGTACGTAAAATATTCTGTCCGCTGGCAAGCCCCAAGGGCTGCTCGACGTGCCCTGCTCCACTTCCCACGTCCCTTCTGGGCTCCTCAGGAGCGACAGCCTCTTTCACGCGCTGTCTCTGGTCTAGGAGCTCCAAGAGCAGGGCCCTCCCCACACCCAGGGGCACCATGGACACGCAGGAGGGTGAGGGATGGAGCCGCGAGTGTCAGAGCAGCCGCCTCTGCCGGCTCAGTGTGTAGAGCCCAGGGCGGGTGCGGCCAGACTCCGACCTCAGGACTGCGCAGGAGCCAGCCCCTGAGCGGGTGCGCCCACCCCAGCCCGAGCAGTGACTGAGGGAACAGTGGCTCCCTGTGGCATTCAGGAACACACACCAGAGCACGGTGCAGCCCACCGGGGTGTGGGCATGGCAGCTGCTCCCCAGCGCTCGGTAGTCAGTGTGCATGGCGTGGGCATGGGCCTGAGGACAGGTCTCCTGGTCAGCCGCCACCTCCTTCCCACACTCCATCTGCTCCCACCAGGAAGGGGTGGGGAGGGGCCCACCTGCTGGGCAAGGGGCGCTTACCTGGGTGGCGGGATCGTAGTGGGCAGTCGTTCGGATGGCCTTGGTGTTGCTCCCGTGGCTCAGTTCAGTCAGAGCAAAACAGCCAAAGACCTGAAAGCCCAAGTGCAAAGTGACGCGAGGGGAGTTGCTCCTCAGGGTCTGCCACCTCCGTCCCACAGCACTGACCCCAGACGCCCGTCCTCGTTCACCTGCTTCACCAGCTCTGCCTCCCCTAGGTCCCCGTGCAACCAGGTGCCCCAGGAGGTGGCCGCAGACCAGCTGGTAGCCGCCCCTCAGAATCACAGGGCAGTGAGGACTGCGCTAGGCCCTGGCCTGGGCGGAGGCAGAACCCACATGCTGGGCTCCGACTGCCCTGGTGGCTGGGGAGCGGACGTGGCCCGAGACTCCCCTGAGGTAGGATGGCCACGGCCTCGGCCCTCTCCACCACTCTCCAAGGACAGGGAGCATGCCGGTCATGCGGCCCTGCCCTTACCTCCATCCCTTACCTCCATGCTGAAGGCCTTTTCGATGTACTTGAGGTGTCTTTCAGATCCCGAGGTGAAAACTGCTGATCCGAAAACCTGAAAGCAACATCGTCGTGTAAACAGACGGGGCTCAGGAGAGCTGCTGCTCAGGACCCTGAAAGCCCACGTGATCTGGACACCGTCCTCTGGCTCGTCACCACCACGCTGGCTCAGCGAGGCCACGCAAGGCCCCGCAGGGTCCCAGGCAGCGCTAACCCGGGTCCGGCTCCTGAGGCTCGTCTGCCCAGGAGCCTGGGCCCCAGCCAGGCAGTCTGCGGTCACCTCAGGCCTGAGAGAAATCCTGAGCCTGAGAGTGGCCAGGAGACTGGAAGAGGGGTGGGAAGGGACAGAGGGGAGGAGGGCAAAGGGCAGGGAAGACCACACCCCTGGACAAGGGCCACACCCTGCCAAGTCCCCTACGAGTACAGGGGAAGAAGGCAGTGGCCGCCTCCCTTTGACCCACTTTTCTTTCCCGCTGGTCACACACACACACACACACATACACACACACACACACACACGTAGCAAAAGGGAAGCAGGCCCCAGACCCTCTCCTATGGGCCTTCAAGCCTCACGGCACCACGTCTCTCCCAGGGTGCAGCTTTGCCTGCCCAGCTGGGAAGGCTGGGTTTGCTGCCACACGGGAAGTGCCCTCGGCCTCGGGAAGCAGCAGCCGGGGCTCCCAGGTCTGGTTGCATGTGTCCGTGCACAGTGACCTCTGCTGGGCACTCACCAACAGGTGGAGGATGCACTTGGCCGCCAGGGACCAGTCGTACATGCCTAGGCAGTGGATCAAGGCCCAGACCCTCAGCGGGCTCGTGGCCAGGTCTTCCACGCTGAAGAAGCCGTACTCCAGGACTCGCTTGCACCGAAGGAAGTTGAGCTCCCGGTACTTCTCCAGGGGCAGATCGGCCCCACGGGAACGGGCGAAGAGAGGGTCCTTCTCCAAAGCCGAGAAGATGGTTTTCTGAAAATGCAGGAGACGGGATGGCTCGTTTGGAGGTAAGGATGGAATTTCATCTGCTTCACTTATACAGGTTTCTCAAGGCCATGGGCTGCCTGGGACACAGTCTGAACCAGGACCACCCAGAGGGAGACGGTGTCATTTCCAACTGAGGGACACGGGGACTGGAGGGATAGGACCTTAGGCTACGGGTTTGTTCCTATCTTTCTGGTCAGCTCCCTGAGGCCTGCCCAGGGGTATGAGGAAGAGAGCAGTTCACAGTGGCCCAGGATTAGCATCTCGCAGAGGAGGACACCCAGGACGTTAGAGCTTAGAGCTGCAGACCCGTTTCTGCCCGTGCACGCAGCCATCCCCAGGACACACCACCGTGCCCCAAGCCTCACCTTAAAGCGGACCACGTCCTCGCCTTCCAAGAACAGCTGCAGCGCTGCAGCGCTGAAGGAGGCCCGGGCCCGGTAACTGCTGAGGGGCCCTCTGGGGAGGTCTGGCCACAGGGCACTGTCGCTTCCTTTGAAGGTGGGCGCCATCCTCTGCTGTCAACCTGTGGAGGACACCACCTGAAGCAGAAGACTGCATTCCTGGCCACAGGCCACCACCCGAGCAAAGCAAGCCCTGGCCTGAGGGATGGCAGGCAGGGCTGCACAGGGAAGGGGTGCCCATCTTCCAAAAGAGAAGGCGAGGCGGACCCTTCTCACCTGCACTCCTGGACAAAGGGTGACAAGGACACAAAAGAGAGCCAAGAGTGGTTCTGGGCCTAGAGCTGTGAAGGACACTGTGAAGGACACGGGAAGCAAAGGCAGCAAACAGTTGGTGGCAGGGGAGGAGTCCAGAGGGTGTTGGGGCCTTGGGCTCCTGTAGCCTCAGTTCAGCCTGAGGACATGCAGGGCTTCCCTGGGAGTCCAGCAAAGCTGGCCAGTCCAGTCTGGCCACACACAACAGTATGGGATGTCCCTGGACACAGCTACCTGACACAGGCTATTTGCCCCAGGCCTTGGTCCCATTCTATCCCTAACATGCAGACACCTGGCTCTCCACTAAGAGAACAGGGCCCTCAAACAAGGAATTGGGGCATTTTCTGAGTAGGCTGGGCCTCTCCCAGGAGCCGTGGCTAATGGAGGCTGGAGGACAGAGGTCGTGGACCCAGCTCCACACAAGCCAGGAGCTGAAACCCTGGCAGGGAGTTGTGGGACTTTCAAATGCTTCTAGGCGACTGCTGCCATGGTCCAGAGTTGGACTCTGCACTGGACAGCCCACAGTTCCAGTGAGAGGGAAAGGAGGGACATGGCCACCGAGTACCTGCTTGGGCACCAGGGACCCTGCCCTCTGCAGACAGTTCCCAGGAAACCCTCCCGCACTGTCCCTGTGGAAACACGGAAGGCTCGCTCCTCCCCTGCCTTCAGCAGGGCAGGGGTAGAGCCATGCAGTGCCGTCACAAGTCAGCTCCAGGAGACCGCCCAGGACACGCGAGCGGGGCAGGCTAGGGGCCAGCAAGCACAAGGAGCAGAGCAGGAGCAGCAGGCAGGAGAAACCCCCACAAGTAAGCTGTCCTAAGAAGAGACGGAGGAGTCTGCGAGCTTTAGTCAGACCGAGTGCAGCAAGCAGGCTGTGCCCTACCAGTGGCTCGGGGATGTGCAGCACAGCAGGTCAGGCTGCGTCTGCTCTAGGGACGCAAGGTGTGCAGAGCAGCAGCCTCAGGCCTAAGCAACTCCATGGTGTGCAGAGCAGCAGCCTCAGGCCTGAGCGACTCCACAGTGTGCAGAGCAGCAGCTCTCGGGCCTGAGCGACTCCACAGTGTGCAGAGCAACAGCTCTCGGGCTGTGCCCGCCCTGAGCAACTCTGCCGTGTGTGGGACGGCACGTCTCAGGCCATCCCTGTCCTGGGTGACCCCGTTGTGTAAAACAGTGTTTTGCAATGAGCTCCTCCATTTTGAGCACAAATTCCACGGTAGATAACTTCACAAGTAAACAACCACCCGTTGCCCGGCACCATCATAAGGAACAAGCTGATTTAAAAAAAAAAAAGTATGCGTGCCAGCCAGGCACGGTGTCACCTCCCTCAGGAGGCCGAGGCAGCAGCATCTCAAGTTCAAGGACTGCCTGGGCGTAAAAAATGCAAAGGGCTGGGGGTGGGTTCATTGATAGAGAACCCCTGGGTTCAAGTCCCACTACAAACAAAAATCCCCCAACACACACAGGCCAACTATCAAAGTCAGGAGCACCTGGATCCTCGGGGTCCCACGTCACATCAAGACGGGGGCGTATCGAGCCATCAGACGCCACCCTCTCACTCAAGACCCCTGGGCGGATGCAGCGGCACTGCCTCCATCACTGGCCACTCATCACAGCCTTGCCCAGGAAGACCTCCACAGTGGCAGACCTCTGGTTCTGCCCCTCTGGCTTCGGCTCGGCGGTTTCTCCCAGCTGTGGCTTTGCACAGCTGCTCCACGCGGGACCCCCGCCCAGAGTCTGCACTGCTGTCCACCCGCCTCTGCCTTGACAGCTCAGTGGGACTGGTCTGTCCTGACCCCTCTGACCACCCACAGCGACTGACAGCATTCACCTCTCTCTACCTGTGCTCAAGGTGGCATCCTGGTGGGCGCTTGACCCTCTAGACCTTCTGCGACCCCTCTCTACATGAAATGTGCCTTGAGTGTCACAGATATTGTAAGTCGAGACTGGAATAAAAGACCCGTGTTTGCCCAGCCTGTGGCTCCGGGGGACCCACCAGGATTCCGTGAATCCTGCGAATTCTGACGTTGGGGAAAGGCACACACGTGTTTGTCCATGTCAGTGACATAGATCAATCATGACACCGGGCCCATTAAAAAGAGGAAACTCAAACTCCTAACTGGCAATCAAGGAGGTAAGTTAGGGCTGACTTTAAAGAAACAAGCAAACAGGAGAATACTGCAAAGCCCGGATGCCAGCTGAAGAGATGGTTCAAGGCAATGGCCAATTCCTAAGGAGACACGACCTGCCAAAACTGATCTGTGAGAAGCAGAAAATCAGAGTAGACCTCCAGTGACTAAAGAAGCCGAGTCAGCAGCCAAGAAACTAGGGTCCAGTCGTGATCTGCCAAATACTCAAAGACAAATGCCAAGTATCCACAAACTTGTCCCCAGAGCAGAGGAGTGCCCACACTTCCCAAGTCATCCCACAGTCTAGCACGACCCTGACACCATGACCAGACAAGGGCTTAGGGCCCCGCATGCTCAGATGCAAAGCCCTCACCTGAACCTGGCAAACAGATGGAGAAAGCGCAGGGGAGGGGAGGAGAGGGGGGTGGAGCGAGGGGGATTCCCCTGGGAGGGCGGCCAGCTGCTTGCCACAGGGCCACAGCAATGGGGCCAATCAAATGGCTGCACTGGAACCTCAAAACTGTAAGCCACTGTTTTTATGATCTGACTATCTCGGGTGTGGTGGTGATGGAAACCAAGTAGCACCATCCCCACACAGAGCTGCCGTCCTAGAAACCAGCAATTCCTATCAACGTAGCAACAAGTCCTCTCTGCTCCGGCCCTTCCGTGATGCTCCGCTGCTTTTGACAAGGGTGCCATGATCAATCAGTGAGGACAGTCCTTTTCAGCAACTAGAGTTGTGGCAACTGGACACTCACAGGCAAAAGGACAAACACATATGCAAGATTTAACTCTGTGACCCACAGATCCAAAGGTAAGAGCCCAAACCTTAAAACTCAGAAGAAAACACAAGCGTAGATCTTTGTAACCTTAGGTTAAGTAAAAAGGCTTAGATCCAGCGTCAAAAGCACAAGCAACAACAGAAAAAGTAGGTAAATGGATTCTTCAAAATTAAAAACCACCATCAGTAAACTTAAAACCCAATAATAAGACAAATAACCCAAGTTAAAGTGGGCTAAGGACTAGAACAGTTCTCCAAAGAGACACACAAATGGCCAAGTTCATGCAGAGACGCTCAACATCATTAGCCATCAAAAGCAAATCAAGAATGCAAACAGCTCTACTTTATCACCATGAGGATGGCCTCATAAAAGAGACAAAAAATAGCAAGTATTGTGCAGGATGTGGAGAAGCCAAATCCTTGTGCCTGCCAGTGGGGACAGAGGATAGTGCAACCACACGGAAAGACAAACTTGAAGTTCCTCAAACTGCATGAGCCAGCCCTGCTCCTCCTAGGTATACACTTCAGAGCACTGAAGACTTAGGTCTGCACGAAACCTGGACGTGAACATTCACTGCAGCATTGTTCATAATAGCCCCAAAGAGGAAACAACCCAAATGTCCAACAGTGGATAAAGGCATAAATAATATATGGCAGATCTACACATTAGAACATTACTCCGTCACAAAAAGGAATGAAGTACTGATTCATGACACAGTATACATGAACCTCGGAAACGATCTCAGTTCAAGAAGCCAGTCACCAAAGATCACATATCATATGCTTCCTACAATAGGAAACATTCAGAATATGCAAATAGAGAAAGAAAGTAGACTAGTAGCTGCTGGGGGAATACAGATCCACTCCTAATGGGTCCAAGGTGATGAAAATGTTCCAGAATTACATAGTAGTGAGGTTTGCACAACTCTGTGAATATATAAGCAACCACTTAACTGTACAGTACAGACCATGGCGTGTGAAGTATATCTCAATAATATGGCAGAAAAGGGGGAAATAAAGCGCCACTCACGGCAGAGGCAAGTTCTCCACACTACCCTGGACATGCTTCCTCCCTGTGGCCAACGCAGTACTCCTCCCCTTCTCCTCCTCCTGTTCCTTGCACACCCTTGTCCTTAGCCACCCACCCCACGCATCCTCCCATCCACAGAGAGCTCCCAACTCCATACCTCCAGACCTGTGCTCATTGACTGCTGGCTGGACAGCCCTCTACTCTCAAGTCCCGGAGGCCCTCAAACTGAAGGTTCAACACTGAATTCACCCCTGACCCAGCCTGTCCTCCTGTAGGCCCAGTTCCACACTGCCCGAGCTCCCTCCTGGAAGTCCCCTCCCCGTGACGCCCATAGCCAAATGCCGATCAGGCACCACTCTGTCAGCACCTCTCCCACATAGGGCCCTATTGAACCTAGCATGAAAACCTCCCCCTGCCGAGGAAGAACTGTGTGCAGGTGATCACTAGGGAGTCCGTAGCCTCAGTGGCACCTAACCACCCAAGAACTACCAGGTTGCTCATTTTCCAGGTGAAGAAACCAGTTTCTTCTTGAAGTGAAGCCAACTGCCAAGGTCCTACAATTGTTATTAGGCACAGCGACTCCAAATCCCATGCTCCTATCCAGTCTCCTCTGGTCCCATGCCACCTGAGCTCACAACATTGCTACACCACAGCAGGAGGACTGCGAAGCCAGACTGCCTGGGTTCAGATGCCAACATTACAGCAAGGTGCCTCTCCTGTGCTTCAGGGGCGGTACAAGGCAATGCTTGTCCAGTGTGTACTGTCTACAAGAGGTAACACAACAGATACTGCCACAGTGGCTGGCACCGAGGCAAGCAGTGGCTTACATCTCCGGCAATCGCTGCTGCCAGTTCTTTCTCTTAAAAAAACAAAAACATGAAACACTATATTTTTGGTCTGACGTCCCGCACAGGAGCCCCAACACACAAGACCAACCAAAATGCTGCAAAATCTAACTAAGGAAGCAGCTAGGTTCTCAAACTCCATTTTTTGGCCGGAACCTGGAGACTTCGGTCCACCGTGGCCTCATTATGAGGAAGCCCCCTCGGCTTCGACCCTTACCGAAAAGAGACCCGGGGTGACCTGTGGCCTGTTCTCCACCGTCCTGCTTCCTGGTTCCACCTCCAAGTCCGGGGTGGGGAGGTCACTCTGCAGCCCGGGTGGCCGGGCCTCGTCACGGTCACCTCCCGCTGAACCTGTCCTGACCGTCTCGGGACACCTCTCCGCGGCGGGCGGGGATCTGAGACGCGCGTGCTCGCGCCCCCGCGTCACAGCCCGGCCTCGAGGCCGCCTCCGCAGGCCCGCCGCCCCACGCCCGGCCCTGCAGCGCGTCCGCGTCCGCGCCCGCGCTGGCCTCACCCCGGCCCGCTCGGCTCCGGCCTCAGCTCCGCACCGCGCGGCGCACACCGCAGGCTCTTCAGGGGCGTCTGGACGCCTCGACCGCAAGCAGCACTCGGCTGTCAGCCCTGAGGCCCCGGCCGCTTCGGGGCGTGGCCTGCCGCTCCGCCCCGGCTCGGCAAGGGGCGTGGCCATCCCCCCTCCGCCGTCTTCGCCCCGCCCATCCGGGGGCGAGGCGTGCCCGACTCCCACGTCTTCGCCCCGCCCCGTGGCGTGTCCTGCACGCCGCTCGACGCCACGGTTCCAGGGCGTGGCCTGTCGTTCCACCTGACGTCATTGCGCCGCAGCGCCCCCGTTGCCCGGGAAACGCGCCGCCGCCGCGGACGACGTGCGTTGCCTCCAGTAGCAGGCGCTCTCCACGCGAGTGTTCTCAGATGCCTTTTGCGCGGAGTTCCTCCTCTGCGCCCTGCCGGGGACCCCTGCACAGGAATCCTGCGTGGCGGTTCACCTTGCGGATTCCCGGGCCCACCCCAGAGCCGCTCCGTCGCCCAGTAGGCGGGCGTTTCAAACCAGTAAGCCTGCCCTAGTGCTCGCCGAAGTTTGAGAACCGTGCGGCACGGTTCCCCAGAGGGCCCCGGGGCCTGAGTCCTGGCGGCCCAGGAAGTACCTACTCGGGAATACACACTTTTCTTGGTTTCTGTCTCACCCTGCATTTTGGGATCACCCTTACATTTAATTGACAGCACCCAAATCCTGTCTCAAGTCTGTTTAAACTTACAGAGAACCAAATGGACTTGGCGATTTCCCCTATGAAGAACAGAGAAGTCCAAAGGTTTCCATGTAAAGAGAACTAAAAGATGTGTAGCGTGGTTGTGGGGAAGAGAAACATGCTAAGTTGAATTTTAGAGATGTGTCAAGTTTGAGACATGGGTAGCATATCTGGGTGGTGGTGTCCGTTGTTGGGAAAGTCTCCTTCTAATCCTGCTCTACCCTAAAACATCCTTAGTTCCATGAAAACACTGTTCTTCACACTTACCACTCAAAATCGTCCTGTAATTACAGATACTAGGACTTTCTTGTTGAAAAGCAGAAGGAGGGATTAAAGGATGAAGCAGTGTCCTGCCAGGCAGTCAGCTTGGATGCCCCATCTCAGCCAGCACTTCCAGACAGAGGCCTAGCATTGTTCTGAGCTCATAGGAGTGGTAGGATTGCCTGCAAACCAAATCAGTCAGTCCAGCAAGATACATGCTGCTAATTTGCAGATGTTTGGAGATACTGTACTGTTGAGTCATATAACATCCACTCATTAGAGAATTCACACCGTTAGATCAGAATGTCTGCCCAAACACAACTATTATGTTAGGTTCACATGTTTTTTTAACATAGAAAAGCATCATTCCAATTTGGAAACTGTCAGCCTAAAACGAGTGGTAGAGAGATGGACTCTGGAACACAAAGACATTATTTGGGAATGACGGGATTGCAGCCTGGGATATGCATGCTATGGTAGTACAGGGCATCTAAGAAGACATGGGTTTTTAGAGGTGAAATAAGGAAGGTTCCATACGTTCTTTGGAAACACTCGTCCTTGGCTACAAAGGTCAAAAACTAGGCTGGTGTCAGTCTGAGGCTGAAGGCAGATGCTGGATAGGCATCCTGACAAAGGTATCTTTTGTGCAAGGTTGTGATTTTGGCTGACCCTTTTGCGATAGTTCTTATTACCAGGAAAATGTGCATAAGAATCATCCTCCACACACCAAGCCTCCCCACTCCATTTGTTAGGGTTTGACATAAGTAACTGTGATGGGTTGCATGGGGAACAAGCCTTCCACCCAGGGACCTTGGGAAACATCCAGATCCAAGCCATAACACTGGAGACGCCAACGAGGTCAGTTTAAGAAAACAAAAGGGGTTGGCTGTGTCCTTGTTTTGTTAGCGGTTTCCTGGTGAAACACAGGAGCTGTAGGTGGAGCAGCACCTGGGCTTTGCTGCTGAGTGATCCACGGCCATCCACTGCAGCTGTCATCAGACCCGCCACCCACTCTCCTGTTCCACCAGCCGCTGGGCACACCTGTCCCCTGCTCAGGCTTACTTGTCTGCCCTATTGCCCCACAGGCACCTGCAACCATTGCATTTCAACACGCGGAACCAACGGTTCCTCCCAGCTGTGTCCACTTGGCTCCCTTCTTCCTCTCTCCCACCTCCCACACCTCTTACGCTGGTTCAGATTCACAGGAAAGTGGTGGGGGATGGAGCCACTGGGTCACTGGGCTGGGAGTGGGCTGCCAATTCTGCGCCACCTGTGGCCCTGCGATACCTCTGCCAGGGCCAGCACCACACTTTCCCATGTGGAGGTCACACTCGGATGGGCAGCAGAGCATGGCCGAGAGGAAGAGCTGGTTTTGTATAAGATGCACATAAAAAAGGCTGAAGCGCTGGTCTTACTGGTGGTAGAAGTTAATGGGAAAAAATTTTGCACTATAAACTCAATACATTCAGACCAAAGTATTTGTTGACCTAACAGGAAACTTGGAGAGACAGGCTCTCTGGAGGCAGCAAGTTTACTTGGGATAGGAGGGACTGCAACCAGGACATGCAGCCCTGTTTGCATCCCCTGGCAGCTGAGGCTTCTCAAGAGCAGGGCCTTATTTACCTCTGCATCCTCAGGGCTTGGCTGAGGCCCGCACACATTTGCAGCTTAGGAAGATTTGTAACTGGTGGCCTTCTGGCTGCCCCAACCAGGCCTAACACCTCTGAACCGTGCTGGGGTTGAACTGTGCCCACCCCCTGCCAAGAGATATTCGTAAGTCCTAACCTTATCTAAGGTCTGTGACCTTACTCGGAAAATAGGACCTTGGCAGATGAAACCAAGTTACAGTGATGTCACATGATATCCAATATGAGTGGTATCTTTATTTAAAAAGGGACTCAGAGAAACAGGGAGAGCTGTGACCTCAGAGCCAGAGGCTGTAATGAAGCAGAGACAAGCCAAGGAGTGCTGAGGACGGCTGTAGGCAGCAGGAGCTGGGCAGTAGGTTCCACCTCAGAGCCTTCAGACCTGTGGGAGAACGTGTCTCCATTTGTGGTGATTTGTCACTGAAATCCCAGAAAACTAACACAGACCACAGAAAAATCAACTATGTGAACAAAGACTGAGTGGGCTGGAGCGAACAGCTGTGTCTGAGACTGTGTTACTCAACCATCTTTTATTTCGCTCCACACTTGGTCTGCGCGCCTCACTCATGAATCACGAGTTAGTTTCCACCTTTCCTTGATTCTGACAGAGAGCCTGTGGGTCACAGTAAACTCCCATCTGTGATGCACAAAGCTGCTCCCCGCCCTTTCCGCTGCAGCCATTTCCCCGCCTCCCAACTACTGTCAGTCTGTGAACACCCTGGCTAGCTACTGGTTCATCAGTCAGCTTGCAAGTGTCCTTCTCCGGTATTGGTGCCCTGTTAGCCCCGGGACTTCGACTGCTTAAGGTTGGCTCCCCTGCCATCTTTTCTCTTGCTTTCTCTCCGCCGACTCACTCTTTCTCCTCCTCGCTCTCCACTCTCTAGCGCCACGCCCTTTCCCCTTCCTTTCTCTTTTCCTCTCATTTTCTCTCTTACCCTGCAGGGGGACACTGTTTGCTTAATAAACTCCCTTATGTGATTTCCCGTGTCCGGCGTGGTTTTCGTGGGATCCCTTACGTTGGTGCCGAGACCCGGGATGGGTCCTTCCACTGCCTCTTAAGCGAGTAGAAATCCATCTGACGCCCCAGTGCCCCCCGGACACAGCCCCACCTTCCATTCGCCCGGACACTCAGTTTTTTGCATGCAACACTGGACTTCAGATTGATGAGTTCCCTTAGACAGGTCCCCACTCTAGACCGCTTAAACACACCTCTGCTGACCTGAGAAGCGACCGTCGAGTGTCCGGGGCTCTCGAGGCGGCTGAGGGGTGGGGGTACCCCAGCCACAACTTTTATAGTTACGGCTGGCCCCTATAGTCGGTCTTATCTGCCGGGTGGATTCCTGATTTTATGGTGGAGATTCTCAGGGTTGAGGCTCATCTTGCGCTCACACTCGCACTCGAAAACCCTGATATCAGGTCCTCAACTCTTCTCGGCTTTTGCCTGGCCCCACATTGATGTTTGTGTGACGACACCATCTATGTGCTCCCTTCTTGTCACCAGTCGACTACTCTGGCCTCAGATTCGACTGCATCAGTCTCCACCATGGGATCTGGGTCCTCCATTCTGGAGATTCAACCCTTTGCCTGACCCCCGGCTTAAAGCCATCACTCTCTTTGCTTAATAAATTCCCTTATGTGATTTCCTGTGTCTGGCGTGGTTTCCGTGGGATTCCTTACACCATAAGAGAGACTAATGTATAGAAAGAATGAAGACCCTGTGAGACTTGAGATTCTGCACACCAGGTGCTGGTGACCTTGGATGACACTGGCAGTCTTTGACCTCTGTGACAGCTGCTGGGCAGAAACTTTTAGGGACATGGTGCTTGTGCTTAGAGGAAGTTGTCACCTCTTTAATAACTGCTAACATCCCTTCAAATTGTTTCAGATAGGATTCTCCGAACTGGCTAAGTGATTCAAGCCGGTAATCCCACCAGGAGGCTGAGGCTGGAAGATTGCCAGGTTGGAGGCCATCTTCAGCAACTTCGGGAGGCCCTGTCTCAAAACAAAAAGGACTGGGAATGTAGCTCTGGTAATGTATGGGTCCAACTCCCAGTACAAACAAAATGAAAAGCCCCTCCAGAGAACACCACAAGGAATTGGTTTAAACCAGCCAAAATCTGAGTCCTTTTGGGTAACGCTGTGAACTTTGCTCATTATAACGCTTAGTTCTCCACCCAAGGGAAATTGCCACCTGCCACATTTGAACATACCAGGCCTAAGAAATTATGGGCTGGAACTGAGCATGTTTGGCATCAGCCCAACTCTACTAGTTGTGACCTTTCAATAAAGGTTAGTATAAGTCTCCTTAATAAGACCCGCTTGCCCCGTGCGTTTGGGGAAACACTGCTTTGGAAGTTGTCCCAAGGGCTCTCCCTAATCGCTGCATGTGATGACCCTCTCCATTGTGGTCCTCTGGCTGCACTCCCTGGCCCTGCACTCCCCAGGGCGAAGACCCTCTCCACCGTGCTCCTCTGGCTGCGCTCCCTGACCCTGCTCTCCCCAGGGCGAAGACCCTCTCCACCGTGCTCCTCTGGCTGAGCTCCCTGACCCTGCTCTCCCCAGGGCGAAGACCCTCTCCACCGTGCTCCTCTGGCTGCGCTCCCTGGCCCTGCACTCCCGAAGGCGGCCTCCGGGTGTCGCTACAAGGTGCCGCTCACTGCTGGGCGAGCTCACAGTGCACAGTTCTCGGCGGCACCAGGGCTGAGCTCGGACCTGGGGCGTAGCCGCTGTCACTCTCCCAGAGCGAAGGGCACTGAGCTGCAAGGAGCGCCGGTCTTGCGCGTTCACACACTCGGGCTGCCATCAGCGGCTCCGGGCCGCCGTGCGTGCTCCGCCGCCTCCAGAGCCCCCCAGAACCCGGCTCCGCTCAGGCCGCCCGGGGCACCAGCGCGCTGGCGGAGCGGGAGGGAGGACCTGGGCCACGCACCCGCTGGCGCAGCAGAGGCGGCCCGACGCCGCCGCCGCCGTCACCGCGGTGCGCCACTGCCGGGCGCGTCATCGCGGCGCGCCGCTGCCTGGGCTCGTGGCGCCGGCGCACCATGGCGGAGGTGGGCCGGGTCCGAGTGTGCGACCCCGGCGCGCTGCTTCCGGACGGCTTCTGGGCCGCGGTGGCCGTGTGGCTGGAGAGGCCGCAGGTGGCCAACAAGCGGCTGAGCGGCGCCCGCCTGGAGGCCCGCGGGAGCGCCGCCCTGCCCCGGACCGAGGCCCGCCGCCCCGGGCCGAGCGCCGGCCCCGAGCAGGAGCGGCGGGGACCTGGCCCGGGCCCCTCCGAGGGAGACCCGGGCCCGGGATTGGGACCCGACCCGGGCACCGCGGGCGGCGGGCGTGAACAGGCCCAGGTCCCCCTGCTCTCCGGGGACCCTGGGCAGCCCGTCAAGACTGGACGCGCCGAGGGCGGCGTCCCCGCCGCCGTTCTGGCTGCGCTCTGGGGCCATTTCTCACAGAGCCTTGCCGACGGCAACCCGGAGATGCTGGCCTTCCTGTCCCGCCCCGGGGCGTGCTCGCAGCCCGGGGCCCCGCACCGGCTCGACCTGGTTCTCAGAACTGTCATCCCGAAGATGAGCACTCGGTGCCCACTTAGGGCTCCGAGGAGAGAGGTGGTTGTGCAAGGTCAGCGCGTATCTGATGGTGGAAGGAAGGACGTGATTAGATTACAAAGTATTCTTTTGAAAAGGCGCTGGAGGGACCTGCCATGGCCGCTCCTTGTCGGTTTACCTGTGAGGTTGTAGGTGTTTGCCTGTTTTTGAGGGAGGGTGTAGAAACGTGTGTCCTCTACAGAGGTTGGGGTAGTTGGTGGTTGGTGTCTGGGAGGCTCCCGGGAGAAGGTGAGGATGGGCTGGATCTTGAATGATAAAGTACAGGTTTAGTAGTTAAAGAGAGAAATTAAAGTTCAGAAAGTCATTTATGCTGACACATAGATGTGAAAGAGTGTGGTGATTGGATAGATGGGAATCTACTAGTCTCCAGTGTTTTTCAAATTCCAGACGTTTATTTTGACTGTCTACGAGCTTCAGACTTAAACCACTCCCTGCTTCAAACTTTATTCAGCATTGTGAACTTCCTGTTATTGCTGTAACAAATTACTGCACATTTAATGACCAAAACCAGACAAACTGATTCTTTCACACAGTTTTGTGGTTAACATTTCTGGTGGTCTCCGCTGGCTTCTCTGCTCTAGGTTTCTCTCGCAAAGCCAAAATCTAAAGCCGGCTGGCTTGGCTCTTGTCAAGAGGCTTAAGGAGAAAACCCACTTGCAAGGTCCCTCAGGTTGGCAGAACCCTGTTTTTTATGGTTGTAGAACTGGGGCCCCAGTTTCCTTTCTGGTTGTCATTTCCTAGAGGCCTCTTTCTGGTTCTTTTGTACAGTGCCCTATGTTTCTGAGGCTGTAGTGGTTTTGAATCCTTCTTTTGCTTGGAATTTCTCTGACTTCTCTTCTACCTCCAACTGGAGAAAGTTCTCTGCTTTTGAGGACTCATGGGATTAGATTGAGCCCACCTCCATAACCCAGAGTACCCTCCCGCTTAAGGCCTGTAGCCTTAATCACGTCTACAAAGTTCCTTTTGCCACGTAACAGTGTATTCACGAGTACTGAGTGTGGGTGTGGACGCCCTGGAGAGACCCTCTGCCTACCACAGGCGGCAGTTGCTGTAGGGGCACCCCGACACACACACTCCCAGTGCTTTCTGCCTTGGTGCCTTCGTGACACTTCCCAGTATCCTCCTCCAGGGTCCTCTCTGACCCTACTAGTCCAGTCCGGTCTAGAATTCTTCCAGCTTTTATCAACGTTGTCGTGGCAGTCTTCTTGCATATCCTGTCCACTAGACTGAGAAGATGAGTGAGACAGCCCACACGCCTTCTGTGGCTCTCGCTAGTTGGGGCAGCGGGCAGGCTCACCTTCCTTTCTCTTCAGGAGGTGATTGGTGCCCCCATAAGCAGCCTTGTACATTCAGCCCCTGCTGTGAAGGCTCATCAGAGTATTTATGTCCTCCGTGGAGTACTGGCAGCTTGGCCTGTATTCTGGTTTTGCCGTTTATTAACTGTGTGGCCCTGCTTAGGTTATACAGTGTCTGTGTGCCTCAGTTACTGCATTTGTAAATGGGGTAGTAAAATCTCTCAGAGTTGCTGGAAAGGTTAAGTGAAGTTTTGCCTTTTAAAAGGCAAAACTTGGACTAGTTCCTGGCAGCCTTTAGTGCTTAATAACTGCTATTTTTGAAAGTGGAGATGCTCCCAACTTTCATATATGTCTTGGCCCTGCTCTGGGTGAGCTCACAAAGGGCTCAAGAGTAATGTGACTAAGGGACCATAGCTAGTGGTAGCCAGCCAGGGTGACACAGTAGTAGGGAACTGGGTCTGCTGTGGAAGGCAGCAGTTGTTCATACCTGGTTTGTGAAGTGAGGTATACATTCATCTTTAACTTGGATTTTGCTAATTTTGCATATTAAAGGTAAGCAAACGATTTTAGGGATAGAACTTCGTATGTCCAAAGCTCAGATTTCGTCACTAACTGGTAGAATGCCTTCAGGTTAACTTTGGAGTCTGCTGCTCTCCTATTTTAATGGGAAGGTGAGTGCAGAGTCCCTGCAAACAGTGAGGACGCTGCACAGTTCAAGGCCCTGAGTCCAGAGGCCTGGAGTGATAGTCACTGTCCTGAACTGGCCTCCGGGGTCATGGTCATCTAGAGCAGTGTTCAGTCCATGTCAGCTCCCTTCCCTCAGCTCCTGGCTTCTGCACCTCCACAGACGACTGTTGAGAAGCAGGGCCACGTGCCTCGTGCTTTGCAGGCTGGGCTGTGGCTGTGATGAGACCCAGAACCGTCTCCTGGGTGTCGGGAAGACCTTCGGGCCTGCAGGCAGCTACCTCTCAGCACTGTCCATGCAGCCTCTGGGGAGGCACAGCGCCAAGCAGCGGCAGTCTGTCATTCTTGCCTCTTTCTTTTCTTCCAGATGTCCCCAATGGAACTGTAAGCTTTTTACCTTTGGAAGAAAATGACGATGGGAACTTAGAGGTCACGGTGGACAATGTGTATCAGATTCAGCTTCGTCGAAGCAAAGAAGAGTGGTGAGACCCGCACCGCCGACTCTCGTGTCCTTGCTTTGTGGTTTCAGTCAGGTCCTTGTCTGGACGGCTGGAAGAGTCTGGGTCATTGGCAAAGCTGAGGTTCTGTCCCTTGTGCAGGATGCCTTTAGGGTGCATTCCTGTCTCTTCGCTGTTGGGCTGGCCCTGTGTCTTGGGGTCATGACCTGGCTGGAATCCCTAGTCTGTGTCCCACATGGCCTTGATGGTCAACACCACGCAGTTTTGACACCAAGCTCAAGTAAACTCCTGTCCTGTTATTACTTTGTTGTTTTTACAACGAGTTCAGGAGGAGTGGATGAAGCTCCCTCTCATAGTGGGTATTCAGAGGTGCCTGTTATAAAAGTAGGCTTTAACAAGCCCTTGATTCCAGATGGCATTTAGCCCCATGCAGAGTGTGATATTTCCATTGTATTAAATGAGCAAGTCAACGGAAGGGTGATCTTACTCACTGCTCTTCCACTGAGGCCTTCTAGAAAGCCAAGCTGGTCAGTACCTTCTGAAACATTCTTGAGCTGCCTGGAGAGCGGAGGGTAGAGCAAGGTTTAGAGTCAGACAGACCTGGGTTTCCCCAACTGAGGGGCCTTGGTATCTCTCACTCTACCCAAGTGGCCCTCACTTGCCCACCACTGAAGTGGGTCTAATGATTACTGACCTTTGAGGAGGGCCTGGGCCTCATGTCCATTGCAGGCTGAGTCTGACAGAAGTGTTTGATTCCCTTGAGGACACCCGCCCTGAAGTCCCTCCTTGTTGGCGTACTCTTTTGGGAACACAGGGGAGGCCGCTTACCTCTGGCATTAACCTGGCATGTACTCATGCAGGACCTTCTGCTGGTGAACTTTAAGGTCACACCTGTCCCCTAGAGAGTATGGAGAATGCACCCAGCAGGGCCCCTGACTGCAGTAAGCACTGAGGGTGAGCTTGTCACATGGAGTCACAGTCGCTGTTCTTTGACAGCCACCAGGGATTAGCTGGTACCCTGTATTTCTGTGTTGGCATTTCCTGAAGTAGCTCCAGGCAGCTGCTGGCATCCCTTTGGGCACTGGTCACGTTCTGAGGCCAGAGGTTGCTGTGTTCTACGTTGAGTGCAGATGAGGTGGTATCTGAAGGCTCTCTCAGCATGCTTCCTTGTAGCAGGACTGTGTGCCCCTCATGTGCTCCATGCCAGGCCTGTGGGGTGAGCAAGTCTCACGGAGGAGACAGACGGTGTGCTCTAGTGCCTGAAAGTGCTGGGGAGAAAACCAAAGCACTAAACGTGGCTCTGTTCCATGACCCTGCGTTAAAAATGGCAGTCGGGCCGTTGGTCGCATGTCAGGCCAGCAGGGGAAGGGATCTCTAAGAAGCAGCCTGAGTGAATGAGGGAGAAAGCCATGTGACCTCTGGGGACATGGGGAAAGGGCATGGAGGTCCAGGGAAGAGCAGGGAAGACCCTCTGGGCAATGTCAGTCCAGTAGGGGAGCCTGGCAGGGAGCCCGGCCGGCAGCCAGAGGGCGAAGGTGAGCGTCTAGGCCCCTTCCCAGGCCCTCCGGATCTGTGCACCCTGGGACTGTGTCCCCCGGTGGGACTCCCATGGTGCTGACTTCATGGTGGTCTGGCTGTCACTGGACTGCCTGGTGCTCTCTCTTATCACTTGGCAGCCAGTCAGCAGCCTCTCTCATCCACCTGTCACCTCCCTTTCTGTAGCTTTTTCTCAGCGGCCCCATAAACTTAGCACTCTGTTCTGTAGGGCGCTGCTAGGTTGCAGGCCTTGCAGCATGGGGGTATCTTCTGGGCCCCTGTTTGTCTCCACCTGCCCCCGAGGACTGTGAGCTGTCATTCCTTTATCAAACGTGGAGAGGGCCTCGGTGTATCTGGCCTGCTAGGAGCAGGACATAGGACAGCTGTGTCCTCGTTCCTGCTGCTGACAGAGGACATGTGAGAGGCACATGCACAAGGACCGTGCACATGTCCCTTCCTCTGTGATGGCATTCTGGCTAGCATTTTGGAGCCAGTGTACTCACATGGAAATCCGACAGCCGTGAAGTCAGGAGGCCGGAGCCCGGGAGGCTGGCTCACTCTGCACACAGGAGGAGGGCGGGCAGCTCGTCTGCGAGGCCCTCACTGGCTGAGGCCGAAGAGGACGTTTGCAGCTTGCAGGAGGAGGAGTCCTTTTTGCTGCTTATGTGTGATTTTTTTTTTTTCCCCTCTAGCAGCCAAAACTTTTATGACCACTTTCCGTTCGTTTTATGTTTATGTAAAGGTTTTGTAGATATAGATATGTGTGTTTCTGCTCTCTTCTTTTGGTGAATAAACACATAATTCAAAAATTAGGATTAAAACCAGCCCTGCTTACTCATATTTTTCTTATTTTTAAAGGTTCATATCTGTTTTAATTTTCTGTCCAGAGAGGTGGCATTCAGATGGAGTTATCTATCCCAAGCCCATCTGGCTTGGCAAAGAACTGCTGGCCAGGTTGGCCAGGTGGTCTGTAGAGAACAGGAAGAGTGAATTTAAAAGCACCCTTTCTCTCATTTCCATCCTGCGGTACAGCGAGGCTTACCGGGAGCTTAAGGAGAAGTACAAGGAAATGGTGAAGGTAATTCTGTGGACCATCTGTGAGCCCCTATAGACAAGGTGATGTGACCAGACCCTGCAGTAGACAGTTCCGGTGGTCCTTCTGGATCTGTCCAGCTGCAGACCCCAAGTCCAGATGTGACCCCCAGTGTGTGGCTGCCAGCTGTGCCCCTGCCTCACGGTGCCCCGCCGCCAGGCAGATGTGTGACCCAGGGGCTTGCTCTTTTTTCTGCATTATTTTTTCAAGAGATCAGAAGGGAATTTTAATTGAAAAATGATTGAACATTGAGTTCATTACTTAATTACCAGAATTCTTTAGGGTGAATTTGAAGATATTTTAAGGAAACATGAAAAGCTGAAGTATGTGAGAACATATTCCCAGAAAAACCAGCATGTCATGGTTCCCTCAGTCCTGCCATCGCTGTTGACAAGGCACTCAGGAGCCCTGGGCCATGACGGTTCATCACACTAGGTGTGGGTCTCGAGGGTCTGCCTGGAGCTGGGTGCATTCCCTTGCAGAGCCTGGCTGTGACCCCGCCCTCCTGCCCCCTACTCAGTATGTGCAGGAAGGCGCTTCTCATATTTTTATAGCTTTTAAGGTTGTTCATGTGAGCTGGCTGCCCAGAGGGGTGTCATGTACTGTGACTAGAAGTGGAATCTCAGTGGCGAGCACTGGCCTTTGGGATTCCTCTCAGGCCAGATTCCACACGCACCTTGCTGACCTCGGCAGTGACGCTGTGCCCTTGCCCGGCGCCTGTTTTGCCCCGTCCAGGGCACCTCGGTGGTCTGCCTGTGTGTGCCTTGGGGCCCAGGCTCCATCCCCGCTCTGCAGGGACACTGCTGCTACTGAGACGGGCGGGGCCTTGCTCTCCACCCCCTGGCTTCCTCCCACACCACCTTGTTTTTCGTTGTTTTTATCCAGATAAACCGATCGTGTAGGTGGGCATTTCCCTCTGAGGTCCGGTTGCTTCACCTACACAGCTTTTGTACATTTCTGCATCGCCCGTCTTGCTCTTGATCACGTTGCACCAGACGCTTCCTGTTACACACACTTAGTGTGGGAATTGTGTCTGGATGTGAGGCGGTCGGGGAAGTTGCCCCTTGGAGCTGGTTCATGTATTTCTTGGCGTGACCCGATCGGTTTGACTCGCGCCCTCTGAGGGTGCCTTACTGGGAAGTGCTGGGAGCTGGACAGCCATTTTCACATGCTCTTGGACATTTTTTAGGTGTGGCCTGAAGTAACTGATCCTGAAAAGTTTGTGTATGAAGACGTGGCTATAGCTGCGTACCTGCTGGTAAGAATGTCTGCCACAGGAGGGCGGGACAGTCCCCACATCTGTAACTACGTTGTGGTGGCCATAGACTGCTTGCCAGGCTTGTCACGTGTGACGGTTTTGCTTTGAGTGGTGCTTTTGTGTTAGTAAGAAGCAGACCAGCTCTGAGGCGGACTGCGGGGTGCGGGCTGGCGCTACGCACTGATCCACACACCTGCCTCCGCCTCTGGGCCTTGGCACCTGTCCCTGGGTCTTTCCTCAGCTAGCTGGCTAGCCAGCTGAATTTGGGCATGCCATTTAACTTAGTGGTTTTCATTTTCTTTTCTTTTTGTATTTTTTTTTTTTTTTTGTAGCAGAAATTGAACCCAAAAGCATATAACCACTGAGCCACATCCCCAGCCCTTTTTTATGTTTTATTTAGAGACAGTGTCTTGCTAAGTGCTAAGGCTGTCTTTGAACTCAGGATCCTCCTGCCTCAGCCTCCAGAGCAGCTGGGATTACGGGCGTGCACCACCTCACCCAGCTAGCTTGAATTTTCGTATCTGTCCAATGTTTAGATCATTTTTAGTTTCCTTTCAACTTTTCTCTTAGTTTAGAAGTAGCAAGGTTTCTGATTATCAAAGTATACAAAACTTGACAAGAAAGTGTAAAGAAACTTTTTACCACTGCTCTATAAAGCTCGTATTAGAGATGAACACCTAAATGTGGGCCTTTTTTTTACACCCCCGCCCCGGGATTGAACCAGGGCCTTGTGTGTGGTGAGCACGTGCTCTGCCGCTGAGCTGTAGCCCCGCCCTGAACTTGACTCCTGCTGGACAGAGAAAGATTTGAAGCCTTTGCAGCCTCAGGCACAGCAGTGGGCTCACCTGTGTGTCATTTGCTAGAGGCCCCAGGCTTCAAGTGAAGCCTTGATTCAGGGAGTGCAGTTTGTAGTCACAGGTGGGATTTGGGTTTTTTGATTGTTTTGTGGTACCGGGGATTGAACCCAGGGGTGCTGTACCATTGAGTGACGTCCCAGGTCTTTTCATTTTTTATTCTGTAAGAGGATCTCACTGAGTTGCCCATATTGGCCTCAAACTTGACATCCTCCTGCCTCAGCCTCTCAAGTGGCTGGATCACAGGTATGGCCATGGTGCTCAGCCCCAGCAGGGATTTGTGTCTGGATTATTCTTGAACAGAGTGAACTACAAGCTAGCTTTGTTTTCTTTCTTCTGTTTCCTTAGATCCTGTGGGAAGAGGAAAGGGCCGAGAGGGGAATGACCGCTAAGCAGTCCTTCGTGGATTTGGGGTGTGGAAATGGCCTCCTGGTTCACATCCTTTGCAGCGAGGGGGTAAGTGTGGCTCTGTGACTTTTGCTAGAGTCTCTGCAGGTCAGGCACAGGGCTCATGACATCTTTTTCTGTTGCTGCTGTCTGGACTTAGCGTTGGCCTGGCTGTTAAAAGGGCTTTTCAAGTGTTTGGTGAGACTGAGTTTGTAGTGGTGATCGCTGTGAGCAGGGTGCTTGTGGGACTGGGAACTGGGAGGTGTCTGCATCTCCTCCACCCCAGTTTGGGAGTGAACAGGTTGCCCTGGGAGAGCCAAGAGCGTGGCCGGGCTGCAGGTAGAGCAGAGTGCCAGAGTACAGCCTTGGCCAGGGGCTGTGTGGGCTCGCATTCTCTCCTCTCCGGGGTGCTGACGTGGTGGCATTCCTGGACCAAAGCCACTGTGGTCCCTCAACTGCCCTGCAGGTGCTGTGCTTCCTGCAGACCTTGCATCCTTGTGGCTGATTTGTTGTGATGTATTAGAGTAATCTTTGGTTTCTAAAACTATTTCAGCATCCAGGCAGAGGGATTGATGTCCGAAGAAGGAAAATCTGGGACTTGTATGGACCCCAAACTCAATTACAGGTACTGACTTTGCCCATGCACTTGACCTTGGGCTCATCCTAGCGGCATCTGGTGTGAGATGGGAACACCCCACAGAAGATGCATGCTGCATGCAGCAGGCCCAGGAAGAGGCAGCTCTTCTGGCTAGAGCTCAGCATCCACTCTTCAACATGACCAGAGGCTGCGGGATCTCAAGTGTCCTGTCCTTCTTCCTTTCTAAGCCTGGGCCTGCCGTGTGCAGCGTGTGTCTCGTGTGGTGTTCCCAGGCCGCCTGGGGAGGAGGACGGGCCTCCTATTCTCAGGTGCTACAAGACTGCCACAGGCTGCTGCTCAGGCATTCAGTGTGTAGTGAGCGTCCAGCCCTCCGGGATCCTGTGGGGTCTGCCACTCAGCCGCTGAATTGCCAGCAGGCCTTTGTCCATGGAGTTAAAGGCATGGATGTGACAGTTAAGAGTCGCATCTGCTGGAGGACAGAATGTCGATTTGACGTTCCATTCCTTGGAGAGTGGAGAGGAGAAGTGTGAGCCCCCTGTGCTCACCAGCCAGCTGAGCCCCTTCCTCCACCCCCAACCCCAGCATGACCCACACCACATTGAAACAAGCAGCAGGTATCACTTCTCCCATGCCTAGAAAGGGAAGTCTTCAGGACACTTTTTATGTTTTCTGTTGCCTTTTAAAGCTGAGAATGATATTTCCAGAAAGGTCAAAGCGTTGGAGGGAGGAGCTTGCTGTAGCCGCTCTGTGTCTGCTAGGTTTTATTCTAGATTTATTCTTTCCTTGTTCTAGAGAGGTTTGTAATTGCTTATACATTCACATATCACAGTAAGTTAAAAAATACGTGTAAAACCTTAGGCTTGAAGACCTTTGGTCAGCTGGCCAGTGTACTGGGGAGGCTCTGTGGATGTGTGTGCAGACGCTGGTTTTTACACACCTAGCAAAACTGGCCCCTGACTTGGGGTGAGGTTGATGATCAAAGTGGAAGAATGCAGCTGGGTGAGCTGGATGTGGTGGCCATGCCAGTAACTTACGCCTGGGAACTCGGAGGATAGATGGGACTTCCAGCCAGCCTCAGCAACTTAGGTCCCTAGCACTTAGCTAATAAAAGTAAATAGAAAGGATTGGGGTTGTGCTCAGTGGTAAAGCACCCCAGGTTCAATCCCCAGTAACGGCGGCAATAAAAAAAGAGCGACAGCCAATTTTAAATTCCCATGTCCTTTGGGTAAGAGTTCAAGCAGCCGTGACCCAAGGGAAGGCTGACTGGTGTTGGGTGCCCTTGGAAAGTGGGTAGAAGGTTCTCGTCATCCATTGGCAGTTCCTAGCAGCGTGCCTCTGGCTCTTCTGGGGAGCCGTCCGTCCTGAGCCCTGCCGGGAGAGTTCTGGTTCTCATGTTGTCTTTGCCCCTGAAGCTCAGTCTCCGGGTTGGAACAGCTGACTCTGGTGTTTGGAGGGTGGGGAAGGAGCCCACTGAGTTTCAGTCATGCTTTCCGTCCTGAGGACCAGGGTCCCAGGAGAGTGGAGGTGTTCACAAGTACAGTGTTTCTGTATTTCCTGGAAAAGTTCATCTCCCTGCGTGGTTGAATGATTGATTTCTGTAAAGTGGGCACTCTAGAAGTTCAAAGGTCAAGCGTGTCATACCTCATCTTTTCCTTTAGGAACCTCCTTGGATTTAAGCAAGAAAGGACACCCGTGTGTAACAGTGTTGTGATGTTTGCAAACTATCTTAGTTTTGTGAAGCTATGTATGAAATAGGAATGTTGCAATTTGCTCTTCAAAATGCCAGTGAAGGCTTTTCGGAAAGCATCGGGCAAGATTCCAGGGTGCTGAGGCCAGATGCTGCAGTGTGGCTGTGTCAGTTACAGGTTTAATGAGGTCTCTATTAATTCAAGCCATTGAAAGAGCCAGGTGGGCAGAGTCAGACCTAGTTTGGGTGGCAGGAAAAGAATATCTCCAAAGGCTCATTTTACCTGCTTGCAGGTTGTGCACTTACTGGTCGAGCAATAGTACTTTCACTCTTCAATCTGTGTGAATAGAAACACATGTGCTCATTTAAGAACCAGAAAGGCCGGAGGATTTCAGCTCTCCTTTTGTATACTTCTTGTCTACAAACGGCCTTTCTCGTGTGGATGTGTTGTGAGGAGCGGCCTTGCGTGGTGAATGTTTGGATGCTTTCCCACGTGCTCTGATTTGGGGACACTTCTGCGCCTTCCTGGGGATCATTCTGCACCCACAGAAGAAAGGCCATCCTGGTGGGCAGCTAGCCCGTCTTCTCCCACCACGGGGTGGAGGTTCTGGAGACCGGCTGCCAGCGTCAGAAAGGAGAGCACGCAGGGTCGGCTGGGTGCCTGGACAGAGGGGCTTGCCTGCTGTCTGAGGGTTGCCAGGAGACACTTGTGCAGCAGGACTGTGGTGTGACCTGGTAACTCGTCTTGCTTGGGTTGCGCTGTGCTGGGCTCCCTCCCATGGGGGGCTGTGGGTTGTGTCGCACTGGCGCTATGCCTCAGCCTCGGGCCTGGCTCTTCTCCCTGGCCCACCTCGGGCCCTTTCTTCCCTTTTATTCTGCCAGAGGGAGACTGTTCTTGTGTCCCATCTCTCCTGTAGCTGCTTCTTGGGTTCATATAAAAAGTATGTTCTGAAATTATCAGGACATTAGTACTCAGGAGATCAGTGCTAGTCATGTCTCCAGGAATGACCCCAATAGTTGCCAGTGGTTGGTGCCCTTAAGGGCTGACACGGGGCAGGGTCATCACCACCTTGCTCCTGGTGACTGAGGTGCAGAGGGGGCCAAAGAAGGTCATGCCACAGGTGAGCTGTGGCGTGTGGCTCCAGAGCCTCTGTCCTGCTGCCTTGGCGGCTCCGTGCTGACTTACCATTTGTCCTTTCTTGTGCTGGTCTTTAAGGAAGACGCGATCACCCCGGGCGAGGAGACCCTCTTCCCTGGTGTCGACTGGCTGATTGGTAACCATTCAGATGAGCTCACACCCTGGATTCCTGTCATCGCGGCCAGGTGAGTCAGGCAGAAGTCGTCCTGCTGAGTGGCCAGGATGTTCTGTCCTCTAAGCACTCTGTCCAGGGTGGTGGCCATGAGCTGCGTGTGCCTGCTGAGCATAGGACATGCAGCTGGTTGACATGATGGTGTGTGTGTGTACTTGTGTATATGCATATGTTTAAGTTTAAAATAAGTTCCACCTCTTTTACTTTCAAAAAAATTAAAATCCACAGAATAACCCATGGGGTTCATTGTCTGTCTCTAAGGCCGGCGGAGATCAGAACGCTATTACTCACGCCTTATGCCCAGCGTGCAGAGCGGGTTTTTCTGTAAGCTTTTCTCCGATAACAAAGGCACTCTGTCAGCAGGTGACCTTTGCGGCCACGATGTCTTCCATGGGGTCTGAGTCTATCAGAGGTGGGTGCTGGGGCTCCCTGGGGTGGGCTGCCACTCCTAGAGGCTTCGTTGAGGGTCTTCTGAACTGGCTGGAAGGACACTGTTCCCAGGTAGGGCTGGGCCTCGTCTGCGGGGTCTTCCTGAGTTTCCTCTCCTAGCCGAGGACTCCGAATGCTGTCTCGCGTGTTCAGAAGCCTGGAGCACAGTGATAAGAACAACCGTGGTGGGAAATCACACTTTGCTCTGGTAGTTAGATTTGCATTTTATTGAAGTTATACACTGTGTTGCATTGTTTTTAGAGGTTCACTCGGGAAAGGCTGTAATTCATTTTTTAATATGAAAACGTGTTGGCCACGCTGGGTGAGGTGGCACACACCTGTGACCTCTGCTCGGGAGACTCAGGCAGGCGGATCACAAGTTCAAGGCCAGCTTTGGCAACATAGTGAGGCCCTGTAGCTCAGAGATAGAGCACCCTGGGTTCAATCCTCAATTCCACCCAAAAACCCATCTGTCCTGAACGAACTCGCCACGTGTTGCCCCTGTGCGGCCGCTACGTGGAGGCTTTGTGCTGAGCTTGAGCCCGTTGGAGCTCAGACTGTCGTGGGCCGCCTGCAGGTCTTCCTATGACTGCCGCTTCTTCGTGCTGCCCTGCTGCTTCTTTGACTTCATGGGGAAATTCTGCCGCAGGCAGAGCAGGAAGACGCAGTACCGAGAGTACTTGGACTTCATTCGGGACGTGGGGCTTTCCTGTGGCTTCCAGGTGGAGGAAGACTGCCTCAGGATTCCGTCCACCAAGAGAGTAGGTGTGGCTCTTGCCCTGGGCGGTGTGCCGTGTCTGCGTGGGAAGCGGGGGCGGGCACAGGGTCCTTGCCGTGGCGCTCAGAGCTGCTCTGGAGACGGCCTCAGGTCTTGTCTTCAGCGTCTGCGTGCTGCTGTCCACTGTCCTCTGTGGGCAGGTCCTTGACTTTTGAGATGGGTTGATTCTTGGAACCTGCTTGGGTTTGGGTCACTTGGCAAGGCAGAGGCCCCACGGTTTAGCTTTTTGCATCTGCTGTTCTGTCACCTGTCACAAGAGACGAGGAGTCTGGCTCCATCTCTGCCTGGGTGTCCTTGGAGCTGGACGTGTGCCGTGTGCGGTCCCACTGCAGGGCAGCCGGGCTAACGGGGAGGCTCTGGCGTAGCTGCGACCGGCCTCTGGCTTTAGTGCCTGGGGATAACGTTCGGACTGAGGCGCTGCACAGCCACCATCCTGGCTCCAGCCTCGCTCAGACTCCCAGGAGGAAGGAAGCTGTTGTGCTGGGTGGCACCGAGCACTCGCAGCCTGTGTGTCCTTGCTGCAGCGGGTCGACATCGCAGTGCCCTTGAGCACTCTGAGTGGACGCGCTTCTGCTCACGGGGCAGGTGTGGTCGTCTGCCAAGGGTGGGTCCGAGTGCTGTGTCTGGAGCAGGGCGTGCTGCGAAGCTCTGAATGTGCGCCCCACTCTGCAGGCCTTCGCGTACCTCTGAAGCTCTGAGCCATGAGATTTTTATGGGCTTTTATTGTTAGTTTTTAGGTCATGTATATTATTGTTAATTTTTAAAATAAGGACTTTTGTGCTGGCGGTGTATCTCCATGGTAGAGTGCTTGCCTGATGTGCAAGAGGCCTGGGTCCAGTCCCCGGCACCACCAAAAAAATTTTCATAAAAGGATTCTTTTCATGACAGATGCCTAAAATTTTTATGTGGTTTGTACTCCAGAATAAGGAAATTCTGTAGGTAGAGAGGTGTTGGAGTATGTGACCCTGCTAAAATGCTTACCCTGTTCTCTTAAATGCAGGTCTGTCTCATTGGAAAATCCAGAACATACCCCGCCACTGGAGAAGTGTGGAGGGATGAGCAGAGGACTCAGTACATTCGCAGTAGGCAGGGCTGCCCCTCGAGCCTGCCTGAAGGGGGGCCTTCCCCTTCTGCACCCCAGGTTGCTGCTGACGGTGCAGGCCACCAAGACGCCCGCAGAGCTGCCTGTGGAGCCGGGGCCCCGGCCACAGGACTCTGGCTGCCTGGGTTCCACCCCAGGGAGAAGGCCGAGCCTGTGAGGAACTGCGCTTCTCTTCCTCGAGATTTTATTGACCAAGTGGTTTTGCAAGTGGCAAATTTGTTGTTAGGTGGAAAGAGGTTAAATGCGGGAAGTTCCCAGGAGGGGATCCTGAGGACCTGGAATGGAGGAGGTAGGCCTTCCACACCCCAGGGCTGCTGCACTCCCGCCGTCACCAGCACGCACTGTGGGTCCTCGTCGTTCAGTGCACTCGAGAAGGTGGTTGGTGGTGGATGACTGTAGTAGGCTCACTCTTCGGAGTCTTCCTCATAGGTCCTGTTAACACACGGGACTTGGCATGCTTCTGGGGAGGAAGGCTGACGCTAGTGGGTAGTAGCCTTGAGCTCTACTTAACCTGGGCTTCGTGCAGGTTCAGAGGCCAGGGCTGCTCACTCTCAGCCATAGAAATGATGCAACCAGAAAGCAGGGTACCGAATGCCAGAAAGTTGCACTGTTCCCTTGAATATCCAGCTAGAATTTAGAAATATGTAAGATTTGAAATTCTCCTTAAAAATTCTCAAGATAACAAGAATCCATTCTGATCAAAGTAATTGCATCTGATTGTTTCATTGTCTGAGACTAGTGGCATTTGAGAGAGACAGGGGCCAAAGTATGAGCTGCTGTTATATTTACTTATTGTTTTATTTTTATTTTTATGGTACCAGGGATTGAACCAGGGGTGCTTAACCACTGAGTTACATCCCACCCCTTTTTATTTTTTATATTGAGATGGGACCTTGCTAAGTTCTTTCTGGCCTTCCTGAGTTGTCCAGGCCGACCTTGATCTTGAAGTCATCCAGCCTCACCTCCTAGATTGCTGGGATTACTGGGGCGTGACAGAGCACCCCGCTTTTGTTCTTTTTATAAAGTTGATTCTCCTGCTTAAGGAGCTGGTTTTCCCTGCAGGGATACTGGCTGCCCACCAGGGGGCAGTGTGGGGCTGTCTGCTGGGGTTGGAGCCTCAGACCTGCTTCTCTGAGTCTTGGGAAGCTGGAGGAGAGCGAGGAATCCTTTCCAGGACACCCTTTCCCTGCACAGTGCGGAGCTGGCTCCTGCCCATGTGGGGGCAGTGGCTCCTTCCTTGGCCAAGGGCCCTCTCACCTGCTGTCCTCTGCTGCATGTGATACAGCAGGACCACATCTTGTTCCCCTCCAGAAAGTGTCCAAACAGGACAGCCTAGTCAGCAGAGCTCTGCAGGGCCCCAAGAGCCAGAGTGGTTCTGGTCAAGTGGCTGATTTGGCAGCATAACTTCCGACCAGCCTCCAGGTTCCAGTGCCTTGGGTGGTTCACTGAGTGGGCACAGACAGGGTGAAGCAGGCAGGGCAGCCAAGCACAGGGCGGGAGTGGGTCTGGGGTGGGTCTGAAGGTTCTGAGTGCAGTGAGCAGTGGAGAGTCCTGGTGCAGGGCAACCTTTACAAACCCCAGAAGAGACATGAGCCTGGGAGGTTCTGGTGAACAAAGAGAAACCGCGCCAGACTTAGAGCCAACTTGTGGTGGGCCCAGGTCCTGCCTGCTACGGAAACCTTGGAGGCCAGGTGCTGTCAGCCCAGATCAGTGTTTGCAGGCCCAAGGCTAGCAGGAGGCCTCAGGTGCCTCCTGGGTGTGAGAAGTTGCTCCCCCCGGGAATGGGTGCACCCTGGGTCTCTCGGCCCGCAGGTGGCTGCCAGCTCTTTTGGTCCTTGCCGTTCCTGTCTGCGGTGCTGCTTCCTGCCTCACACCCCTGCTGTCCATGCTACAGCTGGCCCACCTAGAGCCCTTGCCTCCAGGGCCTGGCTGGCAACTCTGGCTGGAGCAGCCAAGGAAGACTTGGGCAGCAGGCCGTGCCCCTTGCCCTGCCTCCCTGACCATTCTGTTTGTGGGGCACCAGGGAGGAGGGACCCAGCCACCACCAGACTGGCAGTGTCACTCAGTGCTCAGCCTACACAGGACAGTAGGATCCTGGTCCTGCACAGCATCGTGCTGTCTGTGCAGCTCGGGTGGCAGTACCCCTGAGCCCACAGTTCCTGTTGTGAGGTGTGGATCCCATTGAACCAGCATACGGGCCGCCTGCTGGGCTCTGAGGAATTTGAATCTGCAGGAGGGAATTGAACCAGGACCCAGTGGCGGCTGCCTGGGTGCAGTTTTGTAACGTCCCGTTGTTGGGGAAACCCTACTTCTCTACAGAGAGCCTGTCATTGACGGAAGTGGCCAAGGAGCTGGACAGGGAGACGCTGCAGAGGCTGAAGCGCGAGTGTGGAGGCCTGCAGACGCTGCTCAGGAACAGCCACCAGGTGTTCGAAGGTGAGGGCTGGCGGGAGCACCCAGGCTGCGGGTCCTTCAAGCAGGTCTTGGCTTCCCTGTTCTTCAGCTCAGTAACTGCATCGTCTCAGGGAGCGAGCACTTTCTGAGGACCTGGGCATGTGAATTCCCTGTGCCCACTGGGCCCCTCAGCAGCCTCCTACCCCTTGGATGCTCTCACCTCTAGTCCTGCTGGGCTGCCCCCCTGGGACCTCCTCTCTCCAGGATGTGCTCAGGCCTCTCCTCAGGCAGAGCAGCAGCCCTCAGGAAAGCGTGCTGTCTGTATCTCGTGCCCCCTGCCACAGCCGCGGGCTGCTTACTGTCTGCTCGTCTCTGGCCACCTGCACATCGGAAGCACCCAGAGCACAGATCTCTGCGATGTCGCAGCATGCAGGGAGATGGACCAGGGCCCCACTGGCCGGCAGGGGGCCTGATTGGCAGGCGGCACCTGAGCTGGGCTGGAAGGAGAACGGCGTCGGGGTGGGAGGGCAGGGGTGAGTACTGGGGGCAGAGGGGATAGTGGGGTGGGGCCGGTGGGCTGCAGCTGCTGTGACCCGAGAAGGACGGGCCACGGACTGGCACAGAGGATGCCCTCGTGACAGAGGGAGGAGGGGCCTGGCCCAGGCCTCAGCGGTCACTCGTTGCTGCGAGGGGCCTGTGCAGCGCTGAGTTTAGTCTTCCCGGGGCCTGGCTGCCTGCTAGTCACAGGAGGAGGTCACCAGCTGCGTATGCACCGCGCTGTTAAGTGGTTAATGCTAGGAAGCAGCTCCTTCGCTTGGTACCGTTTCCACGCAGTGCCCTCCTGGAGGCCTGGCAGGCGAGTGCCCCCATCTTGCTGTTCTGTGCACAGCCCGAGATTTGGGACAGGGGGTCAGAGCAGCTCAGGTCGGGTGGTGGGGAAGGCCTTGCAGGGACACGTGGCTGGTACCTCAGCCAGCAGACCTTAGACCTGAGGAGGGCGTGCCACCAGCTCCTCCTCCCTGTCCCCGACTGTGCGTGCGTGCGCACACCTGAGAACCCAGTGTACACTGCCTGTGATTGTGCAGGAGCACTGTGCACACCTGCCTGTGTGAGAGCGGTGTGCACTGCCCCGAGTTTGCCTGGAGCCTGGGCGTGCACACTGCCCACGTGTGAGTGGGCCAGACCTGCTCACACACACACTGCCTTCCGTGGCCCGGCACGGGGCAGCGGGGCAGCCGTGCCTGGAGCGCTCTCCCTTCCCGAAGCTGCAGCCTTGCCTGAGCCGGAGGCCTGCTTTCTTTTCCTGCACATGGTTTTCTTTGACTTTCTAAAGGAGTATCTTCTTTCCGGTATAAACATTATAAAGTTGCTTTTCTGTGCAGTTCACGTTGGGGGCAAGATTATTTTTGGAATCACTTCTGAGTAGGCGGCTTGGGGATTGAGCGCCAAGTAAACATTCTTTTCTAGTCATGCAAAAAATATGTGCTGAAGCTGGGTCTTATCTCTCGGAGATTTTGTTTTTTCAGACCTCTGTTGGCTGCTCTCGAGAAAGGCTGTGAGAGCAGAAGGGCACACTTTTTCTCGTGACTCAGGTCAGCTAACGCCAGCCCCACCGTGTGCCCATGTCATGCTGGGGCTGCAGCGTGGCCAACACGCATCCAGCTCCCCCAGGCTGCCAGGGCCCGTGTGGAGCACACGCAGTTGGTGCCATCCGACCTGTCCCCGGTGCCGCCGGCCTTCCCCATCTCTAGTGGTGGGCACAGTTCGGGGGACGGGAACTTGCCCAAGGGCTCCCAGCTGGTGAGGACCCTGGTGCTGGTGCTTCTGCACATGGCCTGGGCTCCCTTTCTTCCCGCGCTGCAAGCAGGGAGGAGGGCAGCAGCTCCAGGGCTGCCTTCAGCCAAGGACGCCCTGGAGGGAGGAGGGCATCTTCCCAGGGTGCGCGGCGGGGCAGAGCGGATTTTGTGCTGCGGTTCTGTTTTAAATCAGGACCACATTTCTGCAGGAGGAGCACTGTTGGTGGTCTGACTTGGGACCCGGCTGGAGCATGTGCCCCTGGAGGGCCGCCCTGCTGGTGCCTGGCACTCGTCTGCCCCAGGTGGGCGCTCAGGTGTCAGAAGGGGCTGGCAGCAAGCTGTGCTGTCGTGGGGTGTAGACCAGGAGCATCAGTGGTACTGGCCGTCATCTCCCCCTCTGGGGCCCCTCTGTCATTGATGCCCACTGCCGGGCCTTGGGCGTCCTGGCTGGCTCTGTATTTCCCTGACTGCAGGGATCACGCCATAACCCAGTAAAGTGGGTCTCAGTTCACAGCACTGCCCTGGGAGGGCCCACTGGGAGGAGCCTGCCTGGGGGCGGTGCCCAGGCCAGCCTAGGTAGGTGGCCTCCATCCAGACCAGAGTCTGCTCATTGTCGTGGGCCCCCTAGGGGTCTGGTAGCTGCTTCTGCAGGGCTCCTCCCAAGCCACTTCAGGGGTCCCCAGTGGCTGCACTGTGCAGCGTCCTGGAGCTGCCCTGACCTGAGGGCTGCTCGGTCTGAAGGTTGAGCATCCTGACGAGACTCCTTTCTGCCCCTCAGTGCAGCAAGGTGCCTCTGGTGACCTCCTTTCCCTGGTTTCAGTGGAGAATGTTTACTGAGTGTCCCTTGAGGGCAGACAGGTGGGCTGGCCCTGCAGAGCATGGGGCTCAGCTGTGGAGGCAGGTGGGGGCCACATACCTCACTTTCAGGTTCTGGACGTGGGTGGCCAGACTTGATCAGGAGGAACCCCATTCCTGTCAGCTTTCCTGTCTGGGCAGGCAATTTCCGGTGAAAGCCAGAAAGGGGGGCTGGGGATATAGTTCAGTTGGTAAAGTGCTTGCCTTGCAACCACAAGGCCCTGGGTTCAGTCCTCAGCACCACAAAAACAAACAAACAAACAAAAAAGAAAGAAAACCAGAAAGGGTTGGTTGCTTTGGCTGCAATCATGTGGAGCTGGTGGCTTCTTGAAATGAAGCGGCCAAGCAGAAGCCCAGGGGAAGCCTCAGCCTGACCTGGGTGGCCTAGTCTGCAGCCCTGCTTGCCCATCGGCCTACAAGCAGACTCTAGTGGCCTGCAGCTGCCCTCCCTGGCCACGCCCCCATGCCCCCACCCCACCCCTGCACTCTGAGGGCAGCTTTGGCTGTCCTGGGTCCCTCTGCTGCAGGCCTGGTGTCTCTAGGCAGGCGTCTGCATCAGTGTGCTTGGGAGGGTCAGCTGCCCTCACCTCTAGGTGCTCAGGCTGTGCACCCCCATCACCACCATGGGCATCTGGAGGGGCTTGCCCACAGTCCGACTCAGGCTGCCCAGAGGGGACCTTTACCTCCCGCCTCCCCTGTTTCGGTTGGTGATGCTGACGTGTCCTCGAAGGCCAGCCCCAGCACAGATGCCTCCTAGCGTTTCCCCTCAGGGACCCGGTCTGCAGCGCCCGCTGGAGGGGGTGGCGGGAGGTGCCTTCCCCGATGCTCTGCAGGGCCCATCGTGCCCCTTCCTCACTGGCTGGTTCTGGAGCAGTCCCAGGGGTGCACCCTGCCCTCACCTCTCCTCTGCTCACCAGGCCTTCCTGCCTCTCCTGCTTGATAACCCACTGTGCACCCAGGTCCCACCACAGGGCACCACCTCCCAGGAGAATCTTGGTGCACATCCCTGCATCCCTGTAGCAGTGCCACCCCTCGGTGGACTTGCGACAGACCCCCATGAGTGAGAGGGCTTGTCTGTGTTCCATGCCTTCAGTGCTGAACGGACGAGTTCACATCCGAGACTGGAGACGAGAGCTGCAGAGGGAGAGGCGGCCTGACGACAAGCGGAGCCGGTCCTCTGAGGCCTTCAAGACTCGCATCTGCTGGTTCTTCACCCACCACCCTGATGGCTGCGTGCTGCCCTCTGACTGCTGCCCATTTGCCCACGGGCCTGGGGAGCTGAGACCACCCCGGGCCTCCAAGAAGAACAGGCAGGCCCCCTGACGGCCCTGCACTGTGCCGGCCCTCTTCCTGCCTTCCTGCCTTCCTGCCTTCCTGCCGATGCCGTGGTAGTCAGCCACTCCCACAGAAGCCAGCGGAGCTGGCTGACTCAGGTCGCCCGTGGGCCCACCCACACCCAGCCTTGCCACGTCCAGTGGCAGGTTCTCAGCACGTCTCCTTGAGGGCCAACTGGGGAGTCCACTCAGACCCTTCTTGGGCAACTGCTGACCAGGGGGCTGCCATGCCAGCCTCTGCACAAGCACAGGCTTCCCCAAGGGGCAGCGGGCGGCCCAGGCCAGCTCATCACACCGCAGATGTACTGCTGGGCTGTCACCTTCTGCTTTGAAAAGGCATGAGCCCTGGTGTTCCCAGAGCACAGCCGTGCCACAGCCCTTCCCTGGGCCCCGCTGGGTGGCCATGAGATCAAAAGTGGTTCCTGTGCAAGGGTCAGAACGTAATTGCCTCCTCCTGTCCTCCCCGGGCCTGTCCCCAGGTGTTCTGACATTCTTTTGATTCCTTCCAGGAGCGTAGCCTGTGTTCTCCTTTACACTTGTGTCCGCAGTGTGCATTAACCCTCGTCACACAACGGGCCCCTTGCCTTCCCACAGGCGTGTTCTGGGGACCCTCGCGTGAGGCATGTTGCCTTTAGTCTAACAGTGGTGTGGCTCCCTGCGAAGCTTGCCCTGGGTGCTGCCAGCGCATTCCAGGAGGCTGGATCTCAGGACTGTGTGCCAGGCGTGTCCCCCACGGCCCTGCAGTGCCCTGGAGGAAGCTGGTGGGCTCTCAGGCTGCAGTGGAACTGCTCCCGTGCCAGGGATGACTCAGGCCTGTGTAGGTGACGTGTCTGTGACCCGGGCCCTGGGAGCAATCCCAAGGCAAGAACCACGTCCAGTCTCACAGCTGCTGGAGCTGGGACCAGCTGGCAGGGCCCCCTCCTGAGACATGCTAGCCAGATGGCATGCGGGTATGGCAGGTATGGTGAGGACCGCTCACCCCTCACCCTGCCTGGGCAACGTGCTGGCTGCCCTCCATGACAGGGAGCGGGTCTTCAGAGGGATTCCAATTAACAGTGAGGCCGTTTGATGCCAGTGCAGCCTGGCAATAGTTTTGTGAAGGGGCCCTCGAGTGGCACCGTTTGGACATCGCTGCCCTGTGGCCAGGGTTACAGGCAGGCTGCAGAGCTCTGGCTCTCTGTCCCGCAACTCTGGCTTTGTTTCGTCCCACCCTGGGCTGCAGTGGCAGAAGCATCTGACTGCCAGGCAGCGGCTGCGGTAGAAGGTAGGAAAGGGCTCTGGGGGCACGGCACCAGCCCCACGGAGGAGCCGAGAGCCCTGAGGGGAAGGGAGTCACCTGCAGAGCTGGGTGCTCGATTAAGCCACAGTAGGTCTCCAGCGGGTACAGGGCAGGGCTCCAGGGCGGCCCCAGGACAGTCGTGGAGCCAGTGAGCGTCCGCTCTGGGAGTTAGGAGGCTGGTGGTTGTGAAGAGGCCCTGGGTGCCCCCCCACTCTTGTCCTACTGATTGGCTGGGGGCCCTGGGGCTTCTCTGCCCTTCCCTACTGGGACTGTCCCAGGAGGCAGGAGCTTTGTCCTGGTGCAGGACAGAGGGTGGGGAGGGCCACTGCCCTTCTTGAGGGATGCTTGGGGCCAGGAGAGGGGTCGTACCCTCAGTTGGAGCTGAAAGCATCCCCTGGTGTGTGCGTCGGACTGCAGCAGGCTGTGTCCATGCTGGTGAGGCTGTGCTGTCCAGAGCCCCGACGGGCACGCACCCTGATCCCGGCCAGGCTGGATGAGGGAGAGGCAGCCTGCAGCTGATGAGAGGTGGCGGCAACTGCTAAGCCCTGATGACCACTCTCCAGCCAGGGGTTGGGCCCCATCCTGGGCAGTCTCAGGCCTAGAGACCCCTGGCCCTGTCTCTAGTTTCTGGCACAGAGCGTCCCAGCCTAGATGTATAGTGACATAGTGGACACAGTTCAGGTGCCTGGTAACCGGGGTGCTGACACCTGCAAGTTGTTTTCTGCCCTCATCTCTGGTCAATAGTTTGGTCTTCAGAAATCTGTGGTGGAGAGTGGGGTTATTTCTTGAATAAATAACCTTTTAGGAGTTTGTTTCAATTTGCTGAACTCTCATTCTTAGAATAGGTTTTTCGTTTCTGGTTTTGTGCTATTTTTTGTTTTGAGACAGGCAAGTTGCCCAGGCTGGCCTTGAACTTGCACTCCTCCCACCTCAGCCTCCAAGTGGCTGGCAGATTCCTTTGTTGAATGGATTGTGAAGAAGCAAGGCCTGCAGGCCTTGAAAGATCCCAGGGGTGCTGTGCTCACTGACTTGTTCTTAGAGGGAGAGATTCTCGCCAGGACCAGGGCCACTCTCCCTGCTGCCGAGGCAGGCATGGGGCATGGAGGGGCTGTTCCTTCAGAGCTGTCCCAGTCCCCAGTGGAGCCACACTGGCTCGTGTGTGTCCTCCCTGGGTGACCACTGGGTGAGGAGAGGGGCTGCTGCAGACCACCCCCAGTGGTGCTGCCCCAGCCCTGGATTTCAGGAGCTCAGTACCAGGGACCCAGGGCCATGCAGGGCAGCTCAGCCAGATGCCCTGTGCCCACAGAGGCCGTGCCGGCCAGGAGGGGTGGCGAGGAGAGAAGGAACCTGGACGTGCACTAGAGCACAAAAGCTGCCCGCCCGGCCAGCCTGTTCGCAGGGCCTCAGCCCCGGGAGCTGCGCGGCACTGAGTGAGCTCCGGGAGCCTTGGCCCAGGCCTGCTGCTCTCACAGATTCTGGAAGGCGACCTGTTTCTGCCCCTCGGAGCCTGATGTGCAGAGGTGAGACCAGACCTGCAGGCTCCAGCTCCCAGCTGTCGATGGCCCCTGTTCTCTGAGAAGCCAGGCCCCTGCACCTGCCAGGCCGGTTCTTCGTGGGACGCTGCCCACTCCTGGTCCGGCAGGCCTGGAGCTGCTGGGCCCTGGCTGGGCAACCTTGGGCCTTTGGGTGCAGCTCTGACGGCATGTCTGCAGGGATGCCAGTGCGTGTCCAGACTGTCCCCAGGCCCTGAGCCTGTCCAGGACTGGGCTGGGGCCATGTCGGGCGAGGAACTTTCCCACGCGGGTGTTGGGTGCATGGAGATGCGGGCAGGGCGGGCACTCCAGGCTTTGCCTCACACCCCCACCCCCCATCATGTGATCTTGCACAGGCCACTCTTACGCTTCAGCATGGCTTTTCTCATTGAAGATGGGGTGACCAGGGATATGGGAGGGTCTTGTGCATCATGGAGAGGAAGTGGATGGCTTGGCCAGGCCCCAGGGGACCTGGGGTTCAGAGGCCGCCAGAGAAGGTGCAGAAGTGGGAGTGGGGAGTGTGCAGGTGTGTGTGAGTGTGCAGTGCTGGGCATCTCCGGCAGACTCATTGTGACAGCCACGCTGATGGGGGCCTGGCCTGAATTTAGAGCCCAGCAGCTTTAATGCACGTGCGTCCAGTGCAGGAACAGAGAGCCCACTGTGCTGTGCAGGAGGGGCCGTGTGGTGTGCCCCCCCCACCCCCCTGCTATTTGGGATCTGCTCAAGTCCTTCCTTCCCCTCTCCTCCCTGCTCCCCTTCCTTCTGCAGGGAGCTAGCGTGAGGTCTGGAGCAGGAGCACTCGTGCAGGGGCAGGGCCCGTGGGGCCTTAGGTCTCCTCTTTCCAGCCAGCCATGCGACCTGGGGCAAGACCCAACCCTTCCTGAGCTCCAATCTCCGTCCTTTCAACCAAGCTGCTTCATGGATGATTCCAGAAGCCGTTCTTGGCGCTGATCACGGCCACATAGATCAGTATGTCCGTGAGGTTGTGCCACGTCAAGGTCCTAGATCCCCCTTCCTGCATGCTTGGGACAGGGGCCTCAGAAGGACCTGCCGTGGCTCTGGAGCAGCAGCTGAATGCACACTGCAGGACTCAGGCTGGCTTTCCGAGGGGAGGGACGAGTGGGCCCGATGAGCATGACTTAAGCTGTCCAAAGTGGTTCTGAGCCCTGAAGTGGGAGCCCTGCTCACCTTGGCAGTGAGGCCAGCCTGTTGGAGAGCCCTCCACTGGTCGCAACCGAGCCGGGTGAGTGTACCCAGGGGACAGTTCTCTGGAGAGCAGGCACTGGGGCCAGTGAGGGGCCTCGGAACATCGGCCCTGCATGGCAGTGGAGACACCCAGGTGGCTCAGCGCTGCACATTTGGGTGGCTGTCAGGCCGAGCCCAGCCTCCCTGCTCCTGTGCCCAGGACACCCAGGCCTGGCTGGGCCGAGCTGCAGCATCAGTGCAGACTTGCCTGGGAAGGACAACACTTGGGACCTGAGGGCCAGGGGCCATGCTGTCTACCAGCCTCTCCACTGGGCCAGCTCAGAACATGGCAGCAAGACCAAAGCTGACCTGTGTCGCAGGATCACAGAAGCAAACGTTCCTGCGCCTGTGCTGGATTCTGCAGATGGGAGGCAGGTCCAGGCCCTGTCCACACGCAGGAGATTGGTCAAAGGTACGAGCACCAGGGGGCCGGGCTCATGGGCACCTGGGAGCCCGGCGACTGCTCTTTGGGTTGGCCCGAGGCCATTCATGCCCATGCTTGAAGGCAGGACCATGCGGCACAGCTGAGCACACGCAGGACACCCAGGCCTGGCTGGGTGCTGTCGGGGTGCGGCAGAGCTGCCGAAGAGGGGACGCCCTCTGCCCACCTGACAAGGGCCGCGGCCGGCCGAGTCTTCTCACCCTACAACCTAGGGCAGCCCTCTTGGGTCTCTCCTTCGCCTGCCAGGTGAAGACTGGCCTGGACCTTCTTCAGGGATGTCCCCACGCCCTGCCCCAGGGGTGGTCTCCCCATAACCCCTCTAAGCTGATCTTTGTCCACTCTGCGCATCTTCCGAGGTGACCTGCTCAGGCTCTGGCCTGGGTGGAACAGGTGCCCCGGTAAACCGACCCCAGGCAACAGCACCGCCCGCGTGGAAGGAGGCCTGTGGACGTTGGCGTGTGGGGCTGTTGTCTGCTGGTGGCGGTGGAGAGCTGCCCCTGCGAGGGCCTCTGCCGTGCCCTCCTGGCCTACAAAGGGAACACCAGAGCTGCTCTGCACCCAGGCCACTCGCCCTGGAGGGCCTGGCGCAGTCGGAGCCCTGGGAGGCCCCTGGCCCTGGCACCTCGTTGCATCACGGGGCTGCCCCTCGGCTGGGTCCTCTGTGGGCCAGAATTCCCTACCTCAAGACTCCCCTGCACCCCGTGATGGGAGTCGTGCCCCAGATCCCCGCCTGCTGGGAACCTCATGTGGCCTGGGTTGGAAATGGGACCTTTGCAGAAGTGGCCAAATTAAGGTGAGGTCATGCGGCATTAGGGCGGGCTCTGGCCAGTGAGGGTGTCCCGAGGAGAGGGCGCACACGGAGGAGGTGTGGGGTGGAGGCAGACACTGGAGCCAGGTGGCCGCGGGCCAGGGAGTTGGAGGAGGAAGAGGACCCAGAGCCTTGGGGAGCATCCCCAAGGTGGCTTCTCTGCACATCAGGGTCTCCAGCCGTGCCTGCTGGGTGCTGGTGCTGGTACTGGGCTGGGCACACGGGAGCCACAGTGTGTGTGCCTGTCCCAAGTGACCAGGAGTCACCTGCCCAAGGCACGGTGGCTGGAGGTCAGTTTCAGCCCTGGGATAAGGACTGCTGGGCCTCCTGATGCATCTTGGGCTCAGAGTCTCTATCAGGCCCCAAGAATGGAGACCCCAGGTTTCCTGTGTGGCCCTGCAGGGGGCACAAGTGGTGGTAGGTGAGCTGAGGCCCCAGGCTCAGAAGGAGCCTGGCTCACACCGTGGTACAGTGGCGTGGGAGGCACACTCGGTCTCCCTGCACAACAGATGTAGTGTCCTTGCTGTCACCTCTTACACTGATGGGAAGTCAGAGACAGAGAGGTCGAGACACTTGCCCAAGACTGCGCAGTAACCTGCAGCCCTGGAGCCAGCCTCCAGGCCTGTCTCTTCCCACGTTCACGTTCCTAATGCAGACAGGACGCGAGCCAGAGAAAGGGCTCTGCTGACTCTGGCTCTTTCCTGGGGGACCTGGTGCTCCAGTTATGTCCAGGGCCCCCCGAGACCCGCAGGCGTGGTGTCTCTGAGCTCCTGCCAGTCTGCCCGTGGCACTGCTGGGGCACGCAGGCTAGAGGTCCACTGTGGCCTTGGGTCAGCTGAAAGCGAAGTAGGAGCACTTTGTTGCCCAGCTGGGCAGCAGCCAAGTCCCGCACCCGGAGCAGGCTGCACTGTGGCCAGGCATGACTCCACCTCAGTGCCCATTTGACCTAACTTAGCCTTTGCTTCTGGCTCTGTTGTACACCGGGGACCCCAGGTGACCTGGTCCCTTCCCCTCTTTGGCCTGGAGCCAGGGAAACCCAGCCAGGCTTGGTGGAGTCAGCCAAATGCTGCGTGTGCACTTCCTCTGCCCAACAGGAAGGAGGCAGCTGGCCCGGCCTCCCCCAGCTGGAGGCTGCAGCAGAGGCCAACGTGTGCAGGGTTTGGACGCATTTCTAGCACAAAACAGCTTGAGCTCCCCAGGCTCCAAGTGGAAAGTGCCGTTTGGTTGGCCAGGCCAGCCCAGCCCAGCAGGCTGTCCCTCTGTCCCAGCCCGTCCGGGGTCCCACTGTGGCCGACGGGCCGCAGGAATCTCTGCAGAACTTCCACAGTGGCACCTAGGGGAACGTTCGTTCGTTAGACTGGCCTGCGATGGAGTGTCCCAATTGGAACCCAGCTGGCAATGATTGGGGAGTCAGCCTGCGGCTTGGCGGGACTGGGAGGCCTGTGACCATGCCAACTTCCCCTCCTGGCCTCTGCCCACAGGGCCGGTCACACACCCTGGCCAGCGCTGAGCCTGGGGGGCCAGAGTGCATGTGCACTTTCCCTGGGGCCGGCCATCTCCCGCAGCTGGTGCGGCCTTCCTTCCACTTCAGCCCCAGCCTCCACAGGCACACTGAGTGACCGCCTTGCACTGTGGGAGCCACAGGCAGGGCAGGGCAGGGTCTCCACTGGGAAGGTGGAGGAAGTGGCTTCCAGGGACTGGTTGGTTGTGTAGAAACCCAGGATCCCGTGGCAGGATTCAGAGGGAATGAGGAAGGCCCCGGCAGGAAGGGGCGCAGGCGGAGGCAGCCCTGGGGCGCCTGCCCCCTAGAGGCAGCCCTGCTGAGGGTTAGGGTGGGTCCTCCCTCCTTTCTCCCTCTCCCTTCCCTCCCTCCCTTGCATGCAAGAAGAGTTGGAATAGGCTTGTGGGATCTTGGGTTCACTCGCCAACCCACCCACCCAGAACCTGGAGGCAGGGCTGTCCTTCCAATTGCAGATGGCGTCCAGGCTCTGAGGGCACCCGGTGGGGGCGCGGGCGCGCTCAGTTTGCAAGAGCACTGAGGCCCAGCTCCTCCCCTCCCCGTTGCTCTCCCTGCTGAGCTTCTGGCAAGGCGCCCAGAAATGCCCAGGCCCCTTCGCCACCTTGGAAGTCGGATTGGGGCTATGAGGGAGGGAAGGGCCACCTGGGAGCTCCCCAGGGACTCCCTGCCAGGCTGGGCTTTGGAGGTGACCCCAAAGCTGCTCTGAGCCACCTCTGCCTGGTGTAGACACGCAGGAGCCTGTGTGTAAGGGAAGCCTGACCTCAGATCACAGCCGTGGGACCTAGCTGGCCCTGGCCCTGGCATGGGGCTTGGTGACTTGGACAGCAGGTCTCCTGGGAGCTTGGAGGGGCCAACCAGCTTCAGTCTGTCCCCAGGCTTGCTTCTGCCTGGGACCACAGAGTTCATAGACCTTTCCTACTGCAAAATATGCTGGCACGTTCCCCACAGCGTCTCGCCTGCAGTAGAAGGGCCCTCGCCTCAGCAGTTGGCTTATTCCTCATGACATGGCCACACCCTCCAGCTCACACCCCGCCCTTGATGCTCTTTGTCTTTCCCACTGTGTGCTTAATCTTAAATGAGTAAATCTCACTCATTTACTTACTACCGTCCAGCCAGTCACCCCTCCAGTCTTCCACTGCCCACTCACACACTCAGGCTTCCTCCATGCACACACCCACCCATTCGGCCCCCACGCTCCCCTCACCCACCCCTGCGCTATCCAGAGCCCCCGCCCATCCCGATTCCAGATGGCCTCCCGTGTTCCCCGGTTGCCCTGAATCTGAATTCCCGTGTTAATATACAAGAGTGTGTGCACCCCCGCGTGGGATGTGGGTTATCGTCCAGTGTTGTGAGGGGAGTCAGGGCCTGCAGCCAGGCAGCTTGAGCAGACTCTAAGGCTGGTACAGTAGGAGCCAAGTGGGGGAAAGAACGATCCAGAACCCACAAGGAGCACTGAGCCCATCCCAGCTCGGTCCTTGTTACCTCCAGGCCTGATGGGGGCAAGGTGTCCTGCAGAGACCAGCCCCGGCAGGGACAGGAGGACCCCGCCTGGCTACGCGGTGGCAGCACACAGCACTCCTGGTGCTGCTGCCTTGTCCTGCCCTTCAGAGTCCTCCAGTCTCAGGAAGGTGACACACTCTAAAGCCAGCACACAGCTCCAGAGGGACCTCAGCTCCCTGGGGCCTTGGACGGAGGCAGTCCTGTGCTGCTTCTCCCTCCAGCAGAGGGCACCTCGTTGGGACGGCAAAGAATGAGACAGTGTCACCCACGGCTCGTCCTGACATGAGCTCCCTGGACAGGCTGGCGGCATGCACGATCCTCAGGGCAGGTGGTGACCTCTCCCGCCTCCCACAGCACCCTCACCCGCCTCTCCTAAGGCCCCGCTTTCCCCCAGCCTCTTCCAGGCGCCTCTGCCAAGGCCCTGGCCCCTGACCTTGGACTTGTCTGCTTTGGGTGCAGACCACATCAGGCAGTGCCACTCTGGGCCTGTCGGGGTCTTGAGGCTGTGTTCCTTCTGCCACAGAACTTGGCCTGCACGGCCTCCAGTGCCTTGGGGGATTGGTCAACATGACTCGGTGCCACGTGTTCCTCCTTGGTGGCCAGCAGGTGCTCACAGCGTCAGTGTCTGTGGGTGGCAAGGCCCCATCAGCCACTTGGAACTCTTTGGAAGGATTTCAAACATTTGCTTCTGAAGATTTTTCTTTCTTTCCTTTGAAAGAGAATTCAAGAGCCAGGCTGGAGTTGAGGGCCGCTGTGAGCAATGTCATTCCCCGGATGCTGGAGGCAGGGGCTTGGCTCCAGCCTCATGGGCCCGGCATGGGGAGCCTCCCTTCTCCTCTCCACCAGACAGGGGACACCCCTCACCCCAGGCTCTCTGGGGGCACCCTGGAGGTGGTGTCCGGCTCGTCACAGCTACCTCTGAAGGCTGACAGCCTGCTAGGGAAGCTGGCTGAACAGCAGGAGCTGCAGGTCGCCTCCCTGAGCCTCAGCGGTCCTGCCCGCAAGCTGCCCCAGGAGTTCTCCTAGAGTGCTGTGAACCAGCAGCAGCAGCGTCTGCAAAGTGCCAGAAGAAAAGGCCTGCCAACTGTCCCTAACCCTCCGCCTGTGGAAAGTGAGCAGCTGCTTCATGACACTTATGGAAATGCAAAGGACCAAGAGCAGGCTGCTGGTCTGACAGAGCAGAGGGCCCACGCCCCGCTACTGTCATGCAGTGGCAGAGTCCAGACAGCAGAGGCCTCCATGCCTGCACTGCCTGATGGGGGAGGCACATGGCCTGGGAAGGAGGACCTTCAGCCAAGGTCACTGGAGCCGCTGGGGTCCTTAGGGAGGTGGCTGTTGACCCTGCTTTGCTCATATCCCAACTCAATTCTTGATGGACCCAAGACCCAAATATGGAAAGTCAAACTGGAATTCCTTCAGAAGACCCAGGACACGTCTTGATGACCGGGGACAGGTAACCCTTTCCTCAGCAGGACATGAAGTCTGTCCAGAAAGGTTGAAATCTGAAAGTTGGACTGCAGTGAATTGAGGCAGTGAGCTGCTGGGGTCTGCCAGTGCAAGGGGATCTCAAAGAGCAGGTGGAGATCAGCACCCGCCACTGGTGAGGGCTGACTCCAGAACACGTAAAGAGCCACTGCCAATCAACAAGAAAGGCAGAGCAAAAATGGGTAGACCTTTAAAAAGACTCACGAAAGAGAATAGCCGAAGGCTTGATAACCATGAGAAGCCACTCCGCATTGCAGCCATGGGGAAATGCACTCTGGGACCACGTGTGTGGTCCCGACTCACTGCCAGCATGCCTTCCTGCCACAGATGACTGTGCATGCTGCTGAGAACGGAAGTCGCTGAGCCCTCTGGGCCACTCAGCTGGAGCAGAACCGTGTGGTAGCATCTCCGGCCCTGGCTGAATGTCCAACGGAAACCAGCCGGGGACCCAGCTCGCCCACTGCTACCACCCACCTCCCATCCATCTCCCCACACCCAGGCAACCAACCAGCTATTCTCCTGACCCACAAGGTGCTGGGCACTGTGGTCTCTGTGCAGTCCTTTGGCTCTGGCAATGAGGTGCATTTGTAACTGCAATCCTGTGACGACAACGTCACCTGCGCCCAGGGGCTCTCCCGACTGATCAGGAGGGAGTGGGTGCGTATGGCCCCTCTGCCACCCAGCTCCTGGTGGTCTTGGAACAGACCTGAAGAAGAGGGTGTGGAAGGTGCATGTGCTGGGACCTGTCCTGGTTCCCAGCCGCCCCCGGCAGGACTCTGGTGTCCATCCGTCCAGCCCTGCAGCAGGCACGGTGCCAACTCCCACAGAGCTCCTCCTGTGGCTCCACTGGCCAGTGCGTTGTTCATGGGGGCTGAGGGAGACAGTGGGAGGACATTTTTTGGTGACAGAGGATAGGCACCTCCAAGGGGACCGGGCATTTTGAGGTTCCTGATGCAAAGACCCGTTTAGAAACTTGTCTTAGAGCCTGCTTCTGTCTGGTGGTGTCCATGGCATGCTGAGACCAGACACTGTGGGGGTCTCTGTCCTCCCACCTCCAGGAGGGGAAGAGCAGGCGGAAACCAGAGGAAATGGGGGGTTATTTGGTAGGGCACAGGGTCTTGTGGGCTTAGGAGGGGGCGACAGGTGTGTCCTCACTCTGTCCTCAACCAGCTGTGAGAGGCCCTGGGGAGGTCCTGCCCTCTCTGGACCTCCAAGTCCTGGTCTGACAAGCACATCGGGCTCCCAGGCCCTTCCAGCTTGGGGTTCCACTTCCCCTGGCATTGGCGACTCCCTCTTCACGGAGTCCACCCAGGCTTTGACTGGGGAGTAAGGGACAGGAAGGGTAGTGTGCAGGCTCTGGGGTCAGACACACCTGGCTTGTCACCTGCCTTGCCCATGCAGCTTGTGGAGGGCTGGACTCTGTCCTGTCTGCATAGGCAGCTCTCAGGACAGCCCCTTCCTGCGGCAGGGAAGATGGGGTACCCTAGGCTGCTGGTGGAGCTTTGGCTTGAGTCCTGTGGGGTCTGGGGCCCTTGGGCAGGTGACAGTGTGAGAGAAGCCAGCCCCTTCCAGGGCATCCTCTGGTCTCTCTGCAGCCCCTCTGGTCAGAGGTGCCTGGGCAGCTTGGCAACAGTGGCCTCCTCCGGGCACCAGCCTTTGGATACTCCCCTGGCCCTCGGTGCGCAGCTCAGGCGGGCGGCCACGTCAGCGGCAGGCTGTGGCTGGGAGGGGGCCATCTCCCCGGTTTGCAGGGGGCAGGAGCTGCTGGCGTGGCTGAGGGAGGGCGGGGACAGCTTCCCTCCTGGGCCCAGAGGAAACTGCGGCTTCCAGGAACCAAGTCTTGCCAGTCGTCTGCTGTCGGGACGTGCCCTCCCACGCACCGTGAGGCAGCTGCGTGGCCCGGCCCCCAGGGTGCTGGGCCAGGAGGGGCAGAGAGCTCCAGCCTCTGCTGGCCCAGGAGGGGCCTTGGTGAAAGGCGGGCTGGGGTCTGCCCTGGTGGCTGAGCCCCAGAGTGGGACCTGGGCGGTTTAACCTGAGCCTTTCCGTGCAGTGGGAGGCCAGAGGCGTCCCTGAGCCCACACGAGGCCCTGGGTGGGCGCCTCTGCACAGCCCCTCAGGACGGGTGCTGACTCCAGGTGCACCTGGCATCTCGGGCAGCCCTGCCGCGTGCCGCCCTTGCCCGGGTCCCCTCTGTCCCTGTGTCCTCGTGCAGAGGGCCTGGGCAGCCTGGCCCTCACCCAGGGGCCGACTGCACCCTTCTGGTGGTGGTGCCCACGTCAGAAGCCCACCTGCGGGGCCAGGGGCCTGAGTCAGGTGGGACTCGGGGGCCCTGTGGGGTCGGCCATCCCCTCCCGGTTGTGAGCCCCTCAGCTGCCTCTTCCCCGGGTGGGTGCTCGGGGGCCCTGCACTCAGGGTGGGCGCGGAGCAGCACTGCATGCGGAAACCCATCTAGGAAGCGAAAGCTGACCATGGCTGGACGCGCGGCCATCTGCAGGCGGAGCGTGGCAGGTGTGAATGGGCGACGCGGGTCCGACGGCTCCGCTCAGGCTTGGGGAGCACCGGTGCGCCGGCGCGCTGCCCTGGTGCTGAGGGCAGGCGGTGGCCCCGCTTCCCGCCGGCTTCGTGAGTGGGGGTGTGAGCCCCTTCTTTGGGACCTCAGTTCCGTGTCTGCAGAGGGTGGGGCCGAGGACTGTGGTCTGAGCCACCTTTAGGGAAGAAGGTGCAGGCTCCTGCTGTGCAGTTGCACCAGGGACAGAGCAGGACTCCGGCTAGAGCCTCTTGGTGAGGCCCCAGGAGATAGGTTGAAGGGAAGACAGATTGCAGGTATGGGCCCAGGGAGGTGGAAGTGGACGCCACGTGATCAAATTCAGGAAAGTTCCTTAGATGGAATTAGGCAGCTAGTGCTCACCCCTTTTGAGAACTGCCCTTTCCTTCTTACCTGGAATGTAAAGGTGTTGGTTGGAGCTCTGGCAGCCAGATTGTGACTTTGAAATGGATAAGTCTGTGTGTGTGCACGTGCGCGCACACACACACATTGAAGTAGAGAGGAGTTGGGGTTTCTCCTGACCAGGTGGCAGGGTTATCCCAGCCCCAGACTACCCCTCCTGCTGTCTACTACCTGAGAGAGCACAGCACTGCAGAGCTACAGGTGTTGGAGGAGGGCAGGGACCGTTGTGCAGATGCTCAGCAGAGCCCAGCCAGGCCTGGACGCCAGCTGTGAAGCCCGGGCGGGCAGGGGGCTGCACAGCTTTCCCCCCTCTCCGCCCGGCCCTGCGCCTTGGTTCCATCCGGGGTGGGTGAGAGAGTGCGGCCCCTGAAGACTCCGCCCACAGGGAGACCCATGTGGCCGTCCTGTGGGTGGAACTGCCCGTGGGCTCGCTTTATGGGTGGGACACTGAGGCACGGAAAGGCAAGTGACCAAGCTGCCCGCTTGGACCTGGCTGGGTTTGGCAGGGGGCGCTGGGCTGGACCGGACTGCTGATCCCTCAGGGCTGGAGATGGGCTGTCCTGTGCTGCACCTGAAGGCCCCACAGCCTCTGGCCCGCAGTGAGAGGGGGCCCATCCTCTCCTGCCCCTGTCTCTGTCACACAAGGCTGGACACAGGAGGGACTCCATGAAACCCGTGGGGGCTGGGTGGGGCCAGGACCCCAAGTCCTGCCCCTGGAGCACCCCCACAGTGGACAGCGGGGTCACAGGCTGACTGTACCTGAGGGAGCACGGGGGCTACAGCTGGAGCCACCATGCCCCAGCTGCTCTTGCTGTCAGCACTGTCCCCATCAGGGTGTCCGCTGAGGTCCCCTGGTTGTCCTAGGCTGTGTGGCCATTGGGGTCAGCCATCGCCCACAGCCAAGGGCAGGAGTCACCAGGACACCTGCTGGACTCCTCCCTCCCCCCTCCTCTTCCTCCTCCTCCTGACTGTGTCCCTCAGACCTTCCTCCCTGGGCTCTCTGCTGGGCCCTGGGCTCTGGGGTGGGTGGGGCCTGGCCAGCTCCAGGCTGGCTGTGGCCCTGGGAGGCCCGAGCCGAGGGTCCACCAGTCTGTGTGACTCAGCATTTCTCATGAGGGAATCTGTGCATGAGAGCTTTGCTACAGGTTCACAAGGAGCAGAGAAGTTGGGGTGTTAGAAAACTCTTGTACCTGTGACCCTGCTGTGTCACCTGACACGTCACCCTAATGGCTCCCTTGTCACAGCTTGTGCACACTCCCTGTGGCATATCCCACAGTGTGAGCCACACACCAGTGGTGGCAGTGAAGCCAGAACTGGGGACAGGCAGTTAGTGTAGAAATAGGGGATCAGGTCAAATCCAGGAAATGGAGGCCATGAGAGCCACCTGCCTCTGGAAGTTGGAGATTGCCCTGGGAGAATGGAATGTCAAGGATCTCTGAGCCCATTGATTACCAGCTTTACCTGCCCTTATCAAGGACTGCAGGCAGGGAGCAGCTAATGAATGCCCCTGGGCCCTAGCCTGGCTGAATCACCTTGGCCCTCCCCCTGCCCATCTCACCTGCAAGACCAGGTCCAGCCACTTAGGCAGGAAGGAGAGATAAGGGGGAGAGAACGGAGAACAAAAGGGACCTCAGCCTATAAAAGATGTGGGTGCGCTCACCTCTTGGGACTCTAGAACATCAGCCATGGCCCCTTCTCCCTCCCGGGAGCAGTCTGTATCTTCACCTTTAAATAGCACCTGCTTCATACGCTTGCCTCCGCGAGCTTCTCTAGCGCTCAGACTTCGACACCTGAGGAAGCAGCACTGGGCACCGGTGAACAGCGGTGTCGGATTTGGAGGTCTCACCGAGATCTACATGGAGGTAAGCTTCTCTCTCCACGCACCCCACCTCTGTTTGAGGTGTATCTTTCTATTTTTGGAGGGCAAAATGGGCACCTGTCGGCTACTTAAATGCCCCTAGTGCAGCCGCCATCCTTCAAGACTCGGGTGAGAGGTTTCCGGCCCAGGCAGTTCCCAATCACCTGCTCTGTACAGACCAGGCCTGCTGGACTCTGCCGAAGCCGTTTCCTACCTTTCTGTCCAGGCCCGGAGCGCAATTACCGCCAGTACACCGTGTTCCTAGTCCTGACCCACCCAGGACGCGTGGAGGCGGAGGGAGGGTTGGAACAACTGCGGGGTTCCCTGGCCTGGGCTACTCTCGGGCAGACCCCAAAGGTTCCTTCTCTGGACTCCCCCTCCCGACCGCCCTAAGGGGTATCCAGGGTGATCGGTAGATGAATGGCACCGAGGGAAAGCGCCAATCACCTTTGCCTCCGTAGGGGCCGCACAACACTCCCGCACATCCACCCCCTCCTGGATGCTCCCCTCCCTTGCCGGTCAGACATTAGAAATCCAAACTGTAGGATTAAGGCCTGGGATGATTGGTATGAAAATGCCCAGGTTCCCTGTGTTCACAGTTAGCCGTCACTAGTCTATCTGGTCTCCCCATTACTGTTCCTGTGCTTACACGGGCTCACTGTGTTCTCTTTAAGCTGCAAGAGGGAGGCGTTTAAAAATCCCTCCTGTGAGACCCTCCAAGAAAAGGGTGTTACATGCCTAACACCCAATAGATGTCCCCTCACCTCCAGAGATTCCTTTGGTCTACAGGGCAAAAAGATAGGCAAAAATGCTTGATTTTTGCGGTTTTTTTTTTTTTTTTTCTTTCCCATAATTAGGAGTTTATAGTGGCAGGAGGAAAGCAGTAATGCCCTTAAGTCTGAATCCTCCCAGGGTCTCTAGCACAGGACAAACTGGGACCCTAGCACTTTGCCGAAGAAGGCCAGAAATAACTTTGGCAAAACCAGGTAGTGAGAGAGAGTTCAAAGTTAGGGAGACGTCCCTAATACTTCTAACTCAGAGGGAGCTTCTCTCTCAACAGTATTGCCAGGTTCACCACTAGCCTGCATACTGCTAAATTAAAAATGATCAAAAAAGTGCCTTTCATGTGTTGCCAGGCTTGACATCAATAATCTCTATCATGAGAGAAAACCTTGAGCGATCACCTACTGAGGGAGGAAGAGCAAGGGGACCCCCCCAACTTAAGACAGATAAAAATAAATTTAGGGGAGGTTTTGGAGGATCCTAATAAATATTGAGATGTTTCAAAATGTATGCCAGGTATTTGACTTCACCTGGAAGAACTAGCTATTAACCATTTAGAGCACAGGCAGTTCCCAGAAATCACCCTAACTGGGATTCAAACAATGAGTAGGATGCCTAAGAACTATTATGAGTCCTTCAGGAAAGTCCTACTATTTTCATGGAGACTCAAGAAGGCAGTAAGAAAACTCACCACCCTAGATCCTGAATCCATAGAGGGCCACCTATTTTAAAGAATGAATTTATCCTTCAGTCAGTCCCAAACATTTAGAGGAAATTACAAAAATTGGCACATGGCTCTGATCAATCCATAGATGATCTTCTCCAGCTCGCATCTTCCATTTTCTATAATAGAGATAAAAAAGAAAGAAAGCATAAAGACAAGAAAAAGGGCTTAATAAATGATACTGCCATTTACTGGAGACGAGTGCTGCTTCCTCGGGTGCTGAGGTCTGAGCGCTAGAGAAGCTCGCGGAGGCAAGCGAATGAAGCAGGTGCTATTTAAAGGTGAAGATACAGACTGCTCCCGGGAGGGAGAAGGGGCCATGGCTGATGTTCTAGAGTCCCAAGAGGTGAGCGCACCCACATCTTTTATAGGCCGAGGTCCCTTTTGTTCTCAGTTCTCTCCCCCTTATCTCTCCTTCCTGCCTAAGTGGCTGGACCTGGTTTTGCAGGTGAGATGGGCAGGGGGAGGGCCAAGGTGATTCAGCCAGGCTAGGGCCCAGGGGCATTCATTAGCTGCTCCCTGCCTGCAGTCCTTGATAAGGGCAGGTAAAGCTGGTAATCAATGGGCTCAGAGATCCTTGACATCCCTTTCTCCCAGGGCAGTCTCCAACTTCCAGAGGCAGGTGGCTCTCATGGCCTCCATTTCCTTCATCTGACCAGATCCCCTACTTCTACACTAACTGCCTGTCCCCAATTCTGGCTTCATAAGGGTCATTCAGAATGACACAAACTTTTAATGCCCTTGAGTCTCTGGGCACTGGGGAGCCAGGGCCATGCAGGAGGACCGGGAGGATGCATTTCAAAGGGGGCCCAGGACTTGCTGTGCAGGAAATATTTCTGGAGCAGTCCAACAAGGCCACTGTGGAATCCTGAATACTCCGAGTTTAAGAGGAGTGGAGGTGTACATTCCTGTGCTAGAGGGCCAGGCATTGGCCAGGCTGTCTGTCCACGCTCAGCCGTGGCTGCAGGCCCAGGGCAGGGGCAGCGGGCAGACTCCTGGCACTGTGGCTCTGGTGGGCGGGTGAGGAGGGGCCGCTGCAGTTCAGGCTGAGCCCCAAGTGGGGAGGCTTAGGAGAATGTTGGTGACCAAGCAAGGCCCCTGCTTCCCTGCAAAACCCCATGTCTGTGTGTGGTCCCCCTGCCATCTGCTGCTGGCCATGCTCTCCAGCCAGCTGGCAGGGGGCTGCCTTCCTTTCTACCCCCAGCAGCCCTGCAGGGTCCCTGGGGAGGTGCTGTACAGGAATAGACAGCATGGACTCCCAGGTACCCGAGCCTACTGAGAGAGAGAAGTGGGGAGGGGGAGAGGGGGAGATGGGGAGAGAGGGAGGGGGGAGAGGGAGGGAGCAGAGAAGGGAGGGGGAGAGGGAGAGAGGAGGGAGGGCAAGAGGGAGGGAGGGAGCAGAGAAGGGAAGGAGAGAGGGAGAGAGGAGGGAGGGAGAGAGGGAGGGGGAGAGGGAGGGAGCAGACAAGGGAGGGGGAGAGGGAGGGAGGGAGGGAGGGAGCAGAGAAGGGAAGGGGAGAGGGAGAGAGGAGGGAGGGCAAGAGGGAGGGAGGGAGCAGAGAAGGGAGGGGGAGAGGGAGGGAGGGAGGGAGGGAGGGAGCAGAGAAGGGAAGGGGAGAGGGAGAGAGGAGGGAGGGCAAGAGGGAGGGAGGGAGCAGAGAAGGGAAGGGGAGAGGGAGAGAGGAGGGAGGGAGAGAGGGAGGGGGAGAGGGAGGGAGCAGAGAAGGGAGGGGGAGAGGGAGAGAGGAGGGGGGAGAGGGGGAGAGAGAGAGGGAGGGAGGGGGAGAAAGAGAGAAGAGGGAGAGGGAGGGAGGGGGGGACTGTCACGAGTGGCAAGGAGGAGTCAGTGAGAGTAAATTTGGTCCAAAATCAGTTGGCTTTTATTTGATGCTGATCACACAATATTACAGTTATTCTAACCTTTAGTCACACCAATATCACACATGACTTAATCACTAAATTACTATAAGCCCTGAATAAGCAAGACTCCTTACTGAGAGCCGTTCCTAAGGTCCACTCCTATGCGACGTGACTTGAGTCGAAGGGCAGCAACTCCCAGAGGTCAGTCAGGAAGACAGCTCAGGAGGTCTCGCTGGGGAGCTCCCTCGGGCCGGAGTCCTGATGGCGAGGACGGTTGGAAGGCGAAGGAGGGCAGCGAGGTCATGCAGGCAGGCGGGGCGGAGACGTCTCAGGCAGGGTGCACACGGGCAGCTCCGCGGTCACTTCCACAGGAACGTCTCAGTCGCGGTCAGGACGACGGATGTTCCAGCAAGCGACGAACAAGTCAGTGAGTCTCCTCCAGGCTGGGCACAGCACTAGCGTCATTGGTATAAAACGGAGACTAGGGCTGGACTCAACATGAGTCCTTTTAGATCCTTTTTATCAGACCCTGCCAGCCGGTCTTGGTCCGGGGAAGTCAGTTATCTTACTCGGGGTCAGTTGCACATGTCTCCAGGTTGGAACAACATCAATCTTATCTTGAGGCAACCGCACATCATTACCTCATTGCAGCACAGAGCACTCAAGTTACTTTTTGCAAGTTACACAGCACACACAATGTCATACATTTAATTTTGCTCCTTACCATAAGGGAGGGGGGGGGAGAGAGAAGAGGGAGGGGAGAGAGAGAGAGAGACACAGGGTGGGGAGGGGGAGGGGGAGAAAGAGGGAAGTGGAGAGAGGGAGAGAGAGGGGGACAGCTTTGGGGAAGAGGGAGAGACATCGATTGCTCCAGGGCCAGCTGGCGTGCTTTACGGAGACCCTTCAAATGGCCCTGGAGTGCAGGAGCCTCCAGGTGCCCAGGGCTCAGGTGCTAGGCCTCTGTGTCCTCTGATTTTGTAGCCTAGGAAAGGACGCCAAGCCCCGGAGGCCAGCAGGCCTGTGGTTTGTGCTGGGAGGCTGGGGTTCTCGGGAGGCCCTTGCGGCTGGCTGCGGCCCCTCCTCCCTGGGAACCAGCTGGGGCAGCGCCCCCCCACCGCCTCCTGCTGCCACCTGGCAAGGCCCTTGCAGCCCAGGCCTCACTCGCAGGGGCAGGTGCTGGAGGCAGATGTGGGGTGCAGGAAAGCAGAGGCAGGAGGTGGAGACGCAGGCCCTACCCCAGCAGCCCCGGGTGACTGTGGGTGACTGCGGGCTGGGGACTGAAAGCAACAACAACCAAAAGGGACCAGCAGGCCTTCTTTGTTAAGCAGGGAATGGTCTGTCTTCAGGGGCCCAGAAGGCGGCTGATTACAGGGCCTGATTCCTATGGTGATCAGGCGGGTTGGAGCCTCTGGAGAGGGTGCGGCTGGGCAGCCTGGGAGCAGCAGTTGGGGAACTTCAAGGCCCAGACCAGGAAACAGCTGCAGAGGTTTGGAACCCGCTGCTCTGGGGGAGGGGAGCGGCGGAGCCCAGGGTCTCCCCGCGGCGCAGATCTCCCTTCTCCCTGGGGTTGCTATTCCCCTTTCTTGGGGGTTGTTATTTTCCAAATCCTGCAGGGGCCCTCTGCCAGCCCGCGGCCCCCCACGGGAGATGACTTGCTGGAGAGCAGTGAGCGGGCTTTGCCGCCGGCCACGCCCCATGTGCGTGGAGATGGCGGTTAAAACTCGCGGCCGGTTTCCCCACCTTTCCTCACTCTGGAGTCCCCAGGGTCCTTTCCTGAGACTGGACTTCAGAAGTTTTCTCTCTCCAGGTTCATGCACTTTATTCTAGACCACGGGTCAACCTGCCTGTCCGGGGTGCACGGTTTGTGTCACCCATGCTGCCCTCAGGAGCAGAAGGTGGGGTCGCCTGCACCCCTGACCCCATCCACGGCGTGGCTTTGCCCACGTGAGCACGTCATAAGCGGAGTGGACTGGACTCCTCCTGCAAAGCTTCAGAGCAACTCTCCCAGTGGCTCCAAGAAGAAAGTGGGCACCAGGTGGCCTTCTGCCCTCAGTGAGCCCCACCCGGTCACTGCGGCCCGCGTGCCCTCCTTTTCTGAGTGGAACCTCGTGGGCGCAGCCTGGTGCCTCCCTCCTTCACCAAAGACGTGCGGGTTGTGCGCAGCCTGTCTTCTGCCAAATCCAGGAACTTTTTAGCCATTCTTGATTCCAGACCCCTGCAGGCCCTCTTCCTCTTCCCCTTCGGGTCTGCAGCGGTCACCAACGTCAGACCTCTAGCTCTTCCCACAGTCCACGAATGCTTCCCATTCGGGGCCTCTTTGAACCGTCTTCTTACTGAGGTCTGATTCGTGGGACGTGGAAGCCCTGTGTGACCCCCTCGAGTGCCGGTGTGCAGGTGGCAGGCATGATCTCCACATCTCAGGGGCCCAGCCACTGCCACCCTCCTCGGCCACCCTGGGGTTCTGCCAGAGCCAGGCCTTCCTCCGCTGGGCCTGAGCCCTCTGTGGCCACCCTGGGCCGGCTCCGCACTGGCCGGCTCCGTGCTGATCCTGGGGTCTGCACCTACTCCTGGTGGCTTTCTTTTGTGGCTCTCTGCACACCAGCCCGCATTGCTTGGGTTATGTTTGATCTCTGGGGTGTTTTTCTTCTGATGCTCTTGGTGGAATTTATCCTCCTAATTCTGCTTTGGAATTGTCTGTTGCTAACGTCTAGGGGAACCCTCGACTTGTGCAGAGGTCTGGGACTCAGCCAAGTGCCTGGCTCACTTATAGGCTCTAGTAGATTTTCTTTGGTGTGGATTGTTTAGGGTTTTCTATGTATAAGGGTAAGTCACATATAATCCTAGCATGATAATGGTGTAGAATCTTGTGTATATGACATTTTTTCTGCTGCTGCTCACACTGGACAATTCCTGCTGCTCTGTCCTCAAGCTGACTCGGTCCCTCTGTCATTTCCATCTGCTCTTGACCCCACAGTGGGTTTCTAACTTTGCCTACTGTATTTCAAAGTCCTGCATTTGTTGCTTGGTTCTTTCCAGCATTTATTTCTTTGCTGTTCCCTTCCATCCTTTCCTTTAACATGTCCACCATTCCTTTATGGAAACAGCGCCTGCTTTAGCGGCTCCTTCGGACAGTCCCAATGCCTGTGTGATCTTGGCACTGATGGCCGCTTGGGCCATCTTTCCCCCAGGTCTCTGGGGCAGGTCACGTCAGGTTGCAACCTGGCATTCAGAATATGGTGGAAGGAGACCGAGTCCTGTGGGAAGTGCTGGCACTCTGGGGGGCAGGTGATCCGGGAGGTCCAACTCACAAGCTTCCGCCTGCCTTCTGTGGGCGGGGGTGCCGTCCTCCTGCCTGGGCCTCCCGAGTCACTGAGATTACAGGCCTAGGTCACTGCTCCCGCCTGTTCCATTTTTAAAGTCTCTGCAGGGGCATTCAGATTCGGCCCTCGTGTGTACCACTCAGTGGCCAGTGCAGGCCCCTTGGTCAGGTGGTGAGGGCCACATCCAGACCCTCAGCTAGAGGTGAACTCAGGGGTGAGCCCAGGTGTTCAGAGACAACGGGGGTTGGGGTCCCGAAGTCCTCCCTCTGTCCGATGTCTCTGCTACTTTCTGGCTCCTGGGAGGTTGTCCTCTCAGTCTTTGCTTAAAAGGCTGGGCCTGTGTTTACTCTGCTGAGCTGGACATCTCCCGGCCTCTGCGGTGGTCTGGGCCAGGAGGGTGGGTGGGGAGGTGGGGGTGCCCTCCCTGGTGTCTCAGGCACCCGTGGCTCTGTCAGCACTGCTGCCACCAGGGACACCTGCCTGTCTCCTGCTGGTCCCCAGCACTGGGGGGAGGCCTGCTGCCAGCAGCGCCTTGTCCTTGGCACAGCTCGGTGCTCTGCCTCCGTCGCCCCCACCACCCCCGGAAGTTGTTTCCTGTCCTGTCTGGAAGGTAGGTCTCCTTGCCCACAGGCTCAGCTCACTCACTGCAGCCCTGTCCCCAAGACAGGCAGGCCTCCGTGAGGCCTCACCGCGAGTCCCGCCTCTTGTTCTGCCCTTGCTCCTTCTCCCTCCCTCCCCTTCCTTCCCCTGGCCCCCAGCGCCCCCAGGGACCCTCCTTCCTCTGCCTGGTCCCTCTGTTCCCTTTCCTCCCTAAGCCCCACTCTTTCTACCTATCCCGTGCCCGCATGGCTCTCCGTGGGGCTTGGCCACACCTCACACTCATGAGTGTCCTCTGGGCAGCTGCTGGATCTGGCTCTGTTACAGGACAGAGGCCAGTGGCAGAGCTGCGGCAGCTGCAGAGGCCCCTCCTCAGCCAGATTCCTGCCATCGTGCCAGAAAGATGGGCTTATTGGAAGGGATGGAAGGGGAAAGGGGCCTCTCGAGGGAGAGGGTGGGTCCTCTCGGAGAGAGGGACGGCACATCCCTCCACACTCCAGCTTCATGGGGGTCCAGGGAAGTTTCCGGAGAGTCCTGCCCAGGTCTACCTCTTGCCTCTTGACTGACAGCAGGATGACATCAGACTTTCAAGTCCCCACTGCCGTGCCCTCTCTTTGGCCCCTGCTGACTGGTTCTAACTGGAACCTGTTCTCACAGGTTTATGGTTGGGGGAATCGTCCTTATCCAGGGGCACCGAAGTCCCCCTCAGGGTAAGGTCTCTTATAGGCATTTCACCTACAGATAACAGGTGGTGTGCTGAGGACTGTGACATGTCCGGTCCACTCAGCCCAGGCTGGGCCGCGGGTATATTGAAAGCATGTGAGGTCAGCACGGTGGGCCCAGTTCACAGACTCGCCCCCTTAGCTCCTTGTTCCCGGCGCTCACGTCTGCCTGCCTCCTATCAGTGCTGCTCACTATGGACCCATTAACCATTGCTAGGTTAACCCACTATTTTTAGTAGAAAGACTGGAGTCTTTCCTGAACATTCCAAAGGAGGAGAGAGGTGGGACTACCCTGCACAGCCCACCGCAGTGTCCTCCATCCTCGCCAGGCCTGCCTGTCCCCCAGGTCCTCCCTATGGCTCTCAGACAGCAGCCCACACCCAGCCCCACCTCCTCAGTCCTCATGCCCCATACCAGAGTCCCCCCAGGGCCAGATCCTGAGTCTTCTCACGGCCCTTCCCGGGCCTAGGGCCTGTGTCAGTGTCCTGGGATCGCCACGACCATTTGCTGTTGCTGGGGCTTAAACATTGGAGATTTATTCCCTCGAATCCATGGAGGCCAGAAGTCCAAAGTCACGTGTCTTCAGGGCCATGTGCCCCCTGGAGCCTCCGGGGCTCCCCTGCCTCCAGCTTCTGGCAGCGTGAGGCCTCCCTGGTTTGAGGCCACCTTGCTTTCATCCTGCCCTGGCTCCATGCCCCCACGCCTGTGTCTGTGTCACCTCCTCTTCCTGCAAGGACCGCAGCCCTGTTGGGGCAGTCCTGGGGACCTCCTCCTCCCTCTGCAAAGGCCTTGTTTTGACCTGGAGCCTCACGCACAGGTGCAGGGTGGGGGAGCTCAAAGGCATCCTTTTGGGGATGCGATTGAACCCAAACGGCGTGACATGATTCTTTCAACCACAGACAGAACCTTCGCTCTGAGGATGCGTCTGAGTCTCTTCTTTCTTCCAGACACATAGGACCCTCCCTCCCTCCAGGCCAGCCTGTGAGAGAGCCTCTCACAGACTTACCCCCTTAGCTAAGGGGGTAAGAAGTTTTGGGGGACCTCATCAATGCCCAGAACTGGTGAGACTTCTGGATCTGTGCTGGCCAGGGGCAGCCCAGGTCCTCCTGCTGCGAGTCCTGTAGGAGGTTCGATGTGTTTTTCATCTCTCGATGCTATTTTAATCCCCTTGGCCCATGGGAGGAAAGAGGTTGGCAATTTCCAGACTCTGCAAGGTCACACCTTAAGTCCTTCTGCAGGTGGGAGAAAGAGGGAAATGTGAGCTCACTGCTACGTGACGAGGTGACATGGTCTCTACCCTGCAGCCAGTCCATGCTGCTGGTCACCCACAGCCTGACATCCATCACGAGGAGTCACTCAGGTAGGGCACCTGCATTGGGCTCCTGTCTGTGGTGTGGGGTACATGGGCTCCTTTCCCTGCTTCCCACCAGTAAGGAGGCCCTGAATAGCCGGGCCACCCTGTAGGTGTTGCTGTGTGCCAGGCAGAGACAAAGGACAGTTCCCACTGTGGACACATGAGCCTACCAGAGGGTGCTACTTCCAGGCCTGGGCAGCAGAGGCGACGGTAACCCTAGTCCTCTCTTTCCCCTTCTACTAGCCAGATGCTGAAACCCTGGGTGACCCTGTAGCCATATGCCAAGATGGCAGGGCTGTGGCCTGAGTCCCTGAGTGACCAAGTAGCACAGAGCCCCCACCACCGTGACCAGGAGCACCAGCATCAGAGTCTAAGGGGTTCCAGGCAAAGCCAATGCTAATTTTCAGTCTGTGATAGCAGCTAATAGTCTCCTGACCAAGCCACTGGCCATTTATTGGAAGAGGAACTTGTGGAGTGCTGCATCTATTTCCCACCACTCCGACACTGGACACGGTTCTGCTCGAGTAGAGGACCCGACACTGGACACGGTTCTGTAGAAAGATCATCCTTCTCTTGGAGGCTGTAGGCGTGGCATGTCTCCATGTGCAGTTGCTTTTTAATATTAATAATCAATATCATTAGAAACTTATTGGAAAGGCATTGGGAAGGTTTTGCTGTATTGGGACACAAAATAGTGCACAATGAAAATTTAGCAGCAATACATAGATAAATATATGAAAATAAACAACTGTAGCTATGCTCGAGTTAAAAGGAGACTGTGATTACTCTAGTGTAATAATTTCTGAATATAGATGGATAAAGAGGCATTCCTCTGAGCTTGGATGCGGTGTTTAGCCTTTGTTGCTTTCCTAGGTTTAATAGGGATTCTAGAGATGCTTTACATAATAAAGATATTTGGGTTAGTCATAAATATAATTTGTGTTTTTCCTATGTTTATTCTAATTCTTTAAGAATCAAAATAAGATTGTAATATACCATTAAATGAAGTAGAATAGAGTAAGTATTAACTATAAGTTGATTTCTTTGCCCTTTGTTACTAATAGTAAAAACTTCTCACTGTTAAACACTGGAGTTCATGGTAAGGGTAATTTCTCAGAAAAGCTAGTGATGTATTTGTTTTGGAAATTGAAAGTTAACAGATCACTATGCCCTTAATTTAGCTGGTAGACAAGGTTGTTTTAATCTAGCTGGGAAATAAGGTTGTTTTGATCTAAACTATCAATCAGAAAGAATGTGCACTTTGAGAAGAAGCATATATTGTACTTTTGAAGGTTTTTAAAATTTTGAACTAGTTGTAAAATGATATAATCATTACTAAAGAAAAAATGTATAAGAAGGCTGGCAGAAAAATAAAGAGAGCGGTTCAGCCTCAGAACACTTGGAATCTCTGTCTGCTGTTTCTCCACCATGTTGACGCCTCCCATCCACCTAGGACCCCCAACCGCTGCTGGGGCTGGACCCCGGCAGTGGAGAAAAAGTGAAATGTGACGAGGAAAGAAAAAGAAGAACACTAAGCCGGCTTCAGTGCACCTCTTATCACTCTTCCAGGACCAAGAGATGGAAACATGTAGGATACTAGAAGAGTCTCGTTATTGTCATTTGTGAATACAACGTGACAAAATGCATTTTGAACCCCCAGATCAAAGTATGAAATGGAGAAAGGAGACAATAAAACTAGATTTCAGATAAGAGATAAAGCCAAAAAATGCATATAAGAAAGAGGAATGGGAGAGAAGACCAAGGTGAAAGGTGAGGCGAGACAGCAGTGAACATGAGGGAGGTGGAGGGCAGGAGGTGGGAACGGCCCTGGGCCTGCAGGCCAGGGTCTCATGGAAAGCTGAGAAGAGTTTCAGAGTGAAGAGGAAGCTCTGTGTGAAGGGAAGAGACGCAGCACTGGTGGAGCAGGAGTCCAGAGTCCTGGACCCAGAGGTGAGGTGGAAGAGTGGATCTAACCCCTTGAGGACCTGCCAGGGCAGAGGTGGTGAGGGCCAGGCTGGCCTCATGCCCACACCCCTGGGATGGCCCCTTGCTTGGGGTCTGTGCCCCAGAGCTGGCATTGGTGTCCTCTCTCTTGTCTCTGGCTCTGTCCCTCAGTGAAGACTATCAGGATAGCAGTGCTTGTGCTGGGACTTGGATCCTGGGTTTGTGAGTGGGCCCTTGGGTACTGCCTTCCCCCTGGAGGCTGGGTCCCAGAGCTGCATCCTGCCCTTGGCCAGGGATAGACAGCAGTCACCCTTTGCCCTGGAGCCTGGGTGGAGGCTGATGTAAGTGGCAGATGGGCACAAGCATGGCCACAGGGTCTGCACTCACCTTACAAGTACCCCTGTGGCCAAGGGAGGGCAACATTCAAAAAACACCATGGTGGAAGTTTCAAGATGGCAGAATAGAGAAGATCTCTTTTCTGGCTGCTCCATAATGTGAAACCAAGAAAGCAGACAGATGGCTTCTCAGCATGGTAATGAGGTGCTGGAGACCTTCAGAGACACTACAAGTCCACAGAGTAGAAACTTTACTACCTCAGATCCATACTGCTAGGTGGGTAGACACACAGATAACATGAAAAATCAAGGGAACAAGTCCCCCCAAACAAACCAAGATACTTCAATAAAAGAATTTAACAACACTATGGTGGAAAAAATGCCAGAGAAGGAATTTAGAATGCCCATAGTCAAATGGATCTGCAGAGTAAAGGACAATGTAGGTAGAGATTTCAGAAGATGCAGAAAGTGAAAGATCACTTCAATAAAGAGAGATTCTGAAAAAAAAAATTGAAGCAGAAATCCTTGTAATGAAGGAATCAATAAACCAAATTAAGAATTTAATGGAAAGCATCACCAACAGAACAAATCACTTGGAAGGCAGAGTTTCAGGCAATGAAGAAAAAGTATATAATCATGAAAACAAAGTTGACCATGGAGGAAAGATGTTAAGAGAACTTCCATCAAATATGGGATAACCTGAAAAGACCAAATTTAAGATTTATTGGGACAGATGAAGGCTCAGAGGTATAAATGAAAGGAATGCACAATCTTTTCAATGAAATAATATCAGAAGGTTTTTCTATCCCAAATAATTAAAACAAAAATCAAATTCAAGAGGCTAAAAGGACCCCAAATATATAAAATTACAAAAGACCCATACCAAGGCACATTATAATGAAAATACCTAACATACAGAATAAGGTTAGAATTTTAAAGGCTACCAGAGAAAAACGACAGGTCACATTTGGAGAGAAACCAATCTGGATCTCAGCTGATTTCTCAACCCAGACCCTCAGAGTTAGGAGGTCTTGGAATAATTTATACCAAGCTCTGAAAGAAAATAGATGCCAGCAGAGACTACTGTACCCAGAAAAATCAAGGTTCAAAATTGATGATGAAATAAAAACCATCCATGCTAAACAAAAGTTAAAAGAACTCACAAGTAGAAAGCCTGCATAACAAAACATACTTGATAATATATTTCTTGCAGAAGAAATGGAAAAAAAAAAAAAAGTGAAAATCAGCAAAGGGAGGATCTACCTGAAAAGAATAGCCATCAAAGGAGAAACTAATTCAAATTCAAAACCATAAATAGGGCTGGGGATATAGCTCAGTTGGTAGAGTGAACACACAAGGCCCTAGGTTTACTCCCCAGCACCACAAAAAAAAAAAAAAAAAAAAAAGACAAAAAACCAAAAATAAATTAAAATGATAGGGAATAAAAATGACTCCTCAATAATAACAATGTAAATGGCCTAAACTCATCCATCAAAAGCCATAGACTGGCAGATAGGATTAAATATCAAGACCCAATAATTTTCTGTCTCCAAGAGACTCACTTCATAGGCAAATACATCCACAGACTGAAGGTAAAAGAATGAGAAAAAAGCATATCATTCACATGGATCTTGTAAACAAGCAGGGGTTTCTATCTTCATATCAGATAAAGTGGACTTCAAGCCAAAAGAACAAACAAGGACATTTCATTCTGCTTAAGGAAATTATACATCAACAAGAAAGAATAATCATAAATATGTATGCCCCAAACAATGGAGCATCTACATACATCAAACAAACCCTTGTCAATTTCAGGAATAGATCACAACACAGTAATACTGGGTAAATTTAAAATACCTCTGTCATCACTGGATAGATCCTCCAAACAAAAACTAAATAAAGAAGCTATAGAACTAAAAAACATCCAGGGGCAGTGGTGCATGCCTTTAATCATAGCAGCTCAGGAGACAGAGGCAGGAGGATTGTGAGTTTAAAGCCAGCCTCAGCAATGTTGAGGTTCTAAGCAACTCAGCAAGAACCTATCTCTAAATGAAATACAAAATAGGGTTGGGGATATAGGATTGTACCCCTGAGTTCAATCCCTAGTACTCCCCCAAAAAAGAATTAAAAAACAAATTGATAATTTAGACTTACCAGACATATGTAGACTATTTCATCCATCAATGACTGAATACAGTTTCTTATCAATAGCACACAGATCCTTCTCTAGACCATGTTACGTAAGCTATCACAAATTTGGCATACAATTGTAATATTGCCTTACTGTATTTTTAGCATCTGTAGGGTTGTCTTGATAGATTCCTTTCCATTGATATTGATTTTTGTGTTTTTGCTTTTTTCTTGATTAGACTTGTTTGATTTTTATCAACTGTTAGCTGTATTATTTCTTTTCTACTTCATATATTTCTGCTCCTACTCTTATTTTTTCCTTCCTACTACCTATTTTTAAAATAATTTGATTGTTGATCTACCTTCTTTCTGATACAAGTACTTTATGTTCATCTGAGTACTGTTTCACCCCAGAGATCCTAGTATTTCAAGCTTTTATGATCACTTAGTTCAAAGTACCTTTTGTTTACTTTCTTATGCTTTCTTCTTTGACCTCTGATATATTTGTAAGGGTTCCATTTAATTTTTAAGTCATTGTGATGTGGGGGTGGGTTTCTACATAGATTAAAGTGATTGATTTCTACTGTAATAAACCATGCAGGAAACACAGTCTGCATGATTTCAAATTTTAAAAAGTAGTGAAAATGTTTTTTATATTGATTGTATTGGTTACATATATGTCAAAACATGTCAAAACTATCAAATTGCAAGCTTCTATATGTGCATTTTATTGTACTTCAATTTTACCTCAATAAAGCTTTGAAAAAACTCATTTTTGTAGGTCAAGAGAGAGACTGCTGAAGGGGGAAGGAAGGTCCTCTGCTTTCTTAGTGGGAGCTGTTGGCTGTGTTTCCCCTGAGCTGGCCCTGGATGGGGTCCTGGAAGAGCTGGTGTTAGTCTCCCCCTTGATGGAGCTTCCCTTTGGAGGCCCTGTCTGGAGGACCCCACCCAGCCATCTCCCACATCCCTGCTGCTCAATAGTAAGCAGGACAGGTAATGGTGCCACTGGCCAGGCTGCGTCCCCAGCTGTTTGTGCCTCATTTCTACTAGACCCTGAGCTCCTGCACATGAAAGACGTTATTCCTCATTTATCGAACTTGTTAGGATCAAGCATTGTGCCAGAAACAGGAAACAGGCCCAGCCTTCATGGGAATGTGGGCTTCAGAGGAAGTGGAACTGGGTGAAAAATAAAGTCCCAACAGGAAGGTGTGGTTCCAGCATCCCTCCAGCAACCCAGCGCTAGCAGGCAGTGCACCTGGAAGGGTTTTGTGGAGACAAGAAGACAGTGGCTGTTGGAGCCTACAAAGATGATGCCAGGGCCAGGGCCAAACACAGCACATGTCACAGTGGGAGAGGGGCCATTTTATTTTATTTTATTTTTTTAATTTAAATATTTTTTATTTTTACAGACACATTTTGATTCATTGTACACAAATGGGGTACAACTTTTCATTTCTGTGGTTGTACATGATATAGATTCACACCATTCCTGTAATCATGCATGTACATAAGGTAATACTGACTTGTCTCATTCTACTATCTTTCCTTCCCCCAACCTCTCCCACTCCATTTTCCTCTACACCATCCAAAGTTCCTTCATTCTTCTCTTCCCCTCCACCACCCCCCTTGTTATGAATCATCATCCACTTACCAGAGAAAACATTCAGCTTTTAGTTTTTTGGGCTTGGCCTATTTCACTTAGCATGGCGTTCAACTCTATCCATTTACCAGCAAGTGCCATAATTTTATTCTTCTATATGGCTGAGTAATATTCCATCGTGTGTATATACCAGTTCCTTTATTCATTCAACTATTGAAGGGCACCTAGGCTGGTTCCACAATCTAACTATTGTAAATTGAGCTGCTATGAACATTGATGTAGCTGCATCACTGTAGTATGCTGATTTTAAGTCCTTTGGGCATAAACCGAGGAGTGCGATAGCTGGGTCAAATGGTGGGTCCATTCCAAGTTTTTTGAGGAATCTCCATACTGCTTTCCAGGGTGGCTGCACCAATTTGCACCTCCACCAGCAATGTATGAGTGTACCTTTTTCCCCACATCTACACCAACACTTATTATTGCTTGTGTTCTTGATAATAGCTGTTCTAATTAGAGATAGATGAAATCTTAGGGTGGTTTTAATTTGCATTTCTCTAATCACTAGGGATGATGAGCACTTTTTCATATATTTGTTAATCACCTGTATATCTTCTTCTGTGAAGTGTCTACCCATTTCCTTAGCCCATTTATTGATTGGGTTCTTTGTATTTTGGGTGTAAAGTTTTTTAAGTTCTTTATAAAGTTTGGCAATGAGTGCTCTGTCTGAAGGGTGTGTGGAAAAGATTTTCTCCTACTCTGTAGGGTCTCTTTTCACATTATTGATTGTTTCCTGTGCTGAGAAAAAAACTTTTTAGTTTGAATCCATCCCATTTATTGATTCTTGCTTTTATTTCTTGCGCTATGGGGGTTTTGTTAAGGAAGTCTAGTCCTAAGCCAATGTGATGGAGATTCAGGTGGGCCTATTTTTTCTTCTGTTTGGTGAAGGGTCTCAGGTCTAATTCCTAGATTCTTGATCCATTTTGAGTTGATTTTGTACAGGGTGAGAGATAGGGATTTAATTTCATTTTACTGCATATGGATTTCCAGTTTTCCCAGCACCATTTGTTAAAGAGGCTATCTTTTCTCCAGTGTACGTTTTTGGCACCCTTGTCTAGTAGGAAGTTACTGTACTTATGTGAGTTTGTCTCTGTGTCTTCTATCCTGTACCATTGGTCTACCTGTCTATTTGGTAGCAATACCATACCATATTTGTTACTATTGCTCTACAGTATGTTTAAGGTCTGGTATTGTGATGCCTCCTGCCTCACTCTTCCTGCTCAGGATTGCTTTGGCTATTCTGGGTCTTTTGTTCTTCCAGATGAATTTCATGATTGCTTTTTCTGTTTCTATGAGAAATTTCATAGGGATTTTAATTGGAATTGTGTTAAATCTGTATAATGCCTTTGGAAGTATGGCCATTTTGATAATATTAATTCTGCCTATCCAAGAACATGGGAGATATTTCCATCTTCTAAGGTCTTCCTCAATTTCTTTCTTCAATATTCTGTGGTTTTCATTGTAGAGATCTTTCATCTTTGGTTAGATCAATTCCCAAGTATTTTATTTTTTTGAGGCTATTGCAAATGGAGTTGTTTTCCTCATTTCCCATTCAGATATTTCATCACTTATGCTTTAGATAAAAATGCTTTAGATTTATGTGCGTTGATTTTATATCCTGCTATTTTGCTGAATTCATTTATGAGGTCTAGAAGTTTTCTGGAGGAGTTTTTTTGATCCTCTAAATAGAGAATCATGTCATCAGCAAAACTCGAGTTCCTCTTTTCCTATTCATATCCCTTTAATTTCTTTAGTCTGTCTAATTGCTCTGGCTAGTATTTCAAGTACAATGTTGAATAGGAGTGGTGAAAGAGGGCATCCCTGTCTTGTTCCTATTTTTAAAGGGAATGCTTTCAGTTCTTCTCCACTAAGAATGATGCTGGCCGTGGGCTTAGCATAAATAGCCTTTACAATGTTGAGGTATGTTCCTACTGTCCCTGTTTTTTCTTGTGTTTTGAGCATGAAGGTGTTATATTTTGTCGAATGCTTTTTCTGTGTCAATTGAAATAACCATATGATTCTTATCCTTAAGTCTATTGACATGTCGGATTACATTTATTGATTTACGGATGTTGAACCAACCTTGTATTCCCAGGATGAACCAAGAGGGCCCATTTTAGAACCTTTAGCAAAACTGTCCACTGTGGCCCCAGGCTCCCCCTCAGCTTCATGGCATATCTATGCATGTTTACCTGTCCTGGGGGAAGCCCAACAGCAGGGACCATCCTATGTTACCATTGGGTCCCTAATGCTGGGCACTATCCCCAGAAGCTGCTTCAGACAGCTCTGCATGGAACATGTGTGTTGGGGGGGGGGGGTAAAGGTGCATGTGAGAGGGTCTGAGAGCTAACCCAAGTGATGGGCAGGGCCAGGCAGCCTGACTTCCTTCTTCACTTAGCATTCACTTTCCTACTGGGTCATGGAGGGAAATTCCTCCAAGCCCCACTTCACTCACCTGTGAAATGGGAATACTAGTATTTTCATACCAGATTTGACCCCTATAGGGTCAAAGAGAGGATACCGATTGTTTGACCCCAAGTTGTGGAAATGAGTCAAGGTTTGTCTGGCACACACTGCTACCGGGGACAGAGGAGTCATGGTGCTACCACCTGTGGCTAAGCAGAGAAATATCATTGAGCTGGCCCCATGACTGGAAAGGTGCAGCACTGAGCAGCATTCTGATGGAGGAGCCCTAGCAACTGCAGAGGCAGGGAACACAGACATGGGGAACAGATGGGACAGGGCCCCCTAGGGGGCCCAGGGCTACTGCTCAGTCTGCCAATTCCCACTGGGGCACCTTGGAAAACCTTTCCAGAAGGCCAAGGTTCCAGAAGGCCCAGGTGCCTCAGGGGTGATTTGCCATGCTGGTGCAATCAGCTGCAAGTGCACAAAGAACCTCAAGGGCCCAGGAGGGCTCAGCTCCTGATGATCTCTGAAGGGTGGCACACGTTCACATTACACAGTGACCCACGATCAAAAAGTGGCAGGGGCTTGAAGGACAGCAGGGAGGTTGGTGGCAAGGACACAGGAACTCTTGGATGGGGAACTGGGCCACCTGCACCCAGCCCATCCTGTTCACCTGCAGACCCCTTGTCCACCAGACTGAAGGGCATGCATCGGGATCTGAGGGTCACCTGGGCAGGTGGGATGAGGTGGAGTACCTGCTTGTGGGAGGAGCACTTTCTCTGCTGCTGTTTACTGAATCCCAGGGTCAAACCAGGCCCAATTGCCTGGAGCCACACCCAGTCACAGCACTGGGTCTCCACAGCCTTCTGTGTCTGATGCCAGAGAGAGTGCTCCAGAGACCCAGAAAAGACCCCTGGCTTGTCATTGTCCAGCTCCTTGCTACCTTTAACCTGGCAAACTCAGGACACATCCTCCCTGTGGGACTTCTTCCAGTGGGGAAAGAGTGCTTTGTTTATAGCCCTGAAGGCCTGGGGGTCCACTGTGCTGTTCCAGGTGGAGTGGACTTGATAGATGCAGATCAATGAGGCGTCAGGGTGAGAGTGGGGTGTGAGTCTGTGTGGAGAGGCCTCCTGGGGTCACTGGAGCAGCAGAGCAGGCAGTGTGTGTCAGGTCTGGAGCCCAGGCTAAGGGATGGTCAGAGCTGTGGGCTGTGGGAGCCATGGGACATTCTTGAGCAAGGAGGTTCTCTGGGACTTGAGAACCAAGAAGGTCCTCAGTGCCTTTGAACAGCAAGGTTCTTCAGGACAATTTCATAGAAAAGGATGTCCCAGAGGCAACAGGAACCATTCACAGAGGCCAAGGAGAAACCCAGGGATCAGACACTGACCAGGGTGGGAATGAGAGCAGGGTCCTGAGAGACAGGGTGTGTGTGCGACTTCTGGGCTTTGTGTCCAGTTGACTCAAGGTTATGGCCAAGGCAGAGGGCTTTGGGTGACCTTCTGTAGTCCCATGTGTCCCCTTTGCTGAGCAGGAAGGGAGAGGTGGCTGACTAGTATCCCACCAAGACTTTGGTCAGTGATGTGTCCCCAAGGAGAAGCCCATGGATCCCAGGAAATGTGGACTGTGTGTGGGGCAGGCAGAGAGTGGTGCCCACCCCAGCCCATCCTTGCCCAGAGAGGTGGGTGTCTTGCTCCAGGCCACAGTGAGTCAAGAGCCAAGAGGTGTCCAGGGGCCAGTTCCCAGGTGGCTCAGCCTGTTGTGCTCTCCAGAGGAAGGTTGGATGAACTGAGGACAATGTTCGTTGAGAACAAAGTCTTGGGAGATACTTCAGGTGAATTTTAAGAGCAGGTGGGAGCAAACAGCAGGATGACCACTCAGTGGAGTGGCCACATGCTCTGGAGTGTGTAGACGGGCTTAAATGCCACCACAGTCCCTTGCTGGTGGTGTGGGAGCTTAGGCAAGCGACAGCCTGTTAGCACTGCTTTTCCTCCAAGGGGCAAGATAGCCATACGGCTACTGTGAGCTTTAAGGAGGATAATGTGTGATGTGCTCAACACATAGTAGGGCCAGGGAGGTGTTAGTTCCTTCTGTCTGCCCCACACAGTAAGCCGGAGGGGTTGATGGGAGCACCAGGGGTGAAGTGTTGGGAGCTGGACCAGATTCCAGGGTGGCTCTGCAGAAACAAGCTGTCTCTGCTTCCAGGCCCCCAGCAGGTGCACAACTCACTCAACTGCCATCCCCTAGCACCATGTGAGCACCATGATGCATGACACTTGGAGGGTCACCAGACTGTCCATCCACTGGACAGGGCTCCTCAAGTCCCAAGACTGTGCTGTGGTCACTCTGGACCACCAGCAACCAGCGAGGGACCTGACCCCTGCAGCACTGGCTGGCTGGCGGATGGCATGGAGGAGTGGATGTGTGGCCACTGGAGATCTGGCCATGACAGCCACCTGAGAGCCACCTGGCACCAACCCTGCCACGGTTGGTCTGGAGCATGTCAGGGCTGCAGCCCAACCCGATAAAGGATCCCGTGGGGTTTCCGGTCCACCCTCCGTCCCATGTGCACCGAAGGCGCAGGAGTACGTGAGCACGTGCCAGCACCTGCTGGACACAGGTTCTTTGCTGAAGGGAGTGGGGACAAGGCTTGTGGCTCAGAGTGCTTGCACGTCCGCCTCGGCATTCCCTGGTTCCTATGGAGCCCTGGGCAGCGCACCTTCAGTTAGACGTTCCAGTCAGAGGGACGCCTGCTCTCGTGGGATGTTTGGGAGCTACTGAAAGCGTCCCATGGAGATGGAGAGTGCCCTGTCGCCAGGAAGGAACCTGCGCCTGGCCCCTGTGCACACGCCCCTGCCCCCACACGCCCACACTCCAAGGCTTGCACGCTCATGCTGCCCAGGAGCAGGACGTCAGGGCAGCCTTCACACCTGCCCTGCTTCCTGCCTTGTGGAACTTGACATGGAGTCCAGACCCACTCCCCCGCCCTGCCCGCCACCCTGGCACCTCCGCCTGGCTTCAGGCCGGCTTTCATCCCACCGCTGCCCATGCCGTAGCTCACCCATCCTTGGCAGCCCTCCCTGTCCTACAGAGGAGGAAACAGGCTCAGAGAGGCTTACAGCAGGTGGGCACAGATGGGAGGGGGACAACACGGGGCAGGGGCGGAGCCTGGCTGTGGGCAGCATGTGCCACCTGCCCTTGTGACTCCTCAGCCCCTCTCTGAGGTACAGAAACCTGGCTTCTCAGGCTGCTGTGCACAGTGCCACCACTCAAGTGGCCTGGACTCTGACACGGACACTTGTTTCCTCTCGGCTCTGAGATCCAATTGTGTGGGAGCTGGTTCCCTTGGTGGCTCTGGGCAAGGGTCTGGCTCCTGGCCTCTCCAGCTTCCTCAGGCAGCCAGTGGTCCTTGGTGTCCCCTGCCTGTGCTGCACCCCTCCAGGCTCTGCCTGTCACATGACTGCCTCCTCTGGGTGTCTTCCCCAGTTGGGTCTTAGAGCCAAGGAACTGTCCTGGATGCGGGGCCAGGTCACACAGGATGCTCATCTCAAGAGCGTGACCGACTTACACCTGCGAAGACCCTTTCCCACATGAGCTCATGGCCGCAGGTCTGTGTATGTAGATCTTTTTGGGGTCACCATTTGACCCCTTGCGCAGCCAGAGACCCCCTGGCTCCAGCGTTCCTTTGCACAGGGAAGCTGGGGTGTGGAGCAGGGACTCTGCTGGACACCCGGCCCTCGGCTATTCAGAGTCCTTAGCAGAGTCGCCTGCAGCCCTGGGCTCCCAGAGACCCTGACCTGTCCAGAGGCCCACTGTAGGGCTTGGGTGAAGGTCCTGTGTGTGCCTGCACCTGCCCCATGGGAGAACTGCCCTCTGGACATGCTGATGCTCGTGAGTCAGGTCTCTGTGTCCTCTGTGGAATATGTCACTCGAGGTGGTGCCCCGCCTGCCCCTGAGCACGTGAGCAGCTGCTCAGCCCCATCTAACTCAGGATCGTGGGTACGCTGCTCCTGTGCAGGTGAGCTGGGCCAGCCTGGGCAGGGAGGAGGCGCCTGGGAGGACACGGCAGGACTCTGGGCAGGCTCCATCCTGCAGGGCTGCTCGTGGTGCCGACTGCTCCTGGGTGCCCCCAACACGCCCATCCTTCCTCTTTGGTGGCTCTCAGGGCTGTCCTGGCCCAATCACAGGCAGTCAGGATGTCCCTTCCCAGGGGCTGCCTGTGGGCAGCGAGGGGCACCCCAGCTCCCTGCTCACCCAGCGTGGCCTCCCTTCTCCCCTCTCCCCTTGCCATCCCTCCTTTCTCCCAACTGCCTTCCTTCCAGAATTCTTGGGGTCCCACTGAGGTTCAGGGTCCCCTCCTGTGAAGGGGGCATTGCCCCCCTGGATCGCGGAGGCCGAGGATATCATGTGGTGCTCGCATCTCACTGGCCTGGCCTGGTGTGGAGGCCCTTGGAGCTGGTGGGCCTCCTCGAGTCATCCAGCAGGAATCCAGAACATCAGGGACACCTTCCGGGAGGGCACCTGCCGTGCCCGCCCTGACCAGCTGCAGAGACCCTCAGGGCCTCACTGTTTAGAAGAGACCCCTGGTGGCAGCCATGAGCCCGGCCGCAGCAGACTGTCCAGCTGCCCATCATGGAGATGGGCGTGTGTGGTGGGGCCTGTCCAGACAGAGCTGGGGACTGCTCCCGAGGCCTGGGCTCCCCTCTGCCTCTTGCCTGCTGCGAGCGCACATGGAGGTCTGTCTGTGCAGGTCAACCAGCAAGGCGGCCAGGCAGCCGGTATGTCTCTGGGGAGAGGTCAGCACTAGGCTGAGTGGACCGAGGGAGGAGGCTAACCTCCCGGGGTTCCGAGCACCCCAGGGCCGAGGGTGAGAACAGCCCCGCTCCTCGGGCTGGACACCCTCCCCTGCCTTGGCCTTGCTGCCGGTGCTCCTGCTGCTCCAGCCTTGGGGCTTGGGAAGCCCCCGCTGTGGCCGCCAGCTCTGCCGTGGGCACTCAGGCCGCTCCCTATAATGGCTCCTCTGCCTACGTACATATATCCCTGGTTCTTGGTTCTGGAGAACCCTGGTGAGCAGGTGAGGGTCAGCTCCGTGACCTGGAGCTGCTGGGCAGAGACTCGACCTCGTGGGCACTGGCAGGGCTGCAGGCCAGGCTCCTTGCCCTTCCATCCCGAGAGTGGGTTCCCCCCTGGCCTCTGCATAGGTGGAGCATCTGGGGACGTGCCTGTGCCCTGGGCCCCTTCTTGTCCCTGGGGAACCACTCTTTTCACACCTGGCCTCCGTGTCCACCTCTCGGGTGCCCATGCTGTCCCCTGCTTACTGCCTCATGTCGCCTTCAGCGGTATGTGAGTACGGGTGCCGGCAGGCCTCGGTGGGGAGGCCTCTTCTGAGGCCGTGGGCCCCGTGTTCCTGCAGATGAAGGAGCAGCTAGTGCCTTGATTGGCTTGCGACAGTAGGGTGCCCAGACCCTGCAGCTGGAGGCAAGCAGAGCAGGGTCTCACACTGTCAGGGAAGGGCACGGCCCCTGACTTTCTGTCACCCTGCTCTGTCCCCAGAGATGGTGCAGCCGGGCTGGCAAGGCACTGGCAACATTGGTTCAAGGGAAGTGTAAACAGGGCATTGAGCCACCTCTTCCAGCCTGCTGCCTACCAGGGGTGTCCCCACTGCTCCTCCTGGAACCAGGAGGACACAGCGTCCACCTGAGAAACCCCTGTTCAGCTCAGCTCCTCCCAGGAGGCAGTGTGCCTCTGGACCCCTTGGTGGCAGCCCTGTCTTGGGCCGTGAGAAATAATGAGAACGTGCGGGCGCAGAGAGACACACTTGGGGCCTTGTCCCTGCCCGAGCACTCCAGCTGGGGCCCGTCAGGCTGCCGCACCGATGAGCCCCCAGCCTAGCACCCTGGGCCAGGCTGGCCCCATGGCACAGCTGCTGCCTGGTGCCTGGGGCTCCAAAACAGCTGCTCCCCATGTGAGCCCCTCCCTCTTCCAGAAGGCTTCCAGCTCTGGACGGCAATGGTGGGACCCGAGGCTCTGGCCTTCCCAGGCCCCCTCGTGGCCTTGGGAAGCAAAAGTCCAGAGTGAAGTTCCGGCAGAGTCCTCCAGGGCCAGGGCCTGGCTCTTTGCAGCCACGCCCCCTCTGCCTCTGGGCCCTTGCTCCCCGCCCCCCGGCCGTGGCAGGCTGGCCAGGCCAGCTCAGCATTGGCAGCAGCTCAGCCACCGGCCTGACACAGCTGAGGGGGAGGCAGGGGCAGCTGGCTGCTGCAGGGCAGGGCCGGGCCAGGGCCACTGGGAACACTGACCTCGGCCTGCAAATGATGACTGAGCAGCTGCACTCGGGCAAGTTTCTCAGGGCTGAGTTACCAGGCAGGGCCCTCATGCTGATGGCTGCCCCCGGCACCCAGCGGGGATGTGGTGCAGGACTGGATTTGTAACTAGTTCCTCAGAGTCTCTCTTGGGCCTCCCCAGGACAGGCCTGCACCCAGAGGGGGGGCGTGGGGATTTGCATCTGGGCCTCCTCCCCATCAGCATCGCGGGCAGGGAGGTCATCGTGGCCTGGGTCACGTGCCCAGCCCTCACGCGGCACACGGAGGAAGCGACTTGGGCTGCTCTTCGGCACTGAAAATACCCCAGACAGCGACCAGCCTTTTCCCGTGAGTTTTCTGGAGGCGGCTGCACGGAGTCGTTTTGAAGAACAGCAGGTTGAGCCTGTGCATGGCACCGGCAGATCGTGGACTAATTAAAGGAAATACACAGGAAATCGGAGAGAGGAACGAGAAGCCGGCCAGTGCCCGTTCAGAGCTTCTCTGGGCCCATCAGACACGACCCCCACGGGCCGCACGCGCCAGGTGTGACCCGGCTGTTAGCTGCACGCCCTGCCGCCTGTGGCCTCCAGGCTGCCACCTCAGTCACTTCGGCGAGTTGGGGTCCGGGCAGACCTTGCGCCCAGACTCAGTCTTGAACTGAGGCCTCTCAGCTGCTGAAGCTGCCACAGGACTGAGTGCGGCTTCTGTGGTCTGAGCGCGGAGCTGGGCACTGGGTGCCCGGGTGAGCGTGGGCAGCTGAGGCACTTGGGGAGTGGACTTGAGCTCTCTGCCCAGACTGCCCCTTCTGGCAGCACAGAGCTCTCCTCCCACGCCCGGCGGGAGGTGGTTTCCCCGCCTGCAGATGAAACGCTGCGGCCTGTCCTTTCCGTGTGTCTTTGACCGGCGTGAGGTGGGACATGGTTCTGTGGCCAGTGTCTGCTGTCCCCTATGCCTGTGCCTTCCTGCCAGCTTTCCTGCGAGTGCCAGGTCCCGGGCCCTGGCCAGGTCGTCCCCTCACCAGGACGGGGGCTCCCCGGCATCCCTCCAACACAGCCTCCGCTAGCTGCGGCAGGAGCCACACACCCTGCCTCCTGGGCTGCTGCAGACTCCAGACCCAGCCCACGCGCAGTGGTCTTTGTTAAGCAGGAACGCGACTGTGTGGCCCCTGTCTGGCTCCCGTTCCATCCCCAGCACTGGCTCTCGGGGTTGGCTAGCTTTTCCACTGAGAGTGGGTGAAGATGAACCGTGATCATGAGGGCCAGAGGCTGGTGTCGGGCTGGAGTCACAGTGAGGTGCGTCTCTCCAAGCTGCCACCAGAAAGGCAGGCCATAATGCCCCCGAGCAGAGCGGGAGCCCCTGGGCAGGGCTCAGCACACAGGCCTTCCAGTCTGTCCAGGGGTGAGTGTGTGGCCACCTCCCTCCTTCCACAGCCACAAGTGGCCCTCCTGGCCTGGTCTGGCTTCGGCATGCCTGGGGGCCATTGACGACCGCTGAGCTTCGGGCATGGACGTGGTTTGGGCCTTTGCTGTGACTGTTGGGCCCCTCCCCTGGCTGCACGGGGCTGGGACACCAGCAGCAGGCATGGTGGCAGCCTTCAGCTCGCCCAGGCCCAGGTTCTCCACCTCGATGTGCAGAGGCCACAGCAGGAAGGAAGTCAGGCCTGAACCGTGGTGTGCTGGCCATGTGCCGCCAGTCCTGCAGGCAGAGACGCCTGCTGGTCTCTGTGGTGTGAGCGCCTCCCCACCGACCAGGCAGTCCCGTGAGGGTGCTCAGGAGCCGGAGGGCAAGCAGTGGCACCCACTGTCCCTGCTGGCTCCTGCTGCGGAGGAGCCGTGGGCGTGGAGAGGGCTCGTGGGGCCCAGGAGTCAGCAGCAGCCGGGCTCACGCTGGGCTGGAAGGTTTCCCTGGGCGTCACTTGCTGAATGACGACCGAGAAAGCTAATCTAGTCAGACCCCCGCTGCCATGGTCAGGCCGCCTGATGACGGAGGACCCTCCGCTGCACTACTGGTGTCTGAACCCCGCCCTGTCCTGCCATCAGCCCTCCTTTGCCAACGCCCTCCTCCCCCGCCACTGCACCTGCCCTTCCCATCACCTGCAGCCCCTCCCACCTGGCCTCACTCGTTCCTTCTACTACCGATGGAGTAAGTGGGCGGCGTGTCTCAGCTGCGCCACTGGCCGCCTGCAGGGCCTGGGGCAAGTGCTTCATCTCCTCTGGGCCTCATTTCTCCACCTTTAACAGAGATAATAGCAATATCCACCTTATAGGTGTGGGAAGAGAATTAAGTAGGGTGACATATGAGAGGGCTTGGCAGGTGCCTGGGGCACGTGAGCGCTCATTATCACCACTGCCACCACCATTGTTATCATCACCACCATCACCACCACCATCACCACCGCCATCACCACCATCACCACCATCACTACCACCACCACCACCACCACCATTACCACCACCACCACCACCACCATCACCACTATCACCACCACCACCACCACCACCACCACCACCACCACCACCATCACCACCATCACCACCACCACCACCACCACCACCACCATCACCACCATCACCACCACCACCACCACCACCACCACCACCACCATCACCACCATCACCACCACCACCATCACCACCACCATCACCACCATCACTACCACCACCACCACCACCACCATTACCACCACCACCACCACCACCATCACCACCATCACCACCACCACCACCACCACCACCATCACCACCATCACCACCACCAACACCATTACCACCATCACCACCACCATCACCACCACCACCACCACCACCATCACCACCACCATCACCACCATCATCACCACCATCACCATCACCACCACCACCATCACCACCACCATCACCCATCACCACCATCATCACCACCATCACCATCACCACCACCACCACCACCATCACCACCACCATCACCACCATCACCACCGCCATCACCACCGCCATCACCACCACCATCACCATCTCCACCACCAGCACCACCATGACATTGCTATCATACACATACAGTGTGCTAGCATACACAGTATGTAACAACGTGGAAACAGAGTATTGCTCAGAACATAAGCCCACACCTTCAGGCTGCTTCAGGTGATTGTTTCCTCTACTCTGCGCCTTGCAGGTGCCAGGTACCAAGACAGTAATGGTGTGGCTCTGGCTCCACAGTCTCAGAGGTGGGCTCTAGCTGGCTCATGTGCACAGGAGTTTTCCTGAAGGGTGCCAGCTTGCAGGTGGCTTGTGCAGCGCTTGGTAAAGCTGGACGGCAGGAAGCGGCATAGCCTGGTTGTGACTCAGCCTGGAGTGATCCCAGGCATAGGCCCCCTCTCCTCCTTATGCCCACCCTGAGCACTCGCCTCACACTGGAGACTGGTGGACTTTGCCCCTGCTCCTGTGCCTGGTCTCCACCAGGAGACCTGCCACCCTCCCGAGTTCTGCCCTCCGTTCCAGGCCACTCCCTGGGCCACCCGGGACCTTGCCCCTGCCTGCACCCCATCTCTGCTGGATCCACTCCAGCCTCATCTCCGCAGGCTCCTCCTCTTCCTCCTCTGGCAGTGATTATTAACTGGCCCCCAATCTGGTTGCACTTCTTTGGGGTCTGCTTCTGCTTTGGCCTCTACCGCCTGGCTCCACGGGGGCTATGCTAGGGCTGGGGTGGCCGGGGCTGGGCTCACTGCTCACTGGACTGATGAGTGGCTGAGTAGTGGGCCCTCATGCCCCCAGTGGCCACCGCTTCTTCCACATGGTGATCCCCACGAGCAGTGGTGACCATCTGCGTGTCTGTGAGTGAAACCCGTCCCCTCTCGTGTGGGAGAAGGGAGCAGGGAACAGTACTCAGTAAGCACTTGCTGTATGTTTACCACTGGATGCTTTGGATTTTTTTTATCTCCTTGTCCCCAAACCCAGTCCTCAAGCATCCTAAGAATATGGCTCTTGCCATCTTGCAGATGAGGAAACCGCAGCTCAGGGAGATGAAGTGGCTTGTCCAGGGCCGTGCATGTGAACCAGGGTCAGGACACTCTGCTGGATGCCGGCTACACATGCTGCTGCCTTGTCTCCACTGGCGGTCCTGAGTCTCTGGCCACATTACAGTGTGGTTCTGCCTGACTCACCATCCATCATGGTCAGGGTAGCTGCCTGCTTCCCCTTGCCAGTGCATCCTTGGGCCAGGGGTAGAGGCCATGCTAATGGGCCTCCTACTGCCTGGAGCCATAGGTAGAGGGTTCCAGAAATGGGGTGGGGGTAGTGTCCAGCAGAGGCTGAATCAGAAATAATGAGTGGATCCGTGTTGTACACAGTGACAGGGAATCTGAGTTCCCTCCAGGAGACTGGCTGGCTCCAGGTCAGCAGTAGAATTCCCAGAACTCTGGCCGTCAGCCTGGAGGAGTGGATAGGCCACATTCAACCTGATGAACCACCCACTCAAATTCCAGCTGTGGCCAGAGGACGAAGTCCCACCCCACAGCAGCCCAGGCCTCTCCTAGCTCTGTGGCCTCCGACCAGCCCCCAGGTCTCTCTGGAACCAAGTTCTTCCTGCATCAAAAAGAGAAGAAAACCCTGCTGTGTGTCCACAGTGCCCTGTGGGGGGCAGGCAGGGCCCAGCTGTGAACCTGAAGTACTGTTTAGAGCATGCTCTTGCCTCTTGGTCAGCTGGCTGTGTGCCAGCTGGCTGGATAGGTGTGCTTCCTGGGACCTGGGTGGGTGGAGTCCACACCTCCCTGGGTGCTAGGTGCTCCCCAGAAGGCACCGGCTGTTACCCTCACGTTAGGACTTGGGTGGGGGTCAGAGCCATGGGGCCCTCGCCTTTCCACGGAAGGGGCCCTGCCTGTACCCCACTGCTCATCTCTGGACCAGGGGGTGGACAGGTCCTGCTGGGCTCTGTGGCGGCCACATCCCACAGTGTCTGGGGTGAGCCGTGTGCAGCTTTGCCTGTCCACATCCTCAGACTCGAGTGAGGTCTCCCGAATGCAGCAGGAGGGGAGGATGAACTGCTGGACGGTTTATCCCAAACTTCCTTCCACGGAGGCTCAGCTCAGGTCGGGGTCTCTTGGGGAGCCTCACCGGTCCCCCCAGCCTTCCCAGCGTCTTCACTCCGGTTTTGCAGAGGGCCTGGGTGGAAAAGAAGCAGGTCTCTCCCTACACGCCTGCTCTGTGCAGGGCATGGAGACCACAGTCCGGAGGGACACGGGGCGGGGCCTCTTTGCTGGCTTCGCCCTTCCTGCACAGCCCAGCTGGATGGTGAGACAGACTTCAGTGCCTGCAGGTCCTGCAGGGCCTTGTTCTGGACGACTGGTCTGGGTCAGGTGCACCTGGGCCCCCAGAGTCCTCAGCCTCCCTCTGTCCCTACCTGGACCCCTGGTGCTGAGGGCCTTCGGGGCCTCCAGGGAGCAAAGGGGAAGTGCTGCTGCAGGGTGACGAGGAGAGGAACCCACACGCGACGCTTTGCCCACTCCAGACGTCTTTTTCTTTGAGCTCCCTGCTACCCAGGAATTCCTTTCTCCGCTCTGCTCTTCTGCGCTGTCCTGGGAAGATCATTTCTCCCAGGGTGTTACGAAGCTAAGATGCCCCAAGGCAGGAAGAGAAGCTGGCTCTGATGGGCAGAGTCCCGGGAGGGGTTGGACGTCCCTCAGTGTTGATGGAGGACCCAGCCCAGGCTCTTTCTCAGTACTGTTTCCGATCTTCAAAGGAGCTCACACCTTCACAAGAAATGTAGAAGTCATAGAAAAATATAGGGGCAGAAACCCGACCACCCACACTCTGCCCACCAAGTGACCACGGCTGGTCTTCCCATTCGGTCCTTTGTATGCACGAAGGTGTTCACATCACAGCTTTCACCACCTGTGTTTGGTGGCCACATAGAGCTGTCCTAGGGGATGTGAAGGTGCACCCGTCCTCTCCCCGTGGTGGGAGCTGACCCTCTCCAGCCTTCTCACTTCACATTCCACTCCCCTCAAAGCCCTTCTGCTCTCAGGTGCTGTGGCCATCTGCCCCTTCCCTGAGCTGCAGGTGGTGGCTTGAACTCTGTGACCTTATCAGAGAGCACCATGTCATCTCCTGTCCCAGGTCACATTCTCGGTGAATATTTAAAATCCTCTGTAGGGTGAAGCACAGGTTCTAATATGTTTATCTTTCAAGTACGAAAAAGAAAGTCATTAAAATGTTAACTATTGTCACCTCTTTAAAAGCAGCACTCCAGGGAGGAAGGGGAATGGGGAGTGAGGTGGGCAGGGGAGGGGAGGCCCTGGGACTTCCGTGGTGCACACTAAAACCCACGTGTGTATGACGATGCAGATCACAACGCATCAATGTCTCCATAAGCAAACACACTCCGGGCATCTCACTCTGCCACCTTGCTCTTGCTTGCTGAGCTGCACGTTTCAACCGTAATGTTCAGGGTTGGTCCCCAAGGGTGGTGGATGGCTCCCCATTGCCCAAGTCCTTTGTGGCTCTCCATCCCCGCCGGGAGCTGGTCTCAGCCTCTCCTGCTGCCTTTGGTGGCTGTGACTGCACACACCCATTATGTCAGGCCTCGAGCCTCAGGCCCCGCCCGACTTTGTCTCTGTGGCTGCATGGCCTGGAAAGCCCTTCTGCACTTTCCTTGCTGTCCTCCCTTCTAAGTTGATGCCCCCCTGTCTGCTGAGCCCTCCACCCTGTCAACCACACTCCTCTGAGCACGTCCTGGGACTCCCGCTCTCTCTTCGGATGAGAGCAGGTCTTGAGCAAGGGAGATATTTCTGCTCCATAATCCAAACTAACTGCTCTGAACTCTTTCCTTGTCTGAAAAATAGGGGCAGGAAGGCTAATCTCAGAGGCCTGCAGTGAGCATTAAATAAGGTTCCATTAGACAAGCTGAGAGCCAGTGGAATAAGCCTGAGATTTATTAGGATCGAATGAGCTCACCTCACACTCCTCCTTTCCCTCCTGACTGAGTCCCCCTCCTCGACTGCACATGGAATGCGCACGATGGCAGTGACTTGGTCACAGTGACAGTGCCTAGACAGGACGCCATGGGCACCATTCCCGGACCTTGACCATAAGGTCCCTGTTGTCTAGGAACTCAGGGTGGCTGCCGTGTCAGATCTTCTGTCTGCGTCTTCTCTCAGCCTGGCCAGCGCAATAACGGAAGCTTGCCCAGTGGCCAAGGTTGCATGGTGTCCAGCAGACTCTTGCACGTGCCGGTGCCAGTAAAGGCTCCAGGGTGAATGGAACACGGGCCTCTCCGCGTCGCACATGGCAGAACCTCCCCTTCCTCACGTTGCTCTGCACCCCGCGAGCAGGATGTCTCCTCTGGGAGTCATTTGGTGGTGACAGGGTCCGCTGTGAAGCTGTGTGCCGCCACCCTACCATCCCCAGGACTGCAGAGAGGAGCTGGGGGTGTCCTCCTCTTGAGCCCCGGCTGCACACGCACCTTCCCTGTTCAAGTGATTCCCCTGCAGACTCATCTGGCCCATGGGGCCACGGGCTGCCCCATCTTCCCAGGAATGCCAGGGGGACTTTGACATTGCCGCTCTGGTTTTAGGCAAGGTTGATTTGGTGAAAACCTCTTGGGATTCAAAGCAGATTGGTGGGGGTGCACGGGAGGGGAAGGGGGGAAGCCATGGCATTTGCTGGGAAGAGGCTGACTTGGAGCTATTCTGATAGCCTCTCTGGATGACAAGGGCACTGGGTTGGACTAAAGGACCGTATCTGAATACCAGCACGCCCCTGGCGTTTAGTTGGGTGGCCTTGACCAACACCAGCAACCTCACTTTCCCGCCTGTGAAGTGGGCTCTCAAGACAGGCTGACACCTAAGTTCTCACTGTGTGCTGGGACACTTTGAGCCGTTCACTAGTTTAACCTTAGCAGCATCCACACGGGGCAGGAGGTGTTTAGCCTTTCGAATCTCATTTGACTACTGAGGAAATGAGGCCCCAGGAGGACACGTAGTGTGCCTGAGGCCACGAGGCTGAGGTGGCAGATGGGTGGGGTCATCCAGCTTATGTCCCCCGGGCCACCTGAGTCCTCTCCATGCCCTGGGGCACTGGCACAGGGAGACCCAGGAGGCGAGCCCCTCCCTCCAGACCCCCTGTGCCCACGGAGGGAAGGTGGGTGATCCTGTGGGTGAGGGTGGGTGTGGGGAGGGTCTGCCCTGCTTCCTGTCATGTCAGGACTCCTCCAGGAGGAGACAGGAGAAGCCTCCTGCAGCAGCTTCCAGGCCCCTTCGCCCCATCCCTCTCCTGCTGACAGGCCGTGGGACGGGGAAGATTCCCAAAGGTGAAGAGGTTCAGGGAGGGAACAGTGCAGATGGGGAAAGACACACCCCTGCCCCCGGGGGACATGAAAAGCCAGGCAAGGGTCTCTGTACTGCCCCCCATGGGAAGGGCCCTCCCAAGCCTCCCTTTCCCCTCCCCTTGCCTCTCTTCCCTGCCTCCTGCCTCCAGTCCTCTCCTCATCATTCCCTCCTCCTCTCCCTCCCTAAACCTTATTCTCTTCATTCAGTCCACATGGGTCCACCTCCCGGCTCTGTGCTGGGGCGCGGGAAGGGCCACTCTCTCCAGCTCCCTGTCCCTCCGCCCCGCCCCACAGCGCTGCACCCCACAAGCCATCAGGTCACTGCAGTTTGGTGCTGGCGCTGAGACGCCCCGGGATGAGGGAAAATGTAAGCCATAGTCAACCTGCTGGCCCCAACTAAACTGCTTGTCACCGCAGGGGACCTCCGGGCAGAGAGTGTGACTATTGCAGGCACCGACCTGGTCGGGAGCAGGACAGAGAGTCCCCTCCCCCTCCCGCCGCGCCGGGAAGACCAAGCGGAAGACACAGAGGCAACAGAAAGACTCGCTCCTGCCTCGCGTCAGCCGCGGGACAGTGCCTCAGGGTCAAAGCCGCGGGCGAGGCTTCAGCACCGCGGACAGCACCACGACCGCGGCGCCCCAGCTCCGCCCCGGCAGAGCCCACGCCCAGAATCCCGCACTTGCGGCAGCTAAATTTAGGCGCGCCTCTCTGGACCCGGTGGCGCTCTGATCTCCGGGAAGCCGCGGGCGCTCCCGCCTCGCCCCGCCGCTGCGCTTTTCCGGAGCCAAGTCCTGAGCGCCACTCCCCCGCGCCGGCAGGGCGCCTGGGGAGCTGCTAGCGCCACGGACCGGGGCAAGCGCTGCTGGCCGGGCTGCTGGGCTGCCCGGCTGCCCGCTGCGGTCCAACGCGCTGGGGCTGCGCTCGCGTTCTCCTGGTGAACCTGTCGCTAGGCCACCTGCTGCTGCCGCATTCGACACGCCCTTCACGCTGCTTGGCATGCTGCGCTGGCAGCGGCCAGCAGGGCCCAGCGCGTGCCCCTCCCTCGGCTTCCTGGACACTATACAGGCGTCCCACGCTGCGCTGAGCGCGGCCGCGCTGAGCAAGAACCCGTGGCTGGTCGTGGGTTTCCTGCGTTATGCGCGGTCCCTGGGATCGCGGCGCCTGCCTGCTGCCGTCCTACACCGGGGTCAGTCGCCGGCCTTCGCGGTGGTTGCACTTGCCTGCTCGTGGTCGGACCACAGCAGCACCTCTGCCTCCTGCCCTCTGCGCCTGCGCTGAGCCTGGGCGACCGCCCTCGCCGCCCTCACTGCTGCTCCACACCTCGGGCTTTGCACTGCCACTTGGGGTGCTCTGCCTCACGAGCCTCTGGGTGCGCTGGGTGGTGCCACGCCACGGCCAGAGCGTGGGCAAGGTCTCCAAGGGCAAGGTCTCTGGTGCTGCTGTGGACCTGCACCAGAGGTACCTGGGGTGCACCCCTGCCCCTCTCTCCTGGCCGCTGGCTTGCAGCAGTCTGTGAGCTAGGCCGCTGACACCGTCCCCCGCCTTGGTGGGGCTGCACCTTGGTCCTGGCTTCACATCTTCCTACTCTTCCGGTGATTGCACATGGGAGGGGCTTCTCAGCAGCTGTATTTGCCTCCTGGAATACGTGCCCACCACACCCAGGGGGCGTTTGCAGGGAACTGTGAGGTCTGGGTCACCAGAGTGGTTTGCCCGAGCCCTGCTGCAGCGCTCAGTCAGCGGCTCCCCTCCTTGTGCATGTGGCTGTGGGTCTGAGGTCCACAGCCATTTCTGCCCCTGGATGGCCTGGTGCCCTTGCTGTGACCTGGTGTCTCAAGCCTTGGGGAGGGTCTGCTCACTATGTGGCATGCCTCTGACCACTGACCTGCTAGCTGGTGTCACTGCTCTGAGTCGCTGCGAGAGAGGTTTTGCCCCTACCCATCTGTGGATAGACCCCTCCCCACCTCTGTCCTGCCCCAGCGAGCAGGCCCCATGACTTCTCCCTCCCTGGGGGGCCCAGCCCAGCTCCTCAGACTGGGGCCTGACTCAGGTCCCTCTGCACAGAAGGGAAAGAAGAGAAACAGGAGTGTGGTGGCAGGTGCAGAAGAAAATGGGGAGAGCTGCCCTGCTTCCCGCCCTTTATTCACCTGTATCACAAAGAAAACGACTCCCTCTTCCGGTTGCTCTTTCTCCCTGTCCTGCCCCTGCCTGAGGTCTCCAGCCGGGACCTCTTCCTGGAGTCTTTCTGCTCAGCCCACGCACCCCTGCCTTCTGAGCTCTGGGCTCCGGCTGCCCAGGCCCCTCCCGTTGATCTGACGGCTGCCTCCTGTCCCTGCAGCATGTGCCAACACTGCCTCCGTGAGCAGATGAGGTGCCAGTGAGCCCCCAGGAGGGTCAGTACCTGCACCGGGGCCTTCACCATCTCCTTGCTCTGTATGTGGCGACCAAGTGGATCCTGTGGGGGGGGGGTGCCTCTGGGAGCTGCTGGAGGGTGGGCTGGGCCCCAATGAGCACCCCTGAGGGTGGCGATGTGGTAGGCTTGGGCAGAGGACCAGGTCAGGGCCTTGGGACAATCCATGGCGGGGTTAGTGGTCTCTTTGCTCCTCCCCTGTCTTTTCCCGGGAGACTTTGGCCAGTTCACCTGTCAGGCCAGATCTGCCTGGAGTCCCAGGCGACTGGAGAGCCTGTATACAGGGAACACTGTTGCCATGATCCCAGGTGTGTGCCGAGGGCCACATGGTCTGCATTTCTGCATGAGAAGTTCCTGGGGTTCTCCTTGTGGCCAGGGTCCTGAGTGGGCCCCACTCCGCCCTCTGCTGGGCCCCAGCAGACGTGGCTCCCGGAGCTCCTCAGTCAGCGCACAGCTCCCTCTGCCAGGCTGCCTCCCAGAGCTTTTGGGACCAACCCTCACGACGTGGAGCGCGCTGCTCTTCACCAGTCCCACCTTGTTCAGGGACAGGTAGCTCAGCTACTTATGGATCATGGCTGCCTTCCTTCCTCACCCAGACCCTAGCCAATGCTCTGGTTTTCAGGGAATTGAGTGCCAATGTGGATGGCAACTGTGTTTCCTTCTCTTGCCAGCCAGCTGTTTACCTGAATGTTTACATGTATGTGCTGTGTGTGCACATGTGACTGTGCAAGTGTGTGCCAATGTGTGCATGTGCAGGTGTGTGCATGTGAGTGTGCACTGTATGTGTGGGCACATGTGCATGCAGCTGAGTGTACCTGTGTGTAGGGGTGCATGCTGAGTTTCCAGGGCCTCCGCATGTGAACCCAGCTCCAACATTTAGTTGGAAATTCTACATGAGTCGCGAGTGAAGCTGGTGTACTCAGTCACAATGTGGCTTTATGGCTCTTACTTTTACTGTCATGCATGTGTGCAAGAGCCTGAGTGTACATGGGTGCGTGTGCATGTTCTGTGCATGCACCAACATGCATGAGGAAGAGCCCAAAGGAAGCCTCCAGGTTTCCACGGTCCTAAGTGACAGGCCTCTGGAGTCCCGTGCTGTGTGGCTCGCCTCCCAGGGCTGTCCTGTGCTTTATGAGCCATGTGGATACTGTGAAGCTGCCTCCTGGGAGGAGAAGCAGTGAGGCTATTCTGCTTCATCCCCTCACTAAACATCTGTGCCCCACCTGCCACCTCTGGGCTCTGGGCTAGGCCCATGCTTACAGGGACAAATCGTCTGTTCAGACGGGCTCTGGGTGCGGTGGCAGATGATGCAGCTGAACGAGAGCTGGCAGGTGTTCCCAGTGGGGAAGGGGCCAGAAGGAGTTGAGGCGGGGAGAGCACAGCTGGGTTAGTGGCAGGTGACTGTCATGTGTGAATGAGCTGAATGAGGACCAGGTGCCCATGTGGGGCCAGGCTTTGGGCTGGCCAGGAGCACGCAGCTTCTACCCCAGAAGGCTGTGTGCCTGTCCAACAATTCTGCAATGGAAGATCAGAACCTTTCAGGGCTCTCTTCCTGGAAATGCGTCTCACCTCGGATGCCCTGGTAGGGGCCTCTGGACACCTCCGACTGAGTTCTGCCCAGTTAGCAGGATCTCAGCGTCGCTCGAGCCTGCTCCCGCGTCTGAACAAAGTAGGGGAAGGAGCAGCGTGGCTGTAGCTATCCCTTTCTGTGGGTTATGAAATCCCTGGTGGACCGGTGTTCAGAGCTCTCCTTGGGGTCCACTGGCTGGGGAGAGGGAGCAGGTGCACCGGGGCCGGGGTGCCGCATGCAGGCGCTGCCCCGTGGGCAGGGGTGTGCCAGCCTTTCTCTGCAGGGCACCGAGGGTCCTGGGGCTTGTTGCCTGCCTCCTGTCCCAGCCAGGCTGCAGACAGCCTCCGCTGGCTGCCTCTGACCCTTAAGCCCCAGGGGCCAGGCACAGCGTGTGTGCACAATTCCCCTGCCGCCTCCCCGTGCTGGGCGCTTCTCTCGCCCTTTTTCCTGGACCCCTTTGGACTTGCCTTGCAACTGTGTGGGTCCTGGGTCCTGGGTCCAGCTTCTGCCTGACGGCAGGCTCCCTGGAGCAGGTGGCAGGTGGGTGTGCAGCTGCTGGAACGTAGCCAGTTGCAGAGTCCTCGACTGGTTACTTCACCCGGGGCTGCATGGAGACAGGGCCGTCAGCTGCCCAGGGTCTCATCCTTGCCCTTGGCTGGCATATGCCTCTTGACTGGGCTCCTGCTGCTTTGGGACTCAGGGGGCAGGAGTGGTCCTTCCAAGTGAGGGAGGGACACCCTGGGACCATGGTACTGAATGTGGCATCGTCAGGCTGATGACCAGCAGCCCCTTGGCAGCCAGGACCCAAGAGGCTGAATGGTGGCCCTGAGATAGCTCTTGGAGGCCTTGCAGACCTGATGCCCCCCCCCCCCCCCCCCCCCCCGCCGGCCCTGCAGACCAATGTGCAACAGCATGGGGATCGACCAAAGGCCCGAGTCCAAGCCCCGCTGGCCTCTCCTGTTCTGAGCACCATCCCTTCCCTGAGGTTCAAGCAGGTTTCAGAGGAGAGACACCAAAGTCGGCCCAGGACGACAGGTACGTGCCGGGGGGCGTGCAGACGCCCCTGACCCTGCCAGGTGAGGGTTTGCAGTGTGGAAGGTGGAAGGGGTAATGGCCAGCAGCTGTGCCATGGCAGGTGCCGGGGCAGGTGGGGGAAGTGAGTCTGTGACCCTTGGGGCCTGCCATATCTTGCTCATATCTCTGTTCTAGAAGCCAGCACGGCTGCCTCCTATAGGCTCAGCGACCTGTACAAGCCCCCAGCTGCAGGGATCAGGCTGTGCTGAGCTCTCCAGCCTGCCATTCTGGGAACTCCTGCCCCTGCAGAGCGTGAGCTGAGCGTGGGTGTGCACTGTCCCGTGTGGTCGCTTGCTCCCCTTCTCCACAGGCTGGTGGAGCTGGCACCTTTCATCACCCTGAACGCTCACTGGGCACTCCTGGCTGGGCGGCGTGGCCCACATGGCTGGGAGGCAGGCACGCTCGGGGGCTGCCCCAGCAGCTCTCTGGATGTTGGGAATAACTTCCACCTGCAGCAGACACACTGAGGACACCCTGCGGGGCCCGTGCACACACACCGGTCTGCTGCAAACATGACACTTGGGATCCCACAAACTGTCAGCTTAGCTGTGCAGAGGCTGCAGCCCAGGAAGGAGGAGAGGAAGGAGGCAGGCACTGTGGGGGCAGCAGGGCTGAGGGAAGGGTGCAGGCTCTGGGTCGGGCTGGGTGGCCTACTGGAAGCTTCCTCAAAATACTGAGCAGGGAAGCACCAGTTTGGCCCTTGCACCGTGGCTACCCTGGGAGGACCTCTGAGGACGGTGGCTGGGCTACCTAGGTCCTTTAGGGCCCCGATGACTGTCACCCAGCCTGGGAATGGCCCACCTTTGCTGGCAGCATTGTTCAGGCTGGAGGATGAGCCCCAAGGTGGGTCTGCTTGGGTTTCACACCTGGTATTGGGCAGTCGTGGCGGGGGCGGGCAGAGCCAGTCTCGCCTCTGAGAAGCCCGACACCTCTGCTCCACTTCTGTCCACTGTCATGCTCGGCTAGGGCAGGTGGACGGACCTGCAGCCCGACTCCCTCTCAGGGCTTCCAAGGAGGAGGGGACCTGCCTGGGAAGGAGGAGGGTCTGTGCACCCAGAGCCGACTCTGGGGAAGATCCGCAAGAGGAAACGCCTTCTCCTCTCTCTTCCTTCCTGCAAAGTCCACTGCTAGTCTCTGGACATCAGATGGTCCTGAGCATGTCAGCAGCAGTTAGGGCTCAGGTGTCCAGTAAGGTGGGGGTCAAGAGGGCCAGAGCCTTCCTCCCCACTGCTCAGCCCTGGGGTGCAGAAGTGGTTCCCAGGAAGAGCAGCGGGCAGGGTCCCCAGTCTCAGAGCTGCGGGCTTCCGCTCCTGGGGGGCACCGGCTGCCAGGGTGGGCGAATGTTCCCACGGGAGTCTCTAGGAACTTTGTGGACAGCCATCATGTTTCAAAGTTGAAGAAAGGGGTGGCACCGGCCCACGTGGCGCCCTTGGAGGAAGGACTGAGATGGAGAGGGAGAGGCGTGTGCAGGCATGGCACCGCCCTCCTCCAGCCTGGTCAGGGGTCTTCTGGTGGGCTGCATGACCTCAGCACGGGTGGCACAGGCTCTGGTAGGGCCTCACCAGGGATCTTGCAGGCAGGAGAGCCTCAGGTGTGCCACCTGCCCCAGGTTCGTACGCGAGGCAGGAGGGTGCCCTCAATCCTGCCTCTGGGCCACGCTCTTCAGAGATTTGGTGCACAGCATCCCCGTGAGCGAACTCACAGTTAGACCTGGTGGTGTCAACTGGACGGATGCTTCTGCAAGTGACCAGGCATTGTTGGATTCTCCAAGCCTTCCTCCAAAAGGGTGTTGAGAAGTGTTTGCAAATCATGAAGTGTAACGCAAATAGAGTAAGTTTTTCTTAGGACTAATAGTAAATGTAGGTATGCAGCCAGGAAGCTGTTAACAATCAAAACGGGCCAGCACAGCCAAGTGGGACAGTGTTGGTCAATCAAAGACCAACCAAGACAATGGAATGCCCCCATTCCTGTCCTTAGTTGTGGGGTCCCCGTGTTAGATCGGCTGGGGGCTTCATGCCCTGGGCTTGTGGACTGGAGCCCCCACTGTCCCCTGGTGCCCTGAGGTTGCAGAGGGAGCATTCCCACAGGGAAGTTATGTTTTCTCCAGAGCCCAGGCCAGCAGTCTGCAGCGTGAACCTCTCTCTGTCCTGGGAAGCCGCCAGCCAGCTGGGCCTCAGTATCACCACATCATCCCCTCGGTAAACGCCAGTTACAACCTCAGTTCCGCTCAAGGAACTGCGTGCTGCAGAACTGTGCCGGGCCCAGGGTCACATGAGCCAACAAACCTTTCAGGCAACGTCTTCATTTCCCTAAAAAGGGGCAAGTGCTGCTTTTGCCTTAGCCGGAGGCCTGCTGTTGAACCAGGAGGCAGGCAGAGCTTTGGCTACTTTCTGGGCTGCCAGCCATCCCTACTGGGCTCCTGGGACATGTGGACTCGGCCCAGGTACCGGGCGGGGCTGGCTCGTCTGCCAGCGGTTGTTCCGAGCCTGCAGCTGCAGCCGTTGTCCCAGGGGTAGCGGCAGCCGAGGCCACCGGGGCTCTGAGGCTCTCAGGGAGCCTGCGGGACACAGTGCTCATTTATTTGGGGACCAGGGTTTCTACTGTCCCCGCCCTTCACTGGAAGCAGCCTGCAGTGAGGGGTGGGCAGAGGAAGGCCCTGGGAGCCCAGCGGTAGAGTCCTCCCACGCGGCTTGTCGTCCTTCCGGGGTCCCTGAGTCTCTAGCTGATGGCACAGTGACTGAGTGCTGATGCCCTCTCCCTGCCCGCTCGGCCCATCTGACTCCCGCCCTCCTTGGGCCTCACCTGGGCATCCACTGATGGCTGAGCTTCTGGGTCCTGGTCCCCAGCACGGTGGCCCTTCCCTGCACCCACCCTCTACCAGCAGCTCCAGCTCCTGGAGCACAGCAAATGCAGGCTGCGCTGTGCGGGCCCGAGACCCGGCTTTGCTCCTGTTTCCAGTTCTCCACTCTGTCCACTGGCCCCAGCTACAGGTCCGCGGGCCCGGCCTCTGGGTCCTCCTCAAGGGCTCATGCTTCTGGGCCTCTGAACGAACTGACTCTTCTTCCCATGTGCGGCCAAGTCCAGCTTCCAACCCCGCCTAGGCAGATGGGACCCTGTCCCCTCGGGGTCTCTAGCCTGATGCCCTCTCCTGCTGCCCTGCCCCAGGGGGTGTGCCCATGCTCCTGGCACCTGCCCTGTAGAAAGTGTATCGGATGCAGGAATTATCTCGGCTGGGAGCATTCCACCACCTGTGGGTTCCTGCGGCGGCTGCTGGCTCACCTTGACCGGCAAAGTGACAAGATGGAATAGGGCTGTGCTCTCCCAGGCGCCACGACTCCCAGCTCCAGGCTCTGAGTTCAGAAGACTCTGGCACCTCCTGACAGCAGGTCTGCCTGCCCCCCCCAAAGGCCCACTGTCACAGGAGAGGGAGGCATGTGGGCAGCGGCTGGGCTTGGAAATTTGGAAGGATGAGGAAGATGAACTCGTTTTTGCCCTTGGGAGGGGGTGACCCTACCTTGTGACCTCCCCTTTGAGCCACTTAGTGGGCTGGCCTACCTGGCCGAGGAATCTTGAATTAGACTTGGTTTCTTCCAACTAGGTGGGGAGACAGCATGTTCCCTGGAAGTCCCACATTCTTACCGGGTCTTAAGAAGTGAGCAGTTACCTGTAGCCTGTGCCATCAGCTAAGATGCCATGGGTTTTAGCTGCGCTGTCACTGTCACACATCACTGGGGACGTGAGGACTGCAAGGGTTCCCTGCACTCAGCCAGGCCCTAGAGGCTGCATGCTGCATACAGGAGAAGCACACCTGCTGGAAGAAGGAGACAGAGACCCCTGTGCCCCCGGCACTCAGTGAGGAATGGAACCAACTAAGGCTCAGACTACACAGCACCAGCTGCCACTCAGGGCAAGGTGGGGGCCAGGAGCTGGTAGAGCAAGCACAGGAGTCCCCAGTAGGGCAAGGCAGAGTCCAGGCAGACAGAGGGCAGTGCTGAGCTGCAGATGCCCCACCTGGAAGGTGCTGACGTGCGCACATCTGCACAGCAGAGTCAGAGTCTGTCCAGTTGCATGGACAGGTCCTGTCCCAGGATGGAAAGCAGATGCACCTGAACCACACGGGTACCACCATCACCCAGCCTCTGGGCTAAGTGGCTTGTCCAAAGCTGAGTGGCATCTGACTGCAGGATCCATGCACTGACCTCTGCACTGTGGCCTCCCAGCTGCCCACGACAGTTGTCCAAGGATGCACGTAAAGGCACATGCCCCCTGAAGTTCATGTGGGCTCAGTGTCCCAGCAGGGAGCGCTGCAGGGCTGTGGGCCTTGGCATCTGGGCAGCGCAGCCCCGGGGCTCAGCTGTGCATTCACTGGGCACACCAGCTGGACCACAGCAGTGGGGCAGTGAGAAGGGGCCAGCAGGTGGTCAGTCTGTCCAGATGCGTGGACAGATCTCCTCCCGGAAGGGAGGGGCTTCAGCCCGGCGAGTCCACAGCTTAAGGACTACCTTTGCTTCTGGGTCTCCAGCTCCCAGCCCCTGGGACTCTCCTGCCTGGGTGGCTCCAAGGTGGTGAGTGCATGGAACAGGAGAGCAAGGAACGTGGGAAGAGTACTCCCGCAGAGTACTCCCGCTCCCTGGGTGCAGACCCAGGGGCTGCGAGGGAACCTGGCAGTCTCTTCCCCACTCCCCACCATGACCTTGCTTTGGCTTCTGGTCTAGGTTAGGGGTAGGCAGAAGGGCCCTCAGGCCACCTCCTGGCCAGGCATCCACCATTTAAAGAAAGGATCCAGCCTCCAACATTTTGCAGCCAGTTCTCTGCCCTGTGGGAGAGCAGGATCTGGAGGAGGGACTTCTGCCTGACCGCTCTGAAGACAGCTGGAGAGGAAGGAGTCGCAGAGGGGCGCCCCTCCTCTCCTGTCACCTCAGTGTTTCCTCCTCAAAGACCTTCCCGGTGCACCCACATGTGCCCTGAGGGGGGCGGGGTGGGGCCGTGGGGACCCTTCTGCCCTCTTCGTCTGACCCGGCGCCTCGCTGGGGCCATTTGTCAGGCTCGTGGCTAGCTGGGGTGCGGGACCGGCCTCCAGACCGGCGCGTCCAGGCTTCAGGGTTTGCGGGCAGCCTCAGCAGGGAATTTGGTCAGACCGTCCCCCGGGGCGGGAGGTGGGGCAGCGATCCGAGGAGGGGGCGGGCGGGGCGGTCGTCGGCCTCTCCTCCTCCGCGCCCTCCTCGCAGCCCAGCCTCGCTGCCCGCTGTAACCCGACTCCTGCGGCGCTCGGGCCCCCCTGAGGCGGGGCGGGGGCGAGCAGCGCAGCGCCGGGCCGCGGCCCGAGTGCCACATCACTGCGCCCTCGCGCTGCGCCCGCGCCCACCATGCCGCCGCCGCCGCCGCTCCTGGCCGCGCTGGCCCTGCTGGCCGCCGCCGCCGCGCGCCCGGGTTGCGAGCCGGCCTCCGACCCCGCGGGTAAGGCCCCCGCGCGCCCTCGGGAGAGCGCGGCGCCCGACCCGGGAACACTCCGCGCCCCTCGCTAGACCACGGCCGGCCCAGCGATAAGGTCCCAGAGCGGACTCTGTGACTTCGGACCAGTAGAGGGACCTCTGCCCAGAGGGGACGCGGGTCTCCCCCAGCACCTGGAGGCTGGGACCCGGCGCCCCTGCCGCGGGCTGGGGACAGCGGAGGGACACCGTGCCAGGTCAGGCACAGGCCCTTGGCGGAGGGGCCACAGCGAGCTGGCGGGGCACCCCGCAGGCGGGTCCCACCCAGCAGGTGCCAGGACTTCGCAGGGCAAGAGGCCGTCCAAGGTCCCGCGTCCTTCCAGGAACAGGGAGGGCTCTGGCGGCTGCTAGCTCTCATCCTTCCCTCCCGATCCGATCCGCGTGATGTGGACTGCAACGTCTCCGGAAGTGGGCTGGGGGTGCGGTCTTCCTAGAGGGATCTGGGGCAGGACTCAGGGACCTGGGAGGCACGCCTGTGTGTGACCTCACCTGGGAAGATCCTCAAGGCTGGGCCTGGAGTCAGGGCTCAGGTCCTCCCTCGCCTCCTCTCCAGGACCTGGTCCTCAACTTCCCTGGCCATTGACGGGTGGAGGGTGCATCCAGTCCTCCTCTGCTGGGTCCTTATCAGCGGCAGACATCCGTCTCCTCCTGCAGGGCTGGGTCCCCAGGGGCCTCCATATGAGGGAGTGTCAGGTTTGGGATCTCTGAAGTGCTGGGGTCTGTGGACACCTGAGAGCTTGCCTGGACCTGGCAGGTGGGTCACCAGGACAATAGGCCCCTTTCAAGCACGGGCACTCTCCCTTCCCCACTCCCTCCCTCTGCCCAGGACTGCCCTCTGGCCCTCCTCCCCACCTCTCTCTTCCCCTTTGCTGCAGAAAGCCCAAGTGGCTCTCCAGTGAATGTGTGTGTAGCCTGGGGAGACCAGGGCGGATCCTCTCATCTGACCCCTGGGGTCAGTGCCCAGCAGGCACTTGGCCTTGAGAGGCAGGTGTTGGGTGGATGCCCACTTGCTTCTGGGGTCCTCATCTCGAATTCTCTGAGGTCAGCAGAGGCCCCAGGTTAAATCCAAGTGGGTTCTTCCACTTGCTGAGCATCTGCCGAGTGTCCGGATGAACCGTGCATGCCTATGAGATGCTGCAAGAACTTGCATGCTCAGAAAAGGTCCCGGGTCGCAGTTCATCAGGGAACACTGCCCCCACCTCCAGGAAGCCTTCCCTGGCCTTGCCAGGAGCAGAATGGCCACCCCCGTCTGGGCTCAGTGCCTGCGCCCCTTCCTTTCCCGCAGGATGGGCGGGTGAGCTCTGTCCCTCTGGGGCTGAGGACACGGATCAGGGATGGTGTCTATGACCTCCTTCCTCCTCCAGGCTCCCTCTTGACAGGAGCGTGGGAGTTTACGGATGGTGGCCTGATGTGGGTGGGCCCGGGCAGTGTGGCTGTCAGAGGCAGCCCTGACCCTGACTCTTGCCTCTGGGGGTTCTAAGTAAGCCTGGGCTCCTGGTCGCCTTCCCTGTGGAGGACCTGGAGTCCTCTGCTGGAGGAAGCCCTGACTGGGAGGAGGCACCTATTGTCCCATGAAGAGGGAGGTCGCCAGGGAGGAAGGAGTTCAGTCTCCATCCCGGGTTGAGGAAACGCTGCCCCCTCGTGGCCAAGAGGCTCACCAGCAGCAGCGCCATGCCCGCTCAAATGAACGCCACATTTTCTGGCAGCCGAGAGAAAGAGGCGCTAAATGAAATCAGTTTTGAAAACAAAAATTCTAATCTATCACATCCAAAAGATCCTCCTAATATTTTGTCATTAATATAGAAATCGCTAACGAAGCGTCTTCTCCTCTTGTTCCCACGCTGGGTGTGCCTCGTCCTTCCAGCAGGTTCCCTCTCACTCGCTGCTTTTCACGCCCTTGGTAGCCACGTGCGGCTCTGGCGGCCAGGCTGGACAGTGAGGTTCAGGTCCTTCTGGGGCTGCCCTTCAACCCTCAGTTTCCAAGGCTGCTGAGGGTCGCGTGTGCAGGGCCTGCCTGGGGTGGCTGGGTGTGGTGCAAAGTGCTGTCTGGGTGTTCCTGCTTCTGCGTTCTGCGGCTCCGAAGGCAAGTGGGTGCTGAGTTGGACAGAGTGAGCTCCAGGCCGTCAGGTCCATCCATGATTTGTAGATGGAAACTGGAGGCCCAGAGAGGCCAAGCCAGTTGGGCGAGGCTCAGCATCACCCTATAACTGGCTGTGTGTCTCGGGCAAGTAGCATAGCTACTCTGGGCCCCTCTATCTCATCCCACTCCAGGGCTGGAGAAGCACCCACTGGGGCTTGCTCATTGTTATGGCTTGAAGAGTGTCCTGCACAAAAGAAGTCCTAGCCCTCAGTATCAGTCCCAAGGAAGTGAGCTCCGTCGGAAACAGGTCATTGCAGAGGACACCTGGCTCTGACGGAGCCCTGGGTCCCTGACGGGTGTCCCTAGCAGAGGGCATGTGGACAGTGACACAAACAGGGAAGAGGAGTCATGTGCTCACACTAGAGTGACACGGTCTTAGGCCTAGTGACCCCTGGAGCCCCCAGGAGCCGGAGGAGGCAGGAAGGCTCCTCCCCGCCCACGGCTTGGCTTCTGACTCTTGGCCTCCAGACTGTGAGGCTGGAGTCTGATGTCTGAATGCCCTGTTCACGGGGCCTTGCTTGGCCTTCATGTGCTGGGCACCCTGGAAGTGGCTGGTGGTCAGCTGGCAGATGCCCCTTACTGCCCTGTGAGCCCCAGGAGGACCACATGGCCTGGGAGGGTCATGGTGGCGGGTGGGCCCTCCTCCTCCTCCTCCCGCTGCCCCCGGAGCGGCTGTGCTGAGCACTCACGGGGCCCAGGCACTGCTGGCCCTCACCTTGTGGGACCTCAGCTCTGGTGTGGCAGCAGCATTACCTGACGCACAGTGAGGAGACCGAGGCAGGGGGCTTACTCCCTAGGCCTCAGTGTTCTTAACTCCAGCCTGGGGAGACCTGAGGCATAGGAGACCAGACGCGTCCTCTCATCTGATCCCTGTGGGTGGTCCGAGTCCCCAAGCAGGCACTTGGCCTTGAGAAGCAGGTGTTGGGTGGATGCCTGCTTGGTCCTGGGGTCCTCACCTTGAGTTCCTTTGAGGCCAGCAGAGGCCCCAGGTCAAGGCCAAGTTGGTTCTTCCACTCACTGACCATCTGTGGAGTCTCTGGGTCAATCTCCAGATCCCCACACTCAGCTGGTTGTCAGTGTGAGGCAGGTGCCTGACCCGAACCTGGGGGTGTGGGCCAAGGGGGAAGCCAGGCACGTGAGGCCCAGTTGCCCATCTGGTGAGCCTCGTCTTGAGCTGACCCAGCATCTGCCTTGGTCCAAGCTCAGCATGGGACGTGATGGTGAATCTGCCAAGAGTGAGTTCTGGACCAGAACAGACCCAAAAAGTGTAGCGCCAGATGCAGTTGCTTCCAGGGCCCTGCAGGGATGGATATTCACACCCGGCCCTGCTCACACTTAGGCCTGCTCACACTTGACCTTGCACAGGATGACGCTCACACCCAGCCCTGCGCACACCCAGCCCTGCTCACACCTGGCCACACAGGATGGATGCTCACACCTGACCCTGCTCACACTTAGGCCTGCTCACACCCAGCCCTGCTCACACCTGGCCCTGCATGAGATGAACGCTCACACCCAGCCCTGCTCACACCTGGCCCTGCATGAGATGAATGCTCATACCCAGCCCTGCTCACACCTGGCTCTACACAGTGTGATGCTCACACCCGGCCCTGCTCACACCTGGCCCTGCATAGTGTGATGCTCACACCGGCCCTGCTCACACCCGGCCCTGCTCACACCTGGCCCTGCACAGTGCGATGCTCACACCCCGCCCTGGAGGATGCTGACGTGGATCGCTGCCTGGCTGTGACCCTTCCATTTCTTCTCCAACATCACTGGCTGTCTTCAGCTGCGCTGACAGGAGGATGCTGCGATGTCCCAAGTAGTTGGCTGTTCCATGCACTGGTGGTCTGCCCTGCCATGCCTCTGTCACTGTGCAGTGGTGTGATGGTGTGAAGCCATGATACCCGGAGAGGCCCTGCCTGTGTGAGGAGAGCAGGGTGGGGCTGTGCCCTGCGGGTGGCTGACCAGGTGGTCTCCAGCCCCATCGCCTGCTTTTGTGCTTGTAGACAGAAACTTCTTTTACCCATCAGTGTGTGAGGCAGGGCACCCAGGGCATGGGAGGGGGCACCCTGCAGCCCTCTGCCAGCGTGCGCCCAGCTGTGCTGTTTCCAGACACTTTTGCTGCTGTCTTCCCCAGGATGCCAGCCAGTTAGGACCCCTGGGTGCCTCTGGCCACTATTAAGGCTGGTGCATAGTAACAGGACAGGAGCAATCAAGCACGGAGCGTCTTCCAGGCTGGCCCTGGACTGGGCACGGGGTGTCTTCACAGTGTGCCTGCAAGTGGATGGAAGAGCCCCCTCGGTTGGGGAAGCAGCAGAGAGGGGCTTGCCAGGCTACCTGCTGTGCGGGAGGGTGGACCCCGAGACGCCCACATTCGGGCTGGATGCCTGCCCGGCCCTGCCTGCCCTCATGGCTCAGTTTCTCTCCTGCAGGAGAGGATGAGGAGGGACTGTGAGTCACAGGCGTCTTCCTGAGGGCCCAGGTCCCCCTGTGGACACGCCAGTGTGCCCTCTGGTCAGTAGTGAGGGTGGAAGTGGCCGTGTCTGTGTGGCCTGGGAGAGGTGTCCTGTCCCAGATGCTGCCATCCCGTGAGGGCTTGGAGAGCTGGTGTGTGTGGGGATCATGGGGACCGTGGTGGCCTGTCCACTGGGACTGGAGGTTCCTGCAGCGGGCAAGCCCAGAAACCCGTGGGCATCCCCCGCTGGGGCCACATGGGCGCTGGAGCATGGAGCTCCTCTGAGCTCTCGCCCCCCAGGTCTGAGACAGCGGGAAGTGGCTGCACCCTCGCCAGCCTCACGGTCAGGCCTGGCTGGCATCCAGATCCCACTGGTCCCAGTCTCCTCGTGGCTCCTGGGCTCCCTGCCCATGCCCCATGCCCACACCTGCTTGGTACCCTCTCCTCGTGGGGCTGCCTGTTCTCCCACTAAGCTGCCCTTCCTTTCCGGGCCAGGTGCCAGGGCCAGCTCAACTGCGGTCTGACCCCGAGCTCCCTCCTCAGAGTCCCTTCTCCCTCAGGCTCAGAGCACCCGGCCCCGCTTGCACAGGGGCCTTAGCAGGTGACATTGGTTGGCATGAGTTTCATCTGGCCTTGCCAGAGTCTTGCTGCTGGGTCCTCATGACTTGGCTTGAGGAGGCCTTGAAGCCCCACAGTTCCAAGGACAACGTGTGTTGGCCCTTTTTTCTGGGAATGGGCCCCAACTCATGCATGCGTGAGATCCCAGGCTCCTGTGCCATTCTGGGGACAGGGAGCCTGTGCTTGGATGTCCTTCTGGAAAGGACTTTTAGTAACATGGGGTCACAAGCCCTTGGGGCTGATTGTAAAAGACCCAGTGCTCTGGGTGGCACCTTGGGGAGCTGATGCTGGCCACGGTGGGCATTTTTAGGTCAGGCTGCTTAGCCTGGATAACAGTGTCACCTGCATACTGCTGGCCAGTCCCGGGCTGTGGGGCCGGAGGCTGCCCTGGGACCTACCGTGCCACTAGGGATCTTACTTAGGTAGGTCTCAAGACTTCTCAGACTCAGTCTCCTCACCTGGATAGCAGGGCGCCTGCTGTCCTTGGGCTGTGGTACGGACTGAGATGAAGCTGGGGTGGACAGCAGGTCTGGGTCCCCAGTAAGCACTGGGCGAAGGTGGGCTATGGTCAGAACCGGGTCCAGTGGCTGCTTAACAGGATGCGCAGGGTGGTGGAGCAGGACGCTAACGACGCCCTCTCTCCGCAGGTGAATGCCGCAGGCCGACGGTGGCAGACAGCGGTACGGTGCCTGGACGCCCCTCATTTTGGTGTATAGGAATGCTGCTGCCCCGCATGCCTCCAGAACCTTTAGAGAGCTGAGCCCACGGTTCCCAAAGTGGGTAGAAGATAACAGTGTCGCTAGTCAGATCCGAGCCCCTGCCCAGTGGCTGAGGGAGCTCAGGAAGCCCGGGGCCACCTGCCCAAGCCTGTGACCTCGTCCATCCAACTCCGTCTGCGCTCTGCAGACGTCTGCTCCCTCCGCCAGCTGCTGGCTCTTGGTCCCCACTGTGGCCCGTCCAGAGGGCTGAGGCAGGCCTTGAAGTGCACAGGCTTTCTTTTCTTTGGGGGGGGGGGCACATGCTCTACCTCTGAGCTACCCTCCCCCCGCCACCCAGTGCAGTTCTGGGCTCCCAGCTCTGCTGAGCCTGTGGGCTTGGGTGGGCCCCAGGGTCCCAGCTGCCTCTTGAGAAACAGGGTGGGTCAGGGCCGTCTCGAGGAATGAGGTTGGGACAGTGTCCAAGTGCTCAGGACTGTGCTTCAGAGTCTGGTACATTCTACATGGAGAGACCAGACTTCTAAAGAACTAGGAAAACAGTTCCCAGCTCGAAAGTCAAAGTGCACACTTTTCTCTGCACAGTTTTGAGCAGAGAAAAGCTGAACAGAAATGGCCTGTCCTTTCTAATCTTCCACACGGGAGAGGCAAAACCTCTGCCTGGCGCCCGACGGCTGCCCCACCCCTGCAGGCCCCGGCCCCGGGTGGAGCCCTTGGGCTGGGGTCCTCGTGTGACATGCTGGCCCTGCTCCCCCAGCCGCCTGCGTGGACCTGCAGCTCAGTTCCTGTGCGGACGCTGCCTACAGCCAGACGGCCTTTCCCACCCTCCTGGAGCAGCGGTCGCGGGAGGCGGTGGAGTCCAGCTCCGAGTACATCCTGCTGAGCGTCCTGCACCACCTCCTGGAGGGCCAGTGCAACCCGGACCTGCGGCTGCTGGGCTGTGCCGTGCTGGCCCCCCGCTGCGAGGGCGGCCGTGTGCGCAGACCCTGCCGGCACGTCTGCGAGGGCCTGCGGGAGGCCTGTCAGCCGGCCTTCGACGCCATCGACATGGCCTGGCCCTACTTTCTGGACTGCGCCCGCTACTTCGCCCGGGAGGAGGAAGGCTGCCACGACCCTCTGGAGAAGCTTCGGGGTGAGGGGAGGCCCGTGGGGTCCTCTGGGCTCTGTGCAGCTCTGGGAATCGTGATGTGGCGGCGGGCTCCAGGGGTCCATCAGGAAAGGCACAGTGGCACTGTGTTCTGGGGTGGCAGGCAAGAGGCAGAGGAAGAGCCAGCTCCCTGCAGTGTCCCTGTTCCCAGACGGGCACCACGGGGGCGGCACAGGGACGTTCTCAGTACCAGGAGGAGCCCCCAGCAAAAGTTTCCAGCCTCGTCGTGACCCCAGCCCATGGAGGCTTGGAGAGAAGGGGGCTTAGTGACGGGGCTTAGTGACGGGGCGGGCGGCTGCTGCAGTGAGGCGGACAGGGAGCCTCCCAGTGGAGGCGGCCACACTCAGGAAGCAGATGGGACATGTGCATGGTGGCCCAGGGGACAGAGTCCTTGGCTGCGGGTTCCCCTGGAAAGCTGCAGTGCACTGGCCGTTTACCTGGGCTGCTGTGGCAGTGGCTTTTCCAGCAGCGGCTTCTCCGGGAGACCACTGGCAATCCTGCCATTGCTGGGCCTAGAAGCCACACACGGAATTTCGTCCTGGAGAGAAGCCCTTGCGGCAGGACCTGGGTGCCCTGGGGGTTCCAGGGGGCAGTGGGGACTGCAGAGAGACAGGCCTTGTCTCCTGCGAACCAGCTGGAGGCGAGGGATGGGCTGCTCTGGGGACAGTGAGCTGCGCCTTTGGGGTCCCAGAGGCTGCATGGCTGGGATGCTGTGAGGCCACAGGCCCTGCCTTTCACCCCAAGTCTACGTGCTCCTCATGGTAAGAGGAGAGGATTCCGAGATCAGCTGCCTGTGGCCACCCTGGCTGGTGGGGCCTCCTGTGGGAGGGGTGCCATCTCCTGTGCTGTCCACCGCTGTAACCACTGTGGATGTGGCTTGATGGGAGGCCAGAGGCCCAAGGTCTTCTGCTGGGGTGACGCTGGCCAGTCACTGGTGAATGGACTGATCTGTCCATTCCTCACAGATGTTGAGTTCCTGCTGTGCACAGGGCTCCACTCAGGTACATGGTGGACGGCTGGGGAGGGGACACAGACATGTGCCTGGTAATGCGTCAGTGGGCGTGCAGGGCTCAGGGCCGATCCTGGTGCTCTGAGCCTGGAGCTCCCCGAGGAGGGCTGACCGGGCTTCAGTGTGCAGCCGTTGGCCCAGGGAGCATGCTGGTGGAGGGGAGCTGTCTGCTCGAAGGGCGGTGGAGCAGCCAGTAAGGCCCAGGCTTTGGGGAAAGAATCCAGACGTCTCCACGGCAGGCCAAGCCACTCCCTGGGAAAGCCCAAGGAGTAGGCTCAGAGAGATAATTTTGGGCAGCTCCACCACTAAATTGCTGGTTCCATCTGCCCTCCTCCCCTTCACCAACCATTTTGAGCAGAAAGAAAACCACAGGCCAGAGAGCCACTCAGGGAAACGTGGTAGCTCCTTGTGGCCCCAGGAGGCCTGCAGGCAGCTGCCCGTGCTTTGCTGGGCCGGGTCACCTGGGACTGAGCAGTGTCCCGCGTCCCACGTCCCGTGGCTTCTGCTCCCGTGACTGACTGGGAAAGCCAGCGGGTGAGGGTCCTGCTTGCATCTGCCCAGGTGCTCCCTGTCCCTCCTGGGGGAGGTGCTGGTGGCTGACAGCTGGGAGCGGGCGCGGCAGGGCCATGGGCCGGAAGGAGCCTCCAGAGCTGCGCCCGCTAACTCCGCGGGCGCTGACCAGGGAGAGCAGCAGCGTGCCCAGTGGGCCGGCGCACGGAGCAGTGGGTGTCGGTGGACAGTGGGGTGCAGGGCGGAGGCACACCCGTGTGTCGCCCCAAGTCCCTGCCATTGGCTGCATCGCAAGCCCAGTGCCCAGGCTGGTGAGCACACTGCGGCCGGCTGCGTACACCTTGTGGCGTTGTCCTCTGCTGTTCTGCTGCTTAGTCTTAGCACAAGGATCTTAACCACAGACACGAGCAGCTTGGCAGGACCACCCCAGGGGCGCGTGCCGGTCCCACCCCAGGTGGCCACGGTATGTGGGGGTGGGGAGTGAGGGCGCTGGGGGAGGACGCGTCCTTGGGCAGCGGCAGGGGAGGCTGGGGTGCAGAACGGCCGCTGGCAGGCTGACAGCGCCCCCCTGCTCCCTCTTCCCCAGGGGACCTGGAGGCCGAGGAGGCCCTGCCCTCGGACCTGCCGCCCAACTTCATTCGCTTCGCCCACCATTCCTACGCCCAGATGGTGCGGGTGCTGAAGCGGACAGCGACTCGCTGTGCCCAGGTGGCCAAGACGTACAGCATTGGGCGAAGCTTCGACGGCAAGGACCTGCTGGTCATCGAGTTCTCAGGCCGCCCTGGCCAGCATGAGCTAAGTAAGTGCCCAGCGAGGGCACTGTGGAAGGGGTCTGGGCTGCTGGGCCTCGGGGTGCACCCTCAGGTTCAGGGGGTATTTGGGGTTCAGGGTGTGGACAAGCCTTCGGGGCTCTGCCTGGTGCATGGTCACGTCCAGAGGTAATCTCCTGAGTGTCCATTTCACTTGAGCATTTGGGGGATGGGACCTGAGGCTAGTTCATGACAGGGACCCAGCCTAGAAGGGAAGGATGGGGGACGAAGCAGAATTTACAACAGGCAGCCCTGGAGGCTTGGGGAGGTGGAGGCCCGTCCTCCAGGAGCTGGAGCGAGGGCAGGTCCCCAGGAGCTGTGGGCCTGGGGGGCAGCGTGGTGGCTGCAGAACTCAGCCTCACCTGTGGGTGGGCACCCCGTGTCCTCATTGCCCCAGCCTTGCCCTGAGCACCAGGCCCCAGCTAGGTCTGTGCAGCCCTGCGTCCTGGCCACTATCCAGGCTCTGCCTGGTCACACTGCCCAGGGAGCGTGCCTCCAGCAGGGCAGTAGAGGTGCGGCTTTTCCTCTTGGACACCCCTGTGCACGTACATGCACGTGTGCCCGGCTCTGCTGTGCGGGGCCAGCAGAGGACAGCATGAGAGTGCCACCTTGCCGGCTGGTTTCATGCAGAAACCTCGGCTGTCCTGGCCGAGGTTCAGCCTCCTGGCTGGACAGCCCCTGCTCCCATGTGGTGAGGCCAGGGCAACCCTGTGGTGCCCCCGCTCTGACACTGAGCACACCCAGGGGGTCATTGAGTCCAGGTCTGTGCCCATCCTTGTCCCCAAGCCACATTGGTCAGAACCAACCCCATTCAGCCCTTGGGCTTCACAAGCTATCGAGCAAATGGAGTCAGGGCCTTTCTCTTCATCCTGTTGGCCTAGACGTGTGGCCAGCAGGAGCCCAAAGCCCTATCTCCCACCAGGGCGAGGTCATCTGGCTGCTCTCATCTCCAAGACCTGCCCTGCTCCCACCCCTGCAGGGGGCCAAGGGAGGTGACTGGCATGCAAGAACCCTGGCCATTATACTCTGGGCTCTGGAGTTCAGGGACATAAGTGTTCCCTTCAAAGCTGAAGGACTGGGCACATAGTGCTGGGAAGAGACACCTCTTCCAGGTGAGCAAAGTGAGGCTCCCAGAGGACTGGCAACTTCCCACCGTCGTGCTGCCAATGAAGCCGCCAGGCCTGTTAGACTCCTCTTCCCATGATCCAACCATCCATCCTTCTATCCACCCATCCTTCCTTCCATCCTTTCTTCTGTCCATCCATCCTTCCTTCCTTCCATCTTTTCATCCTTCCATCCATCCATCCTTCCTTCCGTCCTTCCTTCTATCCATCCATCCTTCCTTCCGTCTATTCATCCATCCCTCCATCCACCCAGCCATCTGCCCATCCACACACCCAGCCCTCCACACAACCCTCTCCCCATCCCTCCCAGGGCCAACTGGCTTCCCAGCTAAGCACCTATGTGCTTGACTTGTGCAAATGTGGAAAGTGGCTCTCAATGGGTGACAGGAATGGATGACACCCATCACATTAGCAGTGTCTTTGGTTTGTCACGCTAAGAATTATGGCTGGACATAAGAAATCAGCTCAGTGGGTGTTGGCCTCCAGGGACCCTCATTGTGCAGAGGTTCTTGGGTCAAAACAAGTATGGGTTGGCCCAGGCACATCTGGTTGCCCTTGCTGAGTGGGGTCCCCAAGGGTTTGAGATGATGCCCCAAGTTGGCACCTCTGCCTGCAGTGGAGCCCGAGGTGAAGCTGATTGGCAACATCCACGGCAACGAGGTGGCCGGGCGGGAGATGCTCATTTACCTGGCACAGTACCTGTGCTCCGAGTACCTGCTGGGCAATCCCCGCATCCAGCGCCTGCTCAACACCACGCGCATCCACCTGCTGCCCTCCATGAACCCCGACGGCTACGAGGTGGCCGCGGCCGAGGTGAGTGCTCCTGTCGCTGCTGCCCGGGACGCGGCCTGGGTGCCTGGTTGCTGCAGAGGGCCTGCTTGTGCCTGCCGTTCCAGGTGACGAGGGCTCGGCAGGAGGTGTCTCTGCTTTGGGGGCTGGGCAGGCACGTGTGTTTCTATGGTGGCCGGGAAGGAGATCCTTTGGCAGAGAAGACTGTGGTGGTGGAGGAGGTCAGGGTGGCGTGGCTGACCACGTTGCCCAGCCCGTGGCTGAGAGCGGAGGAAGCCGCGGCTTCTGGCTCTGGCCTCCTTCTGGCCACAGGTGGAGGCCTGTGGGGCATCCACCTGCGCTGGACCTGGGCTGTGCTGACCCTCCCTGGGGCTGTCCGGTGTTCTCAGGGTGCTGGCTACAATGGATGGACAAGCGGGAGGCAGAATGCACAGAACCTGGACCTCAATCGCAACTTCCCCGACCTGACGTCCGAGTACTACCGGCTGGCCTCAGTGCGCGGCGCGCGCAGTGACCACATCCCCATCCCGGAGCACTACTGGTGGGGTAAGGTAGGAGCCGCTGTTGCCCCTGCCTGCCCGGGGCTCTAGTCCAGCCTGGGGCCGAGGCCTCTGCTGGGTCCCGGGTTACTCCGGGACTCGTGGAATGTCCTTCCCTTGGGGCAAGAGCACCTTGGCCCCCGAGCCTCAGTGTCCACCAGTGCAATGGGGAGAGTGCCTCCCTGGTTTGGGGGAATCAGGGAAGAATGTGTTGGAAGCACCTGGTCCCAGCGGCCCCCACAGACCTGCACCTGGCTGAAGCTGCCCTGGCCAGCCCGGGCGGTGCAGCGGGCACCTTTGCCAGTGCCCTCTCACGTGCTCTTTGTCAGGCTTGTTTGAGTTCCTAGGTGCTCAAGGCTGAGTGGGGTTGGGCATTTCCTCGAGGGCTGGCTGTCCTGTGGGCAGGGACACAGCAGCCAACACCTACTCAGCTCAGGGACAAAGTGCAGTTAAGAGCTGCAGAGGCCCCAGGAGGCGTCTGGCCCTGCCGAGGCCCTGGGCTGCCCGGAGGCCTCCCCTGGGGCAGGTGCGTGCTCCAGGCAGGGGCCTGCCTGAGCCTGCCGGAGGCTGGACGGAACAGGAAAGGCCAGCCCTGGGCAGGCTGGGTGCCGGGGCCCGGGAAGGTGTGGGTGCCCAGCCCTGAAGGGCGCGTCCCCCGGCAGGTGGCCCCTGAGACGAAGGCCATCATGAAGTGGATGCGGACGGCTCCCTTCGTGCTCTCGGCCAGCCTGCACGGCGGGGACCTGGTGGTGTCCTACCCCTTCGACTTCTCCAAGCACCCTCTGGAGGAGAAGATGTTCTCGCCCACGCCCGACGAGAAGGTGAGCTGAGGCACCCCGGGCAGGGGCGGCCGCTAGTGCCCACCTGCCCTGAGCTCAGTGGGGCCCTCAGGAGCCTCTGTGCCCAGAGCCCCCTTCTCCGGGAAACCCCCGCCCAGCAGGAAGCAGTCCCCCGCTCCTGGGGCCACGTCCAGTGGCCACCAGTGTTTCCCGCTCGCCCAGGGGAGGGTGCGAGTCCGGACACGGCCAGCAGAGGGCAGTGCTGCAGCGTGCACGGCAGCCCCACCCGGGTCCTTGGCTGCCCTCCCCTTGCCTGGGGCCCTGTGAGTTCATCAAGCGTTGGGCTCAGGTTCGTCAGCGGATACAAAGGAGTGGGCAGCAGTTCTGACCCTGCCATTCCCGTGGGCGCTCGTGCGCAGCACCGAGGCTCTTGCTGATCGGGGAAGGGCGTGGGAGTTGTTCCTTCCTGCTGCATGGATGAGGGAACTGAGTCTGGGCACGGGGTGGTGATTGAGACGGCTGCAGCCCTCAGCCCAGTGCACAGAGCTTAGACACCTGCGGCCCCTGCTGACCCCTCAGCCCTCCACCTGCCCCATCCACACAACGGACAGCTGGAAGGCTGGCCCTGCCCCAGCTGTGGCCCAGGCACACCTGACCTCTAGGGTTAATTACAGGGCCAGTCCAGGCGGTATTTAGGGGAGGCAGGGCCCTGTCCAGGGAGCCAGGCCCCAGCTCCCTGCGGAGGGCACCATGCAGGCCCTCCTGGTGGGCAGCCCCTGCATCCCGTGTGGCGAGGCCAGGGTAACCATGTGGTGCCCCTCCTCTGGGCACTGAGAGCCCCAGGGCACAGGCCTTGGCTCATGCAGACCCTGGGTGGGTCCAGCTGCCCTCCACCCCTGTCCCTGCTGCCACGCAGCTCTGTGGGGGCAGATGGAGGCAGAAATGAGAGAGGACAGACAGTAGACAGGAGCAGAGGGACGCCCAGGGTGCAGGGGGGCAGGTGTGTGTCACGGGGACCCCGAGCCCGTGTGCGTGTGCTGAACCCCCAACCTGGCCTGGGCTCAGGGGCTTCCACAGGAGGGGCTCCTCAGTGGGGCCTGAGAATGGGCTGGAGATTTCCAGATGAGGGACAGCCAGGGACACTGGAGGCACGGGAGGCAGCATGTGCAGAGCCAGGGATCAGGGCCACCTGCAGCAGGGGACAGGATGAGCACCCAGCCCACCTGTGAGCAGAGGGAGCCGAGGGCAGTGTCCGAGCTTGCGGGTCATCGGTCCGCCCCCTCCAGCCCCACGCCCTCCCTCGCTCCCCACTTCATTGATTGACATCCGCACAAACCAAGGGCAAGCGGGTGCTGGTCTCTGGGCTCAGGCCTCAGGAAGTGCCCCCGGGGGCTGGGTGGCCTCCAGGGCTGGCCTTGCCTGGGCTCTGGTGCCCTCAGAGAGCAGGGGCAGCAGGCAACCCTCCACGTGGGCTCAGCTCCGCGGCCTCAGAGGGTAGAGCTGTCCCTCAGGTGAGGCTCACCGCAATGAGTCCCGCCAGAGCCAGGAGAAATGAAGCTGTCCCACCAGCCATTGATCACGGATCGATGGCTCAGCCCTGCAGCCTGCGCGGTCTCTGTGGAAACCAGCATCCCAGGGGTGGGTGGGGAGCGTGAAGAGGGGCCGGACAGGGGTCCGGAGGTGGGCTTTCCCAGGACTTCCATAACGCCTCTGGACGGGCAGCCGCGAAGTCCCTTGGGCGGCACCCCCCACCTCCACCTTCCCTGCGGCGGAGCCACGGAGATGGGCAGCAGCTCACCCAGGCCCAGCAGCAAGGCTTCTCCATGGCCTTGGACCACGCCAGGTCCCGTGCCGGTCCACGTCACCCTCTCCAGGAAGCACCTGCCCTCCTCTACCTGCAGTCCCGTCTGGCTGTGCCCTGCTGTCCCCTTCGGCCTCCAGACAGAGCCCCTGTTCCAAGCCCTGCCTGGGGCTGGGGACAGGGTTAGCACCAGCGCAGGGATGGCGAGGGCAGAGGCCTGGGGAGTGCCGGGGGAGCAGAGAGCCCAGCTGCCAGCCCCCCAGGCCCGTGTCTGCTTCGTGGGTGGCAGGGGACTCTGCAGCTCCCAGGGCATCTCTCCCTGACACACCCTCCCTGCAGGACAAGGCAGATGCCCTCAGGTGGTGGCCACCTGCCCACAGTTGCTGGGGGCTGCCGGTGGCAACAGTCCCTGGCCTGCTAACCTCGGGGCCAAAAGACAGAAGGGGGCGGATTTGGGGTGCCTGGCTTATATCTATGAGCACAGGTTGGGATCACACAGCATCCCCTGTGGGGGTCCTGGGTTCAGGGCCCCACCAGGGAGAAGCCTCACTTGGACCTGCACCCACCCACCCTCCTGGTGTCCTCCTTTCTGATAGAGTAGCCCCCTCCCAGGACAGAAGTGTCCAGTGCAGGGGCGTCCCTTCATCCATCTGGCCCACACTTGGAGGGCCTCTCACTGGGCCCGGCCCCATGCCCAGCCAAGGACTGACGGATGACAGAGACCCCGCCCCAGGGGAGGACCTGGACTGCCTCAGAGGAGGGGCCCGTCTGGGACGCTCTGGGCCGGGAGGTGTCCAGGCCACACATGCTGGGAGGGAGGTGCCACAGGCAGAGTCCAGTGTTCCAACCGCGTGGCTTCGGCCAGCTGGCGGTGGCCAGGGAGGGTCCTGGTCAGCCTGGGGTGGGGACAACGACCCTTCCCCACCAAGCTTGCTCTGATGTGAAGGCTAGCTTCTTCTCTGTACTGCCCCCACCGCCCCCGCCTCCACCCGCCACCCCTGCCCGGCTGCGAGAGCTTTGTCAGTGCCAGGCTGACCCCGGGGCCCCACTGGCTCTACAGTGTGCCCCTCCCCACAGAAAGCAGGTGTCGAGCAGGTGTGCCTGGGCTCCATCCACAGACCCAGCAACCTGCCCAGAGGCTGCCGGTGACCCTCCCGGGCCTGGGCTTGGGCCATGCCCTCCACCAGATACCGTCCCTCTCCTGCCTGTGCCCTGGGCCTGTCCTCGCCGACTGCCCCACCTATGCTGGGACACCCTGCAGAGACCCCACCCAGCCTGGCCGTGTGGAGAACTCTTCTCTCTCCTTTCCAGATGTTCAAGCTGCTGGCCAGAGCCTATGCCGATGTCCACCCAATGATGATGGACAGGTCGGAGGACAGGTGTGGGGGCAACTTCCTGAAGCGGGGCAGCATCATCAACGGGGCCGACTGGTACAGCTTCACGGGAGGTGCGACTGCTGGGGGGGCGGAGCCCCAGAGGCCGGGAGCTCTCCGGGCGGTCTGGGTGGGCCGTTGGGGGGAGTCTGGCTGGAGTTTGGCCGGGGCCTTTGAGAAGTGGTGGGAGGGGAGGAGCCAGGCTGGCCTCCTGCTGAGGCGGCTCCTGTTGCTTACGTGGTGAAAAGTGCCCCTGTGCCCACCCCGTGATGCCACGCTTGACCATACGCATTGCCCCAGGGTTAGGGAGGATCCCTGGGCCCGGTGCAGCCGGCGTTGCAGAGACAGCAGACTGTGGAGTAGTATACACCCCAGTGCGGGATGTCCATGCACTAGGGACTCGGGGTGAACTGCAAGAACTGGGTCGTTTCTCTGGACGAGCTTTATCTGGTGCCTGCACTTTTGCTGACTGGTACTGCCCTAGATGAAAGACCACAGGGACAGTGTGGGGCACCCACAGGGCTGGCCACAGTGTCCCCATAGCTGGGGTCCCCAAACTTGTAGTGTGCTCTGAATATGGACAAGGGAAAGACTGCCTCGTTTGGGGGCCACAGGTGGGAGCTGGGACCCAGGCTGTGAGCTGGTCTCCCCACCCCTATCCTCCTGCAAAGGAGCTCTGTACAGGTGACCTGTCCCTCGCTGTCCATGTGGCCCAGGCCCTCTTCTCCCTGGGCTGGGCGGCTTCACTTCCTCCCAGAACCCAGGTGTGTGGGCCTTCCGACCCCTGGCAGAGGCCCCAAGCCTGAGTCATGGCTGCCTTCCTGGTGTCTGCAAAGGACCTGCAGGGCAGGCTGGGGCTGACAGAGGCCACTGGGCTCCCCTCCTGCAGCTGACAGGGCAGGTAGCAGGGCCAGATGGGTCCCAGATGGGTGGCAAGGCCCTGCCTGGAACCGGACAGTGACAGTCACAGCAGCGCTGCACCATGGGGTCCCAGGAGACCTTGAGCTTTTGAAGGGGGCACCCAGCTGCCCCTGGCCAGGGTGGACATCCTTCCATTCGCCCAGGCCTGCTCTGGGGGCAGTGGCTTCTCTTGGCCTGGAGACTCAAGCCCAGAGCACAGCGAGAGCGCTGTCCTCCCAGCCTGCCAGTTGTGGGGTTGGCTGGACGTCCAACCCTCCCAGGCCCATGTTGCCCCTGGAAAGTGGAGATGCTAAGCATCCCTGGGCTGCTGCTGGAGCAGTGTCCAGGTAAATGGATGCATTGTCCTTGTCAGACTCCTGGGCTGGGGCAGGCCAGCAGCCGGGGTGGCCTGTGCGGCCCCAGGTGCTGGCTTCTCCTGGACAATCCACACAGATGGGGAGGGAGGTGTGACGCCAGTGGGCGTGGCCACTAACCTGCCTGGGCTCCAAGTCCTGCTCTGTGGTCCTGGGATGCCTTCTGTGCCCGCTGCCCCTGCTGCTCATCTGCAGGGTGGGCTGAGCCCCCGCGCCCTGCGTGCCTGCGTTCCCAGCCTGACGACTGTGGCCCTGCGCGCAGGCATGTCCGACTTCAACTACCTGCACAGCAACTGCTTTGAGATCACGGTGGAGCTGGGCTGCGTGAAGTTCCCCCCCGAGGAGGCCCTCTACGGACTCTGGCAGCACAACAAGGAGCCGCTGCTGAGCTTCCTGGAGATGGTGAGCCGGGCAGGGTGGCCATTGCTCACGATGGGCACGCGTGAGACCTCCCGTGCCCTCGGGCTGGGGCTGCAGGGAAGGGGCAAGGCCGAGTGTCCGCGGGGCCCACGTGAGCAGCACCAGCTGGCATGGATTGTCGGAGGCTGGGTCAGAGGAGGCCTGCCCGAGGCACAGCCACTGTCAGGACTAAGGCCACCTGGACACAGGAAGGTGGGCCGCGAGCGGGGACAGCTGAGAGCACAGCTGCGGTGACCCTGATGGACCAAGAGAGCCAAGGCTTTCCCCACACTGCCTGGGGGACTGGGTGCCCAATGCCCCTGCCGTGCCCAGCACAGCCTGGACGAGGTACTGCAGGTTCTAGGGGACTCACGAGGCCTCAGGGAAGACGACGCGGGTCCTGGACTCGGCGGATGTCCTTCAAGCACTTGCCAGAACCACCCAGATCCCATGTTGTCCCAGGTGTCCCGATAAGACGTGGGCCCTCAGGGAGAGATGATCGCCAGGGTGGAGTACAGGGTGCTTCACAGCTGGCGCCCATAGCGCATGGCGGAGGCGGGGCCACCCACTTATAGGTGGGGCTTGGGAGAATCATGGCGCTGCTGTGGGGCCCCAGGGTCTGGAGACATCCAGAGGAGGAGACAGAGGGTCCAGTGTGACCCAGCAACTGCCTGCAGCTCAGGCTTAGATCTCTGTCCCCAAACTCCTGTTCTGTCCACAAGCCCTCTCCTTTCTAGACACCTTCCTCCAGGTAAGAGGGGAGCGAGCACTAGGCAGGAGCACTAGGGCAGGAGGAAGAAGCCAAGCTCCAGATGACAGCGAATCACGTCGCCTGCTCAGGTGCCTTTCTGATGGCCACACTGGCTGCTCCAGGGTTGTCTTCTCCTGAGATAAGGGCCCTGGGGTGCTGGTTCCATTTGATGTCTGTCTGGTGAAAACGAGTTTTAAGGAGCCTCAGAGCAGCTGGGATCTCTCGGTGGATATTGCACGTGAAGTCTCGGGCTATGAAGATTTAATGGCGCGTGCGGCTCAGAGGGCCAGCGCTCTGCTGCTCTCGAGACGACCCCCCCGGAAGGCCGGCGCAGCCTTCTGATAAGGATCGAGTCTGTCATGGCCAATTGAGGCTGTCTGCCTGGTGATCCTGAGCAGGCCTGGGGGCGTCTGCGTTGCTCCTGGGGGTGCAGGGCGGCGCTTCTTTCTCCTGGAGTGCGCCACGCCCGCGTCGCCCGAAGAGGGCTGGGTGGGAGAGAAAGCCTGGCGCACTAGGGGTGGGGCCGCTCCTGCGGCCGCGTGCCCAGCCCTGTTCTGCCCTGGGGTCGGGGAGGCAGAACAAACATTTCAGTGAGGCCAGGGCCTGGAGACCAGAAGCCCGGGACTGGGGGACAGTGAGGAGGCCCCGTGTAGCAAGTGGTCAGGGAGGGCTTCCTGGAGGAGGAGAGCAACTGCGTCTGGAAGGGGAGGGGCAAAGACAGTGGGTGGAGGCCTGGGTGGAGGCCTGGGGGGCACTGTGGGGTGCAGAGCCAAGGAATGCCGCAGAGCAGAGGGGAGACCTGGCAGGTAGGCTGAACCCCGAAAGCCTGGTGGGGGACTTGGGGCCCCCTGTGAGCCTCAGAGAGGCTGCATGGCATGGTGGCCTCTCCCATGATCCCCTTTTTCCCTACCTCCCACCCCTGAGGACCTGAAGTCCCACTTCCAGTCACCTAAACAAGCCCACATGGGATTGACCCTGTCCAGGCCCACTAGGCTGCCAGCTGTGGCCAGTTGGCGCACGTGGTAGGCCAAGCCTTAGCGGGCGGAGTAGGGACAGCCCACTGGAGCAGACCAGGAGGCAGAGACCCTCCACACGCTCATCAAGAGCCACGTGCCCTTCCCTGAGTTTTCTCCAGAGACTGGATTTGGCCAAAGCCTAGGCAGATGGGACTCGCGGAGCCTTCGGACGGGGATCTGGGTCTTCCCTAGGCCCCGCGAGGCCACCAAGAGTTGAGAGGGTCAGGAGTGTGTGAGCCCCGGCCTGGGCCGCCCTGTGGCCCCTGCCCCACGTTTCCCATGTATGAAGATTGGGCGGTGGCGCTGGGCTGGGGTCCCCACAAGCTGCTGTCAGGACGGCACGGTCCCAGGCGGGCCTGCAGCCTGCCGGCGCCTCTGCTTCACTGACCCCCATTGTATAGTTGAGAAACTGAGGCAGACGGGGCTCCTGGTTCTCCCAAGGCTGAGAGCCCCAGAGCCGTGGGCCTCTCGGAGAGGGCGGGACGGGGGCCAGTTCATGCCCAGGGCCAGGCGCTGCCCTGCTCTGTGGCTGTCCTCCGCAGTCCAGGTCCCATCCTCAGCAACACGGGTGGGGTCATCCAGGCAGCGCCAAGTGCCAAGGCGCTCACTAGCGTCATGGAGCAAGTTGGGGTCCTCCGGGCTGTCCCAGGGCCCAAGACCCCCTCTGTGTCTGCGCTGGGGCCCAGGCAGCCTTAGGAGCCTCTGTTCCTGGGGAAGCTGAAGGCCCGTGCAGCTGGGGAGGCCTGGCGGCAGCCGGGAAGCCAGCAGGGAAGGTCTTCTCCGTGTGGGGGCCAGGAGGTGGAGGACCGCGGGTCATTCATGGGCCAGGCAGGTGAAGGGCAGCTGGCCTGTCACCCCCATTCACAGCGGAGGAAGCTGAAGTCCAGGGAGGAGTGAGCTCTGCATGACCACACAAGGGTGGCAGAGCAGGGCCAGCAGGCGGCTCCCCAGAGACCCCAGACCCCAGAGCCAGGCGGGCGGGCTGGCGGGTGGCTGCCTGGGCTTCCCGGGAACATGCACCGCCATCTCCGGGCCTCCTGCTCCTCAGGTGCACCGGGGCATCAAAGGTGTGGTGATGGACAAATTTGGCAAGCCAGTCAAGAACGCCCGCATCTTGGTCAAAGGCATCCGCCACGACATCACCACAGGTGAGCATCCTCCTGGCCTCCACCTGGGGCCGCGTCTGCCCACGGGTGCCTTGCAGCGGCTGCTGGTTCCCAGGGGCTGGGCGCTGTCTCCACCCCAGGCCAGTGTGGGCTCTGATGGCCTCAGGGGCCTCACGTTGGTTGACCGTCCAGCTCGCTGACACGGTCACGGAGTGTGGCAGACGTAGCTGGGGTGGTCTGTGACGTCTTCAGAGAAGTACAGGGCAGGGCTCTGAGGTCAAATAGGAGCTCCACCGGAAAGCGGGAGGACGTGCCCGGGAGACGCACAGTGTGGATGTGTGTCCACGCGCTGCCCTGCGCTGACCGGCCGCGCCAGCCCCGGCCTCCTGACGCTGGTCCGCAGCCCGTGGTTGCTTTCGCTCTCTTTGAAGCCCCAGACGGTGACTACTGGCGACTGCTGCCCCCGGGCTCCCACATCGTCATTGCCCAAGCCCCTGGCTACTCCAAAGTCATGAAGAGGGTCACCATCCCCCTCCGCATGAAGAGGGCTGGCCGTGTGGACTTCATTCTCCAGCCTCTGGGGACAGGACCCAAGAAGTTCCTCCGAGAGCTTCAGAGAACGGCACCCGCCTCTCGGGACCCGCTGGGCCGGGGCGGCCTGCAGGACGAGCCGCTGCCGCTGGAACTCGAGCCCCCCGGCGCCCGCAGGCAGCCCACGGCCAGCGGCAGCAAGCCCTGGTGGTGGTCCTACTTCACCTCCCTGAGCCCGCACCGGCCGCGCTGGCTGCTCAAGTACTAGGGCACCCATCGCACCTGCCCTCGGCACCCAGACCAGCCCCTCGGTGCCCTGGGCCTGGCTCTTGATTTTACCTGGCACAGACGTGGCACATAGCCGCCGCGGCTTCATTAAAGGGTCGTGTTCACCACCTACCACAGGAAAGGCTTGCAGGCGGCCCGTCCAGGGAGGGAGGGACCGGGCCCTGCTGAGGGTGGGCATGCAGCCTGGACCTGGTGAGGGTCTGGCATGCCCCTTCTGCCCCCTGAGTGCCTGGCAGCAGGGCTGGGACTGAGGCCACTTTGCTGGGCCACTGGGTGCTGGCCCTTCCCAGACCATGAAGACTGGAACTGGCTTCACAGGGGAAACCGAGCAGGGCAGGGGTGGGGACAGAGGTGGTGCCTGGCCATGCAGGAGCAGATCACTGGATCCTGCCTCTGCAGGTTCAGTGTCTTGGAGTACAAAGCAGGAAGGTGGGGTCTGGACAGTAGCCTGGGAGTACAGGGGTGGCCTGAGGGCAGGAGGGCTGGCCAGAGCTGTGGGGATGCAGCACTGTCCAAGAGGGTCACGTGGGAAGGCTCACAGGCTGCTGTGGGCCCTGACTGCAGCAGGATGGGCTTCCTCCACCTCGCCCTCGTTAGCCACCGGCATGGGTCCAGGGACCCTCCTTGGTTCCATGTTCCCCACAGGTGCCTCCTCCCGGTCCCCATCAGGGGATCTGTCAGTCCTTGAGTCTACCAGGCAGGAGTTATGTGACTTCATCAGACAATGCTGGCAAAGAAAGCATATCAGTCAGCTGGGACTGTGTCACAAAGTCCAGATCTGGGCCTTAAATAACAGAGATTAGTTGTCTCGTGGCTCTGGGGGCTGAAACCATAAAATCTAGTTGTGGGCAGGGCTGGCTCCTTCTGAGACCCCTCCTGGGCTTGGGGATGGTCACCTTCTCACTGTGTCCACTGTTTGGGTCTCTGGGTCCTAATCTCTTCTTAGCCCTCCTGATCACCTCATTGTAATTTGATTATCCCACTTCAGGACACTGTGAGGTCGGGGGTTTGGACTTCACATAACTTTGAGGGACACAGTTTGGCCCGTAACAGAGGTCATCTGCCTTGCTGTGGGCCCCTTGCCTGCTCCTGGCCATGCCACTGAACCCTAGATTTGCAGTCCCAGGCCTGGGCGAGGTCACCCCACAGGGAGCAGTGACCAACACGATCCCCATCAGCACCAGCTGGCATTGCCCCATGGCCTCCTGGCAGCCTGTGCACTATGCAGAGGGCTTCAGGGTGCACGGCCCAGGCCCAGGGGAGCAGGCACACTCTGGCACCGGGGTGGCGACCTGTGGTCATGAATCCCTGTGTGTCACACTGGACAGCAGCTCCCAGCTAAGAGTGCCCTGGGTGTTCAGTGAAGGTCTTCAACTCCCAGGGCCCTCTGCCGGTTTACGCAGGTGTCTGCTGTCGCCTAGGTGAGTGTTTATTTGGCCCTACTGCATATGGGCACTGTGCCAAGGTCTCCAGCCCACGGAGCTGCGGCCGGGTTCCAGCCTTACAGACACGGCTGCAACAGAGAGGCCGGCCCGGCTGCCTGGACCTGGGAGCCTGTGGCAGCAGCCCAGTCCCTGCAGCCCGCCCTGCCCGCTCATGCTATCTAGAGAAGAGCCTGTCAGACCAGGCTGGAGGGTCAGCAGAGTCCCAAGTTCAAGTCAGGGATGGAGGGCTGGCCCTGGGAGGAGACAGGATGAGGAGCTGGTCAGAGAGCTGGGGGCAGGGCTGTGCCCGGGGCCGTGGTGAGAGTTGGGTACGGGTGGGGATGACAAGTCGTGCCATGCTCTGGGCAGTATCCCTCACTGATGCTCACGCAGCCCATAGGTGGCCGGCAGGAGGCCCTGGTGGCTCCTGTGTCCTTTTGGTAGAGTCTCAGCTGTCCTTGCTGAAGTCCTTGCCACCCACAGGGCACTGCGTCCCGGTCCCTCTGCTCTATTGTCTCCAGCCCCCTGTGTGGGGACCCGTGTCTGAAGACAGCCTGTGCACTGGGCTCCAGGCCTGTGCTGGACGCGACCTGCGAATAACACTGCTTGGTTTTTGTTTCGCTTCTGGCATTGGGGACTGACCCCAGGTGCCTAATGCCTGAGCTGCTTCCCCAGCTCCTCTCATTTTTTATTTAGAGACAGGGCCTCGCTGAGTTGCTTAGGGCCTCCCTAAGTTGCTGAGGCTGGCCTCGAACTTTGATTCTCCTGCCCCACCCAGCCTCTCAAGCTGCTGGGATTACTGGCCGATGTCACAGTGCCCCACCTGAAAATAACATATTTTTTTAAGGGAAAATACAGGTACGAATACTTCTGATTCTAGTTCTGCCTTTCTCCTGCCCCAAGAGCCCTAGTTTCCCATGCAGGCAGGAGCAGTAGGATTGGGGCGCCGCACACGGAGCAGCCGCAGAGCAACACCAACGGGAGCACCCCCGGCCCTGAGCGCAGCTCCAGTGTTCGGCTGCTGTGGCTTTGGAGCTGCTTTTGCTCTGGAAGGAGGCCCGCTGGGGACACAGGCTCAGAACGAGCTGCTCCCCATCCTGGCGGGGAGACCATGCTGCAAAGGCAGCAAAGACCCCCAGCCCCTCCATAGCAGCCCCAGCACGGGGGGAGGTGCAGGCAGAAGGCACCACAGAGCAGGCGCCCCAGGAGACAGGAACTGGAACACAGACGCCAACATCCAGTAGCGCAGGAAAAGTTCCGGAGCTGAAAACCCTCACCTGTGGACCGTGTGCCTTTGCTGAACCACAGGAGAGATTCGTGTCCCTGGTTCTGAATTCGTGTGGGGAGAACAGCTCGAAATGCAGAGCCCACCTCTGTCCAGAGGAGCCATGAGGGAGCCCCAGGTGGAAATGACAGGGGAAGAGAGAGTAAGAGCAAGACCAGGCCTGGGGTTGGGAGGGACCGCAGCTCCAGACCAGGCCTGTGCAGGGAGCTGACGGAATCTCCAAACTTGGAGGAGAAACTCTTCTCAGTGCCTGTGCTGGGCAGCATGACGTTACTGCAGCACAAGGGCAAAGGCAGCGGCTTTGTGAAGACAAGAGGTTTATGGAGTCCACTGTTGCAGAGGTTGAAGACCAGGCGGGGGCACTGGTTTGGCCTCTGGTGTGGGCGAGTGGCAGTGGCAAGAACACAGTGGTGTCACATCTCGTGCCAGGAAGCAGAGAGAGAGGAGCATAGCAGTGTCCCACCATCTCTCTGGAGGGCGCACCCCAGTGCCCAAGCACCTCCCACCAGACCCTACTCCCAACAGACCTCCCAGGCCACATCCACCACGCACAGGCCTCTGGGGCCACTCGTCAGACTCTGGGAGCTTGTGCGGCTGTGGCGTGCCATCTGTCATTGAAGCTCAGAGGTGAAGGGCTGGGGCCACAAAGCGCTCAGAGGAAGGGGCTCTGCCTGGCGCCCCCACACCCAGCTTCAGAGAAGGTGCTGCAGACGAGGGACGCCACTCAGGGCATGCAGCAGGGGTCGCGTGCGTGGTCAGCACAGGAGGCGGGGATGGGGCCAGTGCTAAATGGGCAAGAAATGGAGAGCAATGGCAAGAACAGCGCGAGTCAGGAGACGCGGTAGGTCTGTGCCACGTGCTGGTCAGCTGTGCAGCCAAGGTCGGAGCGGGAGAATCAGGAAGGCAGGCCCAGAGGGACGGCAAGGCCTGTCCTCAGAACCGGACCAATCGGTAGATGTCAAAAAATCAGTCAGGTTAGAGAGCCCGAGCCCCGCGTCTGCAGATTCAATTCAGTACCTTCATAAAACACCTCACACTTGAAGTAGATTGCAGACTTTTTCAAAGACCCATTTAGCAGTATGAAATATGGGTGATGTACTTGGTTACAAAGAAAACCTTCAGAAAAATGTAAAAGGTAGAGGCTTTTACCCATCATAGTCCAGCAAAGTCGGAGATCATAACTCTCCCTTCCCCTCCTCAAGCCCCTTTCCTCTTGGAAAGTAAGAGGCAGTCATGAACGATCTCGGAGAAGAGGCCAGCCCAGCCGCGCACGCTGAGGCTCATTCCCAACATGGACGTCTGGACTGTGTGGTCAGCAGCGGGAGGCCTGCGAGGGCCCAGGTCTTGGTCCTGCCCAGTGATCCTGAGTGAGCCCTCCCTCCAGGCTCCCCACACCTGGATCCAACAGGCTCCTCCCGGCACGGCTGCTCGCTTCCCATTGGTCAGAAGGGTCACATGGCCCTGTGGTTGGAGGCCTGTCGGGGGCGAGAACACCCAGAGAAACCCAGGGCTCTCTTACTGTGGAGAAGGCAGTGGACTTGGGAAGACAGATTCTTGGACGTCCCCGGGGTTTGGAGAAATGGACACTGAAATTGCAGACTGATCTGAGAGCATGGGAAGGGAACTCCTCACGGGGCACCACAGGAAACCTCAAATACACTCGCCAGATCGAAAGAAATATAAAGGAAGTCCAAAGACAGGCAGTTAAACAGTCACCCTAAGAAAGGAGTTTTGAAAGAGACAGTTATGGTATTGGAATGTCCCCCAAAATTTCCTGCATCCAGAACTTTGTCCCCAGTGTCCAGCAGTGGGGCTTATGGAAAGTGAGTGGATATGACCTCATATCAATGGATTAAGCCATTTGGTGGATTTGTAGCTGAACGAACCATTGGGGGGTGGCGGGACTGAAGGGAGTGTGTCCTTGGGGACATGCCCTTAGGGACTATGTCCTCCCTCTCCCTCTGCTGCTCCAGCAACCCGGTTCTGCCACGCACCTTCCACCATGATGCTCTGCTTCTCCACAGGCCCATCCTACTGGGACCAAACAGCCAAGGACTGACGTGTCTGAAACTGTGAACCCAATTAACCCTCTTCCTTTCAAGTTGCTTTTCTCAGGTATTTTGTCACAGAGATGGAGAACTGACTAACAGATGAAAATGACAGACATATAAGATGAGTTAAAGAGAAAGTAAAGCCACTGAAACTGTAGAAGGTATAATAAACCCAGAGCTGCTTCTTTAAAAAGTCTCACCAGATGGACACGTCTCTCATAAATTTGATTAAGAAATAAAGAGCAAACAAGACCCAGTGAAGAATAAAAAAAAGTGATGCAACTAGAAAATTAGAAGAGAATTAAACTATTTTCTAAGGAAAATGTCGTTTAACTATTTCACTTTATATAACTACGTAAAGTTGAAGACCTAGAGCATCAGACAGGGCCTCTTAGGAACGTGTAAATCCCACGGGTTAAGTGCATCACAGTGAAATACAGATGGGAAAAGCGACCCCAGGAGGAGGTAGGTGACCCGGCCAGTGCTGTGGACGGTGGTGGTCCAGAGAGGGTCGGGGGCTGCGGGCGGTGGGAGCCGTGAGAGGCTGCACCACTGTCACTTTAAAGATGGCTCAAGGGTGACTCTTTGTTCTGATGGGTCTCAGCGGGGGAGAGGATTCAGAGTGCCTCAGAGGAGGCCAGGGAGGTGGGGTGAACGGTGAGGCCAGGGCCGTGCTGGCAGGGTGTGGCAGAGGGCCTTGCGGGGCGGTCCTGGGCCTCCCCTGGCCGAGTAGGCTCCGCCCTGTGTGTCCTGGGTGACCTGTGAGCCCCCTGGGGGGGCTGGTGTCCTGGTCGCTCTGCACCTGGGTCCTCCCAGGAAGCCTGGCCAGGCTTCGTTGGGCAGTGAAGGAATGAATGAGAAGGCCTTGATGTTTTGTGGTCACCACAGAAACCTGTCGGGACAGTGGGAGGAACTGGGGTGAGGGTGGCTGAGGGTGGGAGGTGCCGCTGGCCTGGTTCTTCATTCCTGCCTCCCTAGGTGGCTGCCAAGAGCTCGCTGCCTGGGAGGAGTGGAGGTCGGCTCTGGCCCTGCAGAGGTTGGGGGAGGGAAGGCCGCGGGAGCTGGTGAGATGGGGTGGCTGCTTGTTGCGTCTGTTCCCTTGTGAAGTGGGGAGAGCGGCTTTCTGAGAGGGAGGGAAGGAGAGGGTGAGGGGGTGGCCCTGGAAATGGGGGAACTGAGCAAGCCAGCATGAGCAGGCGACCACAGGCCCTGGTCACGTGCTTGGTCCTGTGCTGGAGCCCTCCCGGCCCCCACCCTTGGTGCTGGCTTGGGCTCTCCAGAACCCTGGACTCGTGACAGGCACGACCTCAGAGGTCACCCAGAGACTGGGCCCCCACCCTGGCGGGGGCTCCCTATCTGCATGGCCTTCAGGGAGGGGCGATAGCCCTTGCGGGGAAGCCATTGCTGGGGGGCGAGTCTCACTGTGGAGGAGTGGGCCCTTCCCTGGGTCCCTGTCTTCTTAAAACTGTCCCCTGCCAGCCAGGCGACCTGGCCAAACCCTCCTTCCCTCTGAATTCTTCCTCCAGCCTCAGGCGGCTGTGCCTTGCCACTGTCCTCTCTGCCAGTGGTCCTGGTCCCCACCCTAGGCAGACAGTAGGCAGGGAGAGGAGAGAAGCCAGGGGCCAGCCTCATGGCCGCCCAGGCATTAAACCATAAACCACTCTCAGACGACTTTATGAGACTCATTTTTCCCTTCCATTTTCGTAGACAATCTAATCTCCGAGAACCCACTCCCTTGTAACTCACATATTACGGGCTTTCATCAATACTGATATACGATCAATTACCCAAATGTAATTGATTAGTGGGGAGAGCCGCATTTTCTCCTCTCAGCTTGTGTCTGATTGGACGTGAGCGCGGCAGAGGCCGTGTGAGGTGGCCTTGCCCTTTGGCTGTGGACTATCTTTACCTTTTAGCTGAGATTAGATTTGTACACAATTTACTAATGTTAGCTTAAGAAAAATCCAAAAGGGCACTTTATACCCCAGCCCTACGGATGACACCACCCCAGGACGCGATAAGCCGCCTGCAAGGGGGATTAGTGGCCGAAATTGCCTCCTGAGTTGGCTCGGAGCTTCGTCCGTCTTTATTTGGCCCCACAGATAATTTTTTGTCATCAGAAATTTGAGTTCCATGAATCCAATATCACTGAATTCAATAAAGAGAAGCAGCGCCTGTTCTGGCTGGTCCGCATGTCCCTCAGCTCAACAGAACCATGACATCTTGCCAACATGGCAGCGATGGCCAGGCTGGGAACCGTGGGCCCTGGCCCAGGCCGTGGCCGCGCCCAGGGAGAGCGGGCTCCCAGCTCCTGGGCTGGGCCCCTCCACAGCTGCCCTCTGTGCTGTCCAGAGTGTTCGCCACACACCATGGTCCTGCTGGGCAACATGGTGGGCTCACGGTCAGCAGAGTTGTGGGGTCACGGATGGGCTGCCAGGCCAGCACTGACCACCACTCTGCTCCTGGAGCTGGCAGATGGCCCGCCCCAAGTGCTGGGAGCTCAGGAGGCATCTGCCAGCAGCCAGGTTTGCTTTCCTGTGAAAACGGGCTGGAAGTCTGGGTCCTCTGAACCCTTGGCCGTCCTCAGGACCCAGGGCAGAGTCTAGTGCTCCGTGCAGACATCACCAACCTCGCTAGAACTAATTCCACGGGTGCGGCTGGCACCTCTTTGTGAATTCCACGAGACAGAAGAGGAGAAGCAGCAGGCAGAGGTGGACCAGCAGCGTCACCTCCCAGCCCGCAGGGTCACGTCTTCCTGGAGTGCCCGAGGTGGTGGCGCTCCCTGTCACAGCTTCTCTGTTCCGTCCCGGCCCAGAGCCAGAGCATCAGGGCTCCATGAGGGCCTTCGAGAGAGTAGCCCTTGCTGGCAGCTCTGCCTTCTCACCTGGCCTCACTGGTGCCCTGTCCATTACCAGCCACGTTCACCTGCCACTGCTCCGCAGATGCTGGCAGAAGACAGGTTTCCTGGGGAGCCGCAGAACACTGCCAACGGGGTTCTTGTTGGCATCCACTCCCTTGCCCCAGGCCCACCCCGTGCATGGAGGTCCCCATGCCTGGGAACCCGAGGGGAACCTGCTCCTCCGAACAGGCTGCTTTCTGCCCCAGGGAGCTACTGGCTCATCCCTCCAGTCTGTTTGGGGCAAGCCTGACCCAGGGCATGGCCTGGGCACTGGATGCTCAGGATCTTACCTGCCCAGTCCAGCAAGCAAGAGCTTGCAGGGGGCTCGGCTCTGCAGGTCACCTCCCCAGCCCCACTCGGCCTCCTGCCTGTCATGGCTTGGCCCCACCCAGGAGCCCCTCGCTGCCAGCCGAGGGGCAGCGGCTAGTCCCTCCCTGAGGCACTCGTGTTGACCTCTCTCCCCTCCTTGAGCGGCGGCCTCCCGGCTGCTCTGAGGCCACCTGGCCTTCTGCTGCTCTTCTCTCCCTGTGGCCTGCTCTTTCCCCATCCGGCCTTATGTGCTGGGGACTCAGGGAACCTCCTGGCCAATTCCCCCGTCTCCACAGCTGCAGCGTGACCCGAGGACCCAGCCATCACCAAGCTCCTGTCCTGACAGCCAAGGCCTGTCGCTGTGGGGTGGCCTTCTCATGGACTGGTCTCACCTGACTGCAGGCGTGTGTCTCCATGTTAGTCCACAAGACCAGGGGCCATCTGAGACCCTTTGCTGAAATGTCGCACGCCTGTGCACCCGCCCACCAGTCCCCCACGTGTAGCACATGCACATGCTCCCCCGACCCCATGTCCCCTGAGGAAAGCCTGCTCGATGGTACCCTCGGTCCTTGGAAGGCACTTCTGAGTCCATCTGGCATTCTTGAGTGATGGCATCAGCT